>NC_083241.1:29860554-30476510 GCF_032191835.1 Heteronotia binoei
AAGCCCTGCCAGTGGCCCATTCAGTTCAACACTCTGTGTCACACAGTGGCCAAAACCCAGGTGCCATCAGGAGGTCCACTAGTGGAATCAGAATTCCAGAAGCCCTCCCACTGTTGCCCCCCCCCAAGCACCAAGAATACAGAGCATCACTGCCCCAGGCAGAGAGTTCCATCTGTACCTTGGGACTAATAGCACGGATGGACACACATAGGAAGAGGCTAAAAGCCAACTTGCAAAGAAGGGATACCCTGTCTTATTTATTTGTTCCAAGCAGGCATGTGTGCAAACCCAGATGGAGTGCCTGATCACGGCTCTACTTAATACTAGCGGATCTTATCTCTCAACGAGACCTGTTTGGCTGGTATGGCACCAGTTCTCTGGCGTTGGTGCCAAGATCTAAAGAGCTCATCTTTCCAACACAGCACAGACGGCACCTCTTGCAGTTTCAAAGCCTTTCAGCTGTGCCGATTACATTATTTTTGCGCATGGCTTATAGTTCTTATTTAGTCATGGTGAAAAGTGCCGTCAGTTTGCAGCCGACCTATGGCAATCCCCATTGGGTTTTCAAGGAATCCCGAGGCGGTTTCCCATTTGCCTGCCTCTGCATTGTGAACTTCTGGACCTCTTTGGTGGTCTCCCATCCAAGTACTAACCAGGGTAGACCCTGCTTAGCTTCCGAGATCTGATGAGATTAGGCTAGCCTGGCCCACCCAACTCAGAGCTTCCTAGTACATTTTTAAATCCAGCCCACCCTCCAAGGCAGGGGTGTTGAACTCATTTGTTATGAGGGCCGGATCTGACATAGAAGAGACCTTGCTGGGCCAGGCCATGTATGTACCTATTGAAGATTAGGTAGCAGAGATATAAATTCTATAAAGGACACAGACGAAAAAATATTTTTAAAAAATACTTTAAATAAAACATGCTTAAAACATTAGCACTTGTTGGTCTTAAAGGTGCTTTCTTTGTATCTCTCTCGTGGGATTCAGGGAACTGGACAAAGGAAGCTCTGGCTTTCCTTCCTTCCCCAGGGGACCAGGAAGAAGGGGAGCCTCAGTCAATAGAAGGAAGAGAGGCTTGGCTAAGTGGTTCTGCTGTGCAATCTTGCCTGGCAAGGCAAAATCTGCCCCCCCTTTCCTCCCCAAGGGAGGAGCCTCAGCCAATGGAGAGAAAAAAAAGAGGTTTTGCCCTGTAGCTCCTTTGCGATTGAGCAAGCCTGGCAAAGCAATCTGTGATGCAGAAGGAAGTAAGAGAGAGGGAGAAGGAAGCAGATGACAGCCAGTTGCTCGGCGGGCCTGATAGGAGCCTTCTGGGGGCTTGATTTGACCCCCGGGCTGCATGTTTGACACCCCTGCTCCAAGACATTCAGGATGGAGTACACAGTTCTTCCGTCTTCCAGTTTATTTTCTCAACAGCCCTGGAGGGTAGGCTAGCTGAATCGCTGGCCCAAAGTCTCCCAGTCCTCTCCTCCTTTATTTTGTCTTCACACCAACCCTGCAGGGTAGATTTTGTGACCAGAGAACCACTGGCCCAAGGTCACCCACTTCGGCCCTCTTTTATTTCACCCTCCCAACCACCCAGTGGGGGAGGATTCGCTGACAGAATCACTCGCCCAGGGGCCCTCTTGTTTCACAGCAAATTGGAATTTGAATCTGGGTCTCTCCAGCCTAGTCCAACACTAATCAGTAAGAATTGTGGAATCAGCTCCCTAGGAAGGTGGTGAGCTCCTCTTCACTGGCAGTTTTGAAGCAGCGGCTGGACATAAACTTGTCAAGGATGCTCTAGGCCAGGGGTGTCAAACTCATTTGTTATGAGGGCCAGATTTGACATCAATGAGACCTTGTCAGGCCGGGCCATGCGTCATGAAATGTAATGCCAGGTAGCAAACACAGACAAAGACAAATCAATATTTTTTTTAAAGCTTAAAATAAAACATGCTCAAAACGTTAGCACTCTTGAAATATTTTGTTTATTTAACAGTCTCTGATAACGAACACCTCTAGTTCAGAATTACTGCATCATAAACCGGAGACAATGTCTGTGCTGTAGCAATCTTGAGTATGCTGTTCAGGTGTGTATCTGTAAATTGCAAACCCACTTTTGATTTGCTCACAAGCCTGGCATGTTTGACACACCTGCTCTAGGGTGATCCTGCATTGAGCAGGGGGTTGGACCAGATGACCTGTATGGCCCCTCCCCACTCTGTGATCCTATGAATCACTGCATCATGGGCTATATCTGTCTGTGTGTGTGTGTATAATACAAACACATATAGTGACAGTCAGAGTGGTGTGGGAGACTGGTTCACCTTCCCTTTCTGCCATGAAGCTCACTGGGTGATCTTTCTCAGCCTAGCCTACCTCATAGGGCTGTTGTCAAGGGAAGAGGGGAGAAGGATGTGGTGCCACCCTGAGTTCCTTTTGGAGAACGGGTGGGATAAAAATGTAATAAATACAAAGCTGTAAACTTTCTCAAAAAATTTTATTTTCCAGACCATCACACCAGTTTGGTGTGCCAATTTATGGTAAAGCTGCAGTACTGCAGTCCAAGCTCTCTGCTCATGACCTGAGTTCGATCCTGGCGGAAGCTGGGCTCAGGTAGCCAGCTCAAGGTTGACTCAGCCTTCCATCCTTCCAAGGTTGGTAAAAAGCTTGCTGGGGGGTGGGGTTGGGAAGTGTAGATGACTGGGGAAGGCAATGGCAAAACCACTCTGTAAAAAAGTCTGCTGTGAAAATGTGATGCAACGTCACCCCAGAGTCAGAAACGAATGGTGCTTGCACAGGGGACTACCATTACCTTTTACTTTAAGCTTGTGCTACCCTGAATCTATTAGCTTCCAAAATCCTGCAATACTTTTCCTCCCCACCCCCATATGTTTGCTGTATCTCTTCACAAGGAGGTATTATCTTTGCAAACTGAGCCGGGAAGAGCAGCGATTGCAACCGAGCAAATCAACAACTGCCCATACAGAAGCGTTTTCTGTTGTGGCTCCGGCCATGTGGAATGGTTTGCCCGAGAAGGTCAGAAAAGCTCCCGCTCTCCTGGCCTTCCACAAACTATGTAGAACTGATCTATTCAACAGAACAAAGTTTGAGTTCAGTGGTAGCTTTAAGACCAACAAAGTTTAACTCTGGGCTTTTGTTTGCGTGCACACTTCTTCAGCTGCATGCACGCGAAAACTTACACCCAGAATCAAACTTTGTTGGTTTTAAAGGTGCTATTGAACTCAAACTTTGTTCTCTTTCCTCAAACCAACACTGCTACCCACCTGATCTATTCAAGAAGGCTTTCTGCACACGGAACAGGATCGCACTTTACAGAACGGTTAACAGACTCACTATTGTTATTTTCTGTTGTTGTTAGCCGCCCTGAGCCTGCCTAGGCGGGGGAGGGCGGGATACAAATAAAATTTTACTTTACTTTACTTACTTGGTGCAGGACTGTAGTCTGCTCTGCACTGCTGTGTATCGCCTACTGTAAGCAGAATCCTATTCTGTAATTTCTGTACTGCAACTGCAATCTAGAATCATAGAGTTGGAAGGGACCTCCAGGGTCATCTAGTCCAACCCCCTGCACAATGCAGGAAACTCACAAACTCCCCCAGCATACCCCCAGTGACCCCTTTTCCATTCCCAGAAGATGGCAAACAAAACACACACACACACCTCCAAGATCCCTGGCCAAACTGGCTTGGAGAAAAAGCATTGCCTGGCTCCAAAGTGGTGAGCAGCATCCCCTGGGTGTGTAAGAAACAGCCATGAGAACTAAGCAGGGACACAACCCTTCCTGCCCTCCCTCTCATGATCTGCCTAAGTTCCCAGAATCAGCATTGCTGTCATAACATTTGCCACGTTAATACTTCTGCTGTGCGTGAGTTCTTTCTGGTGGTTCCAAACTTCTAAAATCCTAACACATTGGTTACTGAGAGAGCAATCCAAAACAGGTCAGCTCAGAGCTCTACAACAGTGGTCCCCAACCTTTTTGGCACTAGGGACCAGTTTTGTGGAAGACGATTTTTCCACGGACCAGTGGTGGTGGGTGGTGCGATGGTTTTGGGATGATACAATTGTGCACTTTATTTTGGTGTGGTGGTTAAGTGTGCAGACTCTTATCTGGGAGAACCGGGTTGGATTCCCCACTTCCAGCTGCTGGAATGGCCTTGGGTCAGCCACAGCTCTGGCAGAGCTGTCCTTGAAAGGGCAGCTTCTGTGAGAGCTCTCACAACCTCACTCACCTTACAGGGTGCCTGTTGTGGGGGAGGAAGATAAAGGAGATTGTGAACCACTCTGAGATTTGGAGTGGAGGGCAGGATATAAATCCAATGTATTATTATTATTATTATTGCATTGTAATATATAATGAAATAATTATACAACTCACAGCCCGGTTGCTAACAGGCCATGGACCGGGACCAGCCCACGACCTGGGGATTGGGAACCCCTGCTCTACAATACTCGGTTCAGTGGGACTTGCTCCCAGGAAAGCGTTCTTAGGATTGTGCAGCCAACATCCCATTTTGTTGCTTGAACTGACTCACTATGTGTAATCCACCTTGGGTGCCAGTGAGAAAGGCAGACGATGCATAAAGGAAATTAATAAACAAACTGTGGTAGATTTGCACCACAACACGAGCAAACAAACCTCAGCTGTGCCCAGTTTGAGGTCTCCTACTGATAAGAATGCAGGCAGCACAGACTGCCCAAAAGACACTAAATCAAGTCTGGATTTTCCCTAGAACAGGGGTGGCCAAGCTGTGGCTCGGAAACCACGTGTGGCTCTTTCACACGTAGTGTGTTGCTCTCAAAGCCCCCACCGCCCCATTGGCTGGCTTGGAGAAGGCATTTGTCTCTTTAAATCACTTCTCCAAGCAAAGCCAGCTGGTGGTTCGATTCTCGCATTCTTGCATTTAAAGTTAAAGTTGCTTTATTTTCACCTCTCCCTCCCCATATTCCTTCCTTCCCTCCCTCCTTCCAGCTCTCTATTGCCCTAGAAGCTAAAATGACTAAACTGAGGCTATGGTGCTTTGGTCACATTGTGAGAAGACAAGAGTCACTGGAAACGACCAGGCCTTGAATTCAGCAGGAGCTCACAGGAGTGCAGCTCCTGAACCTTTCTGAGGGTTCCCCCTCCTCCTCCCCACCTACCTTGTCCACTGAACAGTAGATGCAACTGCATAACAATCCCTGGATTAGGAGAGCTGGCAGCCAGCCAGCCACCAGGAGCTTTGCCACACCCAGCAGCCCTCATTAACCCCTGGAGAAGCCTGTGCCACTCTTTCTCCACTTCTTATGTGATTTAAAGTGGTGGGTGGCTTGCTGGCCTTCTGACTATGAGGGGTGGTGGTGAAGGAAAGCCCCAGGTGAGCTAGGCCTGCTTGGGCTGGCTGGATCTCTAGCTGCTAGCCCAAGCAGGCCTCACTCACCCGGGGCTCTCCTTTCTTGCATCGAGTTGCTTTTGGCTGGTGGGGGGACAGCATATGCTAATGTTATGCTAATGAGCTCCACCACCTATTTTTCTACAAAAACGACCCCTGGAAAAGACAATCATGCTAGGAAAAGTTGAAGGCAGCTGAGAAAAAGGAAGACCCAACAAGAGATGGATGAACTCAGCCAAGGAAACCAGGGCCCTCGGTTTGCAAAACCTGAGCAAGGCTGCTGACTGTAGGAAGTTTGGGAGGTCATTAATTCCTAGGGCTGCCCTAGCTGGGAAGAGACTCTGGCACTTGACACACCCACATTGATAAGTATACTTGCTCTGAGATAAGGGTCATTAAAAACAATGACCCTTCTTCCCAGCAGAAGAAACAATAGAAACGGCTTCCCTGCTCAGAAGTTGATTCTCAAGCTGCAGTCCTAAACAGCTTGAAAGAGGACATGAAATTCATGGAGACTTCCACTGAAATGCGAGGCTGAAGTCATTCAACACCAAGCTGGGTTACTGGTTTGCTTAAGAAGCCAATATTTACACACCTCTGCATTCCAAATAAACTTTGAGCTACCTAACAGATAATGGGTTTAGGGCTGTTATCAAGATCCAAACACAGATTGAGTTATCTTTCAACATCGTCACACACCGTGCCCTGCCGCTCCCAGATGTAACAATCTATTGTAGTAATTGTGAGTGTAGAACCAGGAAATGGTGGGTATTTCCCCTCCCCCCAGTCAGTTAAAGCAAGAGTACAAGGGCATGATAGAAGACTGAAAAGGCATTGTTGACCCTGAAAACTGGTTTTCCATGAACCGAGATTTTGATATGGGGGAGGTAATTGCCCAGTAATAGAAGAAGAATATATTGGAGTAATACTCTAAATCTCACTCTAAATCTCAGTCTTAGAGTGGCTCACAATCTCCTTTACCTTCTCCCTCCCACAACAGACACCCTGTGAGGTGGGTGGGGCTGAGAGAGCTCTCCCAGAAGCTGCTCTTTCAAGGATAACCTCTGCCAGAGCTATGGCTGACCCAAGGCCATTCCAGCAGCTGCAAGTGGAGGAGTGGGGAATCAAACCTGGTTCTCCCAGATAAGAGTCCGCGCACTTAACCACTACACCACACTGGCTCTCACCAAACACCCCAGTAACTATTTATTTGATTTATAACCCACACCCTCTCTTCAACAGAAGACGGTACTGCACATTATCATCCTGAATGCATGCAGATCATACCTTATTAGAGTTGTAAGCCTCCAGGTAGATTTCCCACTTTCACAAATGATTTCCAGCTGGCAGAGATGCAGCTCTTTTGAAGAAAATGCCTGCTCTGAAGGATGGACTTTGTATCGTTGTCCCATGCTGAGGCCCCTCCCCTCCCCTCACCCCGCCCTCTCCCAGATCCACCCCCAAAGTCCCCAAGTATTCTCCTACCTACATAAACCTGGCCACCCTATAGCCTGATCCTGATCACATTAGCTCAGAAATAAATTTCATTTATTCCAATGGGTTTCCATGAAGCACAAAGGCTTCCCCCCACCCTCGATTTTTGCTGTCAAGGCGCAGCCAACTTAACAGCAAACCTGTTTCTGATGACCCTGGAGTGGGGGGAGGGCATCCAAATGGGGATCCCCTGCCCTGGGTGGTTCTTGGATGGGAGACCAGCAAGGAAATCCAGAATCGCTACGCAAAGGCAGGCTAGAGGTGTTCAGAGGTGCTTTGCCATTGCCGCCTTCTGCTCAGCGATCCTGGACTTCCTTGGTGGTCTCTCATCCTTGGGGTTGCCAAGTCCAATTCAAGAAATATCTGGGGACTTTGGGGGTGGAGCCAGGAGACACTGGGGGTGGAGCCAGGATCAAGATTGTGACAAGCACAATTGAACTCCAAAAGGAGATCTGGCCATCACCTTTAAAGGGACTACACACCTTTTGAATGCCTTCCTGCCATAGGAAATAATGAAGGATAGGGGTGACTTCTTTTGGGGCTCACAGAATTGGACCCCCGGATCCAATCCGTTTGAAACTTGGAGGGTATTTTGAGAAGAGGGAGTGGATGCTATGCTGAAAGTTTGGTGCCTCTACCTCAAAAAATAGCGCCCCCCCCAGAGTCCCAGATATCCGGGGATCAATTCTCCATTATATCCTATGGAAATCTGTTTCCATAGGGAATAATGGAGTGCCCAGCAGACATTTCCCTCCCACCCCCCCTGCTTTCTGATGATCCTGAAGTGCGGGGAGGGCCTCCTAACTGGGGATCCCCTGCCCTGGGGAGTTCTTGGATGGGAGACCAGCAAGGAAATCCAAAATTGCTATGCAGAGGCAGGTAATGGCAAGCCACCCCTGAATGTCTCTTGGCTTGAATACCCTGTGGAATCACCAAAAGTCAGCTATGCTTTGACACCATCAGATACGCACACACACAGAGTGGGTGCTGGTACTTGTCACCATTGAGCAGTGGTGGAATTCTAGCAGGAGCTCCTTTGCATAGTAGGCCACACCCCCTTGATGTAGCCAGTCCTTCAAGAGCTTACAAAAAAGAGCCATCAGGGAAGTGTGGCTTAATATGCAAAGGAACTCCTGCTAGAATTCCACCTATGGTTGCCAATCCCCAGGTGGGGGCAGGAGGTCCCCCACTTTGGAGGCCCTCCCCCCCACTTCAAGGTCATCAGATAGCGGGGGGGGAGGGAAATGTCTGCTGGGCACTCCATTATTCCCTATGGAGACTTATTCCCATAGGAAATAATGGAGAATTGATCCATGGGTATCTAGGGCTCAGGGGAGGCTGTTTTTTGAGGTAGAGGCACCAAATTTTGAGTATAGCATCCAGTGTCTCTTCCCAAAGTACTCCCCAAGTTTCAAAAAGATTGGACCCGGGGGTCCAATTCTATGAGCCCCCAAAATAAGGTGCCCCTATCCTTCATTATTTCCTATGGAAGGAAGGCATTTAAAAGGTGTGTAGTCCCTTTAAAGGTGATGGCCAGCACTCCTTTTGGAGTTCAGTCATGCTTTCTCCTGGCTCCACCCCCAAAGTCCCCAGATATTTCCTGACTTGAACTTGGCAACCCTAACCCCACCCCTGCCTTTAATTCTAACATTCTCCAGCATGGACCCAATTAAAATGAATGGAAGAAGTTCAAGATTCTCTCTCCCTCTCCTTCTCTCGGTCCTCAGCAAGTTGACAACATGCTGTCTTTGGGCACCTGCCATCTAAAAATTGCGTCCCACTGAGTGCTTCCTGCACTCCTGCTCCCCCCACACACACCAGAACCGAGCATGGGAGCAGCAGTCGTCCCCAGTGCCTTGCTCGGTTCTTTCCCCCCCTCGGCCTGATTTACAAGACTGATTGCTGATTAGATTGTTCTGGCCGGCTGTGCAATAAATAAAACCACTTACTCCATGGAGAGGAAGCGTGCAGGCCTGACTGTCTTTGTCTCCGGGTGGGAGATTTATTGCCTCTCAAGAACTTCATCAGACTTCTGTAAATTAGTCTGCTCTTGCCTTTCCTTTCCTTTCGCTGGCAGCACAGGATCCCTCTTTCTCAGCTGCAGAGAGGACTCAGATTCAAGGCAAGGCCAGCTTTGGGGAAACAGGTGCACCGGAGTCTTGTTGCCGCAGCAGTTTCAGGCAAAGCCTTGCAAGGCCTGCTGGGGATACTCCAAATCAATCCGGAGATCAATGCATGGAGCAGTTATAAGTTTGGTTACAGTAAGATAGAAGGTCAGTAGGCTTCATGTTGAAGGGAGGCTTGCTGTGTTAAGGCTCATTGCAGTGCAGCCAAACAAATGACCTGACTTAGGTAGTCCAGGCCAGCCCGATCTCATCAGATTTCGGAAGCTAAGCCTAGGTCAGTGCCTGCAAGGGACACCACCGAGGAAGGCAGGCAATGGCAAACCACCTTGGAACATCTCTTGCCTTGAAAACCCTATAGCAGGGGTCTCCAACATGGTGCCCGCTGACACCTTTTCTGGCACCCACTAAGTGTTCTTAGGAAATTGGTGGGACCAGATGTGACTTTTGTCCCGCAAGGCTTCCGATTGGCTATTGGAGATTTGATGGACTGTGCTGATGTTTAACGTTGCTTTGGCAGCAGCTGCCCCCACAGCACAAGGATGTGTGATTGACGCTAAGGTTTGGTGATAATTTTGTGGCTGGCTCTGCCTCTTGTGGCCACCAGTTTGTGGCAGCCATGTTGTTGTTGTGCCCACCGTACCGTGCCCACAGGCTCAAAAAGTGGGGGACCCCTGGTCCTCTGCGACTTAACAGCACTTATGGCCACCACCAAACAGATCGAAATGTGTTTCCTTAAAGACAAAGAGGTTTATGAGATGGTAAACTTTCATGAGCAAGAGCCCACTTAATCAGAGGCATGAAAGGAAGCCTCAGTGAAGAGACATCTATACACAGGGCCTTTTCCGTATAAAAAGTCCAGCAGGAGCTCATTCACATATTAGGCCACACCCCTGACATAACTATTGTTTCACATAACTATTGTTTCACACAGAGCTTTTTGTATAAAAAGCCCAGCAGGGACTCATTTGCATATTAGGCCACACCCACTGACATCACCATTGTTCCACACAGTTTTTTTTTGTAGGAAACGCTCGGCGGGAACTCATTTGCATATTAGGCCACACCGACATCATCATAGTTTCACAAAGGTCTTTTATGTAGAAAAAGCTCAGCAGGAACTCATTAGTCTATTAGGCCACACCCACTGACATCACCTTTGTTTCACACAGGGCTTTTTTTGTAGAAAATGCCCAGCAGGAACTCATTTGCATATTAGGCCATACCCCCTGACATCACCATTGTTTCACACGCGGCTTTTTTGTAGAAAAGGTGCAGCATGAACTCATTCGCATATTAGGCCACACCCCTGATGCCAAGTCAGCTAGAAGTGCATTTCTGCTCAAAAAAAGCCCTCTATATACACAGCAGAGGAAAAGGTGTGTGTGTCATATGTTGATTAAAAAATCATGAAATGCAAAAGATCTACTGCCCACGATCCTGAGCACAGTTACACCCTTCTGAGCTTACTGAAGTCAACCAGCCTAGAAGGGAGTCACTCTGCTTAGGATGGCAATGTCAGCCTGCACTGTTGTTGTTTTTTAAATGCAAATTTCCAAAGTACACAAGATAAGCCCAGTGACCCTTCACCACAACTGCAGGTGATAACCAAATTATGATAAGCAACTTAATACCTATAGCAGCTCTTCTTAACTCTGGGCTCATATAGTCAAGCCCAGGGGTGGCCAAACTTGCTTAACAGAAGAGCCACATAGAATAAACTTCAGATGTTTGAGAGCTGAAAGACAGAGAGGGAGGGAGGGGAAGAAAGAAAGCAACTTTAACTTTAAATGCATCCCTCAAGCCATCAACTGGCTTGGCTTGGAAAGTGATTTAAAGAGAGAAATGCCTTCTCCAAGCTGGCCAATGGGACAGTGGGGGCTTTGAGAGCCATGACACAATATGTGTGAAAGAGCCACTTGTGGCTCTGAAGCCACAGTTTGGCCACCCCTGGTCAAGCCTATTGATAAATCCTACGTCAGCCACTTCTGTTTAGAAGTCCGCTTTTGAAGCTCCTTTGTCAAAGATAGGTTACTTTCAGGTCAGCAACAAGTGTGCCCTAATAGTTGGAAATATTTTGCCCAGGTTGAAGAAGAAGAGATTGGATTTATATCCTGCCCTCCATTCTGAAGAGTCTCAGAGTGGCTCACAATCTTCTTTACCTTCCTCCCCCACAACAGACACCCTGTGAGGTGGGTGGGTCTGGAGAGGGCTCTCACAGCAGCTGCCCTTTTAAGGACACTCCTGTAAAAGCTATGGCTAACCCAAAGCCATTCCAACAGCTGGAAGTGGATGAGTGGGGAATCAAACCCGGGTCTCCCAGATAAGAGTCCGCACACTTAACCACTACATCAAACTGGCTAAATAAGGGAACCAACCAAGTGGCAGGAGCAAACAGCACACAGCAGCAGCTGTCCCATGGGTTAGATGGTATATATTCTACAACTGCGCTACACAAACATAGGCTACCGTCAGCAATATATCCAAGAATCTTCGTTTTATTTTTGTTCATGGTATGTTTCCTGCTTCGAGTGTTTATGTTGGCCCTAAGCGAAGTTGTTGGTTTTTTTAAACTCTGGCATCCTACGGAGAACAGATGTTGGCTTTGGAAAGAATCGATAGCTGGACCCTCA
This sequence comes from Heteronotia binoei, assembly GCF_032191835.1. Lineage (NCBI taxonomy): Eukaryota > Metazoa > Chordata > Lepidosauria > Squamata > Gekkonidae > Heteronotia > Heteronotia binoei. Next base: position 29,872,179 of record NC_083241.1, read on the forward strand.
CACCTGTGTGGCTTTGTTCAATGACTTCTCCCTTTCAGAGCAGGAGCCCCGTGGTGCAGAGTGGCAAAGCTGCAGTGCTGCAGCCCTAAGCTCTGCTCACGACTTGAGTTCGATCCTGGCAGAACTGGGTTGACTCCGCCTTCCATCTTTCTGAGGTCGGTCAAATGAGTCCCCAGCTTGCTGGGGCGAAAGAGTAGCTGACCGGGGATGGCAATGGCAAACCACCCCGTAAAAGGTGTGCCATGAAAACGTTGTGAAAGCAACGTCACCTCAGAGTCGGAAACGACTGGTGCTTGCGCAGGGGACTACCTTTACCTTTACCCTTTCAGAGCAAGGCTATAATCAGGATAAATACAGGTGTTAAGCATGGGTACCTGAAGATTCTGCAGGCAGCTCTGGGTCAAATCCCCAAGACAGACTGAACCAGCTGGCCTGGTACTTAAGGGATATGTTTGCCATCATGCGGATTGATCTCCTCAAGACCGCAAGTAGATAACTACTGCAGTTACTGTACACTAGGTGAGAGATCTATTGGGAGGGGTGGGAAATGAACAAACACACAGCATTCAGTACAAGAGGAGGCCTCCAGACATTTTGTGGTATTCAGCAGGATTCACTAAACTTTTGAGGAGATTGGATTTAAACCCCACCCTTCACTTGGGAGTCTCAGAGTGGCTTACAATCAGTTCTTTTCTTCCTCTCCTCACAAGAAACACCCTGCGAAGCAGGTGGGACTGAGAGAGCTCTGAGATAACTGCAACTGACCCAGGGTCACCCAGCAGCTGCATGTAGAGGAGTGGGGACTCAAACCCAGTTCTCCCAGATTAGAGTCCACACACTTAACCGCTATGCCAAACTGGCTCTCTAAACTAAAATTTGGGAGTGGCTCCTCCACCCTTGTATTTATGTGTGCAGCTATGGGATTCTTTTTGTCCAATTCCTGCACTTTATAGAATTTTTTTGTAATGAGGTAAGGGCTAGAATGCCCTAACCAGAATGGCCCGGGCTAGCCTGATCTCTTCAGATCTCAGAAGCTAAGGGCGGGCCCTGATTTGTACTTGGATGGGAGACCACCAGGAAATTTGGAGCAGCCACCCAGAGGCGGGCAATTCCGAGCCACCTCCCTTCATCTCTTGCACTGCAAACTCTACAGCTGAGACTTGACAGTTCTTTCCACCACCAAGTACTGGATTAAGGAAGAATTGCAGAGAAAACTCCTGGATACTAAAAAAAAATAAACGTACAGACAATAGATCTGAATCAAAACAAGTAGTAGGTTGCACCCTTTAACAATATTTTGGCATTTCCCCCAAGATCTTGAAAGTATGTTTAAAACAAAAAAAAGTCTGCCTGGGCCTTCTGTTGTCAAGACAACTGGGCTGCCACTCGCTGTTTCCCCCTCTTTGCCCCAGTTGTCATCACGCAAGGAGTTTTGGTGATGCTTTTCCTCTCCTACCCCATTCTGAAGAGCCCCGTGGTGCAGAGTGGTAAAGCTGCAGCACTGCAGTCCGAGCTCTCTGTTCACGATCTGAGTTCGATCCCGGCAGAAGCTGGGTTCAGGTAGCCAGCTCAATGTTAACTCAGCCTTCCATCCTTCTGAGGTCGGTCAAATGAGTCCCCAGCTTGCTGGAGGGAAAGCGTAGATGACTGGGGAAGGCAATGGCAAGCCACTCCATTAAAAAGTCTGCCGTGAAAAACGTTGTGATGTGACGTCACCCCAGAGTCGGAAACAACTGGTGTTTGCACAGGGGACTACCATTCTGAGTAAAGGCCAAGCTAGACTTCATGTTGCCTCCAGAAATGTCACCACGTGGCCCCATCTGACTGGCTACTTGACACAGTTTCATCATCACTGTTATGCTTACATCGTGGTCCCTGATTGGCTGGGGCCTGTTCTGAAGAAGCAAAGTTGGGAAAGGAAAGGGTACAGGAGAGGAGGAAGAACGCAGCGGTTGCAAGCGGATTAAAAACATCGCAAAGTTTGGGGGAGGCTTTCCGCAACCCGCCCCCCTCACCAAGTGACTATCTCCATGACCAAAATATTTGTTTTTGAACATTCATCACAGTTCTTAGCAGGCGCTGTGAGACCCAGAGGAGAAGCTGAATCATTTCTCATTGGGCTGCGCTCGGATGGCGGGCAATAACTCTTTGCCACTCCACAGTTATTAGCAGAAGCAGAATACATTATGCAAAACAGATGCAAATATGCTTGAGTCGCAGGGTTTCTGCTGCTCGCAGCATCTAGCCGCTCTCAACATAATATTTGGATCACCATGGCGCTGTGCACCGCTCCAGAGTTTACACAGCCCCGTTTCTAGGTGATTGTTCCTGCCCCACCCTTAACTGCCCTGGCAGATCGTTATGTGAGCAGATATTGGCAGGCATTCCCCTTTCCCATATTCCGACTCTTTGTGTTGCAACACTCTCACACGTAACTCCGGTCTGGTCCACACAAGCAGCGGCATGAAGCGGCGAGGAGAAAGAACAGAATGTGCCGGTTCAGAATGCAGGTTGGAAGATCACATCCTCCCCATTTGCACCTGAAGAGAAAGGGAGACTGCAACCAAGAAATCAGGAGACTGAGCCTGGGATGGGCAGCCATGGGTTGGATTCTCTAGTTTGGTACCACCACAAATCTTTTCTCTTAGAGAGCCAGTTTGGTGTAGTGGTGAAGTGTGCAGACTCTTATCTGAGAGAACTGGGTTTGATTCCCCACTCCTCCACTTGCAGCTGCTGGAATGGCCTTGGGTCAGCCATAGCTCTGGCAGAGGTAGTCCTTGAAAGGGCAGCTGCTGTGAGTCCTCTCAGCCCCACCCACCTCTCAGGGTGTCTATTGTGGGGGGGGGGAGGTAAAGGAGATTGTGAGCAGCTCTGAGATTCTGAGAGGAGGGTGGGATATAAATCCAGTATCTTCTTCATCTTCTTAAGTAGCAGAGTGCTTAAAGCTAACCACGCAGCAAAGCATTGGTACTGAGCGTGCTATGAAACTTGCAAAGTTTCACAGAGCCTTTTTGTCAATTTCAAGCTAATAAGACCTGTTTCTTGGAAGAACTACATTTTAGATAGTGCAGGTGAGAGATAGAATTAGATTACCTATTGCAGCTTGCTGGATGCCAGACGTTTGTCCAGCTTCCATGGTGCAAGATGGAAAGAAGAAGATGACGACTGCGGATTTATACCCCGCTCTTCTCTCTGAATCAGAGACTCAGAATGGCTTACAATCTCCTATATCTTCTCCCCTCACAACAGACACCCTGTGAGGTGGGTGGGGCTGAGAGAGCTCTCACAGCAGCTGCCCTTTCAAGGACAACCCCTGCGAGAGCTATGGCTGACCCAAGGCCATTCCAGCAGCTGCAAGTGGAGGAGTTCTCCCAGATAAGAGTCCGCACACTTAACCACTACACCAAACATGCACCTTCTTTGTTTGTGAGTGAGAAGGAGAAGGGAAAAGGAAATTGCTCCCTAAGAATTATCAGTCTACACATCAAAAAGGACAACACTGAAGAGTAAACAGGAAGGAAATCCGTAGTGTGCCTGTCTAGCTAACTTACTCTCTCGTCCAAGGGTCATTTCATAGAAAAAGAGCTGCCAGAGCTCATAAGCACAACTCATTTGCATAGCTTATTTGCATATGCCACTCACCCCTGACATCACTGGAAGGTGTACGAAGTTATATCAGGTCAACATCTACTTTAAAATGCTTCTTGGCATGCAGAAGGTTCTAGGCTCAGTCCCTAGCATCTCCAGTTAAATGGACCAAGCAGTAGAAGAAGAAAAAGACTGCAGATCTGCACCCCGCCCTTCTGAATCAGAAACTCAGAGCAACTTGCAATCTCCTATATCTTCTCCCCCCACAACAGACACTCTGTGACTGAGGTGGGTGGGGCTGAGAGAGCTCTCCCAGAAGCTGCCCTTTCAAGGACAACTCTTGCGATAGCTATGGCTGACCCAAGGCCATTCCAGCAGCTGCAGGTGGAGGAGTGGGGAATCAAACCTGGTTCTCTCAGATAAGAGTCCGCACGCTTCACCACTACACCAAACTGGCTCTCCAATAGATGATGGAAAAGACTGCTGTCTGAACCCCGGCCAGCTTCTGCCCGTCTGAGTAGACAATGCTGGCCTTGAAGAACTGATTTGTCTGATTCAGTAAGGATGCTCCTGATTGGTTTCTCCATCTTTGGATCCCACAATCATCGCAGGCATCCAAAAGAGAGAGATGCAGTTCTCTGTGGAAGCAACTCAGAAGGATCTAGGTCAAAGGTTTTTGACTCTGTGGGCACCTTTGGAATTCCGACAAGCGCGGTGGGCGTGGCCACAGCAATGGCCGCTGCAGGAAGTGAATCCAGCCACACAAAGGGCGGCTGCAGCTTCTCTTCAGCCACGCTGGGAAGATCCTTGTGCTGTGGTGGCACCTGCTGCCAAAGCAAAAATGTTTTTAAAAAACCTGCACGACCAATCGAATCTCCAGCGGCCATGCTGAAGCCTTGCTGAGCAAAAGCCCCAACCACAACCTGAAAACACTTGGAGGGCACCAGGGATGGAATCCTAGCAGGAGCTCCTTTGCACACACCCCTGATGTGGCCAATCCTCCAAGAGCTTACAGGGCTCTTAGTACAGGGCCTGCTGTAAGCTCCAGGAGGATTGGCTACATCAGGGGGTGTGGCCTTAATATGCAAAGGAACTCCTGCTAGATTTCCACCCCTGGAGGGTACCAGGAAAGGCGTCGGATGCCATGGCGCCCGCGGGCACCGTGTTGGGGACCTCATTCTAGGTCTTGTGACCAGGAAAGGGAAAGGTGGGGAGGCAATGGATGCATCTGCATTGGGACAGATCCGAGTGGCTCAAAGAGGGGGAAGTGAGCAACAGCCAGCTTTGCTCAGAGAGAGCTCTTCAGAGTTTCGGAGGCGTACAGTCGCGAGCTGTCAAGAGCAGGCAGCAGGGCGAAGTGGCCAGGAGGGATCACAGCCAGGTTCTAGTGGCCGAATAATCAGCCACAGCATGAGGCACAGTGGGGCTTGACAGGCAGTAATTTATTCTCTCTCTCTCATAGCAAATATGAAGGAGTCATTTCTGTGAGCCAGAGAGTCAAAACCTGAATGAGGTGCTTTCCTCCAAGGGGGTGAGTGTCTCTGTATGGGTGGGAAGAATCCAAGCAAAACAAAGCGGGGGGGGGCATGCCCAAATCCTCTTGAAAAGCTGCCTGCCGCTTTGGGTTGGCGCCACAACTTTGGACGGGCAGAACTGGCAACGGGCACCCGCTTTTGACATGGGCTTTCATTCTGGAGAGAAGGGGCGACGGAGCCACCTCTCTGCACCCCGATGTCCCTTCACTCTCATTCACAGCGCAGAAGGTTCCTGAATCGCTGACAGGACTGCATCCAGTGGCGTTTGTTACTTTTTTTTCAAAAGGTAGAAAGGGGATTTCCTATCCCCTGCAGAAGGCAGGCTTTTTTGCCGATTCCCCTCTTTCATTTGCAGCTCCGGATATCTCTATGCCGTCTCTTCTGCTCGAGGCAGGACTTGCAAATTAAAACAATGCAAGAATATTAAAAGAAGCCATGAAACGACGGCAGCAAATCCACACACGGAGCTGCCTTCTACTGAAACTGACCGCTGGTCATCAAAGCAGGGCTCTTTCTGTAGCAGGAACTCCTTTGCAAATTAGGCCACACCTCCCTGATGTAGCCAGTCCTCCTGTGGCTTACAGTAGGCCCTGTACTAAGAGCCCTGTAAGCTCTTGGAGGATTGGCTGCATCAGGGGTGTGTGGCCTAATATGCAAAGGAGTTCCTGCTACAAAAAAAGCCCTGCATCAAAGTCAGTATTGTCTACTCAGACAGGCAGCTGCTGTCCAGGGTCTCAAGCTGAGGTCTTTCCCATCATGTCCCGACTGATCCTTTTAACTGGAGGTGCTTGGGATTGAACCGGGGACCTTCCGCATGCCAAGCAGAGGCTCTCTCGCTGAGGCACAGCCTCTCCCAATGACTATCTACAGATTGTTGGTGTACACACTATATATAAACTGTTGTCAATGTAAAAATGGTCCCAAGTTTGTATGCTGCCATACCATTCCTACCCCAGCCCCAGGACAAATGGTATCAGTCCCAAGAGTTCCACATGGGTGACTCCTCTTATCACGCCTGGGGGAAATACCCGCAGGAGTCAAGCACACTTCCCCTTTTCAGCCATCCCTCTGCACTGCCCGTTGCTGTTCCTGGGGGTCTCCAGACCCTGCCGTAGGCATAGCTTCTGGGGAAACATGCGTGGTGGCAGCAAGGGAGGAGGAATTCTGTTCTGCAAACAAAGTCCTATTTCTTGTTCAAATCGGCTTTTGTTTTTTTGTAGGAGCTCCTTTGCGTATTAGACCACACACCCCTGATGTAGCCAGTCCTCTGAGAGCTTACAGTAGGCCCTGTAAGAAGATCCCTGTAAGCTCTTGGAGGATTGGCTACAGCAGGGGTGTAGGGTTGCCAAGTCCCCCACGGCCTCTAGCGGGGGACGTTTTACGGTGCGATGATGTCACCCGGTGGGGGAACCTCCCCCGACCTATTGTACCATAGAATTTTCTCTTTCAGGTTGCTAGAGCGTTCAGGAAAACCATAGAGTTTTCCCGGAACCACCTAAAGCAGCCAGCATGCTGTGTCGCTGGCGTGATGATGTCACTTCTAGGTGACATCATTGCGCTGGCAATGTCAGAGGAGGTTCCCCCCGCTGGCCCAATATGGGCCAGCAGGTTGGGAACCTCCAGGGCGGGGGAAACCCTGCCCAGCCCTGGGGCTTGGCAGCCTTAAGGGGTGTGTGGCCTAATATGCAAAGGAGTTCCTGGTTGGGATTAAAGCCATTTTGATCCCCAAGGTTGTAAACCTATTTCACCCCTTTCCGCCCCCTCCAGAATTGCCAGCCTCCAGGTGGTACCAAACAAAGTAAACAATGGCAACACATTATAAACAAAAATATAAAAAACAATTGTGTCAAAAATACAAGATACAATTGACAATTTTTTCAAAAATCTATATAATATATTGTGCAATAGCATCCAAAAATCATTCCAAAAACATGAATCACATAGAGCATAAAGACCCAAACACGAATGCAATTCCCAAGGATGACTCCGGAAAATTCCAAAAGTCTATAGGGGGTATTACAACTCAGAAGTAAATTCCAAATGGAGACCTTCCACTGATGTCGGCTTCCGAAGGAGAAAATCTTGCCTTCACGCAGTCACCGGCTTAAATCGCGTTCTGCTGCATTTGCGGCTTCTTCACAACCCAACTGACAAAGGTCCTCAGACCAGCTTCTCTTAAATGCCCATATTGAATATTTCAATTGACGGCTACTACACCTAGAGGAAAAGACCACTCTGGAAGGTGGACGCTATGGCATTATACCCCACAGAAGGCCCTCCTCTCCCCAAACCTTACTTTCCTCAGGCTCCATCCCCAAAATCACCAGGTATTTCTCACCCCAGATCTGGCAGCCCTACACATGACCTTCGTAGGTGTTCAGAGACAAAAGAATACCCTGACGACTTGCAGGGCTTTTTTTGTAGCAGGAACTCCTTTGGATTTTAGGCCAAACCCCCCCTGATGTAGCCAATCCTCTCGGAGCTTACAGTAGGCCCTGGGCTAAGACCCCTAAAAGCTCTTGGAGGATTGGCTACATCAAGGGGGAGGGTGGTGGCCTAATATGTAAACGAGTTCCTGCTACAAAAAAAGCCCTGAGACGCAGGAACAGCTGGGAATGTATTGAGAACCAGGAGAAGACGTCGTGTACTTGAGCTGCCAGCCTCCAAGTGAGGCCTGGAGGTCTCCTGGAATTCCAACCGATCTCCGAACTACAGAGATCATTTCCCCCTGGAGAAAACGGCTGCTCTGGAAGATGGACTCTGTGGCATTATATCCTGCCAAGCTCTGCCCTCTCTAGGCTCCACCCCCAAATCTCCTGACTCAGAGTTGGCAACCCTGTTAGAACTCTCTCCGAGCATGTTGCACCACAGATACAGCTGGCTAGCAGACAAAGGAAGGGGAGGACAGGTGCAATCTCAAGGCACAACCCCCCCCCTCCAATATCTACTCACCATATTCAATTTCCGAGCTAGTTGTTTCCATTCTTCTCCAGCCGAGGACAAGAAAGCAGCAGCTTATTTGTGGTGATGGGGTCAGGGCTGAGCATACTCAAGCCCCCAGACCATTAATCAGGGGATTGGTTGGGCCTTGGAACAAACTCACCTGCACACATCGCCTCCAAACAGACATCTGCACTTCTTTAGCTCCTCTCCCCCATGGGGTTGCCTATCCCCTGATTTGGAGGCCCTTTTCCCGCTTCAGGTTTATCAGAAAGCCGGGGGGGGGGGGGCAGAGAGTGCAGTCCCTTTAAATGTGATGGCTAGAACTCCTTTTGGAGTTCAAGTGTGCTTGTCACAACCTTGCTCCTGGCTCCACCCCCAAAGTCCCCAGATACTTCCTGAGTCGGACCTGGCAACTTTACTCCAGTTAGGACTCAAAGCAGCTTTAAACATTGTTCTCACCTCTTCCCGGTTCTCCCGACAACAACCCTACGAGGTAGGCTGAAAGTCTGGGATGGGTCCAAGGTCACCCAGCCAGCAACCATGGTTAGAAGTAGGGATTCGAACCCAGGTTTGTTCAGGGTCCCAGCCTTCCACTGTATCCCCAACACGACACTGGCTCTGCAAAAGCCATCCCAGAGGTCGGAGTGCCCTTGGCTCAGGGGGGAAATGTCCTTTTAGTGCAGGGCTCCGGCATAAGACCCCTAAGAATCGTGATTTCAGCTGCCATGCGAGAATACAAACACCAGACATCCTTTGAGGTAAGGACCTGTGAAGGGGGAAGAAACCTGGTAAACCAGGAATAACAAATCATGCAGCAAAGCAGTATTTTCTGGCTCGCTCGGGCCCCCGCGCAAGTGATTTCCGAACGCTCTGGCCGCTGAAGACTGTGTCATCCTCATACTGTGCAAAGATAGGCAGAGATACCTACCCATTGGCTCCCAGCTGTGAAAATACTTTGCAAAGGAATCTATTTTGCCCCTGGGGCTCCATCCATTTATCATCCTCGCAAATCTGTTTTCCATTCCTGGGAACGGAGGAAGCCTCTGTCCTGTTTCAGGCAATTGCTCGGGGAGGAGAGAGGATGTTAATGGGGGGGGGGAGGGGGGAGAAGCCATTTTTTGGTCTAGCTTTTAAAATCCATCACCGAGGGCCAGTTCTGTCATCCAGACACTAAAGGATTCAAACCCTGGATGCAGTTTTATCTTCTCTCCATAACGTTTTGAGAGGCTGCTTCTCTCGTCTCTGCCTTGCAGCCTCGTTGGAGATTTTCTCCTTGATGGCTTTGAAGGAGCTTTAATTGCCCTTTTTTCGCATTTCAAGCCGTCTCCTTCCTATCTAACAGGGAAGAACGCAGGTAGGCTTTTCACAGCACCTGAGCTGGAAATAAAGTGTGGGTATTGCTTAATGGCTTTCGACTGTCTTGTGTTTTTAGCGCGGTGAGAATCTTAGCCGCTTTGGCGGTGGAAAGATCTGTCAAACGGCGGCTGACTTCTGGTGACCTCGTAGGGTTTTCAAGGCAAGAAATGCTCAGAGGTGTCTTACCAGCATCAGAGTTAAAAAGGGTCATCTAGTCCAACCTGCTGCACAATGCAGGAAATTCACAAATACCTCCTTCCTGAGAGCCAGTTTAGTGTAGTGGTTAAGTGCGCAGACTCCTATCTGACAGAACTGGGTTTGATTCCCCACTCCTCCACTTCAATCAATCAATCAACATTTTATTTATATCCCGCCCTCCCCGCCGAAGCAGGCACTTGCAGCTGCTGGAATGGCCTTTGGTCAGCCATAACTCTTGTAGGAGTTGTCCTTGAAAGGGCAGCTGCTGTAAGAGCTCTCTTAGCTCCATCTACCTCATAGTGTGTCTGTTGTGGGGGGGAAGGTAAAGGAGATTGTGACTGCTCTGAGACTCTGAGGATATAAATCCAATCTCGTATCTTCTTCGTCTTCCTCCTCCACCCCCAGTGACCCCTGCCCCATGCCCAGAAGATGGCAAAAAACCCCTCCAGGATCCCTGGCCAAACTGTCCTTGAGGACCCCAAAGCGTCAATCAGCTTTCCCTGGGCGTGTTAAGAAAGGGCCATTAGACCAAAGCACTGATGCAACCCTTCCCGCCCTCCCTCTGCCTGAGTTCACAGAATCAGCATTGCTGTCAGATGGTCCTCTAGCTTCTGTCTAAAAACCTCCAGAGGAGAGCCCTCCTCCTCCCAAGGAAGCCTGCTCCAGTTTATCTCACAATGATTATCTTACCATCTGATTGTTGCATCTCGGGCCGACACATATGTTTTAATCTAAAATGTGCCCACACCATCTATGTTCTGTTTTACTATTGCTTACAATTTTGATATTGTTCTATTATCATTTTATTGTTGGGTTTTGTTATTTATTTTTGCTTGTAATCCACCCTGAGCCTACCTATGGGAAAGGGCAGAATATAAATCTACTAAAATAAATACGTAAATCTGTTCTGTCAGGAAGTTCCTCCTAATGTTTAGCCAAAAGCTCTCAAGTTCAACCCTCTGGTTTTGGTCCAACCTTCTGGGGCAACAGAGACTAACTCTGCACCATCCTATATGACAGCCCTTCAAGTACTTGAAGATGGTGATCACATCACCTCTCAGTTGTCTCTGCTCCAGGCTAAACATCCCAAGCTCCTTCCATCTTTCCTCATAGGACTGGGTTCCACACCCCTCACCATCTTCATTGCCCTCCTTTGGTCACGTTCCACCTTGTCTAGATCACGGGTGGCCAATGGTAGCTCTCCAGATGTTTGTCTACAACTCCCATCAGCTCCAGCCAGCATGGCCAATGGCTGGGGCTGATGGGAGTTGTAGGCAAAAAACATCTGGAGAGCTACCGTTGGCCAGCCCTGGTCTAGATCTTTCTCCTCCTCCTCCTCATCATCATCATCAATTTTATTTATATCCCGCCCTCCCCGCCGAGGCAGGCTCAGGGCGGCTAACAACACAGGTCAAAATATACATTGTACAATGTTTAACAAACTAGTTTGACAGTTTAATTAAAATTCTAAAACAATAAAATTAATTAATATGTTGGTGCTATTATACAGATGGTGAGCTTGCTCAGCAGTCTCTCTCTTAGTCGGTAAAGGCCATTGGGAAAAGGATGGTCTTGCAGGCCCTGCGGAACTGTTCAAAGTCCCGCAGGGCCCACATTTCCTCCGGAAGCTGGTTCCATAGGTATGGGGCCATAGCAGAGAAGGCCCGAGTGTGGGTACTCTGTAGCTTTACCTCTTTTGGCTCGGGAATAGTCAGCAGGTTCTTCCCTGTTGACCTCAGTGCTCTCTGGGGTTCATACGGGGAGAGACGGTCCCTAAGGTAGGCAGGTCCTCGGCCATATAGGGCTTTAAAGGTAATAACCAGCACTTTGTAGCGAATCCGGTATATAACCGGCAACTCAAATTGTGGTGCCCAAAACTGGGCACAATACTCTAGGTGAGGTGTAACCAGAGCAGAGCAAAGCGATACCATCCCTTCCTGTGACCTGGACATGTGATCTGGAGGTTGCTTTTCTCTGCATAGCAACCCTGGACTTCCTGGGGGGGGGGTGTCTCCCAGCCAAGTGCTAACCAGCGCCAACCCTGCTTTAACTTCCAAGATCTGACGAGGCCGGAGTCAGCTGGGCCATCAGAGCACTTTGGAGATACTCAACAAGACATGAGGTGTAACCACATCAAAGCCATATTGAGGCAAAATAAACGAACTACCAATAAAGTAGAGCCCCGTGGCGCAGAGTGGTAAAGCTGCAGTACTGCGGCCCAAGCTCTGCTCATGACCTGAGTTCGATCCTGGCAGAAGCTGGGTTTTCAGGTAGCCGGCTCAAGGCTGACTCAGCCTTCCAAGGTCGGTAAAACAAGAACCCAGCTTGCTAGGGGTAAAGTAGATAACTGAGGAAGGCAATGGCAAATCGCCCTGTAAAAAGCTTGCCAAGAAAACATCACGACGCGGCAGCACCCCATGGGTCAGAAACTACTCGGCGCTTGCACAGGGGACTACCTTCACCTTTCTTTTTTTTTAACCAAGTGTTTTTATCCTCATCTGTATCAGAGGTGTGCAAAATTCAAAAGCAGTTCTCTGTTTCAGCCTTTCCTGTCGTCATTTTAAATGCATCTGTCAGCTGATTATTGGGCAGAGATGCTGCACCCAGGCATTGCAGGGGAGGTGTGAACAAATGAACATATGAAGCTGCCTTATACTGAATCAGACACTTGGTCCATCAAAGTCAGTACTGTCTTCTCAGACCGGCAGCGGCTCTCCAGGGTCTCAAGCGGAGGTTTTTCACACCTATTTGCTTGGACCCTTTTTTGGAGATGCCAGGGATTGAACCTGGGACCTTCTGCTTCCCAAGCAGATGATCTACCACTGAGCCACGTGTGGGTTCTGGGGACCTCAGTGCTCCAAGAGATTTGTGCAGCGGACAAAGCATGCCATTTGTCTCTGCCCGTTAGGTTTGCTTGCGATACTGGCTGCTGAAGCTGTGATGTAGGTTTGCTTCTCGGCCACAGATTTCCTCCCCTTTTGTTTCTGAGGCTGCGGTCTGCATAGAATTCTGTTCTGGAGGTCAAGACTGAGGGCCAGCGACTGAAGGCAGAACTCTCCTCCAGCCCACAGTCTCCAGTTTTATGTTTTATCTGCTGTCAAGGCACACCTGGCATGCGGTGACCTTGGAGGGCAGGGGGTGGCCAAAACTATGGCTCTTTCATACATATTGTATGGTTCTTGAAGCCCCCACAACCCTGTCAGGCGGCATGGGGAAGGCATTTGTCTCTTTAAATCACAAGAGAGCCAGTTTGGTGTAGTGGTTAAGTGCTGGACTCTTATCTGGGAGAACCAGGTTTGATTCCCCACTCCTCCACTTGCACCTGCTGGCATGGCCTTGGGTCAGCCATAGCTCTCGTAGGAGTTGTCCTTGAAAGGGCAGCTGCTGTGAGAGCCCTCTCAGCCCCACCCACCTCACAGGGTGTCTGTTGTGGGGGTAGAAGATATAGGAGATTGTAAGCCGCTCTGAGTCTCTGATTCAGAGAGAAGGGTGGGGTACAAATCTGTAATTCTTCTTCTCCAAGCCAAGCCCACAAGTGGCTTGGAGAATGCATTTAAAGTTGCTTGCTTCCCACCTCTCCCTCCCTCTTCTCCATCTATTTGCCTGCCTGCCTTTCTGCTCTCAAACATCTGACATTTATATCTTACAGTTCTCAATCATCTGACATTTATTATATGTGGCTCTTAGGTTAAGCAAGTTTGGCCACCCATATTGTAGGGTTTCCAAGGCAAGAGACGCTCAGAGGAGTTTTGCCATTGCCTGCCTCTGCGTAGAGACCGTGGACTTCCGTGGTGGTCTCCCTTCCAAGGACTGCCCATCCAAGGCCAACCCTGGCTTAGCTTCTGAACTCTGATGAGATCAGGCTAGTCACGGCTATTCAGCTTCAACCTAGTTTCCAGTATACCTAGGGTTGCCAGGTCTGACTCAGGAAACAGCTGGGGGCTTTGGGGGTGGAGCCAGGAGACACTGAAGCTGGAGTCGGGCAAAGTTGTGGCAAGCATGACTGAACTCCGAAAGGAGTTCTGGCCATCACATTTAAAGGGATCGTGTTCCTATTAAATACTTTCCTTCCATTGGAAATAATGGAGGATGGGGGCATCTTTTGGGGTACTCACAGAATTGGACGCCCTGGCTCAATATTTTTGAAACATTGGGGGGGGGGGGGTTGAGGAGAGGCACCAGATGCGATGTTGAAAATATGGTCCGATACCCGTCTTTCATCTTCTAAAAAATCCTTGATAGTTAAACTCCTGACAGCTGCTAAAACCATGATTGCGCAGTCCTGGAAAAACTCATTGAATTTGACACCTGACAACTGGCTACTTAAAGTCTGGGAACACATTGTAATGGATAAAATTCAGGCAGCCATAGACCACAAAGACCCATACCAAGCCTACGCTAAATATCTGGCAACTTGGCTTCCCATTCTAGAAAAGCTTGACACCGATCCATTTTATGCTAACTCTTATTCTAAAAATAAAATGTATAAGGATTTCCTTTTGCTATAAAATTCTCTTAACAAGTTAATTTCAAGTTATTTAAAGTGTATTATATCTTCCTTTTTCCTTTCCCTGATCTTATTTTATTTTCAAATACTGTGTTATTATAATTATAATTACTATTACCTTCAGTTTGTATTTTGTTTTTAAAGGTTATTTTTGCTCTGTATTCTGTCTATTAAGCTTACGATGTTATTTCTGTTAATCTTGACGGTAAACTTCTTGCGCTATGGATTGTAAACTACTTTTATGCCTTAATAAAATGTTTAAAGTTAAAAAAAAAAGAATATCTCTAAGCCTTTGTCACTCCACTAAAAAAAAAAGAAAAAAGAAAAAAAGAAAATATGGTCTTAAACCCCCCCCCTCCAAAGCCCCAGATACCCACAGATCTATTCTCCATTATACCCTATGGCAGGGGTGGCCAACAGTAGCTCTCCAGATGTTTTTTGCCTACAACTTCCATCGGCCTCAGCCATTGGCTATGCTGGCTGGGGCTGATGGGAGTCGTAGGCAAAAGAACATCTGAAGAGCTACCGTTGGCCACCCCTGCCCTATGGGAGCCTTTCTCCATAGGACATAAGATGCACTCAGCGGACCTTTCCCCTGCTTTCTGATAACCCTGCGGCAGGGGGAGGCCTCTAAACCAGGGGATCCCCTGCCCACAACTGGGGACTGGCAGCCCTAACATGCCCTATTAAAAATTGTTCCCTGCGCTCTTCTCTTTACTGACCTGGGTAGTCCAGACTAGCCCAATCTCATCAGGTATCAGAAGCTGAGTAGGTTCAGTCCTGGTTAGCATTTGGATGGGAGACCACCAAGGAAGTCCAGGGAAGGAATAAGAAAGGAATAGAAGAAATCAAAGTAACCAAATTTAAAGAACTTGAATATAAATTTCCTACAAAACGGTATAAGACCCCAGCACAATTAGCTAATATGATTCCAGGATTGAGTCCGCTATGCTGGCATTGTAAACTTTCTAAAGGGTGGTATGCTCATATGTGGTGGGAATGCCCGGAGGTAAAGATTTTTCGGAACAAAATTATCGAAATAATCAGAAAAGTATGCAATATAACATTAACTATAGAGTTTAGTCTGATGTTGGTAAGTACAACGGGTGGCCCGATAATAGACAGGAGTATGCAACATTTAGACAAGGGTATGGTATTGGCGGGTAAGGCGGTCATTGCTTTGGGCTGGAAGGACAAAAGTAAATGGACAGTAGAAATCTGGCACAATTATTTGTTTGAATTTATACAGTCAGACATCGTGGCGGTGCTTAACAAGATGACAACATGGGATGAGAAAACCAAGGAAATTACGACCAGATGGAAGACCTACCTAGAATGGACAGCGATAGAAGGAAGGACGGACATTCAGTGGAAGAGTAAGACTTTGTGCCCATGGCTGCGGGGAAGAGACTAGGAGTAAAGGGGGGGAGGGAGGAAGGGCGTGTTGGAAATATAAAAAATATTTGTTGTAATGGATTAAAAATATTAACAAATAAAGTTTATACAAAAAAAAAAAGGAAGTCCAGAGATGCCCCCCCAGAGGCAGGGAAGGGCCAAATGCCTCTGAGCGTCTCTTGCCTTGAAACCCCACAAGGGGTCGCCCAAGATCAGCTGAGACTTCATGGCCCTTTCCGCCACCTCTCTTTTCTGCCCTCCCAGCGAAAGGCCATCTCCGCTTGCCGGACAGCTCCATACATCCCACCCTTTGCAAGGAGACACGTGTTTTGCAAGATCATCGGGGCTGGTCATCGACACCGAAAAGACTAAAGGAAGGGGTTTGGAGCAAAATATTTAAAAGGCAAGCTAGGACGGCGTGGTTTTTGGAAATCTTTTTTTAATATATTGTGAATAAAATTTTGTTGGTCTTTAAGATGCTATTGGATTCCAATTTGGGGTGTGTGTGAGTACTTTTTTGGTATATTGTGTGTGCGTCTGTGTGTGCAGCTAGATCCCAGCAGGCAGCCGTGTTGGTCTGAAGCAACAGAACAAAGCAGGAGACAAGTGCACCTTTAAGACCAACTAAGTTTTATTTCTGTAAATAAATTTCTGTAACTTTATTTCTGTAAAGCTTACATTCTGAATGAAACTTAGTTGGTCGTAAAGGTGCACTTGTCTACTGCTGTGTGTGCACCTGGAAGTCACGTTAACCTCTCGTGACTGACCCCTACTGGGGGCCTGGAGGATATTCAGAGAGGTGGCTGAATAGAGCCTGCCTGTCCTCTCAACTGGGTATTCCAAGGTCTCCCATCCAAGTACTAGCCATGGTCGACCCTGCTTAGCTTCCAAGATCAGATGAGATCAGGTTTGCCTGGGCTTAAAGGTGCAATTGGATTCCAAATTGGGGGGGGGGGGCGGTTTGGCATACTGTGTGTGGGTCTGTGTGTACACACCTGGAAGTCATGTTAACCTCTCGCGACTGACCCCTACTGGGGGCCGGGAGGATATTCAGAGAGGTGGCTGAATAGAGCCTGCCTGTCCTCTCAACTGGGTATTCCAAGAAGGTCCCCCATCCAAGTACCAGCCATGGTCGACCCTGCTTAGCTTCCAAAATCTGACGAGATTGGGCTGGCCAGGCCATCCAGGTCAGGGTATTTACTGGAAATCTTGAGGTGTTCACAGAAGTTCCTTCTGTGCTTTGAAAGGTGAAGGAACGATCCCCTACTTGGAGAAGCAAAAACTAAAAAAACAGATAAAAGCGCGAACTTTCCTGATTCTCACCCCATCTCCAGCATCTGCTCATCTGAGAGAATTGCAGATTTATACCCCGCCCTTCTCTCTGAATCAGAGACTCAGAATGGCTTACAATCTCCTATATTTTCTCTCCCCACAACAAACACCCTTTGAGGTGGGTGGGGCTGAGAGGGCTCTCACAGCAGCCATCCTTTCAAGGACAACTTCTGCCAGAGCTATGGCTAACTCAAGGCCATTCCAACAGGTGCAAGTGGAGGAGTGGGGAATCAAACCCGGTTCTTCCAGATAAGAGTCCGCGTAATTAACCAGTACACCAAACTGGCTCGTCAGAGAGCCAGAGGAGTTATTTTTGCTAAAGAGTTTGCCTCTTCCCTGTTTGGAGCAGTGGTTAAGTGTGCGGACTCTTATCTGGAAGAACTGGGTTTAATTCCCCACTCCTCCACTTGCAGCTGCTGGAATGGCCTTGGGTCAGGCATAGCTCTCATAAGAGTTGTCCTTGAAAGGGGAACTGCTGTGAGAGCCCTCTCAGCCCCACCTACGTCACTGGGTGTCTGTTGTGGAAGAGGAAGATGAAGGAGATTGTGAGCTGCTCTGAGACTCAGAGTATAGGAAAGGAAAAGGAAAGGTCCCCTGTGCAAGCACCAGTGGTTTTCAACTCCGGGATTTTGCTTTCACGGCAGACTTACAGGGTGGTTTGCCATTGCCTTACCCAGTCATCTACACTTTCCCCCCAGCAAGCTGGGTACTCATTTTACCCACCTCGGAGGGTTGGAAGGCTGAGTCAACCTGGAGCCTGCTACCTGAAAACCCAGCTTCCGCCAGGATCGACCTCATGTTGTGAGCAGAGCTTAGGACTGCAGTACTGCAGCTTTAACACTCTGCGCCACGAGGCTCTTTCAGAGTATAGGGCAGGATATAAATCCAATATCTTCTTCTTCTTCCCTTCCACAAGCCCCCCTCCCCTCCCCCTGCTAAGTGCACTCTTCTATTGACTTTCTGTCACAAGGACGTTCTTGACAAAAGCCACCCTGAGGGGAGATCACTTCAGTCGCACATTTCCCACCTCTTCTTTCTTTTGTCCCTCTTATAAAGGCTTCTTCTCCCCTTTCATAAGAAGTGAAGTCCCTCCCTCTCCCCACCTGTTCTGACAAACCTCTCCAGCTGGGCTTTGATACTACAGAGATGAAGCTGAGGCAGTGTCAAGGTTGAGTGTATGAGAGGGGGGAGGAATGGAAATCCAAGCCACCCTTTCCAAAGAGGTTCTCTCTTCTAGTGCAGTTGAGGGGAAGTGACTAAGAAGCAGAAAGCGTCCTCCGGCTTCAAACCCTTGTGCCATTTTTGCCGCTTTGGAGGATTCAAAAAAGATAAAGACCTTGAAAAGAAGGTAGAATTTAACAGTGTGAAGGCTGAGGAAAGAAGACTGCAGATTTATACCCCGCCCTTCTCTCTGAATCAGAGCGGCTCACAATCTCCTATTTCTTCTCCCCCCGCCCCACAACAGACACCGTGTGAGGTGATGGGGCTGAGAGGGCTCTGACAGAAGCTGGCCTTTCAAGGACAGCTCTGCAAGAACTATGATTGACCCAAGGCCATTCCAGCAGCTGCAAGCGGAGGAGTGGGGAATCTGACGATTCTTCCAGATAAGAGTCCACGCACTTAACCACTACACCAACTGGCTCTCCTTACAGAGGTTCTGGAGAGAGGCCATAGCTCAGCGGAAGAGAATCCGCGTGGCATGCAGAAAGTCCCAGCTTAGGGTTCTAGGCCTCCAGGTGGGGCCTGAAGCTCTCCCGCTTTAACAACTGCTCTCCAGCTGGCAGAACTCAGCTCCCCCGGAGGAAATGGCTGCTTTGAAGGGTGGACTCTGTGGCATTGTCCCATGCGGAGGCCCCTCTCTGAAACACCCCACACACTCCAGGCTCTACCCCCAAAGTCTCCAGGTATTTTCCAACACAGACCTGGCAACCCTATCCCAGCTTCAGTCCCTGCCATCTCCATTTAAAATGCCCAGCAGTAGGTGAGGGGAAAGACCTTGGCTCTGTGGCAGAACATCTGCTTGGCATGTAGAATGTCCCAGGTTCCATCGCCACCGCCTGCCATTTAAAGGATCGGGCAGCGGATGATATGAAAGACCTCAGCCTGAGACCACAGAGAGCCGCTGCCAGTCTGAGTAGAAAAGATTGATCTTGTTAGACCAGTTATCTGGTTCGGTATAAGGCAGTTTCAAGAGCCCTGTGGTGCCGAGTGGTCAGCTGCAGTACTGCAGTCCAAGCTCTGCTCACGACCGGAGTTCGATCCCGGCAGAAGCAGGCTCAAGGCTGACTCAACCTTTCATCCTTCTGAGGTCAGTCAAATGAGTACCCAGCTCGCTGGGGGTAAAGGGTAGCTGACTGGGGAAGGCAATGGCAAACCACCCTGTAAAAAGTCTGCCAAGAAAACATCCTGATGTTACCTTTACAAGGCAATTTCATGTCTTCAAACAGGGACAGAGGAGACCGGCATGATTCCCCTTCTCCACTGTCCCATCCTAATTCCAAGCTGCGCTCCCACCCTTCCATCTCTGTTTCTGGTCTTCCTTCTACAGTTAAAGGAAAGGGATCTTGCCCTGGCGAGATATGGATGCTCCAGGTGACCGTGATGCATATGAAAAGCCAGATACTTATTCGCTGCAACCCCCAAGTTGCATCCAAGGCAGACTTTCATTCAGCCACGGCAGCCCCCTCCTCTTAACTGGCAACTGACAATGGTAGAAGAGAGTCTTTGACTGGGGGGCCTCCAGGCAGGATTCTGAAAAGCAACATCTCTTGGATAAATGATGGCACAGGCTTGGATAGCCCTAGGGGGGGAGGCTGGCTGTCTCTGTGGGCCGCGGTAACTCCAGAGGTCATAGGGAATTGCAGCATTAAACTGTAGAGCAGGGGAGGAAGGGAAGGGAGAAAGGCAAGGAAGGGGAGGGAGGGAGGCAAATGGGGAAGGGGGAGGGACGGTGGCTCAGTGGTAGAGCATCTGCTTGGGAAGCAGAAGGTCCCAGGTTCAATCCAGGCAAATAGGTGTGAAAAACCTCAGCTTGAGACCCTGGAGAGCCGCTGCCAGTCTGAGAAGACAATACTGACTTTGATGGACCAAGTGTCTGATTCAGTGTAAGGTAGCTTCATATGTTCATATGAGGGAGAGAGGTGGAAAGAAAGCCACTTTAACTTTAAATGCATTTTTCAAGCCAGCCAATGGGGCAGTGGAGGCCTTGAGAGCCACACAATGTGTGAAAAGAGCCACATGTGGCTCCCAAGCCAGTTTGGCCACCCCCTCTGTAGAGCAAAAGAACGGCACATCTACTGCCCTGCACAGGGCCTTATCCAGGCAGGCTTCTGTCAAAGGCAAGCCCTGCAAGTGAGTTGGGAGTCGGAGAAGCTGAGCACAGCCTAGCTATACTGGGGCAGGGCCAGAGTGTGTTTTGCTGCCGAGTGGCCGGGATGAAAGAAAAATATCTGCGAGGGCAGTTCCATGAGCCCATTAGGGGGTCTCCACTAGTCCGCTTTCTGCAACAGCCTTCCCTTCTATCGTCTGGCAAACTGAGTTTAAAAAGAGGCTATAATATGACTTGGAAATCAGTTGGTTTTTTTTTAAAAAAAGGGTAGAATTCGACTGAGTTCACGGAAGCCCCTTGGTATGGCGCAACTTGGAACCAAAACCTCCCCAGGGCTGAACAGGGATGTTGGTTTTTTTATCTCATTACATACGCTAAACCCACTCTCACTGAGTATAGCTACGCATCCACAGTATTCCAATGTATTTCTCTTTTAGAATAGTGTATACGAATAATTTTTTGTATTGACATACTCAAATAAGGGATATTGTCTGTTTATCTCATTACATATACTTAACCCATTTTCATTGTATGTATTATTTTTTTCTAACGGCAAGCTAGAATGTTTATAATGTAGAGAATGATGTTAAAAAGTAAATTAGGTGGACAAGAACATCACCAGGAAATACACGTCCTTTTGTTTACCTAGAATCTGCAGCAACAGCAATTAACTGGCAACTTTTATTACCTTTTATTGCTCATCCAGACCAAATGGTCTTCCAATTTATTACGCTATTTCGCCATTTGATCCTAACTTTGTATCAGTTTGCACTCTTAACCTACCAGCTACATGTATATCAGTCCACTATACCCCATCCCCTCGTCTGAAGAAGTGTGCATGCGTACGAAAGCTTACATTCTGAATTAAACTTCGTTGGTCTTAAAGGTGTGACTTGACTCCTACTTTGTTCTACTCCCCATTCAGAGGGATTGAGCTTCTGGATCTCAGAGCCAGGAGGGAACATCAGGTGAAGGCCTCAGCCTTTGTGCCCTGTAGTTGGCCTTCCAGAGGAATTGGCTGGCCACTGTGACAGGCGGGATGCTGGACTGGATGGACCACTGGTCTGATCCAGCAGGGCTCTTCTGATGTTCTTATGAAGTCCTTGGCCTCTATGCCCTGTTGTTAGCCTTCCAGAGGACCTGGTTGGCCACTGTGTGAGAGGGGATGCTGGACTAGATGGACCACTGGTCTGATCCCGCAGAGCTCTTCTGATGTTCTCATGAAGGCCTTGACCTCTGTGCCCTGTTGTTGGCCCTCCAGAGGAACTGGCTGGCCAGTGTGTGAGACAAGAGGTTGGACTAGATGGACCACTGGTCTGATCCAGCAGGGGTTCTTCTGATGTGCTTATGAAGGCCTCAGCCTCTATGCCCTGTAGTGGGCTATCCAAAGTAATTGGTTGGCCAATATATGAGCCAGGATGTGGGGCTAGATGGACCACTGTTATGGACCAGCAGGGCTCTTCTTATGTACTACTGCTGCCCAGTAGCTACCCTTCAATGGTTCCTCTGCCCCAGGCTGTTAGCTACCAAGAGGCCCACGGGGCCTGCCCCCCTGACAGGGTTTTTTGGGGGGAGGGGGGACTCAACCCTTTCCCATGGCCACCTCTCCTATCTGATTTAAATCACACCACTGCCCCTCCCATGCCATTTAAAGGGCCTGCCAATCAGCTGATCAACAGGCTCTTTAAATCACACTGAAGGGAGAGGGATGGCCCCCCCCCGCCTCTCCCGCTTTCTGCACTCACCCCTATGGGCCCCTCCTCAGTGGCCCCCCCTCCTGTGGCCCCTAGCTACAGGGCTGCGTCTGCCCCCATCACCTTTGGAAGTGTCTGTTCTCTTCTGCTTGGTATGGCCATTGATCCCTGAAGGGGGTCCCTATAAAGCCAGTTTGGTGTAGTGGTTAAGAGTGCAGACTCTTATCTGGGGGAAGCAGGTTTGATTCCCCCACTCCTCCACTTGCAGCTGCTGGAATGGCCTTGGGTCAGCCATAGCTTTCACAAGAGTTGTCCATGAAAGGGCAGCTGCTGTGAGACCCCCCTCAGCCCCACCCACCTCACAAGGTGTCTGTTGTGGGGGAGGAAGGTAAAGGAGATTGTGAGCTGCTCTGAGACTCTTGAGTGGAGGGCGGAATATAAATCCAATGTCATCGTCTTCTTTTTCTAAAGCCAAAGGGAGGGAGGGCACCTGTAAACAGGCTCTGTCAGGTGTGCAGCCACATTCAGGAACGGTTCCCCTCGTGCTCTTCTTGGGAAGCTTACGGAGGCTACAAGGCTTGGCGTGATCCCCTGCCCTCGATGGCCAGACCATGCAGACGCAAGAGCTCGAGAGCGTGACTCAAAAAAGAAAACCTGGGTGGGCTATTTTGCTGTGCAAGTGCAAAGAAGAAACTGCAGTGAGAATACAGGACACCAGGTTAAAGGAAAGGGGGATTGTTTTTTTATTCTGGTTGTCACTTGTGGGGTTTCCCGCCTGCGTACCCAGCTGAATAGGGACCGGTTACCCAGCTCAGCCCACCGGTTTGCTTGTGCGGCTGTGTGTTTTTAGCAGTCAACAAAGCGGCGGTTTTCAGACAAGTTGGCTCTGAGAGGAAGCCGAGAGCTGGCAGCCAACCGCCCTCTGCCCTGTCCTCTCTACCCTGTCATTAGCTTTGAAATTAATCAAAGGGGGCAACGCAGAAGGAGCCCTTTGATTCAACTCTGGGAGGCGACCCCAGCTTCGATGGCGCGCCCCTCCTCATCGCCTCCCCCCTCCCCCAGCCAGGTGCTCTAACAGGCTGAACGTTCTGATGCCGCAATCCGACTCCTCGGGAACACGTTGGGCCAGAAACAACGCCAAGGAGAAAACAACGCCAAGGGACGCTTGGCTTTAATGGGGGGTGGGGAGACAATAGGAACCTCCGGCACAGTCGCGGCTGGGCCTAAAAGCCAGTCGACTGTGGGGAGAGGGACTGGTGTGTAATTCCACCCTCACTTGGCTCAGCCTCTCGTTTTTCTCTTTAGTTATCGTTTTTTGTTCTGCACCTTACAAACAGATTTCTCCTTCTCCCTTTCCGTCCACCTGTGTTGTCTGTAATTCCCGCCCCCTTCCCCTACCCCAGGCATCTCCTCCGCAGCCAACAGGAGAGCCCTTCTTCTGCCACTGCCGGGGAGTCAGAGGTCACGGGGAGTCAGAGGTCACGGTCGGCTGCTGACGCTTTCTGCCTCATTAACCCCTTCTTTGCTCCCTGATGAATCTTCGGATCCAGCTTCCCTGTTAAAAAAAAAAACAACAGAAAGGAGGGAGGGGAGGAATCTCATGAGCACTTTTTTTTTCTCTCCCTCCAAAGGTTATTTGCAATGTAAATCAGCTGCAGGCGAGGAGGTCTCCCAGTTAAAGTGCCTTCTTGTCACATTCAATTTGCTGGCTGCAGGAGCCGGGCGTTTCCAAAATCTCATCTGCCATAGTGAAGAGAGCCGGAATGCGTCACATGAGAGGCAAGAAACGGAAAGGCGAGAGAGCCGAGGGGTGGTGGTGGGGGGAGATGGAAATTAACAGCCAAGGCTGGTGCCCTCTAGAGCCACAGCCAGGATTTTAAATGTTGGAGGGGGGGGCACCCTTTCCCTGCTTCCAATTATACAACAAAGCTTGTACCCAGAATTACACTTGGTCAGCCTTAAAAGATGCTACTGGACTCCAACTTTCTTCTACTGCTTCAGACCAACACGGCTGCCCCCCTGAATGCATCTGAAGAAGTGCGCATGAGCAGCAAAGCTTATACTCAGAATTAAAACCTGGCTGGTCTTACAGATGCCACAGCGGACTCCAACTTTGTTCTACTGCTTCAGACCAACACAGCTGCCCACCTGAACCAATTATACAGCATTAGACATAGCACAAATGCCTGCACAGCCGTGACAGTCACTGAATGGCTTTTGGACGATTAGCTGCATCAGGGGTGTGTGGCCTAATATGCAAAGTAGCCCCTGCTAGAATTCTATCTCTGGGCCCTGTACTAAGAGCCCTGTAAGCTCTTGGAGGGTTGGCTCCATCAGGGGGTGTGGCCTAATATGCAAAGGAGCCCCTTCTAGAATTCTATCTCTGGACCCTGTACGAAGAGCCCTGTAAGCTCTTGGAGGATTGGCTCCATCAGGGGTGTGTGGCCTAATATGCAAAGGAGCCCCTGCTAGAATTCTATCTCTGGGCCCTGTACTAAGAGCCCTGAAAGCTCTTGGAGTATTGGCTCCATCAGGGGTGTGTGGCCTAATATGCAAAGGAGCCCCTGCTAGAATTCTATCCCTGGACCCTGTACTAAGAGCCCTGTAAGCTCTTGGAGAGTTGGCTCCATCAGGGGTGTGTGGCCTAATATGCAAAGGAGCCCCTGCTAGAATTCTATCCCTGGACCCTGTACTAAGAGCCCTGTAAGCTCTTGGAGGGTTGGCTCCATCAGGGGTGTGTGGCCTAATATGCAAAGGAGCCCCTGCTAGAATTCTATCTCTGGACCCTGTACGAAGAGCCCTGTGAGCTCTTGGAGGATTGGCTCCATCAGGGGTGTGTGGCCTAATATGCAAAGGAGCCCCTGCTAGAATTCTATCTCTGGGCCCTGTACTAAGAGCCCTGAAAGCTCTTGGAGTATTGGCTCCATCAGGGGTGTGTGGCCTAATATGCAAAGGAGCCCCTGCTAGAATTCTATCCCTGGACCCTGTACTAAGAGCCCTGTAAGCTCTTGGAGGGTTGGCTCCATCAGGGGTGTGTGGCCTAATATGCAAAGGAGCCCCTGCTAGAATTCTATCCCTGGACCCTGTACTAAGAGCCCTGTAAGCTCTTGGAGGGTTGGCTCCATCAGGGGTGTGTGGCCTAATATGCAAAGGAGCCCCTGCCAGAATTCTATCTCTGGACCCTGCCCTAAGAGCCCTGAAAGCTCTTGGAGGATTGGCTGCATTAGGGGTGTGTGGCCTAATATGCAAAGGAGCCCCTGCTAGAATTCTATCTCTGGGCCCTGTACTAAGAGCCCTGTAAGCTCTTGGAGGGTTGGCTCCATCAGGGGTGTGTGGCCTAATATGCAAAGGAGCCCCTGCTAGAATTCTATCCCTGGACCCTGTACTAAGAGCCCTGTAAGCTCTTGGAGGGTTGGCTCCATCAGGGGTGTGTGGCCTAATATGCAAAGGAGCCCCTGCTAGAATTCTATCTCTGGGCCCTGTACTGAGAGCCCTGTAAGCTCTTGGAGGATTGGCTCCATCAGGGGTGTGTGGCCTAATATGCAAAGGAGCCCCTGCTAGAATTCTATCTCTGGGCCCTGTACTAAGAGCCCTGTAAGCTCTTGGAGGGTTGGCTCCATCAGGGGTGTGTGGCCTAATATGCAAAGGAGGCCCTGCTAGAATTCTATCCCTGGACCCTGTACTAAGAGCCCCGTAAGCTCTTGGAGGATTGGCTCCATCAGGGGTGTGTGGCCTAATATGCAAAGGAGGCCCTGCTAGAATTCTATCCCTGGACCCTGTACTAAGAGCCCTGTAAGCTCTTGGAGGGTTGGCTCCATCAGGGGTGTGTGGCCTAATATGCAAAGGAGCCCCTGCTAGAATTCTATCCCTGGACCCTGTACTAAGAGCCCTGTAAGCTCTTGGAGGGTTGGCTCCATCAGGGGTGTGTGGCCTAATATGCAAAGGAGCCCCTGCTAGAATTCTATCCCTGGACCCTGTACTAAGAGCCCTGTAAGCTCTTGGAGGGTTGGCTCCATCAGGGGTGTGTGGCCTAATATGCAAAGGAGCCCCTGCTAGTATTCTATCCCTGGACCCTGTACTAAGAGCCCTGTAAGCTCTTGGAGGGTTGGCTCCATCAGGGGTGTGTGGCCTAATATGCAAAGGAGCCCCTGCCAGAATTCTATCTCTGGACCCTGCCCTAAGAGCCCTGAAAGCTCTTGGAGGATTGGCTGCATCAGGGGTGTGTGGCCTAATATGCAAAGGAGCCCCTGCTAGAATTCTATCTCTGGGCCCTGTACTAAGAGCCCTGTAAGCTCTTGGAGGGTTGGCTCCATCAGGGGTGTGTGGCCTAATATGCAAAGGAGCCCCTGCTAGAATTCTATCCCTGGACCCTGTACTAAGAGCCCTGTAAGCTCTTGGAGGGTTGGCTCCATCAGGGGTGTGTGGCCTAATATGCAAAGGAGCCCCTGCTAGAATTCTATCTCTGGGCCCTGTACTGAGAGCCCTGTAAGCTCTTGGAGGATTGGCTCCATCAGGGGTGTGTGGCCTAATATGCAAAGGAGCCCCTGCTAGAATTCTATCTCTGGGCCCTGTACTAAGAGCCCTGTAAGCTCTTGGAGGGTTGGCTCCATCAGGGGTGTGTGGCCTAATATGCAAAGGAGGCCCTGCTAGAATTCTATCCCTGGACCCTGTACTAAGAGCCCCGTAAGCTCTTGGAGGATTGGCTCCATCAGGGGTGTGTGGCCTAATATGCAAAGGAGCCCCTGCTAGAATTCTATCCCTGGACCCTGTACTAAGAGCCCTGTAAGCTCTTGGAGGGTTGGCTCCATCAGGGGTGTGTGGCCTAATATGCAAAGGAGCCCCTGCTAGAATTCTATCCCTGGACCCTGTACTAAGAGCCCTGTAAGCTCTTGGAGGGTTGGCTCCATCAGGGGTGTGTGGCCTAATATGCAAAGGAGCCCCTGCTAGAATTCTATCCCTGGACCCTGTACTAAGAGACCTGTAAGCTCTTGGAGGGTTGGCTCCATCAGGGGTGTGTGGCCTAATATGCAAAGGAGCCCCTGCTAGAATTCTATCCCTGGACCCTGTACTAAGAGCCCTGTAAGCTCTTGGAGGGTTGGCTCCATCAGGGGTGTGTGGCCTAATATGCAAAGGAGCCCCTGCCAGAATTCTATCTCTGGACCCTGCCCTAAGAGCCCTGAAAGCTCTTGGAGGATTGGCTGCATTAGAGATGTGTGGCCTAATATGCAAAGGAGCCCCTGCTAGAATTCTATCTCTGGGCCCTGTACTAAGAGCCCTGTAAGCTCTTGGAGGGTTGGCTCCATCAGGGGTGTGTGGCCTAATATGCAAAGGAGCCCCTGCTAGAATTCTATCCCTGGACCCTGTACTAAGAGCCCTGTAAGCTCTTGGAGGGTTGGCTCCATCAGGGGTGTGTGGCCTAATATGCAAAGGAGCCCCTGCTAGAATTCTATCTCTGGGCCCTGTACTGAGAGCCCTGTAAGCTCTTGGAGGATTGGCTCCATCAGGGGTGTGTGGCCTAATATGCAAAGGAGCCCCTGCTAGAATTCTATCTCTGGGCCCTGTACTAAGAGCCCTGTAAGCTCTTGGAGGGTTGGCTCCATCAGGGGTGTGTGGCCTAATATGCAAAGGAGGCCCTGCTAGAATTCTATCCCTGGACCCTGTACTTAGAGCCCTGTAAGCTCTTGGAGGACTGGCTCCATCAGGGGTGTGTGGCCTAATATGCAAAGGAGTGCCTGCTAGAATTCTATCTCTGGGCCCTGTACTAAGAGCCCTGTAAGCTCTTGGAGGGTTGGCTCCATCAGGGGTGTGTGGCCTAATATGCAAAGGAGCCCCTGCTAGAATTCTATCCCTGGACCCTGTACTTAGAGCCCTGTAAGCTCTTGGAGGACTGGCTCCATCAGGGGTGTGTGGCCTAATATGCAAAGGGGCCCCTGCTAGAATTCCACCCCTGGATGTGCACTACAACGCCAAAGAATCTGGCACAGCAGTGCAGTGTGTGGCATAAAAAACCCCAATGTTCGAACTTTGCCTCTATAAAGGTATACCCACACTCCATCGCTGATGTCCAGGGGCACTAGGGAAGCTGTGCAGGTGTGCTGGGGGCACGAGGTGTATTGAGTGCTGTTGCCCTGAGGAAAAAACCCAAAGACTTCCTTGAGCCTCCCCTGTCCAGGATACCAGCCAGGGACCTCAAGCACATCAGTTGGTGCTAGGGTTGCCAATCCCCAGGTAGGAAGCAGGGGAGACCTGTGTTCTACAAAAAAAGTAAATTTCAGTGAAATTGACAAGACTATGCTGCAGTTGCTCAGTACAAAGAATTTTTTGAAGTCTCACTATTGAAGGAATATCTCATACTATTTTATAACATATAATGTAAAAAGGTAAAGGTAGTCCCCTGTGCAAGCACCAGTCGTTTCCAACTCTGGGGTGACGTTGCTTTCACAACGTTTTCACGGCAGACTTTTGACGGGGTGGTTTGCCATTCCCTTCCCCAGTCTTTTTCACTTCCCCCCCCAGCAAGCTGGGGACTCATTTGACCGAACTCGGAAGGATGGAAGGCTGAGTCAACCTGGAGCCGGCTACCTGAACCCAGCTTCCGCTGGAATCGAACTCAGGTCGTGTGAATAGGGCTCTTTCATGATGAAAAATAGCAAATGCTTTATTGAGCCAGTTTGGTGTAGTGGTTAAGTGTGTGGACTCTTATCTGGAAGAACTGGGTTTGATTCCCCACTCCTCCACTTGCACCTGCTGGAATGGCCTTGGGTTCACCATTAGCTCTGGCAGAGGTTGTCCTTGAAAGGGCAGCTGCTGTGAGAGCCCTCTCCAGCCCCATCCACCTCACAGGATGTCTGTTGTGGGGGGAGAAGATACAGGAGATTGTAAGCCGCTCTGAGTCTCTGATTCAGAGAGAAGGGCGGGGTATAAATCTGCAATTCTTCTTCTTCTTCTTCTTGTAATTTTGATTTATAATTTTGGTTATGTGCATTATGTGTTATAAAATAGTATGAGATATTCCTTCAATAGTGAGTTGTTAAAAAATTCTTTGTACTGAGCAACTGCAGCATAGTCTTGTAAATTTCACTGAAATTGCCTTTTTTGTAGCACACAGGTCTCCCTTGCTTCCTAACTTTACTGTGTTCATCCGGTTTGGTTTGCTAATCCCCAGGTAGGGGCAGGGGACTGTCTGGTTTGGAGGCCCTCTCCCCGCTTCAGGGCTATCAGAAAGGGGGCGGAGAAATGTCTGCTGGGCACTCCATTATATCCTATGGAGACCGATTCCCATAGGGCGTAATGAAGAATTTATCTGTGGGTATCTGGGGCTCTGGGGGGGGGGGGACTGTTTTTTGAGGTAGAGGCACAAAACTTTCAGTACTTTCCCTATGAAGAAAGGTTAAAATGCTTGGGGTTCTTTAGCTTGGAGAAACGTCCATAGAGGGGTGACATGATGATAGAGGTTTACAAGATTATGCATGGGATGAAGGTAGAGAAAAAAGTACTTTTTTCTCCCTTTCTTACAATACAAGAACTCGTGGACATTCAATGAAATTGCTGAGCAATTGGGTTAGAACTGATAAAAGGAAGTACTTCTTCACCCAAAGGGTGATTAGCACATGGAATTTGCTGCCACAGGAGGTGGCGGCGGCTACAAGCATAGACAGCTTCAAGAGGGGATTGGATAAACATCTGGAGCAGAGGCCCAACAGTGGCTATTAGCCGCAGCATACCGATGGAACTCTCTGTCTGGGGCACTGATGCTCTGTATTCTGAGTGCTTGGGTGGGAAGCAGTGGGAGGGCTTCTAGTGTCCTGGCCCCACTGGTGGACCTCCTGATGGCACCTGGTTTTGTTTTGGCCACTGTGCGACAGAGTGTTGGACTGGATGGTCCACTGGCCTGACCCAACATGGTTTCTCTTATGTTCTTAAAAGAAGGTGCCCCCATCTTCCATTATTTCCAATGGAAGGAAGGCATTTTAAAGGAAGGTGTTCCTTTTAAACATGATGGCCAGAACTCCCTTTGGGGTTCAACCGTGCTTGCCACAACCTTGCTCCTGGCTCCACCCACAAAGTCCACCGACATTTCCTGAGTTGGACCTGGCAACCCTAGTCGAGGCGCTAGTCCATATGGCGAAGAGGGAGCAGTGAAGCAGCCTGACAGCCCAGCCAATGGGGGGAAACGGTGCTAGCGTTAAAAGCTCCCCAGTGCCTTCGTGTTTCCTCCTTCCACAGTGGTCCTCCGGCAGCCAGAGATGGAATAAGGGGCAGATCAGCAATTGATGAGTCCCAACAAGAAGTCTGCAGAGACACACAAATGGGAATCCTTTGGGCTGCCGGGAACAGCCAGCCGGGGCCATCGACTCAAGCGATGTGCCTTTGGTCCTTCTCCAAAAGAGCTAGCCAATCGATGGCCACAATGCTTCAGGCTGGAACAGCATCTCCCCGGCACTTAACAGGATGGTCCCGGCTACTCCCTTCAGCTTTCCAAGTCACATCAATTTGTTAAGGTTTGCCAGGATAGAACTGCCCACCAAACACACGTGCTGTGAGCAATGTTCCCTCTAAGCTGCAGAGTCTTGTGAGCAAAAATTCTACTTTGTGAGCTACTGGCATTAAAATTGTAAGCTGCTGCACAAATTACTGTGCTCTGGGGTCATCCTTCCGGAGCGAAGACAAAAATGCATGAGCTGGAGGCTCAGAATCCGTGAGCTAGCTCACGCTAACTCAGCTTAGAGGGAACCGCCCAGGACTTTCTCTCCTACAGCCATCGAGGCTTTCGTGCTACTGGGAAGAAGAAAATGATATTGGATTAATATCCTGCCCTCCACTCCGAATCTCAGAATGGCTCACAATCTCCTTTACCTTCCTCCCCCACAACAGACACCCTGTGAGGTGGGTGGGGCTCAGAGAGCTCTCCCTTTCAAGGATAATCTCTGCCAGAGCTATGGCTGACCCAAGGCCATTCCAGCAGCTGCAAGTGGCAGAATGGGGAATCAAACCCGGTTCTCCCAGATAAGTGTCCACACACTTAACCACTACACCAAACTGGCTCTGGAAAGGTGTACGGTCGAGAGGAGAAAAATCCAGCTACGTTTCAGAATGCCCCGGCCTCTTTTCTTTGCATTCAGAGCCCGGCCATGTTCCCTGAACACCCCCCCCACCTGCCATTTGCACTCTTTTAATCAGCACCAAGCAACAGCTGCCCTCCCTCTGCCCCCTCCCAGCTGCTGCTGGAGACAGAAGCATTTATCAGGAGGAGTCTGGGTCGCATTGATCTCTGCTCGGTCGGGGCGCCCGGCCTTGACTCAAGGCACGCTCATCCATAACCGGCGGTAACTCATTAGCAACACCCCCGTCCCCTCGGAGACATGGGCTAAGCCACCGTGCGACACACAAAGCTGGCAGGACTGATTGCTCATGTGGGCTGCAGCTCTGCGCGACCCAGCATGGGGACATCGCAGGCCGGTTGATCTGTAATGATGGTAATGGGGGGAAGGGGGGGCACTCGGGATGATGCGGAGCACGGACACCGATCGCTCCTCGTTGTTTCTGGGGTCACAACTCCCTCCCACATTATCGCCATCATCTGTAAATTGATTTAAATTGGTTTTATTCCGTTACGATTGTATATATGCTGCACGCACTTTGTAACAGAAGAGGTGCCGAAGCTCATTAGCACAGCTCGTGTGCATGTGCCGCGCGCCCGCCCTTGACATCACTGGAAGGTGTACTAAATTGGATCGGCTCAGCATCTACCTTAAAATGGTTCTTGAATTAGAATGGTCATAATAAGACATTCCTCCCATCATACTTTTAAAATGACTTTCACCTATGTGGCCGCAGTAGCACGAGGAAGATGTCCATCTGTCTGCTTTATATGTTTTGGCTATTTTCCCTCTTTCGTTGGGGGGGGGAGAGATAATAGGAAATCTGTCAAATCTTAAGAGTCCAGCAAAATTCTCAGGGGGTTTGGAACAATGGAGCTTAGAAGTAAGTATTGGGGTGGCGGGAAAGGTAAGAAAGAAAGCGGAACGCCCTCTCAAAGGTGCAGGGATCGGTCCAGGAGGATATGGATAGTCCCCATATTAAGTGCAGTTGAAACAATGCCCCAATACGGGCTGGTAACTATGAGCCCTCATCCTCTTTGGCTGGATTCTTATCATAATTACCCAATGAGCACACGGAGCTGGGTTATGCAGTGTCAGACTATTGGCTTGTTTAGACTAGATGGGAGATGCCATCTAGGGTCTCGGAAAGAGAGGACTTCCTCCTTGCGGCTACCCGAAACCTTTTAACTGAAACTTCTGGGGACTGCACCTGTTTGTAAAGCATCTGCTCTACCACTGAGTTTCAGCTTTCACTGTGTTAAGACACATCCATCTAGACAAGCTAAGTTCAACTGCAAGTCCTTCAGGGAGAAGAATTAACTTTTTTTTTTCTTTAAAAGGGTCAACTTGTAAATATTTATGTAACTTTCTCGGAGACTTGGAGAATAGAAGAAGAGCCCTTGTTGGATCAGACCGGTGGTCTGCCTAGTCCAGCATCCTGTCTCACATAGCGGCCAACCTGTTCCTCTGGAGAGCCAACAACAGGGCATAAAGGCTGAGGCCTTCATAAGAACATTAGAAGAGCCCTGTTGGATCAAACCAGTGGTCCATCTAGTCCAGCATCCTGTCTCACACAGTGGCCAACCAGTTCCTCCGGAGAGCCAACAACAGGGCAAAAAGGCCAAGGGCTTCATAAGAACATTAGAAGAGCCCTGTTGGATCAGAGCAGTGGTCCATCTAGTCCAGCATCCTGTCTCACACAGTGGCCAACCTGTTCCTCTGGAGGGGCAACAACAGGGCATAAAGGCTGAGGCCTTCATAAGAACATCAGAAGAGTCCTTGCTGGATCAGACCAGCAGTCCACCTAGTCTAGCATCCTGTCTCATACAGTGGCCAACTTGTTCCGTTAGTGGTCTGACAGCAGGACACAGAGGCCGAGGCCTCCATTAGAACTTAAGAGGAGCCCTTACCAGCAATCCGTCTAGTCCACCATCCTGTTTCACAGAGAGGTCAACCTCACAGAGGCTGAAGCTTTCCCTGGATGTTTCCTCCTAACCCTGGTATTCAGAGGTTTACCACCTCCGAACATAAGAGTCACCACAGCTTAGATAGCCCTCTTCTCCATGAGTCTGTCTAATCCTCCTTTATAGCCGTTTATGCCTGTGGTCGTCACTACGTACTCTGGCAGCGAATTCTACATTTTAATCACTTGTTGATTAAAGAAGTAATTCCTTCTGTCTCTCCTGAATCTACTATCCGTTAATCTCACTGGGTGCCTTGCAGTTCCAGTATGGTGGGAGAGGAAGAAAAAGTTCTTTCTACTCATACAACTCCAAGGGAGCCAAGTTAAGGGAACCAGTTTGGTGTAGTGGTTAAGTGTGCGGATTCTTATCTGGGAAAACCAGGTTTGATTCCCCACTCCTCCACTTGCAGCTGCTTGGGTCAGCCATAGCTCTCGTAGGAGTTGTCCTTGAAAGGGCAGCTGCTGGAAGAGATCTCTCAGCCCCACCTACCTCACAGGGTGTCTGTTGTGGGGGGGGGGAGGTAAAGGAGACTGTGAGCTGCTTTGAGACTCTGAGATTCAGAGAGTGAATCTCAAATAAATCCAATATAATCTTCCAACTCCATGCAGCCCCGGAGGTTGCTGGTCCTGCACCCCTGCTGTTTTCATTATTATTATTCAGACATTATTATTATTATTATTACTCAGACAATCAGACCCGCTTGAGATGCAGTAGAGATCTCAATATGGAAACAAAGTAAAATTCTGTCCCAGGGGTGGCCAAACTTGCTTAATGTAAAAGCTACACAGAATAAATGTCAGATTTTTGAGAGACATGAGCTTCAGATGTTTGACAGCTGCAAGACAGGAAGGAAAACAGATGGGGGAAGGAGAGGTGGAAAGCAACTTTAACCTTAAATGCATTCTCCAAGCTGCTGGTTGGCTTGGCTTGGTGAAGTGCTTTAAAGAGAAATGTCTTCTCCAAGCTGGCCAACGAGGCAGTGGGAGCTTCGAGAGGCCCACAATATATGTGAAAGGGCCACATGTGGCTCCCAAGCTGCAGTTTGGCCACTCCTGTTCTGTCCTTATGAAAACAGGTTTAACAAAAAGACAAGCCTCGATGTTTTAATTCTGAAAAAAAAATAAAACTAGTCAGATTTTGGAAAAGAAGAAGAATTGCAGATTTATACCCCGCCCTTCTCTCTGAATCAGAGACTCAGAGCTGCTCACAATCTCCTTTATCTTCTTCCCCCACAACAGACACCCTGTGAAGTGGGTGGGGCTGGAGAGGGCTCTCACAGCAGCTGCCCTTTCAAGGACAACCTCTGCGATAGCTATGGCTGACCCAAGGCCATTCCAGCAGCTGCAAGTGGAGGAGTGGGGAATCAAACCCGGTTCTCCCAGACAAGAGCCCATGCACTTAACAACTACACCAAACTGGCTTTCCAAACTGGAAAAGAACTGCCAGTGTTTTGAATCCCAAATCTACCACTGCGAGCTCCGCAGTGGAAGATTTCTGGGGAAGCGACCTTTGTTCTACGTCTCCTCTTGCACTGGCTCTGTACTGCAAACAACCCTCGCCTTCAATCGTCTCTCCTTGAAACGAGTCACAAATCAATTGTAACAATGCAATGCAATGCAATGCAAGCGCCGAGACGAAAAACCATCGCGTGATAATGTGCCAAAACGCCATGTTAAAATAATCCCCAGAGATTATTTGCCCGGAGATGGAAAACAAACGCCTGCTCCAAGAACGTACGCAATGAAGGGTGCAAGTCTTTATGGTGTACGGGAAGGGAAGGACATTCCTGCGGTAGATCTGAGCAGCAATGCAAACAGGTCTGGTCTCGCGTGGCAGCCTGTCCAAAACATTTGTCAAAGATAGCACTATTTGGGGATGTCAAGAGGCCTGGAAATCCTTGTTTAAGTCACTTGGGGCAGATGAACTATCCCATAAATACCTCCAAATGAGGGGCCTCCATGGTCTGTCGGAGGCTGTGGGAAGAGGGAATTGCTGGACCGCTCACAGCAACTGCTAAGAGCCCCGTGGCGCAGAGTGTTAAAGCTGCAGTAATGCAGCCCTAAGCTCTTTTCACGACCTGAGTTCAATCCCTGGCAGAAGCTGGGTTTTCAGGTAGCTGGCTCGAGGTTGACTCAGCCTTCCATCCTTCCGAGGTCGGGAAAAGGAGTACCCAGCTTGCTGGGGGGAAAGCGTAGAGGACTGGGGAAGGCAATGGCAAACCACCTCGTAAAAAGTCTGCCGTGAAAACGTGAAAGCAACCTTCTTTTGGGGCTCATTGAATTGGACCCCCCCCAGTCCAATCCTTTTGAAACTTGGAGGGTGTTTTGAGGAGAGGAATCGGATGCTATGCTGAAAATTTGGTGCCTCTACCTCAAAAAAACAGCCCTCCCCGAGCCTCGGATACCCTGATTACTCTATGGCAGGGGTCCTCAAACTACAGCCCGCGGGCCAGATGCGGCCCGCTGAGGACGTTTATGCGGCCCGCCGGGTTATGGCAAAATCAGACCGGAAGTGATATTCGACCTAAACTCGCGTTAGCAACGCACATTTCCGGCACTGGGCTGAGGCGGCGGAGACAGAGTGCGAGGTGATACCGAGGTGAGGTGAGTTCCCAGGCCGGGGTGTGTGGTGTGGGGAAGGGAGAGAGATGCAGAAGACGGAGAACTGACGGCCCGCGGCCTTGTACAGTAATGGCAGTCCGGCCCTCCAACAGTCTGAGGGACAGTGAACTGGCCCCCTGTTTAAAAAGTTTGAGGACCCCTGCTCTATGGGAATCAGTCTCCATAGGCCTAGGGAATAATGGAGTGCCCAGCAGACATTTCCTTCTCCCCCGCCCCACTTTCTGGTGACTCTGAAGCAGGGGGAGAGCCTCCAAACCAGGAGATTCCCTGCCCCCACCTGGGGATTGGCAACCCTAGTTTCGCCGCAGGACCTGAGCTGCTGTTAAACTGGATGGCAATCCCATGCAATGTATATACGACTGGCAGCCTCAGACAGGGACAAATCTGCCTTTTTACGAGCCAAAAAAGCAACAGAGCCAGAGAAGCCGTGCAAGCAGACTTCCAGCATTTGCCCAACCACAAAAACAGGAGGCAGTTGGTGCGCGTGGGCGGGGAGGAAAGGAAGGCCGTTGCTCTTTGCCAATCCGGCTCGGATTAACGAGAGCTGCGCCCAGGTCTACTGAAGCTCTTCAGCAAGTCAGACTTGTTTCAAAGAGGTCTAGGCTGACAGCTGGCCTCCGATGCCATTGCCTGGACTGCGGCTTGCAAAGCGCTCAGCCATAAGACTCCATTAGCACCTTTAAGACCAACCAAGTTTTATTCAGATAGCATTTGTGTGGGAAACCAAATCCAGACCAAATGTTCTTTCACTTTATTAATTACACTGTTTTGCCACTGGATTTTAACTTGGTACCTTTTTTGCATTCTAAACCTCTGCCCGCCAGCTATATGTAGCTCTGCTCGCTGTACCTCATTACTTGTCTGATGAAGTGTGCATGCACGTGAAAGCTTACATCCTGAATGAAACTTGGTCGGCCTTCAAGGGTATACTGGACTC
Source organism: Heteronotia binoei (assembly GCF_032191835.1). Taxonomy (NCBI): domain Eukaryota; kingdom Metazoa; phylum Chordata; class Lepidosauria; order Squamata; family Gekkonidae; genus Heteronotia; species Heteronotia binoei. Next base: position 29,908,678 of record NC_083241.1, read on the forward strand.
CTACTATGTTCTATTGCTTCAGACCAACATGGCTGCCCACCTGGATCTACTGACCCGGCAATAAGGAAATGCTGGAGTTGGAGGGATGACCTGATTGGGTGTAGCAGGGGGAGGGGCACTGTGGCTCAGTGACAGAGCATCTGCCTGGCATGGAGAAGTTCCCTCACAACAAAGATAAAACTCCCCATGCTAAAACACAATTCTGACTGTGTAATGAATATATAGTAAAGGTAGTCCCCTGTGCAAGCACCAGTCATTTCCGACTCTGGGGTGACGTTGCTTTCACGTTTTCACGGCAGACTTTTTATGGGGTGGTTTGCCATTGCCTTCCCCAGTCATCTACACTTCCCCCCCACACACACACACACACAGCAAGCTGGGTACTCATTTTACCGACCTCGGAAGGATGGAAGGCTGAGTCAACCTTGAGCCTGCTACCTGAACCCAGCTTCCGCCAGGGATCAAACTTAGGTCATGAGCAGAGCTTAGGACTGCAGTACCTGCGCCACGGGGCTCTGAATATATAGTATATATATTCAGCGGCCAGACTGTTGTTAGGGCTTCCTAAATGGGAACACATACAGCCTGGGCTGCGCGAGCTGCACTGGCTGCCAGTTATATACCGGGTCCGTTACAAAGTGCTGGTCATTACCTTTAAAGCCCTATATGGTCGAGGACCTGTCTACCTTAGGGACCGTCTCTCCCCATATGAACCCCAGAGAGCACTGAGGTCAGCCGGGAAAAACCTGTTGACTATTCCCGGACCAAGAGAGGTGAAGTTGCAATGTACCCGCAATCGGGCCTTCTCCTCTATAGCTCCGAGCCTATGGAACCAACTTCCAGAGGAAATGCGGGCCCTGCGGGACCTTGAACAGTTCCGCAGGGCCTGCAAGACCTTCCTCTTCCGACTGGCTTTCGCTGATGAAAATGGAAATTGCTAAGGAAACCGCCATCATAAAAGCAAACATAAAAGCAAACATAAAGTAAACATAGCATTAGCACTTTTATTAATTTAATTTAATTTAATTTTAAAACTTAAGCAGATTTTTAATTAAATGTTCATGTTGTTTAACTGTAATTTTATCTATCTGTATAGCTAAACTTGAATTGTGTTGTTAGCCGCCCTGAGCCTGCCCCGGCGGGGAGGGTGGGATATAAATAAAATTTTGTTGTTGTTGTTGTTGTTGTAGTATCAAAATACAAAAAGGGTATCATCGATATAAAACATATCAGTCATGCGGAAAGTTAAAACCCCATTCGTTCCACAATGCTACTAATGTCCTTATATGGCACAAAGCCACTGTATTATATTCCAGTGCAATATTTGAGGAAAAGGTCCAACGGAGAACCGGTCCACTTAGCAAGCCATTTCGGATCTCTAATCCTTCTTCTGGGGACCAATCTTGTATATTATGTGCAATTTTCTAGGTCCAGTAATGCCAAAAATTATTCAATCATCATCCATGTCAATCCGGAATGCCTAGCTTTCTCTAATTTTCACGCATAATAGTGGGAACGCCAATCAGGGCTCTTTTTCTAGCAGGAGCTCCTCTACATATTAGGCCACGCCCCTCTGATGTAGCCAACCACAACCACATAGTTACAGAAGGCCCTGTACTATGAGTCCTCTAAGCCCCTGGAGGATTGGCTACATCAGGGGGCATGGCCTAATATGCAGAGGAGCTCCTGCTAGAAAGAGCCCTTACATTCCATCCTCCCCTGCCTGCAGTTTAAAGGATCATGGAGCAGGGGAGGGGAAAGGCTTCAGCCTGAAACCCTGGAGGAGCCGCTGCCAGTCAGAGGAGACAAGACTGAGCTTGACAGACCAAGGCAGCTGGGCATGTGCTGATGCGCTGCAGTGGGAGCTGTGGATTCCCATGCTATTTGCCTGAATGTCATCAGCCCTTCTATAGGCTTCAAATGGTTTTACAAACTTGCCTGGATAAATAATTAGGGACAGCGGTCTGTACTGCGGTGCACAAGTTATTGTCAGTAGGAGAGGGGCGGTGGCTCAGTGGTAGAGCATCTGCTTGGTAAGCAGAAGATCCCAGGTTCAATTCCTGGCATCTCCAACCAAAAAGGGTCCAGGCAAGTAGGCGCGAAAAACCTCAGCTTGAGATCCTGGAGAACCGCTGCCAGTCTGAGTAGACTGATGGACAGAGGGTCTGATTCAGTATAAGGAAGCTTCATATGTTCATACGATCCTATTTAGATCATTTCTGCACCACTTCATGTGTTCTGCGAATGGTTCCTGGTGGTTCTTTCTGGTGGTTCCAGTCTTCTAGAACAGGGGTCCCCAACCCCCGGGCCGGGGACCGGTAGTGGGCCGCCGCCTGTTTTCCATGGGCCGCACAGCCTCGCCGTCACCCCCCGCGGGTTCCCCCCCCCATTTCCCCATGCCGGGAAAGCCGCTGCAGCAGCTTCGAGTGATGCTGCCCTTGCCTCCTCCTCAAGTGGGAATGAGGCAAGGGCAGCATCGCTCACCACTGCTGCCGGCCACCAGCCGCCCTTCCTTTCCCTTCTCGTCCCTTCGCCTCCCTCCCCCTGCGCCTGGGCTCTGCAGCCAAGGCGTGCCTGCCTCCCCCTCTGTCACCTCTTTCTTTCGCTTCCTTTCCTGTTGCCTTGAGATTGCGGGGGGGGGGGGGGGCGGGGAAGGCGACAGAACGGAACAGAAAGGGAAGGGAAGGAGGGGGTGAACGCTGCAGGCTGTGGGGGGTTTGAAGCGCTTTGGGGGGTGTGCCTGCCTGCGGCGCGATGTGCCCTCGACTGCCACTGGCTGTGGCGGTTTCCCCCCCCCCCCCCCCCGCAGCTGTTTGGTGGGGGAGTGGCCTGGGAGGACTTCACCACCCCTTCTCCCAGCCTTAAATGGAGAAAATGGGGGGGGGAGAGGTGACGAGGCTGCACGGTGGGGGGAAGGAGAGAGGAGGAAAATGGGGGGGAGGAAGCGGTGAGGCTGCGTGGAGGGCAAGGGAGGAGGAAAATGGGGGCGGAAAACAGGAGGGAGGAGCTGCCGTGGGGGGGGAGGCCGAATTGGGTCCCCCCACCCTGCCTGCTTTGGGCCGCGGTCGGTGGGCTGGCCCTGGAGTCTGTCCCTGGGACCAAAAAGGTTGGTAACCACTGTTTAATGCATCAGTTACTGAATGTCCCATTTTGTAACTATAGTTATTTGCTATGTGTAATCCACCTCAAGCTCTGTTACAAACACACACACCCTCCCTTTGGTCATTGTCTAGGGGCCTCTAGCGGGTGCCTGGACCCAGGATGGCTTGGTTAGTTATAACCAGGGGAAGGGCCTTCTCAGTTTTGGCCCCTACCCTGTGGAATGCACTCTCAGAAGATACCCGTACCCTGCCGGACTTGTTTAGTTTCCACAGGACATGCAAAGCTGAATAGTTTAGGTTGGTCTTTTGGAGGGTATCCACACGTTTGGGCTGTTTTAACAGTAATATGGAGATAGCCATATATTTTTACATTTTAATGTTAATATTTGCTATTAAGAGAGCCAGTTTGGTGTAGTGGTTATGAGCGGAAGACTCTAATCTGGAGAACCGGGTTTGCTTCCTCACTCCTCCTCCACGTGCAGCCAGCTGGGTGACCTTGGGTAAACCACAGTTCTCTCAGAACTGTTCTCTCAGAACTGTTCTCTCAAGAGCAGTTCTCTCAGAGCTCTCTCAGTCCCACCTACCTCACAGGGTATCTGTTGTGGAGAGAGGAAGGGACGGCGATTGTAAGCCACTCTGAGTGAAGAGTGAGGTATAAGCCCAATCTCTTCTTCTTCTATATTTATTTGTTTTTATGTTGTTGTTGTTACCTTCCTGGCTTTAAAGTTGTAAGTCGCTGCGAGACCCTTTAGGTGAGTGGCGATTAAAACATCTGAGAAGCGAACAATAAAATAAATAATAAATAACACAAATGTGGTATGGTAAGTTATGGGACCTGTATGTAATGAGAAAGACAATGGATAACCCCTTCTTCAAAAATGATACTGATTTGCTATAGATTATGATTTGCTTTGGGCCCAGTTTTGGAATTCTTTGGGACTATTTCCTTTTTTTGCCTAATAGAATGAATTGTAAGTTATTTCTTAATTCTTAATACCGAGCATATTACGTATTGCTTTTGTAAATTGTCTGTTGTATGCATCCAGTGATCTAAATTGGACTCTTGCATGTTAGGTTTATATTTTTATTTATTTTTTCTTTCTTTCTTTTGGTAAATTTATATTCCGCCCTTTCCCAGGCGGGCTCAGGACGGATTACATCCAAGTAAAACCAGTCAAGTGCAATAAAACCAATAAAATGCAGTTAAAACAAACCACACAACACAGTACCACATGCTCCCTTTGTATTGGATTAGAGTCAATAAAATAAAATCTGTATTTTAAAAATTACATAAATAAAAATATGTGTGTTTTTTTTTAAAAGCAGCTGCGATTGAAGGCTGCAGCCTACAGGCTTCTGGGCTGCCATCCTCCTGTCACTATTTCTTTACGACCTGGAATGACCCACTGCCGCTGCCCCTCTCCCCTAGCAAATCTGCAGGCTTTGCTCCTTTCCCGGCTGCCTCCCCCCGCAGAAAGGGAGCAGGCTGAAGGAAGGGAGGGTGAGAGAAGGGCAAGCAGGCAGGCAAGCCGCCGGCCCAGGCAATCTCCTTCCAGTCTGCTGAAGCCGTTGCTTCTTCGAGCAGGAAACTGTCACTTGGGGGAAAAGGACACGCTGTGACATACTTGGGAAAGGTTTGTTCTGGCAGTGGAAAGGCACATTCTGCTACGCAGAAGCCAAAAAAACAAAACATGGGGGGGGGGAATCCCCCGCAAGCCTGGCCGCCTCTCCTTCCCTGCACGAGGCTCAGAAGAGAAGCTGATTTGATAAATGCGTCCAGCCAAGACTCGAAGCAGCAAATGCAGCTGGAGCCGGAGAGATATTTGGGAAGCGGTGGGTGGCAGACAAGCAATCAATTGCAGTCGGGAAAGGACGGGGGGGGTTTGGATCGACGGAACCTTGGGGAATTGGCTTTCGCAGCAAGGAAGATTCCACCAGCAAAGACACCCCCCCGCCCCTCCGTAAATAAGCTGAGGTAAGCATGCTCGCCAGGTGTAACGCCATTAAAGGCTGGGCATCTTGCAGCTACCTGCTGGTTCCAATCAGTCACAAGTGCCCAGTTCTCACCAGTTCCACCGGGAGGGGTGGTGGCTCTGTGGCACAGCAGCTGCTTTGCACGCGGGAGGTCACAGGTTCGACCTCTGGTTCCAAGGGCTCAGGTGACATGAAGGGCTCCTATTTGAGAGCCCAACTCAGTGCCAAAGTGTCTGCTTTGGTGTAGAAGGCCCTAGGTTCAATCCCTGACATCTCCGGTTAAAAAGATCAGGTGATGAGACAGACCAGGAGTGGCCAAATTGTGGCTTGGGAGCCACATGTGGCTCTTTCACACAAATTGTGTGGCTCTCGAAGCCCCCACCACCCCATTAGGCGGCTTGGAGAAGGGATTTATCTCCTTAAATCACTTCTCCAAGCCAAACCGGTCAGAAGCTTGGAGAATGCATTTAAAGTTGCTTTCTTTCCACCTCATCCTCCCCCACCTATTTCCCTTCCTTCCTTGCAACTCTCAACCATTTAACGTTTATTCTATGTGGGTCTTACGTTAAGCAAGTCTGACCACCCTGGGGACAGACCTTGATCTGGTTCAGTGGCAGAGCACCTGACTGGCATGCAGAAGATCTCCGGTTCAATCCCCAGCACCTCCAGTTAAAAGGACCAGGTAGCAAGTGATGGGAAAGGCTTCTGCCTGAAGACTCTGGAGAGCTGCTGCCAGTCAGAGCAGGCAATAGTATACTGACCTTGACAGACTGTACAACCAAGGCAGCTCCATGTCTTTGCTCCTTTGTATCTTATGCCATAAGATAACAGACAAAGGCCCAAGGCACATCCCTTCCCAGTCCCGAAAGCCAAGCAACACACAAGGCTGAGCTCAATCACAGGTTAACTAAACGCCTCTGGACAGTCAGCAACAGGGCACAGAGGCCGAGGCCTTCCTCTGATGTTGCCTCCTGGCTCCAGGATTCAGAGGATTCATGCCTCTGAGGGTGGAGGTTCCCCTCAGCCACCATAGCAAGTAGGCACTGACAGACCTCTCCTCCATGAATCTATTTAATCCCCTTTGAAAGCTGTCTATGCTTGTGGCCATTGCTCTGGACAATTTAAAACACTCACTGAGTAAAGAATCTACTGCCCACCAACTTCAATGGATGAGTTCAACCAGGCCTCAGATTCAGCAGGAGCTCACAGGAGCACAGCTCCTGAACCTTTCTGAGGGTTCCCCTTCTTCCTCTCCACCTACTTTGTCCACTGAATAGTAGATGCAGCTGCATAACAGCCAGCCAGCCACCAGGGGCTTTGCCACGCCCCCAGAAGCCCTCATTAACCCCTGGAGAAGCCCCCCACCCACCCTTTCTTCACTTCTTATGTGATTTTGGGTGGCGGGTGGCTTGCTGGCCTTTTGACTGGGGATGAGGGGGCAGGAGAGCCCCAGGCGAGCGAGGCCTGCTTGGGCTGGCTGGCTCTCCTTTCTTGCACTGAGTTGCTTTTGCCTGGGGGGGGCAGCATATGCTATTGAGTTATGCTAATGAGCTCCACCACCTATTTTTCTACAAAACGACCCTGAGTTCAACTATTTGGGGAGAGGAAGAAAACATTCTCTCTGTCCACTCTCTCCACCCCTGGCATAATGTTATACACCTCTATCAGGTTCCATCCTTCATCATCTCGTTCCTCAACTGAAAAATCCCAGACTACTTCCGCAAAGAAGGAACATTTCTGCACTTTCTCTCTTCCTCCACAAATCATAACAACCAAGTTCCAATCATTCAAAACAGGGCTTTTTTTGTAGAAAAAGCCCAGCAAGACCTCATTTGCATATTAGGTCACACCCTCTGATGCCAAACCAGCTGGAACTGCATTCTTGTGCATTCCTCCTCAAAAAAAGCCTTGATTCAAAATTCAAAAATTATGATACCATACCAAAGCCCCAAATATTGGAAAGATTGTATGCAGATTTGGGACATATATTCATTGTTGGTGGTCCTGTAAAAAGATACAAAAAAATTGGAAGGAAGCACTATTCCAAATTAAATTGATATCTGGGTGTGACATTCCAGTTAGACCTGAAATCTTACTGCTGAACTACTGGCCTCAACAAACATACCCCCCCCCCCAAGAAACAAAGATTTAATAAATGCAATCATTGTAGCTGCCAGAACATCAATTTCCACCAAATGGAAAAACCAAGCAGCAACCAGCCTATCTCTATCGTACTGCAAATTGTGGGATCAATATATAATGGAGAATATTTCAGATGGGATCCACAGAGCAGTAAACAAACTAATTTTGCTGAAAAATGGCACCCCTTATTAGTCTACTGGGTAAACACAAACTTTCTACCAGTTGGTTGGGCACAACAACAGAGATGGCTATAAGAACTGCTTTCCTAGAACGTGAAGTGTTATCACTCTTTGTTAGGAATACATTTTATTAGTGTGATACTTTATACCTCTACATAAGCTATTTTAATGTATACTGACCGTTGTCTGTGTAACTTCAATCTCAACTTTGATAAAGTTAATTTTAATTTAAAAAAAAAAAGAGAGAGAGGTGAATCGCTTCCTTCCACTACTCCTGCTAAGCTGTGGAGTTTTGTGAACAAAAATTCTACTTCATGAGCTACTGGCATTAAAGTTGTGAGCAAGCGATTTGGCGGCTGAATAAATGAGTTTCCTCTGGGGGCATTTTCCCTGAGCGAAGACAAAAACATGCGAGCCAGAGCCTAAAAAACAGTGAGCTAGCTCACACTAACTCAGCTTAGAGGGAACACTGCTTCCTTCTCCAGTCTCTTAGTTCTTTTCATGCCTCACATTCAGCAGGAGCTCACAGCAGCGCAGATCCTGAATCGTTCTGACGGTTCCCCCTCTTCCTCCCCACCTACCTTGTCTATTGAATAGTAGATGCAGCTGCATAACAATCCCTGGATTAGCAGAGTGGGCAGGCAACCAGCCACAAGGGGCTATGCCACGCCCCCAGCAGCCCTCATTATCCCCTGGAGAAGCCCAAAACACCCTTTCTCCAGTTATGTGATTTTGGGCAGCGGGCGGCTTGCTGGCCTTTTGACAGGGGGGCGGGGAGGGGCTCTCCTTTCTTGAGTCGGGTTGCTTTTGGCTGGAGGGGGTGGCATATGCTATGAGTTATGCTAATGAGCGCCACCACCTATTTTCCTACAAAACAACCCCTTTTTAAAAAAAAAAATGGGGTTCCCTGTTTATGTGACAACACTGCTCTCCCGCCTGCAACTTTGGCCAGAGCCGCCAGGAAGCGGTGCCAGCGAGGCAAAGGAAAGGGGAAGCAAAGATCCAAGATGCATTTGCTTTAGTATAGAAGCGCCGCTCGCAGAGCAAGATTTCAAGGTCACCAAGCAGAAGCCGGAGCTCACCAAGCGCCCGCTGAGAAGCATCAGTGGGAGATTCAGGACTTACATATTTTGTGTTTGCCTTTGATGGGGAACTTGACTACCATCTCCTGAGGATTAGAACAGATAAAGACGAACGGGGAAGCTGACTCCTGGCTCAACTGCGGATGCTAGAGAAGAAAAATGAAGAGAGAGGGTGGGGGGGGGGAAACCCAGGTGAAACGGATCACTCAGTAATACTGACAACACGTTTAAATAAAGGGAATCTTTGTGTCTAAAAATTTACACCAATCTGGAGGGAGGGGGGAAATGAGCAATGCTCGAAGTAGCACAGAGCAATGAAAAATTTAACTGTGCCATGCAGCAGATGTGTAGAGATTGGATTTATACCCTGCCCTTCACTCGCAGTCTCAGAGCAGCTTACAAATGCCTTCCCTTCCTCTCCCCACAACAGGCACCCTTCTGAGGTAGGCGGGGCCAAGAGAGCTCTGACAGAAACTGCTCTGAGAGAACTGCGACTGACCCAAGATCACCCAGCCGGCTTCATGTGGGAGAGTGGGGAGGGACAGTGGCTCAGTGGTAGAGCGTCTGCTTGGGAAGCAGAAGGTCCCAGGTTCAATCCCCGGCATCTCCAACTAAAAAGGGTCCAGGCAAATAGGCATGAAAAACCTCAGCTTGAGACCCTGGAGAGCTGCTGCCAGTCTGAGTAGACAGTACTGACTTTGACGGACCAAGGGTCTGATTCAGTATAAGGCAGCTTCATATGTTCATATGAACCCGGTTCTCCAGACTGGAGTCTCCAGCTGGCTTCGCTTGGTGAAGTGTTTGAGAGACAAATGCCTTCTCCAAACCGGCCCACGGGGCAGTGGGGACTCAGGGACAGTGACTCAATGGTAGAGCACCTGCTGGGTAAGCAGAAGGTCCCAGGATCAATCCCCGGCATCTCCACTAAAAAAAGGGTCCAGGCAAATAGGCGTGAGAAACCTCAGCTTGAAACCCTGGAGTGCTGCTGCCAGTCTGAGTAGACAATACTGACTTTGATGGACCAAGGGTCTGATTCAGTATAAGGCAGCTTCATATGTCCATGTTTGAAAGCCACACAATATGTGTGAAAGAGCCACATGTGGCTCCCGAGCCACAATCTGGGCACCCCTCTGCTACAACAATGCAAGCTTCCATCATGTTTCCCTAACAGAAGCAGCTAGCGCACAGCGAGCATCTGCGTGTTTTGCCAACTCGGGGAGGGGGAGGGTGGCCATTGTGCTGATCCCCGGACATGCCTGGCTCGCAGCGCATTCAGAAAGCAGCCCACGTTCCCAGGCCCCTCTTTGTGCCTCTTTGCGAGTTAGCACTGGGAGGCTCTTGCTGGAGATTCCCCCTGGCACGGGACAGCTTCCAGCTGGCACCGAGCCATTCGTCCTCTACCTTCCCTGGAATGGCCGCCGTCAAATGTGCTGTCACAGGCTTTTTTTGCAGGGCCATTACTGGCTGAATTAGCAGCCATCAGCCCTTGGGAAACTGCCGCAGAGGGGCACGGGTGCCGAGCTAGGACTGTGGGAAACAGTTCCTTTTTAGGGCAACAACAAGGTGGTGGTGGTGAGGAGTGTATTCTTTTTCTCATCCTAGATGAGATCAGATTTATTATGGAGCAGAGGTCCATCACTGGCTATTAGCCACAGGGGTGGCCAAACACAGAATAAACATCAGATGTTTGAGAGCCACAAGATGGATGAATGGAAGGAAAATAGGTGAGGGAGAGAGTGGTGGAAAGAAAGCAACTTTGACTTTAAATGCATTCTCCAAGCTGCCAGCTGACTTGGTTTGGAGAAGTGATTTAAAGAGAGAAACGCCTTCTCCAAGCAAGCTGGGTGAGCAGTGGGGGCTTCAAGAGCCACACAGTGGCTGTGATCAAATAATGCACTTTCAATACACTTTTCCAACTGGATTATGCCAGTTCACACAGTAAAATCCAGTTGGAAAGTGCATTGAAAGTCGATTGAAAGTGCATTATTTAGTGTGTGTGATCACAGCCAGTATCACATGTGGCTCCCGAGCCTCAGTTTGGCCATTCCTGCTCCAAAGGAACAGATCCCATTGGCAAACTGTTTTTACCATCAGAAAGGTCCTAAGGTTCAAATGAGATCTACCTTTCTCTGTACAAACCTCTCTGATCCACAGCAAGCTCTCCATCCCAACCCAGCTCTGCCGTTCTGTTTCCTTCCCCTCATTGAGGCCCGGAGACTGCTCCGTCACACAAAAGGCACCATCGAATTACTGAATTTGCAAACCCAAGGTGTGAAAGAAGCCATGCGCTTACAGCGTTTGAGGAAAGATTTGGACTCGCGCATGGAAGACAGCTCCATCAAGAGCTACAAGCCATGACAGCTACACAGGGTTTCCACGCTCAGAGGTGTCCCGCCACCAATGACCAGCCGCTGGGAACAGGGGCTTTCTATCTGCTTCGTAATCAACGTTCCCGCTGAGCTCTAGAGTCTTGCGAGCAAAAATTCTACTTCATGAGCTCCTGGCATTAAAATGGTGAGCGACTGCATACATTAGTTTGCTCCGCGTCCATTTTTCCTGAGCTAGGACAAAAATGTGTGAGCCGGAGGCAAGCCCCCCCCCGCCCCCCATGAGCAACATACGTTAACTCAGCTTAGAGGGAACATTCTTGCAAGATTCCACACAGAGAGCGCTTCTGCTTTCCTGGCTCCTTACATGGTCATTCTAGAAGTTTGGCGGGTCGAGCATCAGTTGTAAGGGGTGTTACTGCAACTCACATAGAGTATCGGCTTTGCAGGCAGAAGGTCCCGGCTTTCGTTTCCAGCACCTCCAGTTTCAATAGGATCAAGTAGGTAGGTGAGGTTAAAGACCTCTAACCAAGCTGCTGCCAGTCACAGCAGACCAGACTGACCCCGAGCGAGAGACTGTCGGACTCAGCGGGCGGCCGCATTGTGTGACCATTCGGTCTGGCCCAGACGACTTTGCAAAGACAGCGATCCGCTAAAGGTGGACCAATGCAGGCTTCTAGCCGGCAAGCTCCACAACATGGGGACGGCAGAGCTGTGAGGACCCGGAAACTGCTCCACGGTGCTCCTAGGGAACTGCTCCAACAGCTGTTTTGGACACTCCTTGGATTTCTCACTGTTGTCAGAAGGGCTGGCCCTAGACTGTCTGGCACCCTAGGCAAGGCTACTTTCTGACAGCGCCTTCCCCACCCCCGGCACTGATGATGTCACCGAGTCACATGGAGGGACCCAATTTGTCACCCCCAGGAGGCCAGCGCCCTAGGCGATCACCTAGTTTGCCCAGTCCCTGCAGCTGTGTGCAGAGAGGGTGATTCAGTGTGAAGAAGCGGAGTTTATAACATCGTGTCAGTGCAAATGTAGGAGGCTGCTCCGGGAGCACACCTCCCGTGCATTGATTCTGAATGAACTATGCCTGGGGTCTCCAGCCTTTTGGAGCCTGCAGGTACCTGTGGAATGTGTCAATGCAGGGTGACGGGCAGAGCCACAAAATGGCTTCCGCCAGGGTTTTGTGTTTTTTTTAGCAGGGACTCCTTCACATATTAGGCCACACAGCCCTGATGTAGCCAATCCTCCAAGAGCTTACAGGGCTCATCTTACAGGGCCTACTGCAAGCTCCAGGAGGATTGGCTAGTATAGGGCCTACTGTAAGCTCCAGGAGGACTGGCTACATCAGGGATGTGTGGCGGCTTAATATGCAAAGGAGTTCCTGCTACAAAAAAAAAAAAGCCCCGGCTACTGCAAAATGGCTTCCTCCAGGGCAGCAGAACCAGACACGTCACGGCTGCCCCAGCGTACCTTCAGCCACAGAAGGAAGATCCTTTTTAAAAATCTGCACAGGCAAATCTCCTACAGCCAATCAGAAGCCTTGCTGGGCAGAAGTTCCATGCGGCCCCGCACAGTTCCAAAAAACACTAAGCAGGCACCACTGCACTCATGGGCACCACGGGGTGGGTGGGTACCTGATCTACGCTTCTGCAGACAAATATTGAGGCCAGGAATACCCATCGGCTGGGATGCTCTTTTTTCCGGGAGCGCTTGGGACAAACTGTTGCTTCGTCCCGATGCACCCCACCTTCCCCCCATACATACACCTTGAGAGCCAGTTTGGTGTAGTGGTTAAGTGTGCAGACTCTTATCTGGGAGAACCAGGTTTGATTCCCCACTCCTCCTCTTGCAGCTGCTGGAATGGCCTTGGGTTAGCCATAGCTATCGCAGGAGTTGTCCTTGAAAGGGCAGCTGCTGTGAGAGCCCTCTCAGCCCCACCCACCTCACAGGGTGTCTGTTGTGGGGGGAGAAGATATAGGAGAATGTAAGCCGCTTTGAGTCTCTGATTCAAAGAGAAGGGCGGGGTACAAATCTGCAGTCTTCTTCTTCCCCCCTTTGTGCATGAGCTGGCTCAAAGCTTCCGGTTCAGTATCGAATCAGGAAATGACCCCTGGTCCCCACAATACCCTCATGAAAGGAGTGGGAGATGTCATAAGTCACCTGACCTTTGCGGCATCCTCACTGTCCTTCCTTTCCCTTCTGTCGTGCCTCTAAAAGAACTGAAGCTGTCAGGGCTAACATTGCAGGTAATTAATTACTAAGTAGGTATTCCCCCCCACCTTTTCCCTGCAGGAAATCACAGCGAGGAAAGAGCTCTTGAGCCAAATGGAACATCAAACGCATTGGCTTTTTTCCCTGGCAAGTAGGTCAAGGGCTGAAGCTGGCAGAGACGGTGACAGCGCTTCCTTATCAGCAGCAAGGGCCTCCGGAAGAAGCAGAACTGGGCCTTCCGAGTTAGGAGGGGGAACCTTGGGACAACCTCGCTCACCTTCCCTGTCACTTCAAAGCACCTCCTGGCAGTGACGGAAGCCTTTTGCAGGGCACGAGGGTGTGATTCTCTTTCTTGCAATGCGAAGTGAAGGTGAGAGATCCCTGGCCTTCTGAGATACAGGCGCCACGTGGGAAAGGATTTCTCATTGTCACATGACTTTGATTGCGGGCATGGAAGCCTCGTTCTGCCATCTGCCCGGACAGCAAGGCAATACGTCTACTGATTTCCCTGGTGGACTGGGCCTGGAGAGGCTAAAGCAGGGGTGGCCAAACTGTGGCTTTTTCACACACATTGTGTGGCTCTCAAAGCCCCCACCGCCCCATTGGCTGGCTTGGAGAAGGGATTCGTATCTTTAAATCATTTCTCCATGGCAAGCCAGACAGCAGCTTGGGGAATGCACTTAAAGTTCAAGTTGCTTTCTCTCTCCCTCTCCCTCCTATTTGCCTTCCTTCTGGAATGGCCTTGGGTTAGCCATAGCTATCACAAGAGTTGTCCTTGAAAGATGATGATATTGGATTTATATCCCCCCCCCTCCACTCCGAAGAGTCTCAGAGTGGCTCACAATCTCCTTTACCTTCCTCCCCCATAACAGACACCCTGTGAGGTGGGTGGGGCTGAGAGGGCTCTCACAGCAGCTGCCCTTTCAAGGACAACCTCTGCCAGAGCTATGGCTGACCCAAGGCCATTCCAGCAGGTGCAAGTGGAGGAGTGGGGAATCAAACCTGGTTCTCCCAGATTAAAAGTCCGCACACTTAACCACTACACCAAACTGGCTCTCACACTTAACCGCTACACCAAAGAGCAGCTGCTGTGAGAGCCCTCTCAGCTCCACCCACCTCACAGGGTGTCTGTTATGGGGGGAGAAGATATAGGAGATTGTAAGCCTGAGTCTCTGATTCATGGAGAAGGGCATGGCATAAATCTACAGTCTTCTATACATCCATCTTGCAGCTCTCAAGCATCTGACGTTCCTGTCTTGCAGCTCTCAAACATCTGACATTTGTTCTACGTGGCTCTTCAGTTAAGCAAGTTTGGCCACCCCTGAGCTAAAGTGAAGCCTGGCTGCAGCTGATCCAACCAAGGCCAGTCCTGGATTTTGTCCACTAGCAAAGAGAGCAGGAGAGCAACCAGGATCAGTCGCTCCTAAATGTTGCTGCCCAGGAAATGAACAACCGCTGGTAGGAAACATCCCGCCACTCAGTCGGCCCCTGCCTGGAGAAGCAATCATTGTTTGCCTCTGCGGTTAAGAAGACTGTCTCGCGCTACGTACCAACAGTTCCTAAGAATCTATGCTCCGTTGCTCTGCATCTCACTACCAATGCCAGAATTGTGTTCACGAGGCACTGGGAACAGGCGGCTGCCCCTACAGTCCAAGAATGGGCACAAAAAGGTTTAGGGACTTTGAGACAGGGGGTTGGACTAGATGACCGTGGAAGTCCCTTCCGACTCTATGAGATGGACAGCTTTGGGGAATGGGAAAGATGCATGACAAATTGAGCTACTTTGGAAACCAATTATGCAAAAGGTATGTCAGCTTGTAATGGTTGGGTATGTGTAACCGTTGTCTGTTTAACATCTTTTTTTTTACTTCAAACTCCACCACCACCCCACCCCTTGCAAGAGCTGCCTGCTTTCTGACTGACTGACTACCAGAAATGGGGGGAGGAGGAAGAACTGCTCCCATGCTGTTAAATGCCTGCCAAACTGCTTCTCCAACTGTTGCTGGCAAGCAGCTACTAACTTTGAAAGCCCATGGACTAGGCCATATCCAGTAAATTTTGAAACTGTACTGAAACTGCTATATTATTTACTGTTGTTTTTAATTGATGTTTTTACAATTTTAATGCGACATGTTGTAATTTCCTATGTTGTAACCCACTCTGAGCCCGTTCGTGAGGAAGGAAGGAAGAACAGAAGGAAGGTTTTACACCCTGCCCTTCACTACCTGAAGGAGCTTTGGAGTGGCCTGCAATCACCTTCCCTTCCTCTCCCCCCAATAGACACCCTGTGAGGTAGGTGGGGTTGAGAGAGCTCTGAGAGAACAGCTCTGAGAGGACTTGCCCAAGATCACCTAGCCAGCTGCATGTGGAGAAGGAGTAGGGAATCAAACCCGGCCCCCCAGATTACAGTCCTCCACTCTTAACCTCTACACCAAACTGGCTCATAAGAACATAAGAGAAGCCATGTTGGATCAGGCCAACGGCCCATCCAGTCCAACACTGTGTCACACAGTGGCAAAAAATGTTATATATACACACACACTGTGGCTAACAGCCACTGATGGACCTGTGCTCTATATTTTTATCTAAACATATCTCCACATATCTCACTGGCTCATGGCCTCTGCCTATCTCCCTGCCATCCTGGCTTTCCATGGAGGAGCTGAGTGGCGTACATGATTCTGCCTTCTCCTGTTCTACATCCACAGCAACTCTAGGCGGCGGGTCAGGTGAAGGAAGAGTGACTGGCCCAAGGTCAGCCAGTGGGCTTCATAGCTAAGCAGGGATGTGACCCCAAGGTGCCCCGCCTCCAGCCCTAGCATGATGCTCTGATCATGACAACATACTGACGTGGAGGCCAAAGTGGCAAGGCCAAACAGAGCAGGAGGGAGGGAGGGGCAAGCCTTCCAGGTAGCCCAATGACACAGAGAGCGCACAGCAGAACCAGTTATCACAGTGGCCCTCTGGGATCACTGCCCACCCCCAAGATGCCTATCCCAAGGCTGATGTGTGCATTTGTGCGCGTGCGTATGTGTGTACTAAGGGCCATCAAGTCACTTCCCAACGTATGACGACCCTATGAATTAATGGCCCCCAAACCGCCTATTGCTAACGGCCATTATTATTGCTATTGTTATTGTTAACAGGCAGCTGCTGTGAGAGCCCTCTCAGCCCCACCCACTTCACAGGGTGTCTGTTGTGGGGGGAGAAGATATAGGACACTGGAAGCCGCTCTGAGTCTCTGATTCAGAGAGAAGGGCGGGGTAGAAATCTGCAATCATCTTCTTCTTCCTCCTCTTCCTCCAAGTGTCAAAGCTCCCTTCAGCAGATGTGTGTGTGAAGTGCTGTCAAATCCCTTCTGACTCAGGGGCAACTCGATGAATTAACGACCTTCAAAAACGACCTCTTGCTCAGATCTCACAAAACTGTGTGGGCCCTCATGGCTTCAATCCATCTCTTGTTGGGTCACTTCCTTTTCCTGCTGCCCTCCACTTTCCACAGCGTTACTATCTTTTCCGGCGACTCCTGTCTTCTCATATGTGACCAAATTACCTCAGTTTAGCCATTTTGGCTTCAAAGGAGAATTCAGGCTTGATCTGAGGAGAACCCACTGATTTGTCTTCTTGGCACTCCATGGCACTCCATAAAACTCTCCTCCATTACCACATTTCAAAGGAATCAACTTTCTTCCTGTCAGCTTTCTTTATTGCCCAACTTTCCCACCCATCCATAGTAATGGGGAACACTATGGTATGAGTTATTTTGCCTGTGGCATTTTTTCCTGTTATGAACTTTCTCACAGTCCAACTCCACCGCCCCCTCTTCTATCCAGATGTTGCCAGAAGTTTGCTCATGTCTGTCGCTCACGCCGCTCTGGAGATGGGACTTCCCTGGTTCTCTCAGGGAGATTTTAGACAGGCTACCCCTCATATGTAGGAGGGGGAGACAAGAGAGGAGGCGGCCTCCTCTTTACTTTCCAGCTTTTTGTATTTTTCTGTAAAACCTTGCAGATTTTTTTTTAATCCATGCAGGAGGCCACACCAGTCACTATTAGATATATGACAAAACCTGACCTACTTTACACCGTTGAGGAAGGATTAACGAGGTCATGCTCATGAGGCACTTTAAAGCACTACATAAAAGTGCTATAAATAATGTCATTATGCTTCATTGTTCCTATCTGGACAAAGAGCAGCCTAAATAGCCCAGGTCAGCCTGATTCAAAACTTGGATGCTAAGCACGGCTGAACCTTGGCTACTACTCAAATGGTAGACCACCAAGGAAATTCAGGGTTCCTACACAGGGGAAAGCAATGGCAAAGAACTTCTGCTCACCTCTTGACTCAAAAACCCCACAATGGGGTCGCAAGAAATCTGCTGGACCTCAGGGGCATGCTCTACCTTTTTATCTGGGCAAAAGGCTTATCTCACCCACCTCCTTGGACATGTGGGCACCTTTGGAATTCTGAGACAGGGTGGTGGGTGCAGCCACAAAATGGCGGCTGTGGGAGGTGGAGCCAGCCGCAAAATGGCTGCCAAACCTTATTTTCAGTCACAGTGAAGACTCTTGTCTGGTGGGGGCAGCTGCAGCCAAAGGCATTTTTTTTTAATCTGCAGAGGCAATCAAATCTCCAATGGCCAATCAGAAGCCTTGCTGGGCAAAAGCTCCACCCACTTCTATAGACATACGGTGGGCACCGGGAAAGGTGTCAGTGGGCACCATGACACCCATGGGCACCATGTTAGGGATTCCTTGACTAATCTGCATCTGTGTGTGTGTGTGTGCGTGCAATGGAAGACTCCTGGCTCTGGGGGTGAATAAATAGCTGATGAGCAACACTGTAAGCAGGAATCTGTTTCAGCTCTTCCTCAAGTCACCACATGACCATTGTTCATTTGCAGCATTATTAAGCACTGAGCACCTTAAGGGAGAAAGCAGGCTTTCAGAAGTCTGTGGAAAGGAGCCAGATCTCCAAGGTCTGCGCTGCTGTTCTGCAGTGCTGTGGCTGAGATGGGATGTCTGCATTTTGGAGGCTAAGAACCAGCAAAATGAGGCTTGAGACAAGAGCCGCATTAGAATAAACCTCAGATGTTTGAGAGCTGCAAGACAGGGACGCCAGATGTTTGAGAGAGGAAGGAAGGAAGGAAGGAAGGAAGGAAGGAAGGAAGGAAGGAAGGAAGGAAGGAAGGAAGGAAGGAAGGAAGGAAGGAAGGAAGGAAGGAAGGAAGGAAGGAAGGAAGGGAGGGAGGGAGGGAGGGAGGGAAAGAAAGCAACTTTAAATGCATTTTCCAAGTTGGCTTGGCAAAATGATTTAAAGAAAGAAATGCCTTCTCCAAACCAGCCGACCAGGGCCGGTGCTAGGCTTTCTGGCCCCTTATGTGAATCACCCACTAGCGCCCCCCCCCCATTATTAAAAATATAGGGAAATTGAAGAGTGCCAAAGTTGAAACTTTTCACATTTTTAATTTACTGATTTTTAATTTTAATTTTTCCAAAAAAATGTGATGCTATAAAAAAAAAAGTGAGAAGAAATGCTTGCTGGCCATTGGGGGGAGGAGGGTGGCTTGGCTTTGTTGAGGGCAGCTTGGTGATGGGAAAAGACAAGGAGCCAGAGTCATGCATCAGGGAGGGGGCGCCCTAGGCAACTGCCTACTTTGCCAACTCCCACGCACCGGCCCTGCAGCCGATGGGGCAGCAGGAGCTTCGAGAGCTACATTATGTGTGTGCAAGAGCCACATGTGGCTTCCGAGCTGCAGTCTAACCAGGCCTGAGGCTTAAAACCAGCAAAATGTGCCACCCAGAACAAGAAAACTCCATTCTCACATTCAAAGGAACATCCGTCTGTGCAATTAACTGCCATGAAGAGACCTCCAGATTGGCCAGGCCTGGAAAAAAAATGCTAAAAAGTCTCGCTTCCCACTGTGACGAAGCAGAACCTCCTGCACGCTGCTCTCCAAGCGCCAGTCCCAGCTGTGGATTGGACCTCCCCTCCCCCTCGGCCCCAAGTTCCTGACCCCAGAGGTTTGGTTATTGGCACAGCCACCCAGGATCCAAGCTCAGACTTGAGGAGGCTGATGCTTAAACCCTAACTATTCTGATCCAACTAGCAAGGACAAGAGAGTGAGTCAGAATAATCAGGGTTATTAT
The DNA here is from genome assembly GCF_032191835.1 of Heteronotia binoei. Classification (NCBI taxonomy): domain Eukaryota; kingdom Metazoa; phylum Chordata; class Lepidosauria; order Squamata; family Gekkonidae; genus Heteronotia; species Heteronotia binoei. The sequence continues at coordinate 29,927,845 of NC_083241.1, forward strand.
TATCTTCCTGCAGAAATTCAGTCAAGAGAACCGAAGCAATACTGACTCCTGGGTGTGGGGTACATTATGTGCCATCAAGTTGTTTCCGGCTTATGGCGACCTTACGGATTAATAACCTCCGAAACATCTTGCAAACTGACATATTGGCTCTTATACTGTCTGAGATTTCTTTCTGAAGGAAGGCAGAAGGTTGGACCCAGCCAGCTTTTCTGCCAGTGAAAAAGGAAGGAGAGGTCCCTTTTTTAACCACCCAAAAAGGTTTTGCTGGGGATCATGGGACTAGCATGGACCAAAGTCACATGGAACCTGAAGAGGCAGCAGCAAAGAAGAAAAGTGAGCTAGATTGGGGAGGGACGGTGGCTTAGTGGTAGAGCATCTGCTTGGGAAGCAGAAGGTCCCAGGTTCAATCCCTGGCATCTCCACTAAAAAACGGTCCAGGCAAATAGGTGTGAAAAACCTCAGCTTAAGACCCTGGAGAGCCGCTGCCAGTATGAGTAGACAATACTGACTCTGATGGATCGAGGATCTGATTCAGTATATGGCAGCTTCATATGTTCATAGATTGAGTGAAAAGAAGAATTTGGGTGAAACTGGGCTAGACTGAGTGAAACCCTTAAGCTTTCTTTAAAAAAAGAAAAGGTAAAGGTAGTTCCCTGTTCAAACACCAGTCATTTCCATCTCTGGTGTGACGTTGCAGCACAACATTTTCACAGAAGACTTTTTTATGGGGTGCTTTGCCATTGCCTTCCCCAGTCCTCTGCACTTCCATCCCGCCCCCACCCCCCCCAGCAAACCTTGAGCTGCCGCCAGGATCAAACTCAGGTCGTGAGCAGAGGGCTGCGACTGCAGTACTGCAGCTTTACCACTCTGCGCCACGGGGCTCCTTACTTCCTTACAGGGACTCAACGCCTTCTCCCTTTTAGGCCAGCTTTTTAATCAGTCCTGTTTTATGCAAGTATTTTTCTTTGACTTGCCAACACTGTAACTTATCGGCACACATAAACTTTGAATTATTCAGATTTTAATATATTCTGGATTTTTTTTAAAAAAAAAAACACGTTTGTAAGCTACCGTGATTTTAAAGGAAGGTGGGACACAAATGGCCAAATGAACGAATAAGATGCTGGCCGGCGTGCAGCTCAATGATAGCGTTGGATGAAAACGGAAAAAAAGAAAAGAAAAAGCCAAGAACCGATTGTCATCCCTTTTGATATGAAAGGCTGTTAAAGGCCTAGCCTGAAATATGCGAGGGAGGAACGGTGTAAAACCACAGCTGCTAATAGTTATGGATGTGGTAATCAAAAATGGCTTTGCTAAGGGGGGGGGGGAAGGGGAGAGAGAGAGAGAGAGCTCCGACTGCCTCCACTGCTGAGGTTACAAACCGCAGTCTTGAGCTGCCGAAGGAACGCAGGCAGCTTCTTCCCCGGAGGCTGTCAAGAGCTTCTATCTGCTGCTCGCAGATAACAGAACCTGCCGGGGAGTGTTTTTGGGAAGCTTTGAAAGGGAGACACAGAAACATCTCAGCCGAGCGATTCCGTTTCCCCTTTCATCTCCCCACTTGCGCTGGCTTCCCCTCTCCCGCTGCAGCGGCCTCTTCAGGAAACCAGGCGCGGGCAGGACTCAGCTGGTAGCAGGAGTGATGGAGATGGCCTTGGGGGCATCCTGGGGGTGGGGGGAGTGTGTGCAAGATGAGCTGCCTCCTCCTACACATCTCCCCCCCCCCAAGCAAACAATTTGACAGGACAGTTCCTGGCCTGCCTACGGATTACCTCTGTGCCTGCATAGGGTGAGATTTAACCCAAAGGAGGGATCCACTGTTACATCGAGGGCTGCAGCTATATCAGGCTGCCCCACCCTCCAGATATGCTGTGTACACACAGCTGTGACTTGATGGCACTGACCACTAACAATACACCCCTTCCCCGGTGAACCCCACTGAATCTGACCCTTTGGCCCATCAAGATCACACATGAAGCTACTGCCTTCTGTTGAATTCGACCCAAGGCCAATCAAGATCATACAGGAAGCTTCCTTATACTGAATCAGACCCTCGGTCCATCAAAGTCAGTATTGCCTACTCAGGTCGGCAGCCGCTCTCCAGGGAGATGAAGCCAAAAGGGGAAGCAGATGCTCTACCACCGAGCCACCGTCCCTCCCCAATCTAGCCCAGTTTTCTTCTTTGCTGCTGCCTCTTCCGGTTCCTTGTGACTTTGGTCCACGCTAGTCCCATGATCTGTGTTAATGGCGCTGGCAACAGACAGTTTACTAGGTACCTTTTTAAAGGCAATTAAGCCAGTTTTTGAACATGGGCCAAGCTCGCTCATGTACATTCGGCACTGAAGAACTGAGCACTGTAGTGCTTAAAGAGCTTTTTGATATTTATAAACGGCAGCTGTGCAAACACATACATACATGCTGGCGTATGCCAGAAAGCAAACTGGAACAGAGGCATTTCTGTTTCCCAGTCTATACAGCGAGGCACAGAAATGCATGTAAGAAAGCCAAGCAATTTGCTTTATATAGAGCAAGGATGCAGTTTTTAACTTAGGAAGCACGTAAGGCCTTTTGAGAAATCCAAGAGACGCAGAGCAGCAGGGAGGGCCACACTGCCCCTGACCGAATCCAGCAGCTTAATCCTGGAGTGGCTTAAAGATGCAGCGGTTCCAAAGGGGGATTTCGCATCATTACAGACTTCCCATGCACAAGGCAGGCCTTCGCCCGAGAAGGAGGGCGCAGCTGACCGGCTTGATCTTGACATTCAATTTCTTCAGCAGGAACGGCCTGCTGATAGGCAAGATGTCAGGCGGCTTTGATTTGACACTCAGTTCCAGCGATGTGTGTTAAGCTAATAGCTTTGCTTAAAAAAAAAAAAAAAAAGCCATATCCCGGCTCCTCGAGAAGGGACCGTTTACGTTCTATTAATCTCTTCACCAGTTCTGAGATTCACAAACGACTGGTGCTTGCACAGGGGACTACCTTTACCTTTAATATTGTGTGTGAGAAAGAAACAATTCCATAAATAAGGAGAAGAGTACAGTACTCTTGCACAGTAGCTGGAACTTCTGGGTCATCAAAGAGCCAGTGTGGTGTAGTGGTTAAGTGCGCGGACTCTTATCTGGGAGAACCGGGTTTGATTCCCCACTCCTCCATTTGCAGCTGCTGGAATGGCCTTGGGTCAGCCATAGCTCTCGCAAGAGTTGTCCTTGAAAGGACAGCTTTTGGGAGAGCTCTTTCATTCCCACCTACCTTCAAAGAGCCAGTGTGGTGTAGTGGTTAAGTGCGCAGACTCTTATCTGGGAGAACTGGGTTTCATTCCCCGCTCCTCCACCTCCAGCTGCTGGAATGGCCTTGAGTCAACCATAGCTCTCGCAGAGCTCTCCTTGAAAGGGCATTAATATAGCACTTTTAGTATTATTGTAATGATTGTTTCAGGAGCCCTGTAGCGCAAAGCAGTAAAACTGCAGTACTGCAGTCCAAGTTCTGCTCACGACCTGAGTTTGATCCTGGCAGAAGCTGGGTTCAGGTAACCAGCTCAAGCTTAACCCAGCCTTCCCTCCTTCTAAGGTCAGTAAAATGAGTCCCCAGCTTGCTGAGGGTAACGTGTAGATGACTGGGGAAGGCAACAGAGGGACGGTGGCTCAGTGGTAGAGCATCTGCTTGGTAAGCAGAAGGTCCCAAGTTCAATCCCTGGCATCTCCAAAAAGGGTCCAGGCAAGTAGGCGTGAAAATCCTCAGCTTGAGACCCTGGAGAGCCGCTGCCAGTCTGAGAAGACAATACTGACTTTGATGGACCAAGGGTCTGATTCAGTATAAGGCAGCTTCATATGTTCAACGGTAAACCACCCCGTAAAAAGTCTGCCATGAAAACGTCATGATGTGATGTTACCCCATGAGTCGGTAATGACTCAGTGCCAGCTCAGGGGACTATCTTTACCTTTTAATGATTGTTTAATCGTTTTTAATGCTTAATTGGCTTCAATGTTTCAGTTTGCCTACCGGCCTTGTTTGCTGCCCTGAGCCTGCTGCAACCGGGAAGGCGGGACATAAATGGAAACAAATAATACATAAATAAATCGGTGGGAAGTGCCAAGTTGCACTTAATTCATGGCACCCCTGTAGGGTTTTCAAGGCCCGAGATGATCAGGGGTGATTTGCACTGCCTGCCTTTGCATCACACCTTCGGATGTCCTTGGTGGTCTCCCATCCAAATAGTAGCCCGGGCTGACCCTGCTTAGCTTCTGAGATCTCCTGAGACTGAGCTAACCTGGGCAACAATATGCCCCAGGCTAGCCTAATCTCATCAGATCTTAGAAGCTAAACAGACTCAGCTCTGGATGGGAGATCCCAAGGAAGTCCAGGGTTGCTAATCTGAGGCAGGCGATGGCAAACCACCTTTGAATGTCTCTCAGCTTGAAAACCCTACAGGGTTGCCATGAGTGACCAGAGACTTGACGGCACTTACCACTACCAATACACCCCTTCCCTGGTGAACCATGATACCCGGGTAGGAATACTAAGATGGGGCAAAGCTTTTCTGCCTGAGGGGGGACTGCTGAGCCCCAGAAGAAGGGTCACAGCTAGTCTTCCTTCTAAGTTGAGTTAGTGTGAGCTAGCTCATGGTTTTTTAGCCTCCAGCTCACACATTTTTGCCTTAGCTCAGGGAAAATGGTCCCAGGGGACACTAATTTACATGGTAGCACCCAACTTCAATGCCAGTAGCTCAGGAAGTAGAATTTCTGCTCACAATACTCCACGGCTTAGAGGGAGTACTGGTCATAGCAACACATTACAGTCGGAGCTGCTGCATTTCAATACCTTGTATCAAAGCAATCTTTTTAAAACAACAACAACCACCTGGCACAGATTTGGAGTGGATGCACGATCCTGTACGAGAAGGGATCCCTGTATTCACAGCCCTTGTGGGAGGAACCATTCTGAGATCCCTGAATTACTCAGAAGCAACAAGCAAAACACACTGTGTGAGAACACAACCTCTTCCTCCCTGCTCCCCAAACAGACACAAACTCCCTTCAACCTCAGTCGCTCAGAAGTGAGGCAAGGGACAGATGGGGCTGGCAAATCCAAAGCGCAAACGCCAAACTTCCCTAGGCAGAAACTGAGCTACCCGCTAGGGCAGGGGGTGTGTCTGGAGCAGCGTTCCCTCTAAGCTGAGTTAGTGTGAACTAGCTCACAATTTTTGAGCCTCCAGCTCACGCGTTTTCGTCTCGGCTCAGGAAAAATGGCCCCAGAGCAAACTAACTTATGCAGGGGCTGACAACTTTAATGCCAGGAGCTCCCAAAGTAGAATTTTTGCTCACAAGACCCCACAGCTTAGAGGGAACACTGGTCTGGAGTATGTCGCAGATTTGGATATCACAGTGCTGTGAAACGGAGGACTCTGCTCCTAAAAGGAATGCTCCCTAACAGGGGGCACAGGAAGGCTTTTACCTGTTCTAAGGAAACTGCCCTCCCTGCCCTGGCCCAGCCCAGCTGCTTCTGTACATCAATAACCAACCGGTTGCCAAGAGCTTTGCTCAGAAAGGGATTTCCCTGCCTGGTTTTGTTAAAACAGACAAAACAGATAAAGTTGCATGCAAGGCTTAAAAAAAAAGTCTGGAAAATCCCCTTTCTTGTCTTATTAGAACACACAAATCATTTTCCAGAATCAGCCCAAGAAGAGCCCCGGCTATCTTCTGCCCCAACGGGCCATTGTGGTGCAGGGGTTAAGAGGATCTGGGAGACTCAGGTTCAAATCTCCCCTCTGCCACACAAGACTGCTGGGTGACCTTGGGTCGGTCACGCACTGTCAGCCTAACCTACCTCGCAGGGTTGTTGTGACGATAAAACAGAGAGGAAGAGAATGATACATAAGCCGCTTTGGGTTCCCACTGGGGAGAGTGGCAGGGTATAAACGAAGTAGCTAAGTAAGCAGCATGTAGAAGATTTCTCTCTTCCATTTAAAGCTGGGGTTGAGGTCTCTAAGGGAGGCAATCAGCAGCATGGGCCTGATCCAGTTGGAAGTACAGGAGGCTGCTTGGTGCAGCAGGATTCGAAGAGCAACAGGCTTACCTGGGGGGGAAACCCAGTTGCCCTCCCCAGCCCCTTGGGACAGATTCCTCCCCAATATATAGACTGCAGCATCCTCCTGTTCTCTCCAGAGACGTGAAGAGCCTTTTGCTCCATTCATATACAGTGGGGGAAACCTGCTATCTAAGAACAGAAGAGAAGCCATGTTGGATCAGGCCAATGGTCCATCCAGTCCGACACTCTCTGTCACACAGTGGCCAAAACCCAGGTGCTATCAAGAAGTTCATCAGTGGGGCCGGAACTCCAGAAACCCTCCCACTGCTGCCTCCCCGCAAAGCACCAAGAAGACAGAGCATCACTGCCCCAAATACAAGAACAGAAGAGAAGCCATGTTGGCTCAGGCCAATGGCTCATCCAGTCAAACACTCTGTGTCACACAGTGGCCAAAAAACCCCAGGGGCTGTTAGGAGGTCCACTAGTGGGAAATCCTTGGGGAAAGGAAAGAAACAGCCACAGCCCCACCAGACCCCTGTTTTGGGCCATTTGCTCTTGGCCTTCCACTGTTTCCCCGCACTCAAAACTCCCCTTCCTCCTTGTTCCACTCGCTTCTGGGAAGACTTCGACAAGGAGAGCGGAATTTCACTGCCCTCTCCTCCTGAACACAGCAAAACGTTCGGTCTCTCAAACGCTTGGCATTTGTATTTGCCGAGGACAGCGAAGACTTGTTCATTCGCCATCCCCATTGATCCCTGAACCCAGCCGTGCCTTTTGCTCATCACTCACCTGCTCCCGGAATTGCTCTTGCGACAAGCAGTCAATCAAGTCCACGCAGCCCAGCAGGCAGCCGGAGGGATAATCTTTGGGAAATTCCAAATCTGTGGCAAGCGGGGAGAGAAAATTGTTAGGCAAGCGCCAGCATGTGACCCCGGGGCCCTGCCATTCTCCGCATGGTCTTGATTAGCCTTCTGCTGCCTCCCACATGCTCTCGCCACAGGCCCTTTTGCTCCTCCGCATCGTGGCTCTGAACGAAAACAGACACTGGCTCGGGAAAAGATTGCCCAGCCGCCAGTTATGTCCTCTCCAGCATCCCCCCCCCTCCCATCTCACTCCCGCAGCCTGGATAGCCCTTCTGCTGCGTGACCCGAAGCCCCCGAGTCTCTCTGAGCCCTTTCATTAACGGGCCTCCGACTTGTGCATGATCAGCCCTGGGTTAAAGGAACCGCTCAGCAAAAGATTAAGTACTGCATTCAGTCCTCAAAGAAGAAATACTCAAGAGCGTGCCTTGAGAAGAAGAAGATGAAGAAGATATTGGATTAATATCCCGCCGTCCACTCCGAAGAGTCTCAGAGCGGCTCACAATCTCCGTTACCTTCCTTCCCCACAACAGACACCCTGTGAGGTGGGTGGGGCTGGAGAGGGCTCTCACAGCAGCTGCCCTTTCAAGGACAACCTCTGCCAGAGTTATGGCTGCCCCAAGGCCATGCTAGCAGGTGCAAGTGGAGGAGTGGGGAATCAAACCTGGTTCTCCCAGATAAGAGTCCGCACACTTAAACTGGCTCTCCAGTTTGGTGTAGTGGTTAAGTGCACAGACTCTTATTTGGGAGAACCAGGTTTGATTCCCCACTCCTCCACTTGCTCCTGCTGGAATGGCCTTCAGGCAGCCATAGCTCGGGCAGAGCTGTTCTTGAAATGGCAGATTCTGGGAGAGCTCTCTCAGCCCCACCCACCTCACAGGGTGTTTGTTGTGGGGGAGGAAGATAAAGAAGGAGGAAGATTGTGAGCCGCTCTGAGACTCTGAGATTCAGAGTGCAGGGTGGGATATAAATCCAATATCATCTTCTTCTTCCTATTCAGAGCACATTTTATGCAACCCAGACTGTGGGTTCAGATTAGCATTTAAGTCCTTGCAGGAGTTCCCACGTTTGGTCAAAAATGAGATGGCAAGGAAAATTACAAATCAAAAAGCAGGTAAAGCTTAAAGACCAGACCAGGATGGGGTAGGGAAGGCCCGAAGCAGTCCAGGTCTGTTTGAACCTTTCCCCATGCATGTAAGAATCAAACCCTTGTATTTACAACATGCACACAGCATACAAATCTCGAGAAAGCCCCGTTCCGCGCCAGACTCCGTGTTGCAATCAGTTTATTGTGTAGAATTCACACTAGATCAAAGGGCTACAGCTCAGTTCAGACCCCAACCACAGTTTATCCTGATCTGCAGGGCTTTTTTGGTAGTAGGAACTCCTTTGCATATTAGACCACACATCTCTGATGTAGCCAGCCACTCCTTCTGGAGCCTACAGTAGGCCCTGTACTAAGAGCCCTGTAAGCTCTTAGAAGATTGGCTACATCAGGGGTGTGTGGCCTAATATGCAAAGGAGCCTCTGCTAGAACTCTATCTCTGGGCCCTGTACTAAGAGCCCTGTAAGCTCTTGGAGGATTGGCTACATCAGGGAGGTGTGGCCTAATATGCAAAGGAGCCCCTGCTAGAATTCTATCTCTGGGCCCTGTACTAAGAGCCCTGTAAGCTCTTAGAAGATTGGCTCCATCAGGGGTATGTGGCCTAATATGCAAAGGAGTTCCCGCTACAAAACAAACCCTACTGATCTGGATAGCCCAGGCTAACCCAATCTTGTTGTATCTTGGAAGCTAAGCAGGGTCAACTCCAGTTAGTATTTGGATGGGAGACCTTGAAGGAATACCAGGGTCATGGCGCAGAGATAGGCAATGAAGGATAAGTCTATCAATGGCTACTAGCCATGGTGACTGAGGGGGACCTACACATTCAAAGGCACTAGGCCTCTGAACCCCAGAGGCAGAAGGCAACATGAAGGGAAGGCCTCAGACTCTCTGCCCTGTTGTTGACCCCCCAAAGGAACTGGCTGGCCACTGTGTGAGACAGGATGCTGGACTAGATGGGCCACTGGTCTGATCCAGCAGGGCTTTTCTGATGTTCTTAGGAAGGTCTCAGCCTCTATGCCCACAACAACAGTAACATTAAAACTTTTAAAACATTACATCAAATAAAAAAAAAACTAGATAGTAATTTAAAGCTCGTGCTATACTGGTTCTATTTCAGTTTGTTGGAATTCTGATATAGCTAGGTGTAAGAGTTCCAGGTATACTAACTCCTGGCCCATAACAGCTGGAAAGCAATTTGGCAGGGAGTTCGAGGAGGAACCAGACAGTATTAGCTGTCCGCAGCCTCAACTAAAAGCCTGGCAGAATAGCTCCATTTTTACAGGCCCTGCAGGCGTCCAAAACTATGTGACAGAACCTACATCTTAGTCTGCTTTCCCTTACTCCAGCCTCAAGCAGTGTTCCCTCTAAGCTGAGTTAGCGTGAACTAGCTCACAGATTTTTAGCCTCCAGCTCACACATTCTTGTCTTATCTCAGGAAGGATGGCCCCAGAGCACATTAATTTATGCAGGAGCTCACCACTTTCATGCCAGTAGCTCACAAAGTAGAATTTTTGCTCACAAGACTCTGCAGCTTAGAGGGAACATTGGCCCCAAGTAGTATTACCACGGCCTTTTAGGCAGGGGGTAGTTTCAGAGGTTAGTCGTGCAATAGAACAGGTCTGCAATAGAACGGTTAGATCTGAGTCCCAGAGACCAACAAGAGTTTCAGGGTATTTGCTTTTGAGAGTCAAAGTGCCCTCTGTCAGACATCCTGACCTCTGCTTAAGGTGATAGCTGCATGAGCAGAGGATGGATGGACAGACAGGCAGACATCCTGAAACTTTTAATGGTCTCTATGGAGCTCTGCTCACGACCTGAGAAGACTGCAGACTTTTACCCCGCCCTTCTCTTTGAATCAAAGACTCAGAGTGGTTTATAATCTCCTATATCTTCTCCCTCCACAGCAGACACCCTGTGAGGTGGGTGGGGCTGAGAGAGCTCTTACAGCAGCTGTCTTTTTCAAGGAAAACTCCTGCGAGAGCTATGGCTAACCCAAGGCCATTCCGGCAGCTGCAAGTGGAGGAGTGGGGAATCCCACCCAACTGGCTCTCTTGTGGGAGGGAAAGTGTAGATGACCAGGAAGGCAATGGCAAACCACCCCATAAAAAGTCTGTCAAGAAAACATAATGATGTGACTTCACCCCATGGGTTGGTAACGACTCAGTGCTTGCACAGGGGACTACCTTTACCTTTTACCACTTTACGGTGCTACTGGATTATGTTTCCAAATTAAATACACCAGATAGTGACGCCAACACAATCCCTTCAACCCAATGCCTGTGTCTGCTTCGAAGAGCATCATCTGTGGCAAGGGTCAGCAGCCTTTTATAATCAGAGAGGCAAACCTTAAAATCCAGAGCAAGGGATCCCCAAAGAGCAAGAAAGCCCAAGAGCATATTGCTTTGCTCTGCTGATACCTGATATGCCGATAAATAACCCATGAAGTTTCCATACCCTACACAACCAGCAGTTGCGAGTCCTTTATTTAGAAGTGGCGCCCGTGAGGTCTTGCAACAAGTCATAAATATACCCCAGGAGCACTCTGTGCTATTGCTTTAATCAGGGTTTGTTTTGTAGCAGGAACTCCTCCGCATATTAGGCCACACACCCCTGATGTAACCAATCCTCCAACAGCTTACAAGGCTCTTCTTACAGGGCCCACTGTAAGCTCGTGGAGGATTGGCTACATCAGGGAGCTGTGGCCTAATATGCAAAGGAGTTCCTGCTACAAGAAAAGTCCTGGTTTTAATGCTTTGGCAAAAACCCATGGATGGTTTACACTTGGATTACTCAAAACCCCTCACCTCTGTCATTTCCCTTTCTGTAAAACATCTTTATGATGCCCTTTAGCGCCACAAATCTCTCTGCTTGTCCTTCCCTTTGCATACAGCATCACACCAGCCTTACTGTAAAGATTTCATTTTCCTTTGTAAAAGAGCCATATTTGATTTTGCACGGAGTCAGAGGGTGAACTCTGCCACCACTGGGCATCAAAAGAGCCCTGTGTGAAACAATGGTGATGTCAGGGGGCGTGGCCTAATATGCAAATGAGTTCCTGCTGGGCTTTTTCTACCAAAAATTTTTAGCCCTGTAAACTCCTCATTGGTGGGTGAAGAAAGCTCACTTTTTCTGCGAGCCCCTGAGCGAGAGGGGAAGGGCAAGCCCCCTGGCTCAGATTTCAAGACAGGCTCAAAAGTCCAGTCTCAGGTGGGAAAGAGAGTAACCTGGCCCACTGGGACTCCTTCAGACAGTTCTGTCTAGGGAACAGAGGAACGGGTTAGCTATTATGTGAGTGATTTGCAGAGGGGCACAAGATAATCATTTCCTGGGAGGAGCTCTTAGAAGCTCTGTTGCTTTTAGATTCTTATAGAGGCCGTTTATGCGAGAGATTTACATAAACGGCCATGAGATTTATATAAGACACCGGCTGCACTGTGTTGTTATTATTAACAACATTGTCATCAAGCTGCAGCTGACTTATGGTGAGGTTTTCAAGGCAAGAGACGTTCAGAGCTGGTTTGCCATTGCCTGCCTCCACGTCACGACCCTGGTGTTCCTTGGTGGTCTCTCTTTCAAAGTACTAACCAGGGTCAACCCTGCTTAACTTCTGAGATCTGATGAGATCAGGCTGGCCTGGGCCACCCAGGTCCGGGTGAGTGTGTTATAAAGGTGAAGGCAGTCCCCTGTGCAAGCACCAGTCGTTTCCGACCCACGGGGTGATGTCGCATCATGATGTTTTCATGGCAGACTTTTTACGGGGTGGTTTGCCACTGCCTTCCCCAGTCGTCTACATTTTTCCTCCCAGCAAGCTGGGGACTCATTTGACCCACCTCGGAAGAATGGAAGGCTGAGTCAACCTTAAGCCAACTACCTGAATCCAGCTTCTGCTGGGATCGAACTCAGGTTGTGAGCAGAGGGCTCCGACTGCAGTACTGCAGCTTTGACACTCTGCACCACAGGGCTCCCAAGTGCTTTAATCAAGGCTTTTTTTGTAGCAGGAGCTCCTTTGCATCTTAGGCCACACACCCCTGATGTAGCCCATCCTCCAAGAGCTTACAGGGCTCTTATTCCAGGGCCTACTGTAAGCTTCAGGAGGATTGGCTACATCAGGGAGGTGTGGCCTAATATGCAAAGGAGTTCCTGCTACAAAAAAAAAAAACCCTGATCTTCAAACAGCAGATCAGAGTAAGGGCTGCAATGACCAAAACGCACGTGACTTTTGTTTCCCAGGACTTCAGTCAGACGGAAGCCTCCCAGCCTTACTGTTTTCCCTTTGACAACAGCCTTCCAGCGGCCACACCTCCCTGATGTAGCCAATCCTTCATACGGATATGAAGCAAGGCAGGGAGGAGCAGACATATGCCTGCCCTCATGGCTCGGAGGTGGCAGTGGGGAAGAAACCCTGGAACAGAATTCTCAACCTATTTCCTTGTGCGCTTATTTCTAACAGATGTTTCGTTGCCTAATGCGGATCAGATGTTGGAAGCGGCATCTTCTGAAGTGGTAAAGCAGCAGTACTGCAGTACTGAGGTCTCAACTCTCTGCTCACGACCTGAGTTCGATCCCCGGCGGAAGCTGGGTTTTAGGTAGCCGGCTTGAGGTTGACTCAGCCTTCCGAGGTCGGTAAAATGAGTACCCAGTTTGCTAGGGGGAAAGTGTAAAAGACTGAGGAAGGCAATGGCAAACCACCCCATAAAAAGTCTGCCGTGAAAACGTTGTGAAAGCAACCTCACCCCAGAGTCGGAAACGACTGGTGCTTGCACAGGGGACCTTTCCTTTCCAATGGTCACGCAAGGGTAGAGAGCGCAGGGTGAGTACAAGGAGCAGGGAAAGGGAGCATCAGGAGAAGCCAACGAGTTGCAATCATTCCAAAAGAGCAGCCCCGCCAATCCTGCACTTCCTGCATTTCGTGACCCTTTGACCCTGCTGCTTACAACTTCCTCTGGCCCCTTTGTAACCCTCACACTTACACAGGTCAGTCAAGAGCAAGGACCCCACTAAATGCACCCGACGAAACGGGCTCTAGTCCACAAACCGGGACAGATTTGCAGTCGTTCTTTCCAGCGGTTGTCTCTCCGAGCTGCAGCCTAGAAAGGACTTTTATTTCCCCCACACACACACACACACATACACACCAGCCTCTTAGAAAGAGCACCACTTGGGTAAAGGAGTCTGCGGGCCAAAGGCCTGAAGAGGGTTTCACCTTTCCGAAGCAGGACTTTGTAGTTGACCTCCACTTCGGAGATCTCCTGAAGAGAAGGTCTTTTGGCGGTTGCTGCTATCCACAGCCGGCCCCTCAGTGCTGTGTACCAAGTTCTGCCTTCTACCCTAGAGAAAGAGAAAGAGAGAGAGAGAGAGAGCAGGAGAGGCTCAGAAACAAGTTCAGTCACCAGGATTCTGCTTACAACTCAGGGTTTGAGAAAATGTTTCAGCCGCAATCCCAGTGTCCAGGCTATATGCTTCAGAGAAGTACCCTTCACCAAGGCTAAAGCTTTCCTGCAGTCGAAGGAACCATCCTCCAACTTTGAAAAGACTCCATTGCCAACTCGCTAAATATGGAGGGAGGTTCTTTAGGCTGGAGGAAGGCAAGAGAAGAGTGGGCAGAATACAGGCCGGCAACATTAAAGAAGGCGGTGCTACAAGGTGCTCCAAACTAGCCAGAAGCGGGGCTATTTCTTGTAGCAGGAACTCCTTTGCATATTAGGCCGCACCCCGCTGATGTAGCCAATCCTCCTGGAGCTTCCAGTAGGCCCTGGAATAAGAGCCCTGTAAGTTCTTGGAGGATTGGCTACATCAGGGGTATGTGGCCTAAAATGCGAAGGAGTTCCTGCTACAAAAAAAAAGCCCTGGTCAGAAGACTGATTTAAGGTCCATAGTTTTTGAAGCAGACACAGTTCCCAATTTCTTCATCCATGTAAAGCATGGCCGTGTCTCATTTTTCCAGTTGCTAAGAACACCTGAAACAAACTTTGGAGGGTGGTTTCAAAAAAGCGGACGTTATCTGAATTCCACCTCCCCCGCCCACGAAGTCTTGCCATTTTGAATTCAATATTCTAGATCAGCAGTCGGTTATAATTTGCAAATCAAGGATGCCTGGGAAAAGCTGTGACACCCTCCCCCTCCCCTCCCGCCACCCACACAGCGATGAAGGAAGGCAGAGCGGGATGGACCATCAGCCCTAGACTCGAAGCTCTCAAACATCCGACGTTCATGACTTGTGGCTCTCGAACATCTGGCGTTTATTCTATGTGGCTCTTATGTTAAGCAAGTTTAGTCACCCCTGTTGTAGGGCGAAAATTCGCTCATTGTGTGCCTGGCAAAGTGAGCGGAACCCAAACAAAGCCAATAATACAACGGATCTCTTAAAAATGATACAAACAAAGTGGTTTTATAGCAGGGCTAGAACAGTCAGACATCTTTGAGAGGGATGGTGGCTCAGTGGTAGAGCATGTGCTTGGTAAGCAGAAGGTCCCAGGTTCAATCCCCGGCATCTCCAACTAAAAAGGGTCCAGGCAAATAGGCGTGAAAAAGCTCAGCTTGAGACCCTGGAGAGCCGCTGCCAGTCTGAGTAGACAATACTGACTTTGATGGACCAAAGAGGGTCTGATTCAGTATAAGGCAGCTTCATATGTTCATATGAATACATATATAGTAAAATACAGCAGGAGTCCAGCAACACCTTAAGAGAGTCCAGCAGCACCAGCATTTATTGCAGCCTGACACACAGCCCTTGTATTCCAAAACATTCTCTTTTCTGCCTAAGAATAGAGGAAAACAGTGACCTCTAGTGCTTCGTACCGGTGATTCTCTTTTCAAGGCCAACAAACCAGCAATCGTGGGTCCAAATAAGCATTGGAAACACATTAGAATAATAACCTGTTCGAAAATAAATAGGTTGGGGGGGGGGGGTTTGAGGCATTTTCTTCAGTAGGGCACACAGAATCTTCTGCATAACTTGGTACACCACAAGAGAACGAGAGCTAAAGTTGCAAATGGGGACCGAGATATACCTTTTTGCCCCCTTTCTTTAATCTTTGCTAGAGCATTTAATCTGTTGCGTTGTATCTGATGATTTTTAAGAAGACTGTGCATTGCCTCGAGTGCTGTGTAAATGGAAAGTGTCTAAGAGGTTGCACAAAGCCAGTGAGATACAATTCACATCCTTAGGCCTCCATTGGCAGGTGGCAAAAATAATTATTTTGGGGTAGGGGCGGGCTTCTAGAAGAGCTGCCGCTTTTAGGTAAATTGCAAACCATTCCTTCGATCATGCTATCCATGTAAGATACCTGCTGCATTGAGTGTGTTTATACATGCGTTTTAATACATCACCAACTATGGGTCAGATCCAGGCATTTATGCAAACATTTCCTGTGCAGCATGAGCCAATTGTATCTTTGCACAGAACCGGCTGTTAAGTCATAGACAGCTTGTGATAAGCCTGTGGGGTTTTCAAGGCAATAACAGAGGTGGTTTGCCTCTGTGTTGTGATCCTGAACTTCCTTGAGAGAGCCAGTTTGGTGTAGTGGTTAAGTGTGTGGACTCTTATCTGGGAGAACCGGGGATTCCCCACTCCTCCACTTGCAGCTGCTGGCATGGCCTTGGGTCAGCCACAGCTATTGCAGGAGTTGTCCTTGAAAGGGCAACCGCTGTAAGAGCCCTCTCAGCCCCACCCACCTCACAGGGTGCCTGTTGTGGGGGAGGAAGGTAAAGGAGATTGTGAGCCGCTCTGAGACTCTGATTCAGAGAGAAGGGTGGGGTATAAATCTGCAGTCTTCTACTTTTTCTTCTTGGTGGTCTCCCATCTGAATTCTAGCCCAGACTGACCCTGCTTAGCTTCCAAGGTCTGATGAGACTGAGTTAGCCTGGGCCATCCAAGTTAGGGCTACACAGAACGAGGTGGGAAGAATTCACTCAGCCGGGCGCTAGGCAATCAAAGGCTCCTCTGAGCAGAGAAGGGAGGAAGGGGTCCCTTCAGCACACGCTCAGGACTCCAAGCAAGAAGGCGGCAAGTGATGTTTCTAGATCCCTGCTTACCTTTTGATCCCTTTGACCAGCAACGAGGCCCAAGGCTGATGCATGCTGAGGCACCAGCCATTGTCTGAGATCTCCTGTATCTCTCGGTCCTGAATCCGTAAGAGGCTCCTTCCTGAGTCGGCTTCGCTCTTGGCTTCCGCAGAAGGGCCAGTTTTCCTGTGGGTGAGTAGGCCGGTCTGGTCCACCCACTTCAGCATAGTGAAACAAAACAAAAAGTTAAAAATCCAAAACACAACACACACACACACACACACACACACAAACAGAAGGCTTAATCCTTCTCTCTTCAGCTAGAGTTGCCCTGATGGTTTCTGTGATTCCTTGGTTTATAGGTGCTGGGTGACACCACAGTACAGCCACAGTACAGGCACCGTACAGAGAGTGGAAAAGTTCATGGCGGATGCTCTTGGGGCAGCCAATTAGCTTCCGCAAGAAGAGAAACAGACCTTGGGGCTGCCCTCACCAAAAGGGAGGCCAATTCTGAAGCGTCTCTGATCTCAATCATACAGTTCACTCTTAGACGATCCCCTCAGGAGAAGCAAACGTGAGCCACATCTAAGGCAGAGGTGCAGAAGGAAAACAACCCCTTAGGACCCAATATTCCCACTGAAAGAGGGCATTGTGAGCGATGCTGAATGAGATGCACCAGGGAGAAGGAAGCTCACCCACCCACCTATACCACCGCCTGCTACTTTTGCGCAAGATTCCTTCTGATGCTTAATAGTACAAGGAACCTTGGCATTAATTGATATTGAAAGGTGGGGAGATTTGGCTTACAGAGCTATGCGAGATTCCCAGACTGTTAAGAAACTAAACAGAAACCAATTTAGAAGAGAGTCTTTCATGTGTGCTTAAAAATAGGAAAGCAGAAACAAACAAAAAAATGCAACCCTGTTCTATCGGGCTGCTTCAAGGTGGAAACCACCTGCCCACTATACATTAAACATCTCTGGTGACTTTTACCGTACTTACAGGATTGGGGGATTTGAATTCTATTCCTTTTAACTAGCGTTTGTTGATCTTTTTTGGTTAACATTTGCATCTCAAGTCTCACTTTTTCACCTGAGACTGCAACAGCCTTTCGCTATTTTCAATGAACTGCTAGGGCAAACCATGTCCCACTAGGCAAGAGTCCAGCTCACTTTCCTGAAACATGAGGCCAGGTGCCACGTTGGAGAACACCACTCTGAAGAGCCACAAGTGGCTTCCAAGCCACTGAACAAGCATCACTGATTTAGAGTGACGCTACCAAGACAGACCACGGGTCCGTTGAGACCAGCTCTCCAGTTCTGACATTCACCTGCCTGGGGTCCCCTTGTAAATACTAGCCACAATATATTAATGCATAAAATATGCTTCTGAATGGTATCACAGGGACACATGGAACCACCTTTTACCAAATCTGACCTTCAGTCAATCAAGGTCAGTATTGTCTACTCAGACTGGTGGTGGCTCTCCAGGGTCTCAGGCAGAAGTCTTTCCTATTAAAGAGCCAGTTTGGTGTAGTGGTTAAGTGTGCGGACTCTTATCTGGGAGAACCAGGTTTGATTCCCCACTCCTCCACTTGCACCTGCTGGAATGGCCTTGGGTCAGCCATAGCTCTGGCAGAGGTTGTCCTTGAAAGGGCAGCTGCTGTGAGAGGGTGTCTGTTGTGGGGGAGGAAGGGAAAGGAGATTGTGAGCCGCTCTGAGACTCTTCGGAGTGGAGGGCGGGATATAAATCCAATATCTTCATCTACCTCACAAGGTGTCTGTTGTGGGGGAGGAAGGTAAAGGAGATTGTGAGCCGCTCTGAGACACTTCGGAGTGGAGGGCGGGATATAAATCCAATATCTTCTTCTTAAATACTTCCTGATCCTTTCAACCGGAGATGCTGGGGATTGAACGTGGGACCTTCTGCATGCCAAGCAGATGCTCTGCAACT
Organism: Heteronotia binoei; assembly: GCF_032191835.1. Taxonomy (NCBI): domain Eukaryota; kingdom Metazoa; phylum Chordata; class Lepidosauria; order Squamata; family Gekkonidae; genus Heteronotia; species Heteronotia binoei. The sequence goes on from NC_083241.1 coordinate 29,945,788, forward strand.
GAGCCATGGCCCTCCCCAATAAGGATCCTCCTAACTGGAAATGTCAGGAAGTTAAGCTTTGAACCTTCTACACCAGGGATGGCCAAACTGTGGCTCGGGAGCCCCAAGTGGCTCTTTCACACCTATTGTGTGGCTCTCAAAGCTCCCACCACCATCCCACTGGCTGGCTTGGAGAAGGCATTTGTCTGTTCAAATCACTTCTCCAAGCCAAGCCAGCTGGTGGCTTCGACAGTGCATTTAAAGTTGCTTTCTTTCCACCTCTCTCTTCCCCTCCCCCATCTATTTGCCTGCCTTCCTTCCTTCCTTGCAGTTCTCAAACATCTTGTGTTCACGCCTTGTGGCTCTCAGACGTCTGACGTTTATTCTATGTGGCTCTTACGTTAAGCAAGTTTGGGCACCCCTGTTCTACACGTTGATAACATTTATTAGGAGTGTTTCTTCCTTACAGAGCTGAAGGCAGCTTACGGCACCGATAAAACGCATTAAAAACATTAAAACCACAGTTTGAGATGGCTACTCAGGATGCTCCCTGCCACTAAACTGAAGTGTCTTCCAGTAAGGAAGGGTAAGATCTATAAAGAGGGAAGGAGGAATACTGACCACAGGGGCTGGCTGGAGAAGGTTTGGATTCACGAGGACCCCGGGTTCGTCACGTCTCCCTTCAACACTTCGTACCGTCTTTGTCAAGGTACCGCTGTGAAGGACTTCAATAGTTTCATCCAATCTACAGGGACAAACAACCTGTTTCACATTCCCTGCAAAGCATCCTGCTTTCACTTGCCTGCGGTCCTCTTCAATGCTCCCTCTAAGCTGTGCAATCTTGTGAGCAAACATTCTACTTTGTGAGCCACTGGCATTCAAGTTGTGAGCTCCTGCATATATTAGTTTGCTCTAGGGCTGCCTTCCTGAGATGAGACAAAAATGTGTAAGCCAGAGGCCAAAAAACTGCAAGCTAGCTCATACTAACTCACCTTAGAGGGAACACTGGTCCTCTTGTAAGTACTAGGTAGTCCTCTGTGCAAGCACCAGTCGTTTCCAACTCTGGGGTGACATCGCATCACAACGTTTTCATGGCAGACTTTTTACAGGGTGGCTTGCCCTTGCCTTCCCCAGTTATCTACACTTTCCCTCCAGCAAACTGGGTACTCATTTCACCGACCTCAGAAGGATGGTGAACAAACATGTGGACAAAGGAGACCCGATAGATGTTGTTTACCTTGACTTCCAGAAAGCTTTTGATAAAGTTCCTCATCAAAGGCTCCTTAGAAAGCTCAAGAGTCATGGAGTAAGAGGACAGGTCCTCTTGTGGATCAAAAACTGGCTGAGTAACAGGAAGCAGAGAGTGAGTATAAATGGGCAGTCTTCGCAGTGGAGGACAGTAAACAGTGGGGTGCCGCAGGGCTCGGTACTGGGTCCCATGCTCTTTAACTTGTTCATAAATGATTTGGAGTTGGGAGTGAGCAGTGAAGTGGCCAAGTTTGCGGATGACACTAAATTGTTCAGGGTGGTGAGAACCAGAGAGGATTGTGAGGAACTCCAAAGGGATCTGTTGAGGCTGGGTGAGTGGGCGTCAACGTGGCAGATGCAGTTAAATGTGGCCAAGTGCAAAGTAATGCACATTGGGGCCAAGAATCCCAGCTACAAATACAAGTTGATGGGGTGTGAACTGGAAGAGACTGACCAAGAGAGAGATCTTGGGGTCATGGTAGATAACTCACTGAAAATGCCAAGACAGTGTGCGTTTGCAATAAAAAAGGCCAACGCCATGCTGGGAATTATTAGGAAGGGAATTGAAAACAAATCAGCCAGTATCATAATGCCCCTGTATAAATCGATGGTGCGGTCTCATTTGGAATACTGTGTGCAGTTCTGGTCGCTGCACCTCAAAATGGATATTATAGCATTGGAGAAAGTCCAGAAAATGGCAACTAGAATGATTAAAGGGCTGGAACACTTTCCCTATGAAGAAAGGTTGAAACGCTTGGGGCTCTTTAGCTTGGAGAAACGTCGACTGCGGGGTGACATGATAGAGGTTTACAAGATAATGCATGGGATGTAGAAAGTAGAGAAAGAAGTACTTTTCTCCCTTTCTCACAATACAAGAACTCGTGGGCATTCAATGAAATTGCTGAGCAGACAGGTTAAAACGGATAAAAGGAAGTAGTTCTTCACCCAAAGGGTGATTAACATGTGGAATTCACTGCCACAGGAGGTAGTGGCAGCCACAAGCATAGCCACCTTCAAGAGGGGTTTAGATAAAAATATGAAGCAGAGGTCCATCAGTGTGTGTGTGTGTGTGTGTGTGTGTGTGTGTGTGTATAATTTTTTTTTGCCACTGTGACACAGAGTGTTGGACTGGATGGGCCATTGGTTTGATCTAACATGGCTTCTCTTATGTTCTTATGATGGAGGCTGAGTCAACCTTGAGTCAGCTATCTGAACGCACCTTCTGCCAGGATCAAACGCAGGTCGTGAGCAGAGAGTTTGACTGCTATGGTATATTGATGGATGAAATCTGCCGCTGAATGGTACCCAGGGAAGCGTCTTCACACTGATAACAGGGCCAGTAAAATGGATGATCCTTCTCAGGCAATCTGAAGACCTCCTGGCCATTAATGCAGTGCTAAGTATAGTGGCGCAGAGTGTTAAAGCTGCAGTACTGCAGTCCTAAGCTCTGCTCATGACCTCTGATCCCCAGTGGAAGCTAGGTTTTCAGGTAGCTGGCTCGAGGTTGACTCAGCCTTCCATCCTTCTGAGGTCGGTAAAATGAGTATCCAGCTTGCTGGGGGGAAAGCGTAGATGACTGGGGAAGGCAATGGCAAACCACCCCGTAAAAAAAGTCTGCCGTGAAAACGTTGTGAAAGCAACGTCACCCCAGAGTCAGAAACAATTGATGCTTGCACAGGGGAGGGAAGTATAGTGGAACCATGGAGGAAAACGAACTAGAATAAAGGAACCTCACCTCCCCATGAAAAAAAATATAACCATAATTTTAGAAATAATCTAGGAAATATACTAATACAAACAGAATGCAACTATTGCTGGCTGGGAGGACGGATCGACAGTAGCGTTCCACTGAGACGAGTCCATATGAATTCATTTAAGTATTTTTCTAGAGATATTGAACTGTTTTCTACTTACCTGCTGAGAACGGCTTCGGATTTAAAAGTACACAAGCAGCAAGTGCATGCGACTAAACGTCTGCAGTCAGTAGACTACATTTGGATAGCTTTATTTCATCTGAACCCCGGAAGAAGGATTCATTCCGAAATGGATACAAAGGACCAGTAATCCATTGGAGATAGATTACTTATTTCATAAGCCTATACGTATTGCCTATACAGACTAGCGGGTCGTAGTTGAAATTTAATAGGAAGCATTTAACTATAAATTGGCATAGATCCAAGTGGGCAGCCATGTTGGTCTGAAGCGGCAGAACAAAGTAGGAGTCAAGTATCACCTTTAAGAACAGCAAGGTTTTGTTGGCTGGTTGGTCATAAAGGTGCCACTTGACTCCTACTTTGTTCAATAAATTGGTATGTTTGTTACGATGGGTGGAAAATGATAGTTCACACTGGTATCTGTTATCCATGCGTATTAATTTATTTTCGATATTATTTCTAAAGCTGTGGTTATATTTTTTTTCACAAGGAGGAGAGGTTCCTTTATTCCAGGTTATTAATGCAGACCTGGACAACTGTTGTTTGGGCTGGCTTCTATAGTCAAAGATTTAGAAGCCAGGCTCGTATTTCAGGGTTCAGGATGACCTATAGGACCATATTTTCTAATTTCTTCAACCACAAAACAAAACAAAAAAAATAGCTGCCACATGAAATTTCTAGGCGCCACAGTGACTGGGATTTATAAAGGCAAGTAAGACCTACTGTTGCCTTGAGTGCTGCTCCCCCGCCAAAAAATCCCCATGTGTAAATCTTAGGGTCCAAAGTTAGCAGTCAAGAAAAAGAAACCAGGACAGAGGGCCTGATCATGCAGAATTTGGAAATTTTATGCAACCAAACATGTACCCAGACTGAATAGAACAGAGGTGGCCAAACTGTGGCTCAGGAGCCACATGTGGCTCTTCCGGACATATTGTGTGGGTCTCAAAGCCCCCACCTGCCCCATTGGCCAGCTTGGAGAAGGCATCTGTCTCTTTAAATCACTTCTCCAAGCCAAGCCAGCTGGCGGCTTGGAGAATGCATTTGAAGTTTCCTTCCTTCCTCCCTCCCTTCATTCCTTCCTTCCCTTGCAGCTCTCAAACATCTGATGTTCAAGTTTGGTGGCTCTCAAACATCTAATGTTTACTCTACATAGTTCTTATATTAAGCAAGTTTGGCCACTCTTGGACTAGAATATCCCGATAGGAAGAGCTAAATCAGAACAAATATGTGAAATAAGCAAATTTAACCTGTCGTCAGCTGTGGAAACGGCATGGTCTTGGGACAGCATGCTCTGATTGCCGTAAATTGGGACTGGAAAAGAGTTGTCTCCACTGCACAATGCTTTTGAGCTTTGCCAGGGTATCTTATTCATTGGTAGTGGAGACCAAACGGCAGGACCAGAAAGATCTTGGCCTGACCCAGGAAAATAATTCCTTGGTTTCTCATGCCCTTAAGAGGCAGAGAGAGAGCCAAGGAAAGCACCTATGGATCGGCCAACCGGTGCTTTTGAGACACAAGGTCCTTGTTGACAATCTATGGAATTATGCGCTCTGCTGAGAAGAACGGAACATGCTCCTACGCAATGCTTTCTGGAAGCGCCAGACTGCTTCGCTGGATCCCTGCGGCTCCACAATTCAAACACTGTTTGGCTTCACTTCTGACTCTTACTTTTGTCACTGGGAGCAAATGCAGCAAAACTACCTCCTGGGAGTCACATCTGTTCCCAACCTCGTTTGCCCAGCCTTTGCAGCTGGCTGCCATGGCACAGAAGGGAAGAGAAAGGAGCAGAGAACGGGCCATAAATACAAAGGGAAAACTGGATGTTCAGATGCCCAATTTCTGTGCATACTAAAAGGGGGGAGAAGAGGGACAGAGGTGACAGGGAGAAGCCACTGGCTGTGAAGCAGAGCAACCTCCAAAAAGACTGGACTGGATTTGGAGGACAAAAATTCAAAGGTGTGGTCCCCCCAAACCAGGTTGTAGCTAGAGTTGGGTGAACTCCTCCCTGCCCTCTTTTCTTTTCACTTCCTTCCCTTCCAAATGCCTTCTGGGAACAGTAGTTCCCAGAGTGCTTGAAATTAAATTTCTGGGAACTGCAGCTCCCACAATGCATTGGGGGAGAGGGTTAAGAGCTGGAGGTGGAGAAATAAAGAAAGGCAAGATCTCTCAACTGCTGCCGACCTCACCCTGTTCCCTCTAAGGTGAATTAGCATGAGCTAGCTCACAGATTTTTAGCCTCCAGCTCACACATTTTTGTCTTAGCTCAGGAAGGATGACCCCAGAGCACAATCATTGATGCAGTGGCTCACAGCTTTAATGCCAGTAGCTCACAAAATAGAATTTTTGCTCACAAGACTCTGCAGCTTAAAGGGAACATTGGACCTCACTTCGACCAAGCAGATAAACTGGGTTGGAGAGAAAGAGGGAAAATTTAGCTCAGATTTACCATCTGAGCCGGAGGGAAATTCAGCAGCGGGGAAGGTCATCTTGTACTTTGAAGTCAATGAAGTACAAATTTTGTCAGCATCTCTCAAATCAATCAGATCTTGAGAAGAAAGACCGGAGTCTAAAATTAGTTAATTGTGCTACTGAATGCATGCGCTTCCACAAAGAGGGAGAGAGAGAGAGACAAAGATGTCCTGTTCATTTGAACATTTTCCCTCATAATTTCTACTCTGCAAAGCACTCCTGAACCCTCCTTCTCCCAATCAGTTCAGCCATATGGGACCCCCATTCCCGAAAGATGGTATCTGCTTGTAGCCAATGCAACAAGAAGAAAAGTTATTTTCAGCTGTTCTCGGCCCTAAGATTGTCTGAAAGCGGCTTACAATTGTCTTCCCCTCTTCTCCCCATAACAGGCAGCTTGTAAAGCAGATAGGGCTGAGAGATTTCTGAGAGAACTGTGATTGGCCCAAGGTCACCCAGCTGGCTTCCTGTGATGGAGGAGCGGGGAATCAAACCCAGTTCTCCGGATTGGAGGCCGCCACTCTTAACCACTACTCTACACAGGCTCTTGCAACAGGGACCGCCTTCTGTCCCTTCTCTTGTCAGGGTTTGATCTGTTCCCACCGACGCCCACGTCTTCTCCACTGCCACCCCTGTCCTTTGAAACACCCCTTCCAGCACACACATCCTTGCTAATCTTTCAACTAGATTCTAAAACAGAATTATGTAAGAGGATGCCTGGGGAAGCCTGAGTATTGGCTGGGGTGAAAATTGTCATGTAGTAATACAATAATAATAATTATTATTATCATATGACATTGTGTGTAGAATAGCCAGGAGATCCTAAAGTTGTCTGGCAGTCTAAAGTTCTAGCTCTCTTAGTGTTATGCACCGCTAGGTGGCAAGTTGGACTTGTTTTTTTGGGGGGGAGCTGAGAAAGCTCTGAAAAGGCAGTGACTGACCCAGGGTCACCACAGCTGACTTCATGTGGAAGAGTGAGGAATCAAACCAAACTCTCCAGATTAAAATCCATTCCTCTTTACCCACTACACCACGCTGGCTTTCAGTCATCTAGTTAAAGTGATGTAGCCAAGGCACAGATTAAGGCTTGGCTGGTTAAACATTATTGTCACTATATTCTGTTTTTTCAATGCTGTTTGAAACATGCACCAGTTTTCTGCATGGCTGGGATGTTGAACTAGGAGCTGGAGGGTCAAGGTTCAGACCCCTCCCACCCACCCCCCCCATGAAATTCTGTCAGGGAACCCCAAGCCAGTCCCACAAACTCAGCTTAACCTGCCTTATAGAAATGCTGCAGCAATCAAATGGAAAAGAGCGAAATACTGGAAGCCACCGAGTGTCTCCATTGTGGACAGAAGTGGGGAATAAAAGAAGGAAACAAAAAATAAATGTTGTTTGAACACGATTGCCCTCGTCAGGGGTGGAATTCTAGCAGAAGCTCCTTTGCATTTTAGGCCACAACCCCTGAATTAGCCAATCCTCCAAGAGCTTACAAAAAAGAGCCTTGTAAGCTCTTGGAGTATCAGCTACATCAGAGGGGTGTGGCCTAATATGCAAAGGAGCTCCTGCTAGAATTCCACCCCTGGCCCTAGTTAAGATAAGCCTTGCAGCTATCCCCCAGAGATCCATCCTCACTTGTTGTGATATTCCGCCAAGCTGTCCTGCTCCTCCAAGACCTGCCGGCCGGCAAAGTCAAGGGTGACCTTCCGGGAGAGCCGAGAGGCATGTCGCAGCTCCCGCAGCTCCTTCTCCCTCTTCTCCAGGGCCTCTCGCTCCTGCTTGGACAGCCACTGGTTGGAGTCCGTCGCAAAGTAGTCCGACTCGTCATCGATCACTTGGGTGCGGCGAACGCTGCCGAACGAAAGGGGGAAAAAAACCAGGAGGAGGGCGTCAGGCGGCCTGTCCAGGAATGTGGATTTAGTAATAGGCCACGAGAACTTCACACCACATTTTATTTATTTAAACCCTTTGATTTAATTAGAACATCCCAACCCATTTAATTTAAAATATTCCTATATTTCCATCCAATTTCCTGTATCCCCCAGGTGGCAAACAATCAAAACGATGTTAAGAAGAAGAAGAATTGCAGATTTATACCCCGCCCTTCTCTGAATCAAAGACTCAGAGCAGCTTACAATCTCCTTTATCTTCTCCCCCCACAACAGACACCCTGTGAGGTGGGTGGGGCTGAGAGCAGCTGCCCTTTCAAGGACAACCTCTGCCAGAGCTATGGCTGACCCAAGGCCATTCCAGCAGGTGCAAGCGGAGGAGTGGGGAATCAAACCTGGTTCTCCCGGATAAGAGTCCGCACACTTAACCGCTACATCAAACTGGCTCACAGATAAATACAGATAAATACATGCAAAATATTTTAAGCAATTAAATAAAATATAAACAGAGTGACACATCTGCACTCCAAGGCAGTGTTCGGAATGGCAGCCCTCAGCTGGCCTGGCTTTTCCAGGGGCAGGGCTGCGAGGAGCCACACCCACTAAGCTTTCTTCCTGCTATGTAGCAGAATGACATTTTTCATGAATGGGCACTGGAGCACTACCTCAGACCTGGCCTTCTGTGAACATCGGAACTACAAGAGAACACAAGACGCACCGTGTTGGATCAGGCCAACGGCCCATCCAGCCCAACACTCTGTGTCGCACAGTGGCCAAAGAAACCAGGTGCCATCAGGAAGCCTACCAGCAGAGCCAAAACTCCAGAAATCCTCCCCTTGTGGCCCCTCAAGCCCCAAGAAGACAGAGCACCACTGCCCCAGACAGAGTGTTGCATCTGTATCCAGCGGCTAAGAGCCACGCATGGACCTCTGCTCCAGATGTTTATCCAGTCCCCTCTCGAAGCTGCTTTTGTCTGCAGCCACCCCCACTTCCTGCAGCAGTGAATTCCATGTGTTCGTTACTTTTTGGGTGAAGAAGGACTTCATCTTATCTGTTTTAAGCCTACTGCTCACTGAAGCCATGAGGGGCACTTGGCAGTTACTTCATCTGTTCCTGTGGCCACCCATCCGAATCCGGCTGCAACCTCCGCCTGGGAGGTGAGGGAGGATACGTGTTCCCCCTCCCCAAGGCAAGGGCTCATGCATCAGAGGCAGAGCACATGCCCTGAATGCAGAAGGCCCCAGGTCCAGTTCCCAGGATCTCCCGATGAGGCATCCTAGAAAAGACCTATAGGACAGGGGTTGCGCCAGCGTTTTTGAGTCTGTGAGCACATTTGGAATTTCAACACAGGGCGACGGATGCATCTCCAAAACGACTGCGGCGGAAAGCACAGCCCATCACAAAATGTCGGTGCACAACACTTTTTTTTTTTAGCAGGAATGCAGTTCTGGCTGTCTTGGTGCCAGTAGGCGTGGCCTAACGTGCAAGTAAGTCCCTCCTGGGCTTCTTCTACAAAAACCCTGAAACAATGTTGATGTCAGAGTGGTGTGGCCTAACATGCAAATGGGCTCCTGCTGGGTTTTTTCCCTACAAAAAAGGCCCTGTACTGTGCACGACTCTGATAGCAGCTCTTCAGCCTTTCAGGCAGAAGCTCTGCAGTGGGGCCGGGGAGGGAAATCACTCACACGCACACACAGGAAGCCCAAGCGATACAGAGAAAAGGCCAACCGAAAAGAAAATACGCTGGGACTGGATAAGGGAAGTGAGAGAGAATAAAATCAAACAGTGCAACAGCAGCTGCTTTAACGACTTTTTTTTTTTTTAAAGCTCTGCAGACAGTCAGATCTTCCACGACCAATCAGAGCCCCGCACACTTTCGAGAAACACTTGGTGGGTGGCAGGAAAAGTCCCCCAGGTTTGAAAGCAGCCTGCTGAGTGGGAAACTGAAGCACGTCCGCTTTAAAAGGGAAGTGCATGACTAAGCTGCGGTGGCCAGGAGTGGGAAATGCACATCTGTCTTCCGGATGCTGGACCCCAGCTGCGTCAAACATGCAGCCCCCAGGCTGAAACCGGCCTGTCCAGGGCTCTTAGCCATCCTATGAGCTACTGGTCGTTGCCTTTAGTGCCAGTGCTAATGAGCAGGGCTTTTTTGGCAGCAGGAACTCCTTTGCATATTTGACCGCACCCCCCCTGATGTAGCCAATCCTCCGAGAGCTTACAGGGCTCTTAGTACAGGGCCTGCTATAAGTCCCAGGAGGACTGGCTACATTAGGGGGGGGGGGAAGTAGCCTGATATGCAAAGGAGCTCCTGCTACAAAAAAAGCCCTGCTAATGAGTAACAGTTGGTGAGAGGGTGGGCACCAGGGAGATACTGTAAGAAATTACTGTGAGAGTGTCAATGTTTTAAGCAGGTTTATATTTTGAGTAAAAAATAGTATTGTGAATTGTGTTTTCCATTTCCTTTATAAAGTTTATATCTCCTGTACCTTAAATTACATTTTTGGCGCACGCAGCACGGCCCTACAAAGTGACATTTATGTCAGATCCGGTCCTCACGACAAACGAGTTCGACGCCTCTGTTTTAACCAATGGGAAAAGCTCCTTGGCCTCCAGCAGCCTTTTGTTACTGAGACATCTGCACTCGGTACCTTGTTTTGTCATACTCCAGCAACTTGTCCTTGTGTTTCGTGGCCACCTCCAAACCAGCCTTGAGCCAGGTCTCTTGCCGGGGGAGCAAGTCCTTGCCGCTGACTTCTGCCTTCCCAGAATTCTCAGTGCCTGGAACACAGAGAGGCACGTCATGGTCTGCTTCGCCTGTACCCGTTTGGGATGCCATCTCCACTGGAATGGACCGCATGGCAGCATTTAATAACTTTGTTTTACCCCACCCTTCTTCCAAGGCAGGGGAGGCAGCACATGCAGGGGTGGTCAACGGTAGATCTCCGATGCTTTTTGCCTACAACTCTCATCAGCCCCAGTCATTGGCCATGCTGCCTGAGACTGATGGGAGTTGTAGGCAAAAAAAAACCATCTGGAGAGCTACCGTTGGCCACCCCTGGCATGTAGAGTTCTCCTTTCCTGCATCTCAATGTTCCCTCTAAGCTGCAGAGTCTTGTGAGCAAAAATTCTACTGTGTGAGCTACTGGCATGAAAGCTGTGAGCTACTGGCATTAAAGTTGTGAGCTACTGCATAAATCAATGTGCTCCGGGGTCATCCTTTCTGAGCGAAGACAAAAATGTGTGAGCTGGAGACTGAAAATCTGTGAGCTAGCTCACACTGACTCAGCTTAGAGGGAACATGGCTCACGACCAGCTCACAGAGTGAGAATGAGCTGATGCCGGACCGAGATCACCCGATGAGCTTCAGGGCAGAATGGGGAATTGAAGCCCAACAAGTCAGGCCGGTTGGGGCCCTGGCCTGGATAGCCCAGGCAAGCCTGATCTCGTCAGATCTCAGAAACTAAGCAAGTATTTGGATGGGAGATCTCGCTGGCAAGTATTCCGATGGGAGACCTCCAGGAAAAACCAGCAGTCAGGAGGACAGAGGCAGGCTTTATTCAGCCATCTCTCTGGATATCCTCCAGGCTCCCAGTAGGGGTCAGTCACCAGAGGTTGCTATGACTTCCACGTGCAGACACACACTCACCTGCACATAAAAATACAAAAAAAGTCATGCCAGTTGGGAGGATGCAGTGGAGAGGAGGGGAAGAAGACGACAACGACATTGGATTTGTACCCCGCCTTCCACTCTGAATCTCAGAGTGGCTCACAATCTCCTTTACCTTCCTCCCCTACAACAGACCCCAGTCAGGCAGGTGGGGCTGAGAAAGCTCTCACAAAAGCTGCCCTTTCAAGGACAGTTCTGTGAAAGCTATGGCTGACCCAAGGCCATTCCAGCAGGTGCAAGTGGAGGAGTGAGGAATCAAACCCAGTTCTCCCAGATAAGAGTCCACACAGTTAACCACTACACCAAACTGGAGAAAGGGGCTGTGGGCTAGAAAACTACATACTTTCAGCACTCTTCTTAGACATCTGGAAACCCGCACAAATCAGAAAGTGCAACTTCATTCGCAGCCTCGAAGAGAGAGTGTGCAAATCCACCCTCCCCTTAGGGGAAGGCACTAACCTCCAAGGAGTTTCTTCAGCAACTTCTGGCTCTTGTTGGAATCACGCTGCAGGATGTCCTGTTCTTCTTTGGTGCACACCTTAGAAAGAGAAGGAAGAACATGGGTCTCAGAAGTAGCTGCTGAACACGTAGATGATGGCTCCTGTCATGCACAAGAGTGTGGACCAGCCCCGTACTGTCCACCTACTGGTCCCACTAACCCCTCACTACCTAAGCTGAGTAGCCGAAGTTCTTGGGAGTATTACCTAGAGGTCTTCTCCACTGCTACCGCTGGAGATCCAGAGACAACCTGGGACTTCCTCTGTGCAGGGCCGGATCTAGGGGTGGCAGAGGGGGGTGTTTGCCCTGGGCACCGACAGGGGGGGTGTCAAATTGGGTATGCAGCCCATTGTATTCTATGGGATCATAAAATAGAATGGCTCATAAGGGGGTGTCATTTTTTGATTTTGCCCCCCCCCCTCAAAAATCATGTAGATCCAGTCCTGCCTCTGTGCAAGGCAAACGCCAATTTATTAAAATATTTATCTACTGCCTTTCCTCATGGGTTGAGTACTGTGCCACAGCTCCTACCAATAAATGCATCCTTAAAAGATATTTATCCTTAACTGCTTTTACAGTTTTCAAAAGTTTTTATTATTTTCAAAAGAGTTTGAGAAATAGGAAACAGAAAAGAAGGGAAGGGTAAAGACACCATACATTCTGGTATTATTTTGCAAATACTTTCCAGAGTCCAAAAGATATTTCTACCATATTTTCTTAAAAATATTCTCTCGTTATTATTTTAATCTAGACTATATATATATATATATATATATATATATATATATATATATATTCCATTTTAAAGTTGTTTAATATAAATCCTTACCTTAACTGCTTTTACCTACATGCAGGGTTTTTGGGGGGTTTTAGCAGGAATGCAGTTCCGGCGTGCTTAGTGTCAAGGGGTGTGGCCTAATATGCAAATGAATCAGTGCGGAGCTTTTTCTACAAAAAAGCCCTGTGTGAAACAATGGTGCCATCAGGGGGTGTGGCCTATTATGTAAATTAGTTCCTGCTGGGCCTTTTCTACATAAAAACCCTACCTACATGCATTATTAACAACAAACAGCAGTGTCAAGAATGGACACATTTCCAGGGCAAACAAGTAAGAGTTGTTCATTCATTAGGAAGAACGTCCTGACAGAGCGGTTCCTCGGTGGAACAGGCTTCCTCGGGAGGTGGTAGGTTCTCCTTCTTGGGAGGTTTTTAAGCAGAGGTTAGATGGCCATCTGACAGCAGTGCTGGTTCTGTGAATTTAGGGAGATCATGAGAAGGGAGGGCAGGGAGGGTTGCATCGGTGTTTCATTCTTGTGGCCCTTTCTTACACATCCAGGGTAACACTGTTTGCTACTTTGGGGTCAGTCAGCAATTTTTCTCCAGGCCACTTTGGCAAGGGTGCCTGGAGGTTATTTAATTTTTTTGTCATCTTCTGGGCATGAAGCTGATGTTACAGGGCGGTGGGGAGGTATTTGAGAATTTCCTGCACTGTGCAGGCGGCTGGACTATCTCGGGAGATAGTCTGGGAGCCAGTTTGGTGTAGTGGCTAAGTGTGCAGACTTTTATCTGGGAGAATCAGGCTTGATTCCCCACTCCTCCACTTGCACCTGCTGGAATGGCCTTGGGTAAGCTATCGCTCTGGCAGAGGTTGTCCTTGAAAGGGCAACTGCTGTGAGAGCTCTCTCAGCTCCACCCACCTCACAGGGTGTCTGTTGTGGGGGGAGAAGATATAAGAGATTGTAAGCCGCTCTGAGTCTCTGATTCAGAGAGAAGGGCGGGGTATAAATCTGCAGTTCTTCTTCTTCTTCCATGATTCAGAGTGCAATCCTAAACAGACTCATGCCCTTCTAAGCCTAAAATGTCAACGGATTTAGAAGGGTACAATTCTGCTTAGAAATACCCCTGTTAGAAGAGGACCCAGAGAGACCAGCCGAAAATCTGGTCTTTCTTGGTTCCTTTTCTTTTGCAAGGCCTCTCAAGGCAATTCCTCTTCACAAACGCTTCATAACTAGGGAAAGACCCCCGCATGTCAAGAGGACAAGTCGATGCCTCCGTTCCAGATGCACACAAAGTAGGGCTACATTAAGCACAGGCAACTCACCTGACGAAAAGCTGCTGGGTTTTGGCCGCTTCCTGAAGTTTACGGATAATTGTTTATGCATGCTGATGCTCAGTTAGTCTAGAGCAGTGGTGGCAAACCTATGACACAGGTGCCAGAGGCGGCACTCAGAGCCCTCTCTGTGGGCACGTGCGCTCCCTCGCCCCTCCCGCGGCCCCCTTGCCGTGGCCCTCCTCCTTTCCTCCCTTCCCAGAGCTGCGACACCTCAGCTCCCTGAGGTAGGTGGGGCTGAGAGAAGCTCTCCCAGAAGCTGCCCTTTCAAGGACAGCTCTGTGAGAGCTATGGCTGACCCAAGGCCATTCCAGCAGCTGGAAGTGGAGGAGTGGGGAATCAAACCCGGTTTTCCCAGATAAGAGTCCGCACACTTAACCTCTACACCAAACTGGCCCTTCTTTCTCACATCAGACTTTCTAGTTAATACAATTCAGACTATCCCTGAAGTTTCCAAGGGTAGCCCAGCTGGTCCATAGTAGAACAACTAGATTCGAGCCCAGAAGCACCTTAGAAACCAACAAGATTCGGGGGAGGGGGCACAAGCTTTCCAGCACTAGAACTCCCTTGATTAGATAAAAGGAGCTTTGACTCTTAAAAATCTTGTTCTCTGAGGTGCTGCTGGAGTCAGATTTAGCCATATAAATCAGTGGACTCCTTTCAACAACTTAATTTAATAACTAACATCATGTATCCCCTGCCTTCCTCCCCCAAAAGGACACTGAAGTGGTTTGACACTCTCCCCTTCTCTTTTATCCTCACAACGAACCTATGAGGCGGGTTAACTCAGAGTATATCACTGGTCCAAGGTTTCCCAGCAAGCTGCCAGGGCAGAGTGGGCATACGAATCAGGACCTCCCAGGTCTGATTTGGACACTCTAACCACCAGCTCCTACTAAACACACTATATTTTAATGGATTCTTTTTTCCTAATGGCAAACTAGAATGACGTTTATAATGAATGTTACATGTTCAAAAGTAAATTAGGTGGACAGGAACACCTCTGGGAAAGGCATGTTCTCAGTTTAACCCAGACTTGCAAGCAACAGAGCAATGAACAGCCTCCACTTATTGCCTTATGACACTCTCACCATCATTCTCCCATTCTGACATGCTACTATTTTGTTAGTTTCCTAAGCAAATGCTATCCAGACCAAATGCTCTTTCAGTTTATTAATTTCACTATGAGTTGGTTTTTTTTCTAAACTAAAACCTCAGTATTCAGGTTAAATTGCCATGTTGGCACTTTGCGATAAATAAGTGGGTTTTGGGTTGCAGTTTGGGCACTCGGTCTCTAAAAGGTTCGCCATCACTGGTCTAGAGGTACAGCCAATGGGCTACTCTGCACGTATTTCCCACCAGAAGCTATGTGTCAATATGCATATTAGCCAGTACTGGAATGCTCTAACTAGGCAATCAATATACTGGGGGTGAATTAGGGAGAAAGCACTGGGCTACAACTTTATGACTTTCAGTCTGAATCTCTAGTCTTCCTCACGAGTTGCTTTTTTATACCTCAAAGAGTAAATGTGTAGTTAGAGAAGTCAGATAAGATGTTTATCCTTTTCTTGTTTCGTAGAATTCCAAGTGACTCTTTCTTCACCAGATAGGCAAAGATTACTTTTAAAGCTAAATGCGTGTGTGATGGCTGCTTTGTACTTTTCCCGTTTGCTTAACTCTAAGAGCCCCGTGGCACAGAGTGTTAAAGCTGCAGGACTGCAGTCCTAAGCTCTGCTCATGACCTGAGTTCGATCCCCAGCAGAAGCTGGGTTCAGGCAGCCAGCTCGAGGTTGAGTCAGCCTTCCATCCTTCTGAGGTCGGTAAAATAAGTACCCAGCTTGCTGGGGGGAAAGTGTAGATGACTGGGGAAGGCAATGGCAAACCACCCCATGAAAGCAACATCACCCCAGAGTCGGAAATGACTGGTGCTTGCACAGGGGACCTTTCCTTTCCTAACTCTGCTACAAATCTCTAATAAAAGCATCTCTGGAAAGAGAGAGAATCGGAAAGAGGGTAAACCTGCCTCCTTTCCCCTGAGCGGTGGGAAACCGCTGAGCAAAGCTGACCCCCCTCAGAACCTGCTACAGCTAAGCAAGGAAAAGACACCAGTGGAAGGTGGGGACGTACCAGAGTGCCACAGAACAAGCAGGGCCCCGAGCCCTCCTGCTCGCAGACGATGCGCCCACACGTCAGGCAGTTGTTGATCAGCTTGTGCTTCTGGGCCAGGCACTCGCAGGGGTGGCGCCCGGGGAGCATGACTGCCAGTTTGTCTTGCCCTTCCTTGGTGTACAAGTTGACAAATTTGGCCTTCTTCTTGGAGGAAGTGCTGCTGCTGCTGCTGTTCAGTTCCTGGGCCTAATTTGATACAGAAAAATAAACCAACCAACATACAAAAACATTATGAGGAACTGCTGGAAGAGGACACAGCCAAGCCGATCCACAGAACTCCTCAATTCACCACTTGGGGAGTTTACATAATGATTATGGATGATCGTAACAGGGAAAAATAAAAAACACAACCGTCGCCATGTCAGATGTCGCTGTAATTGGTGTTCACACTAGTGTCTCAACAGAGAAGGGAACACGTTGCCCTACAGCGAAGGGGTGGCCAAACTTGCTTAATATAAGAGCCACACTGAATAAATGTGAGACGTCTGAGAGCTGCAAGACATGAACGTCAGATGTTTTGAGAGCTGCAAAGGAGAAAAGAAGCCCGGCAGACAGATAGATGGGGGAGGGGGAGGTGGAAAGAAAGCAACTTTAACTTTAAATGTATTCTCCAGCTGGCTTGGCTTGGAGAAGTGATTTAGGGAGAGAAATCCCTTTGCCAAGCCAGTTGACTGGGTGGTGGGGGCTTCAAGAGACAGACTATATGTGTGAAAGAGCTACATGCGGCTCCCGAGTCACAGTTTGGCCACCCCTGCTCCTGCTAGGAAGCGATCCTTGCATTCCAGTTATCTGGATTTCCACCTTCCCAACTGGCTTCACCCTCTATTGTGTGTCAGCCAGGTATCTTCTGGCACAAGTTCATCTGCCAGACTTCATGCTCGATCAAAGGGAGCCTCCGAGATGACACAGCACCCATCTTGGGTGGCAAAAAGACAAGCATCTGCCAGAACGAGGCACCCCTAGAACAACTCAGTGTGCTGCACTGCGGACTCCCAAGAAAGCAACGGTAATGTTTATCAATTACTCTTCTTCTAGGCTAAGCCCGCTGGGAACCTCTGTACGATTTCTCCAAGTTTCAGGAAGTCGCTGTGTGGCCTGCCTCACAGGGTTGTTGTGAGAGTAAAATGGAGGAGAGGAGAGCGGTGTAAGCTGCTTTGGGTTCCCCACTGGGGAGAAAAGCAGGGTAGAAATTAATTAAATAGATTTCTCAATCGTGGAACCCAAACTGTGCAGATCTAAATGGATGTCTAAGAACACTGAATGCCATCTTTATCTAAATGGAAATCAGCACCAAATTGTTTAAATTGCTTTTACTGTTTTAATTTAATATTTAATCGAATTGTTTTATTGTCACTTTATTGTGTATTGTGAGCTGCCCTGAGCCTGCTTCGGCAGGGAGGGCGGGCGGGATATAAATCGAATAAACTAAACTAAGCTAACCCCCAGAAACTAACAAAGTTTAGCTCTGCAGGAGTGGAGGCTGTGAATGGAGGTTAGGGATACACGGAAGAAGGAGAAGGTTGGTTTTTACACCTTTTCAAAAGGACAGAGGTTATATCTGCATTGCCTTTCCTCCCCCCTGCAGTAATCAGAAAAATGTGAATTGATTATCCAATGCTTTAAAAGGTAAAGGTAAAGATAGTCCCCTGTGCAAGCACCAGTCGTTTTCGACTCTGGGGTGACATTGTTTTCACAGCAGACTTTTTACAGGGTGGTTTGCAATTGCCTTCCCCAGTCAGCTACACTTTCCCCCCAGCAAGCAGAGTACTCATTTTACCAACCTCGGAAGGATGGAAGGCTGAGTCAACCTCGAGCTGGCTACCTGAACCCAGCTTCCGCCAGGATCGAACTCAGGTCGTGAGCAGAGAGCTCGGACTGCAGCTTTACCACTCTGTGCCACCGGGCTCCTACAGCGTTACAGCTTTGGAGCCCACACCAAGATCGACAAAAGCAATGTGGACTGTCTGGTGCGGTTACCATCGCTGACAGGACGAATCCTGGTGGCCTGGCTGTTTCTAAACTCAACATAACCTGCATAGGAATTTCTACACTTTTCAACTGCACTAGACTGCCTCCTTGTAGCTCTGAAAAGATCTTGTGAATTCTGGTGGCTGGCAAGGAAGCACAACCCATGGCCCAGCTCAGATGTACCCACCAATCACACTACGCTGCTTTAGCCAAATAACCCAATTAGGGCTTAAAAAGGAGACTGCAATGGTGGATAGTATCTGGTTTGCAAACTGTGGCTTGGGCGAAGAGATGGTGTCATGTCCCAGTCTTCACGTTTAGAAACTCTGCTGCAACCAGGACGACCGCCTGACCATGAAAAAGGGAGTCAAGAGAGTAAGCAGGAAATGCAGGAGCCAGGCCCGTAGCTAACCGGGGGCCCATGAGGCCTAGCCCCCTGGCAGTTTTTTCTGGGCTCCTCACCTTCCATCCCAGAGCTGCCTTTCTCCCTTCCCCTCCTACACGATTTAAGTTGTGCAGAAGGCGCATTCGGGAGCAGCTGCTGCCAGGGCTTTTTTTGTAGCAGGAACTCCTTTGCATATTAGGCCACACACCCCTGATGGAGCCAACCCTCCAAGAGCTTACAGGGCTCTTCGTACAGGGTCCAGGGATAGAATTCTAGCAGGGGCTCCTTTGCATATTAGGCCACACACCCCTGATGGAGCCAACCCTCCAAGAGCTTACAGGGCTCTTCGTACAGGGTCCAGGGATAGAATTCTAGCAGGGGCTCCTTTGCATATTAGGCCACACACCCCCGATGGAGCCAATCCTCCAAGAGCTTACAGGGCTCTTCGTACAGGGTCCAGGGATAGAATTCTAGCAGGGGCTCCTTTGCATATTAGGCCACACACCCCTGATGGAGCCAACCCTCCAAGAGCTTACAGGGCTCTTAGTACAGGGCCCAGAGATAGAATTCTAGCAGGGGCTGCTTTGCATATTGGCCACACACCCCTGATGGAGCCAACCCTCCAAGAGCTTACAGGGCTCTTAGTACACGGTCCAGGGATAGAATTCTAGCAGGGGCTCCTTTGCATATTAGGCCACACACCCCTGATGGAGCCAACCCTCCAAGAGCTTACAGGGCTCTTAGTACAGGGTCCAGGGATAGAATTCTAGCAGGGGCTCCTTTGCATATTAGGCCACACACCCGTGATGGAGCCGATCCTCCAAGAGCTTACAGGGCTCTTAGTATGGGGCTTACTGTAAGCGCCAAGAGGACTGGCTACATCAGGGGTGTGTGGTCTAATATGCAAAAGAGTTCCTGCTACAAAAAAAAACCCCTGGCTGCTGCCCATCTTGCACCATTTAAAAGACAAGCCAATCAGCTGATCAGCCGGCTCTAAATCATGCAGGAGTGGGCAGGAAGAGGGGCAGCCCCCCCCCCCGCAACCTCTTCAGCTTCCTGCTCTGACCCCCACAGCCCTATCCCCCATGGCCCCCTCTCATCATGGCCCTTAGCTACAGGATTTGCAGGAGCTCAGATGGCTTCCTAAAGCACTCCCTCCTCCGGCTTTCATCTCTGCCCCCAGCCATCCCCGCTGCTGCTTTCAAGTCCCAGAAAATGGCCCTCTGGAGATCTGATAAGCCAGCTGCCACCATGGCACAAAAGCTTCATCCATCACGTTAAAAGCATTTGTTACAAAATGCAGTTATGCTGCCAATGCAGAAGGGAGTGAATCAGAGCTTTCATCCGTCACACCATAAGGGATCAGAGGGCTGGGCTAGGGCCACAGAGGCCAGGGTTCCAAGTCATAACCACGAGCCAGTCTTTTTCTCCTAGCCTACCTGACTTTGCAGGGTTGCTGTGACGATAAAAGGGCGGGCTGTGGCTCAGTGGTAGAGCATCTGCTTGGCATGCAAAAGGTCCCAGGTTCAATCCCCGGCATCTCCAGTTAAAGCATCTAGCAGCAAGTGATGTGAAAGACCTCTGCCTGAGACCCTGGAGAGTTGCTGCCAGTGTTGCCGCCATTGGGATGGACCAAGGGTCTGATTTGCTACAAGGCGGCTTCGTGTCCAAAGCAAGGAAGAAGCTCAGTCAGCACACCAAGGGAAGAAGAGGAGGAAGAGGAGGAAGATATTGGATTTATATCCTGTCCTATACTCTGAGTCTGAGTGGTAACAATCTCCTTAACCTCCCCACCCCACAACAGACACCCTGTGAGGTGGGTGGGGCTGAGACAGCTCTTACAGCAGCTGCCCTTTCAAGGACAACCCCTACAAGAGCGATGGCTGACCCAAGGCCATTCCAGCAGCCGCAAGTGGAGAAATGGGGAATCAAACTCGATAAGATAAGATAAGAGTCCGTGCATTTAACCACTACACCAAACTGGCTCTCAGGATAAGAACATGGAATAGAGGAGACGGCTGGACTGAGCAGGCTGGCTCAGTACCACATCACATCTCACAACCTTTACTGGCATAACAGCACGAATCCAAATGGATCGCAACAGAATCTATGGACAAAAAGGAACATCTCCTCCTAGAAGCATACTAAAAGAATTTTGCTACAGATTCAACAATTTCGCATTCATGTGAGGCTAAAAGTAAGGAGGTCTTACGATCTTCAGATCGCCCCTCTAAAGGTTGCAGAAAAGGCTTTAAAAAAAACAACACGAAGATCATCATAAAATTTACAATGCAAGAGAACGTGATCATTATCTTCAAGGCTCAGCAGCAGAGGATTCCAGCCAGAGGTGGGCGAGACACATAAACGTCAACATGCTCTGGTTTGTGAGTCTGGGACACAAACTACAGGCTGGAACCCAAGCTATGCTTACTGCTGTGGATCCGCCAGGGCTCAGCGATAGCGAGGACTCCTAAGGAGAAGAGGGGCCTCGTGCAGCCAGCCTTGAGTCAACAGAAGTGGATCGGCAAGAGAATGAGATGTAGGCTTATCAGGATTCACAGCCAACAGTTGGTGCAGAGCCACCAACACACTCCAGCACTGATGCAGCAGGTGAAGCTCAATTGGCTGTTCCCAGTCCGCAAGTATCTCCCATGCCCTTAGAGCACCACAGACAGAAGCTGAGAACAGAGCTACAGGCAAGAAGGCAAAGCGCACACCTCATGGCCCAACGCCAGCTGCTTACTGAGTATGAAGCTGAGTAGTTGCAGGATAACTTTTGAGAAGCAGGCTGCAAGCATGACCCTTTGGTATAGGGCAGGGGTGGCCAACGGTAGCTCTCCAGATATTTTTTTTGCCTACAACTCCCATCAGCCCCAGCCAGCATAGCCAATTTATTTATTTATTTATTTATTTTGGGATTTATATCCCGCCCTTCCCACGAATGGCTCAGGGCGGCTTCCAACAATTAATCAAACTTAAAAGTAAACAATTTCAATATAAAACAGTTAAATAATTTAAGCGGTTAAAACATTAAAACAGAGTAATTCAATTTCCTATGAACAGATGGCTGGCCAGTTTCCTCAAGTTGTTATCCTAGCTAAATGTAGGCTAGGTATAGGCTAGCCGGAAGAGGGTCGTCTTACAGGCCCTGAGGAACTGCGCTAAGTCCCGCAGGGCCCTCACCTCTTCCGGCAGCTGATTCCACCATACGGGGGCCATAACGGAGAAAGCCCTTTCCCTGGTGGCTTTCAGACGGGCTTCTTTTGGCCCGGGGATAGTGAGGAGATTTTGTGTTCCTGACCTCGGTGCTCTCTGGGGAACATGTGGGGAGAGACGGTCCTTTAGGTAGGCAGGTCCCAGGCCATATAGGGCTTTAAAGGTAATAACCAGCACCTTGTACCGGACTCGGTATATCACTGGAAGCCAGTGCAGAGTCCGGAGACCCGGCTGGATGTGCTCCCACTTTGGGAGACCCAATAACAGCCGGGCCGCGGCATTCTGCACCAGCTGCAGTTTCCGGGTCCGAGACAAGGGCAGCCCCATGTAGAGGCCGTTGCAGTAGTCCAACCTTGAGGTGACCGTAGCATGGATCACTGTTGCTAGGTCGTCGCGCTCCAGAAAGGGGGCCAGCTGCCTTGCCCGTCTAAGATGAAAAAATGCGGACTTGGCAGCGGCTGCTATCTGAGCCTCCATCTTTAAAGAAGGCTCCAATAGCACCCCCAAGCTCCTGACCCTGTCCGCCGCCATAAGCGGCGCACCATCAAAAGCCGGCAGGGGGATCCCCCTCCCCGGGCCGCGGCGGCCCAAGCAAAGGACCTCTGTCTTCGTAGGATTTAACTTCAGCCCACTGGCTGGGGCTGATGGGAGTTGTAGGCAAAACACATCTGGAGAGCTACCGTTGGCCACCCCTGGTATAGGGCTTTCAAACCAGCCAAGAGAGGCTATTGGGTATGGATGCAATGCACATGCTGCTGCCCTGCCCGACTCCTAGAACTCTGATATTTTGACCTTGGCCTGAACAACCTTGCCTTGCTTACTCTCTGCTCTCCTGACCTTCGACTGACACTGGACTTTGGAACCTGCCAGTCAGAACGCTTATCACAAACTGAGGTTTGTGGTTGTGTCTGAACAATGTTGCTGCTTCACCCGTTTCAGCCAAGTTATTCATAACGCAGCTGACTTGTGTTTTCTGATAGCAGATGAGAACAACGGCTGGGGAGATCTGTCAAGATTACAGTCCAAAGTGACTTTCCTGGAAGATGAATCATGTTCAGTAAGTAAGGGAAGTCACATGCTCAGGGCAGAAGTGAACCCCAGTGCTGGGCTATTCCACATTTACTTACAATCACTGCAAAGGTGTTCCGATTAGAATTTAGAGTACAACTATTAAAGCTCGATGGATGTGCTTAACGGACCACAGTACTGGTGGCCGCCCTGGATACTGGACAGATTTAGGGGCGATATAAATCACTTTACTGTGGAATCAATTACTCAGTTGTGCATTCCACTGCTGCATCAGCTAAATTTGGAAAATAAAAAGGGGGGGAGTGTTTCTGGGAAAATAGTATGTGAAAAGGTCTCCGGGCAGATCTTGAGATAAGGGCTGAGTGAAATGGCTGGACAGGTCACGTAGCCTTGGGGGTTTCTTGAAAACTTCAAACAAACAAGCGGTACATCCTGGTTTTGATGTTGGGAGTCTCCCCCTTTGCTGTGCTGGCCCACCTACCCTCTGCCAGCCTTCTGCTGTTGGAGAGACTGAGAATCTCGAGGTTGGAGGGCATCAGTCTGGGGAGGAGGGATATGATCCCTCAGAAGAGAGCCCTTCCTTGGGTGACGGACCAATATCCTCTCATATCGAGGATCCCCCCGGGGGAAGGTGGGCTTTGGGTACTGGATGATTTGATCATTTGAAATATAGAGGGTGCAGTCTGTGACGGGCATTTTGACCTCACGGTGACTTGCCTGCCTGGTGCAAAGGGTGCAGACATCACGCATAGGTCTAGATCAGAGGTGGCCAAACTGTGGCTCGGGAGCCACTTGCAGCTCTTTCACACATATTATGTGGCTCTTGAAACCCTCAATGCCCTGTTGGCTGGCAGCTTGGCATTTAAAGTTAAAGTTGCTTTCTTTCCACCTCTCCCTCCCACTCCCCATCTATTTCCTTCCCTCCCTATCTTCCCTCCCTCCGGTTTTGTGGCTCTCAAACATCTGATATTCATGTCTTGTGGCTCTCAAACATCTGACATTTATTCTCTGTGGCTCTTATGTTAAGCAGGTTTGGCCACCCCTGGTCTAGACAGATTGATAGTGCTGGGGAAGACAGATCCAGGTGGGTAGCCCTGTGGGTCTGAAGCAACAGAACCAAGCCAGAGTCCAGTGGCACCTGCAAGACCAACGAGGTTTTATTCAGGGTGTGAGCTTTCGTGTGCAGGCACAATTCCTCAGACAAACCGGAATGAAACTGAACAGCCCATCCTTTTACGCTGATTCCCTGTTCAACCTCTGCCTTCTATGAACAGCCTGGACATGAGATCAACAGCTATTTATACCTGAGTCTTCTTTGCTCTGGTCCCTTCTACCAACTTAGCTCGCCATCTGCACATCCCACCAATTGTGTGCAGCAGGGGTGGCCAACGGCAGCTCTCCAGATGTTTTTTGCCTACAGCTCCCATCAGCCCCAGCCATTGGCCATGGTGGCTGGGGCTGATGGGAGTTGTAGGCAGAAAAACATCTGGAGAGCTACTGTTGGCCACCCCTGGTGTACAGCAGAAAGGTGAGAATCTGTGATCCCTGCCGTCGCTGAGCTCTCTTTAAGTCCCTGTGAAACTGACAATAAAATGGCTGCTTTGAGGGCATACAGCAAAGGACCTAAAATGGTGCCTACTGACACTTTTCCTGGCACTCACCATGCCATATTTATATCACGTAGAAAACCACGAATACAGAAGGATTTTCTCCCTTATGAGGTGGGACGCCCTCCCTTCAGCAGTTACAGAGGGTAGATACAGGAAAATCCCCTATGAAGTTTGTATATGCCCTTGCTGTAATGAGGGCATACAGTTATTAGTTCATGTCTTTTATGGATGCAAAGTACATAGTAAGCATAGGGAATCCCTCCTGCCTTCTATGATTGCTCCCCCTACCAGCAGCAAAAAAATATACCAACTTAAAGAACTTCTAGAGAGCAAATATCCTGCAGTTACTCTTAAAATAGCTAAATTTGGTTGGTTCACCTTTACAACGAGAAAATTATTAGTAGCTTCAAATGCCAGACCATGTTTGTCTTAATGGCCATTTCTGTATAATTATCAATTTTAATAATGTCATAATACTTGTATTATGTTTTTACAGATAGTTCTTATGGATATGTATAGATATTCTTTTTGTTTAGGATGCTGGCTTTTGCAGCAAATAAAACTGATTGATTGACAAGGTTGAGAAGTTACTGTTAGAACTGTAACTAACATTAATCCCTGACATTTTGTGGTTGGCCCCACCTCCTGCAGCAGCCATTTTGTGACTGGCTCCACCCCTGTGGCAGCCATTTTGTGATTGTGCCCACCAACCTTTGTCAGAATTCCAAAGGTGCCCACAGGCAAAAAAGGTTGGGGACCCCCGGTATATAGTAAAAGCTCACCTTCAACTCTCCTCCATTTATTTTAACCCTTGAGCTTCTGTCATTCTAGAAAGCACCTAAAAGCGCACAGAGAATGCCCTTACCTTGGCTAAGTCAAGTGGAGTTTTTACTTCCTCCATCGGCTGGTCAGTTTCAATATGAACAGGGGCTTCCTGCTTGTTCCTCCCTTTGCGTCGTCCCCTCTTGGCTTGGTCTCCTGACCGAGGAGCCTCTAATGTGTCTAAAAGTTATACAAAAGCTCATAGTTAAAGGTTGTAAAGAAAGGGGGGGGCAACCCCGCAACAGCTTCCACCATTTCATTTCTCCTCCCTCCCCTTCCTTGAAATGTCTAGGTAAGGAATAATGCAAGGTGTGACATCATTACACTTATGGCTTGGCCACACATCTACGCCATAGATCTTTGACTATGAGCCATTAATTTAGGGCAACATGCAAACATAATGATGTCAGGTCGACGCACTGCATTCACTTAAAGCTTGTGAGGAAGAGAGAGATGGAACAGCAATGGCTATGACAGTGCAATCCTAAACAGGGTTACATCTTTCTAAACCTACTGACTTCAGTGGTATCACTCTGCTTAGGGCTGTACAGCAGGTTTCTCCGAACAGCTAGTTAAGCTGCTGCACCATGGGGAACTCCTGAGAGAAGTTGAGCCAATTTTATCTTAACGGGAAAAGTAAAAGAGATACAATAGAACAGGGGTCCCCAATGTGATGTCCGCCAGCACCTTTCCTGGCACCCAATAAATGCTTTTAGAAAGTGGGCGCAGCTAGGTAGGGTTTTGCCTGGCATGGCTTCTGATTGGCTCTGTAGATCAAAAAGGCATTCTGTCAAACAGAATTTCTGCCTGAGATGCTGAAGTGTTACCAGGGTTTGTTTTTTTTTAGCAGGAACGCACAGGAATGCAGGTCCGGCTGGCTTGGCATCAGGGGGTGTGGCCTAATATGCAAATTAGTTCCTACTGTGTGAAACAATGGTGATGTCATGGGGTGTGTCCTAATACACAAATGAGTTCCTGCTGGGCTTTTTCTACAAAAAGCCCTGTGTGAAACAATGGTGACATCAGGGAGTGTAGCTTAATATGCAAATGAGTTCCTGCTGGGCCTTTTCTACCAAAAAAGCCCTGAGTGTTACTACTATAGTTATATATAACCTCGATTCCTGATATTTTGTTCTTGGCTCTGCCTCCTGTAGAAGGGATTTTGTGACTGGCGCCACCTACTGCGGCTGGCAGTCTGAGGTTATGCGGTAGCCAGGTTGTGCCCGCTGCCTTGTTTCAGATCTCCAAAGGTGCCCAAAGGATCAAAAAGGTGGGAACACCGGCAGTAGAAAATACCACAAAATATTTAAGAAGTATAAAGGGATGATTCCCCTTCTTATCTTCATAATTCCTATCGCTGCAAAGACAATCCAACTCTCATTTATCTGACTGGATGACAGCACAGCTAAGATAAGAAGCTGAGAGGCAACACTTTCAGCTCATCACTCCCGTCATCAGCATCCTTCAGAATGGCACCAGCAGGGCTTTTTTGGAGCAGGAAAGTAGTCTCGACTGGCTTGCTGTCAGGGGGTGTGCCCTGATATGCAAATAGGTTCCTGCTGGGCTTTCTCTACAAAAAAAAGCCATGTGTGAAGCAATGGTGATGTCAGGGGGTGTGGCCTAATATACAAATGAGTTCCTGTTGGGCTTTTTCTACAAAAAAAAGCCCTGGGCACCAGGAACCAATTATGATGTTACCCTGTTTACTTGAAAGGGAGACCAGTGTTAAGTTCTCATTCCCCACTCTACCCCTGCAATGAAAAACAGGGAACAGGTATGTACAGGAATAATTTGTGTGCGTATATAACCTTTCTTACGTTCAGGGTCCTCTTCCATAAGGATAAATACGGGCAGATAATTTTAGACTCTGAACTTAAAGGTGTTACTAGGATGGCCCCTTTAGATGGTAAAGTTTCCTTCTAATGTAAAACTATGCCTTGCTTTGGGGGTCTTTCTCACTGAGCCTGCAAATCAGGGTTCCACACTTCTCTGCCTGAAAGCCCAGCCCTGACACTATCACTGCTAGAAAATGCCTCAATTCCAAGTCTCTTCTTTGCTAACACAATTTTACAAGACTCAGCAATGTTGTAGAGAGCCCCGTGGCGCAAAGTGGTAAGCTGCAGTATTACAGTCCAAGCTCTGCTCATGACCCGAGTTCGATCCTGGCGGAAGCTGAGTTAAGGTAACTGGCTCGAGGTTGACTCAGCCTTCCATCCTTCCGAGGTTGGTAAAATTAATACCCAGCTTGCTGGGGGGAAAGTGTAGGTGACTGGGGAAGGCAATGGCAAGCCACCCCGTAAAAAGTCTGCTGTGAAAACGTTATGATGCAACATCACCCCAGAGTCAGAAACGACTGGTGCTTGCACAGGGGACTACCTCACAGCAATGTTCTAATAAGGGGCTGGTTTTTAAATTACAGATAAAACAATTGCTCTGCAACTTATCTCCTTCCACTTCCACTTACCATCTTTTTTCCGATAGAGTGGCAAGGGGTCGGATGCTGTAGGCTGGCAGGACCTTTGCCATCTGGCGACGAGCTCGTCCACAAAGTGCTTCTTCTTGCCATCGGTCCCCTGGACTAGGTCAGCAATGTACTCCCTGATCTCCTCCTCATTCTCAATGGACAAGATGTATCTAAACATAAGGCCAGGGAGGAAGATAGTAGGAGCCTTTTCATACAGAACAAAGGCCATGGCTATGGGCCCTATTCTGTTTAGCATTCCATCTCCCTTCTTAAGAACATAAGAGAAGCCATGTTAGATCAGGCTAATGGTCCATCCAGTCCAACACTCTGTGTCACACAGTAGCCAAATATATATATATATATACACACACACACACACACACACACATACACACTGTGGCTAATAGCCACTGATGGACCTCTGTTCCATATTTTTATCTAAACCCCTCTTGAAGGTGGCTATGCTTGTGGCCGCCACCACCTCCTGTGGCAGTGAATTCCACATGTTAATCACCCTTTGGGTGAAGAAGTACTTCCTTTTATCTGTTTTAACCTGTCTGCTCAGCAATCTCATCAAATGCCCACGAGTTCTTGTATTGTGAGAAAGGGAGAAAAGTACTTCTTTCTCTACTTTCTCCAACCCATGCATTATCTTGTAAACCTCTATCATGTCACCCCGCAGTCGACGTTTCTCCAAGCTAAAGAGCCCCAAGCGTTTCAACCTTTCTTCATAGGGAAAGTGTTCCAGCCCTTTAATCATTCTAGTTGCCCTTTTCTGGACTTTCTCCAATGCTATAATATCCTTTTTGAGGTGCGGCAACCAGAACTGCACACAGTACTCCAAACGAGACCGCACCATCAATTTATACAGAGGCATTATGATACTGGCTGATTTGTTATCAATTCCCTTCCTAATAATTCCCAGCATGGCGTTGGCCTTTTTTATTGCAAACGCACAATGTCTTGACATTTTCAGTGAGTTATCTACCATAATCTCTCTCTTGGTCAGTCTCTTCCAGTTCACACCCCATCAACTTGTATTTGTAGCTGGGATTCTTGGCCCCAATGTGCATTACTTTGCACTTGGCCACATTGAACCACATCTGCCACGTTGACGCCCACTCACCCAGCCTCAACAGATCCCTTTGGAGTTCCTTACAATCCTTTCTGGTTCTCACCACCCTGAACAATTTAGTGTCATCCGCAAACTTGGCCACTTCACTGCTCACTCCCAACTCTAAATCATTTATGAACAAATTAAAGAGCATGGGACCCAGTACCGAGCCCTGCGGCACCCCACTGCTTACCGTCCTCACTGCGAAGACTGCCCATTTATACTCCTTCTCTGCTTCCTATTACTCAGCCAGTTTTTGATCCACAAGAGGACCTGTCCTTTTACTCCATGACTCTCGAGCTTACTAAGGAGCCTTTGATGAGGAACTTTATCAAAAACTTTCTGGAAGTCAAGGTAAACAACATCTATCGGGTCTCCTTTGTCCACATGTTTGTTCACCTCCTCAAAGAAATGTAACAGGTTAGTGAGGCAAGATCTTCCCTTACAGAACCCATGCTGAGTCTTCCTCAAAAACCCGTGTTCATCAGTGTGCCTACTCATTCTGTCCTTGATAATGCTTTCTACCAACTTTCCCAGTATTGAAGTCAGACTGACTGGCCTGAAATTTCCTGGATCTCCTCTGGAACCCTTTTTAAAGATGGGGGTGACATTTGCTACCTTCCAGTCCTCAGGAACGGAGGCAGATTTCAATTAAAGATTACAGATTTTTGTCAGAAGATCCATAAATTCAACTTTGAGTTCTTTCAGAACTCTCGGATGTATGCCATCTGGACCCAGTGACTTATTAGTTTTTAATTCGTCTATCAGTCGTAGGACCTCCTCTTTTGTCACCTCAATCTGACTCAGGTCTTTCAACACCCCTTCCAAAATTAGTGGTTCTGGGGCAGGCAAAAAGTTCTGATCTTCCACAATGAAGACGGAGGCAAAAAAATGCATTCAGCTTCTCAGCCATTTCCCTATCCTCCTTCAGTAATCCTTTTACTCCTTGGCCATCCAAGGGCCCCACTGCCTCCCTGGCTGGTTTCCTGCTTCTAATATATTTGAAGAAATTTTTATTGTTGGTCTTTATGTTTTTTGTAATATGCTCCTCATAGTCCCTTTTTGCCTGCCTGATCACAATCTTGCATTTGATTTGCCACAGCCTGTGTTCCCTTTTATTAATCTCACTTGGACTGGTTTTCCACCGCTTAAAGGAGTCCTTCTTACCTTTTACAGCTTCCATTACTTTCTTCTGTCACTATTTACTCATGGAAACTGCTGTAGCACAGCAGCAATATGTATGCGATAGAGAAGGTAGAGAAAGAAGTACTTTTCTCCCTTTCTCACAATTCAAGAACTTGTGGACACTCAATGAAATTGCTGTGCTTATTCTGTTTTAGTCTGCTGAGAAATTCTGGGTTAGAAGAGATAAAAGGAAGTACTTCTTCACCCAAAGGGTGATTAACACATGGAATCTGCTGCCACAGAAGGTGGTGGCAGCTACATGCATAGACAGCTTCAAGAGAAGACTGGATAAACATATGGAGCAGAGGTCCATCAGTGGCTATTAGCCACAGCATACTGATGGAACTCTCTGACTGGGGCAGCGATGCTCAGTATTCTTGGTGGTTAAGGGGGGCTGTCACGACTCGGGGGGGGGTCATACCAAATTGCTGCCACCACTCTGGGTTAGGGTTCCCCTTGAGAAGGCCCAGAGTTCCCTCCCAAGCCCTTCAGGCCTCCCTTAGCTAGGCCAAATAATGGGTGTGAGGACCAGGCAGAGTGAACAACAACAAAAAATGTTTACTTCAGTGCAATATAAATTAACAAGGTGCATGAAACAGTAAAAGTGAAGGGACAATAAACAAAAATCCTAACGCATCTTAACTTACAGTCCCTAAACTACTAACCAGCACTCACTCCTTTCCTTAGGTGAGGGAGCTTTTCCCTGCTCAAGCTCTTCAGGTACAGCCTACCTCCAGCTCAGCCTTCCAGGGAAAGAACACCCACTTCCTGGGCTTCCCTTCTCAGGCCCCACCCCTCTCTGAGCCTGTTTCCCTCCAAACCCCTAGCTACCTAACCAGAGGGACAGAGGGGATCCTGGGAAATGTAGGCTTTTCCCATTAACTCCTAAGCAGGCTTCCCTGGGGCCTGCAGGCCTCTCTAGGCCCAGGATCATGACAGGGGCAACAGTGGGAAGGCTTCTAGTGCCCTGGCCCCACTAATGGACCTCCTGATGGCACCTGGTTTTTTGGCCACTGTGTGACAGAATGTTGGACAGGATGGGCCATTGGCCTGATTCAACATGGCTTATGTTCTTATGGCTGTATGATACAAGCAAGTAACATTCTAGAACAGCAGTCTTTTTCAACCCAGTGGTCAGTCCTTTCCACTGGGTTGTGAGACAAATCATTTGACTTATCTGTGTATTCTAGACATAAAAGCCATCTGTACAGAAAAGCTGCCAAGTACAATGGTTACTTGCCCTGACCTGGATAGCCCAGGCAAGCCCAATCTCATCATAACTCGAAATCTAAGCAGGGTCAACCCTGGTAAGAACTTGGATGGGAGACCTCCAAGGAATAACAGGGCTGGGACGCTAAGGCAGGCAAGCAAGCCTTCTCTCTGAAACATCCAAGCCCCACTAGGGGTTACCAGAAGTCAGCCATGACTTCCAGGCATGCACGCACACAAACAAATACAAAAAATAAAAATTCAATTGTGAACATTTCTTGTCTAGTATCAAGATCTCCCAGGTTTTGCTATTCCATTGGAGGACAGTAGGCAGGCCGGATATTTTCATGATGCTGCTGTACATCATAGCATTTAAAGCATCCAGCTATGGCCAAGGAGATGCAGGTTCAAATTTCTACTCTGCCATGAAGCTTGCTGGGTGACTTTGGGCCTTTCTCTCTCTCAGACTCATCTATTTCACAGAGATTGTTGTGAGAAAAAATGGAGGAGCATAGAACAATGGTACATTTTCCTGAGCCCTGTGTAGTGAGGACAAGCTAAAAATGTGTTAAATAAAACTTCCAACTCTGCCTTGGGAAATTCCTGGAGATTTAGGTGTGATGCCTCAAGAGGTATCTCAGCAGGGATGTGATATCACAGAGTCCATCTTCCAAAGCTGCCATTTCCTCCAAAGGAACTGATCTCTGTAGACCGGAAAGCAGTTGCAACCAGTGTTCCCTCTAAGCTGAGTTAGCGTGAGCTAGCTCACAGATTTTTAGCCTCCAGCTCACAGATTTCTGTCTTAGCTCAGGAAGGATGACCCCAGAGCACAATAATTTCTGCAGGAGCTCACAACTTTAATGCCAGTAGCTCACAAAGTAGAATTTTGGCTCACAAGACCCTGCAGCTTAGAGGGAACATTGGTTGCAACTCTAAAATAACTCTAGTCCGCCCCCCCCCTCAGGGTTGGCAATCCTATTTGTTGCCTATATCTTGTAATTCCTGCACCTTCAACTAACAGCTGGTTGACAGGCAGGAATTCAACAGATGAGAGTCCCTGGAAAGCAGCTGCAACTCTGAAAGAACTCTACCCGCCCCGCCCCCCGAGGGTTGGCAACCCTGTTTGGTACCTATGTTTTCTAATTCCTTCACTAACAGCTGGACGACAGGCAGGAATTCAACACCTGTTGAATATCTGCCTTTTTCCTTAGGTGAAGAAAAGTTAAATGGAGCACACCAGGAGCATAGTCCTCTCCTGTCTCTCTCCTCTCCTACCACTGGCGGCCTTCATACCGACGTTACAAGCGCGCTCGACAGCCGGACAAGGTGACACGACACGTCCCAGCCCGACCCGCCAGCCCGGGCCCTCTCCTGCCTTTCCCCCCGCTGCTCACTGGACAAGCTCCTCGCCAACATCTAGTCCGAAACCGCCGCGGAGCTGTTCCATGCACCAAGCTAGGAGCCCTCCAGACGTCGCCATCGCCGCTTCTGCAGGTTACCGAGCGGAGCCGGTGGGGAAGGAAATATCTGATGCACCTCCTCCACCAAAGCCGGGAGAACATGGGTGCAACGCGCTCTTTCTTTCGGCAAACAACCCTAGCCGCTTGAGTCAATCGTTCCGGGCTGTTTCTGGTGAATTAAAGACTGTGAGCTGTCAGAAGGGACAGCAGAGACTATTAACTGTTAGCATGTGGGCAGCAGTGTTCCCTCTCAGCTGAATTAGTGTGAGCTAGCTCACAGTTTTTTAGCATCCAGCTCACACATTTCCGTCTTAGCTCAGGAAAAATGGCCCCACAGCATACTAATTTATGCAGTAGCTCACAACTTTAATGCCAGCAGCTCTTAAAGTAGAACTTTTGCTCACAAAAGCTTAGAGGAAGTATTGGTGGGCAGCAGGCAGAACTGTAGTTCTTTTTTAAATTAAAGTACTTATTTGTAAATTTTCATTTCTGAATTTCAGTTTTCAAATGCAGGTTTTTGTCCTCTTCCTTCTTTTTGAGGCCTTTTGTTCTCTTCTTTGGCCATCTATGGACGTCTGACCACCCTACTGAAGGAAAAGCTGAGTTCATACTAACAGTAGAACAAAAGAGCAAGAGTCATAGAACAATAGAGTTGGAAGGGACTATCCAGGGTCATCTAGTCCAACTCCCTGTCCAGTGACAGCTGCTCCATGTCCAGAAGATGGCCAAAAAAAACCCAAACCCACCCTCCAGAATTCCTGACCAGACTGGCCTAGAGGAAAATTGCTACCTGACCCAAAAGTGGTGAACAACTTTCCCTGGGCATGTAAGAAAGGGTCATGAGAACAAAGAACTGATACAAGCCATCCTACCCTCCTTCTCATGATCTACCTAAGTTCACAGAATCAACATTGCTGTCAGATGTCCATCTAGCCTCTGCTTAAAAACCTCCAAAGAAGGAGAGCCGATCACCTCCCATGAAAGCCTGTTCCACTGAGGCACTGCTCTGTCTGTCAGGAAGTTCTTCCTAATGTTTAACCGGAAACTCTTCTGATTGAATTTCAACCCATTGATTCTTGTCTGATCTTCTGGGGCCATAGAATAAAACTCCACACCATCCTCTATATGACAGCCCTTCAAGTTCTTTAAGATGGTGATCATATAACCTCTCAGTCAACTCCTCTCCAAGCTAAACAATCCCAGCTCCTTCAGCCTTTTCTTGTAGAACTTGGTCTTCAGACCCCTTGCCATCTTCATTGCCCTCCTCTGGACACATTCCAGCTTGTCTATATCCTTCTTAAATTGTGCCCAGAACTGAACACAGTACTCTAGGGGAGGTCTAACCAGAGCAGAGTAAAGCGATACTATTACTTCACGTGATCTGGACAGTATACTTCTGTTGATACAGCGCAAAATTGCATTGGCCTTTTTAGCTACTGCATCACACTGCTGGCTCATGTTCAGTATACAGTCCACTAAGCCCCCTAGATCTCTCCCATCCTATCATTATTCATTTGGATTTTCCTACCTAAATGCAGAACTTTACATTTATCCCTGTTAACATTCATTTTATTTGTTTTAGCCCACTTTTCCAGCCTGTTGCGATCATCCTGTATCCTGTATCTGTCTTCTATATTTGCTATCACTCCAGGAGCACCTTAAAGGCAAACACAATTTGTAGCAGGGTATGAGCTTTTGTGAGTCACTGCTCGCTTCTTCAGAAACATCTGGAATGATCTAATATCAGAAGAGCATAGGGAACTAGCTAGGAAATTTGTGAACAAGGAAATGATGAAACAAGAAACAAATAAGGAGAGCATACAAGAAGAACATATAAAGTATAAATATTAACTTACAGAGCTTCCTAAAATGTACCTCTGGACATGCAGAGGAAGAGAAAGTATGTGCAGGAATAAAAAAAGAGGAAGAGGAAAAAAGCAAAGAGAGCAAACAATGCAAAGGGAAGCCGGAAATGGTGCGCAATGCCAACAAGAAAGAAGCACCCCGCTCAAAACTTCTTACCCTTAGACTGCTCCTGTGGCAACAGAATCTGGAACCTGCCTCTCCAATATTCTGTTCAAGGCTGGGAAATTATCCATTAGGTGCTGGGAAGTTCTTTCTGTCTTCCTTTCTCTCTGTAACCTTTGCAGAGTAGCTAGTGGGATGTTGTGCTGGCACTCGGGAAGGACAAAGAAGAACTCCCTCCCACCTCACCCCGGCTCAGCCCTCACACTGTGCAAGAGGGTGCCCAGCCCGCTCCACTAAAGGGAACACTGGCTTCCAGGACATCTTATATTTTCTGAACAGAAAGAGTTATTCCTTGCTTTGTTGATAGATTTGCTCTGCTTTGCTGTCAGTTGCTCTTTCAGTAGGCAGCAGAATTGCTGTTCACATCCCGCCATGTTGCATTCCCAAAAAGAGGCTACCACTCAGTGGATTCCTAAACAGCTTTCGAAGCCCATGGACTTCAGTGGACTTCAAAGAGCAGGGCCTTTTTGTAGAAAAAGCCCAGCAGGATTCATTTGCATATTAGGCCGCACACACCTGGCATCCCCACTGTTTCACACAGGGCTTTTTTGGTAGAGAAAGCCCAGCATGGGAACTCGTTTGCATATTAGGCCACACCCCCTTATGCAAAGCCAGACGGGACTGCATTCCTGTGCGTTCTTTTTTTTTTTTTTTTAAGCCCTGTCAAAGAGTGTTAGCTGTGTTTAGGATTGCACTGCACATCTATTAACAAATAACTTCTTTTTTTTAATCAGGAATGCACAGGAATGGAGTTCCAGCTGGCTTGGTGATGGGAATGTGGCCTAATATGCACATGAGTTCTACGAAGAAAACCCAGCAAATATTTTTTTTTTTTTTTTGTCATCAAGTCATAGCTGACTTATGTTGACCTTACAGGGTTTTCAAGGCAAGAGACTTCGGAGGTGGTTTGCCATTGCCTGTCTCTGTGTAGCAGTCCGGGACTTCCTCGGTGATGTCTTGTCCAACCATTAACCAGGGCCAACCCCACTTAGCCTCCAAGAGCTGACAAGATTGGGCAAGCCTAGGCTATCCAGGGTAGGAATTAACTTTTCATGCTTATTACTTGAGCTCTTCCATCATGTTAGAGAGGCAATGAGGCTTCCGGATCATTTACAGAGCTGATTGCAACAGGCAACTAGAGCCCCTAGAGTAGAATGACAGCCTCTGGAAACAGCAGAAGCTTCTCCCAGAGGCTCTCACACCACTGTCTCACCCAATGCTCCCTCTAAGCTGTGGGGTCTTGTGAGCAAAAATTCTACTTCATGAGCTACTGGCGTTAAAGTTGTGAGCAAGCGATTTGGCCACTGCATAAATGAGTTGGCTCTGGGACCATCCTTCCTGAGTGAAGACAAAAATGTGTGAGCCTGTAGCAGGAAAAGTCCTGTGTTGTCCAATTAATAGTAAATCATACTTACAAACGAGGTCTGAGGCAAGATCAGGAAATCAGCTTTCTTTAAGCCAAAGGCTAAAAAAAACCCTCACCTGTCATCCCCATCCCAGAACACATCTGCTACCTCCACAGACCATCATTATACTCTAGGGACAATCATTCCTGTCCCAGAATACTCCTGCTACTCCCAGGAGCTATCATTCCAGTCCCAGAGCACTGAGCCTATTCCCAGGGGCTGTCATTCCACTCTGCACCCTTCCACCCCAGTCCCAGAATGCCTTTACTGATCCCAAGGGGTGATGTTCCACTCTGGGGCCTGTCATTCCAGTCCCAAAATGCTTCTGCCACTCCCAGATGCTGTCATTCCACTCTGTGCCCTGGCATTCCTATCCCAGAACGCTTCTGCTATTCCCAAGGACTCTGTGCCCTGGCATTCCTATCCCAGAATGCTTCTGCTATTCCCAAGGACTATCATTCCAGTCCCACAATGCCCCTGCTGTTCTCAGGGGCTGTCATTCCGCTTCCAGAGACCTTAATGGAAAATCCATTCCACATTTTCTTTGCAACTTTTATTGTGCTTTAATGTATTTTAGTGGAGCCCATGACACAATTAGCATTCTTGTCTCCCATTATCTTTGTAATTACCTCTAATGGGCCAAGCCCCTCCCATTGTCTCCAGTGGTCAATCCTGTTATGTTTTTTAGAACATCCCCCCCAAAGAATCCTCAAATTCTATAGCAATACATTTGCTGTAGTTGTGAAAGTGCTACTCACTCCCACCCCCAATTTCTTCTCTAAGCATTAGCTATTTGGTTGCCCCTTTGAAATTGTACCACGCCATTTTTAAGTAACAGCAACATGAAAAGCATTAACATGAACATATGAAGCTGCCTTGTACTGAATCAGACCCTTGGCCCATCAAAGTCAGTATTGTCTACTCAGACTGGCAGTGGCTCCCTGGGGTCTCAAGCTGATGTTTTTCATGCCTATTTGCCTGGACCCTTTTTAGTTGAAGATGCCAGGGATTGAACCCACTGAGCCACCCTCCCTCCCTCCAGGTTCCAGCAGGGCTTCTCTTATGGTCTTATGGTGCACCTCCAGAGGGAATCTAAATGTTGGCTGCTGTGTGTCACAGAGTGTTGGACTGGATGGACCACTGGGCTGATGAACATATGAAGCTGCCTTATACTGAATCAGACCCTCAGTTCATCAAAGTCAGTACTGTCCACTCAGACTGGCAGTGGCTCTCCAGGGTCTCAAGCTGAGGTTTTTCATGCCTATTTTCCTGGACCCTTTTTAGTTGGAGATGCCGGGGATTGAACCTGGGATCTTCTGCTTACCAAGCACATGCTCTACCACTGAGCCACCGTCTCTCCCCTACAACATGTACAGAGTGCACATTCCTTGCCAATGTTCTCCTTGGGCTGCATACAGGGCAAAAGGAAAATTTTAAAGGCCTCTGATCTGCAAGTTCCCCCCCCTCAAAAAAAATCTCACTCCCCCCCCCCCAAATGTCCCTCATTATTTTCAAACAGAGGGAGGGAAGGCATTTAAAAGGCATGCGGTCCCTTTAAATGTGGTGGCCAGAACTCCCTTTGGAGTTCAATCATGCTTTTGGATACTTGTCATACCCTTTCTCCTGGCTGCATCCCCCAAAGTCCCAAAATATTTGAGTCAGACCTGGCAACCCTATTTCCTCCAGACCTGTTGGCAGACCTTCTTTCAACTCACTGTATTTATTAGGTGTGGGTGAGCTGTACAGTTGCTGCTGCCACTGTTGTTCTCTTAACTACCCCTCTGCTCTTGCCAGTAAAAGTTACTGGGGTCTGCAGTGTCCTTCAGAATGGCTATTAGAAAACAACAGTTTCAGTTTTCCCGGTATGTTTCCATCTACAGCACATGCCTCCTCGCCATCTTACTTTTCAGCAGTGTTCCCTCTAAGCTGAGTTCACGTGAGCTAGCTCACAGATTTTGAGCCTCCAGCTCACACATTTTTGTCTTTGCTCAGGAAAAATGTCCCCAGAGCACACTAATTGATGCAGTAGCTCACAACTTTAATACCAGTCACTCACAACTTTGCCAGTAGCTCACGAAGTGGATTTTTTGCTCACAAGACTCTGCAGCTTAGAAGGAACATTGCTTGTCAGCTCAGCGGGCCTAATGTTAGCTGTAGCAGCTTTAGACTCAAAGTGATGTTCGTTTTGCTCAGAAGCTCCAAACTGACAGGTCAGCTTCAGGTCACAAAGAAACAACAGCCATATTTAAAGAAAAT
Organism: Heteronotia binoei; assembly: GCF_032191835.1. Classification (NCBI taxonomy): domain Eukaryota; kingdom Metazoa; phylum Chordata; class Lepidosauria; order Squamata; family Gekkonidae; genus Heteronotia; species Heteronotia binoei. Next base: position 29,983,900 of record NC_083241.1, read on the forward strand.
AGATGTATGCATGTCCCACACCCCTATCTCCCCACCCCTGGTGGCCGGGGGGTGGGATCTCCTAGCATCCACTGACACTTCTGTTGATGTCTGCTGAGTTCTTTGGAAAGTGGGTAGGGCCATTGTACGGCAGGACTTATTATTGGTGCCCTTATTTGAAATGAAGAGGTTTTCCACCACAACAATCGAACCCATAGTAACTGGAGATCAGGAAGGGTGGTAGACATCTAGGTTGACCTATTAGCTACTGAGTTCCATTCTATTTCTGGCTTTCTTTATTTCCTAGAGGTCTGAAGAGGGAGATATTCCATTGGGCTCCGCTTCTTAGCAGCAGACATTTTTGTTCAGATCTACCTCCTAACCCTCCAAAGCAGCCATTTGCTCCAACGGAACTGATTTCTGTCATCTAGGTCAACTGTAATGCCAGAATTCCAGGTCCCACCAGGAGGCTGGCAATCCCTTGACTTCACCTCCCATGGCAGCCATTTTAGGATGGCTCTCACCACCCTCTCAAAATTCCAGATGTGCCCACAGGCTCAAAAGTTTGTGGATCCCTGGTATGAGGAAACTTGGAAGCTGCTGTTTTCTCAGTTATAAAAGAGAAGTACCCTAAAAGGTAGCCTGTTTTGGTGATTGCCACCAAATTATCATCACATTTTTATCCCATACAGAACCCAAGAGAGCAGAATCGAAATATTCTGAAGGAAGGTTGGAAGATAGCACACTGACATTGATCGATTGATATTTGAGTCGTTTTAATTATGTAAATTATTATTTATTTTAATTCTTAGATCCTATCGTTAGAACTTCTGTGTTGTGAGCCGCCCTGAGCCCGCCTCGGTGGGGTAGGGCGGGATATAAATCAAATAAAATGAAAAATGAAAAAAATATATTATTTTCAGCTCTTGAGTTTTGCCTCAACCCAGGCTAACTTGCTCAAGGTCTCCCAGTGGTCATCGTGGCAGAACAGAGTTTTAAAGACAGGTCCTAAATCTGACACTAACCACTACTCATCACTGTCTCATGCTCTGCAATGCACAGAAACAAGGTGCTTCCCGATGCTTAAAAGCTGGAGACAGGAATGTTTTGCACTGTCAAGTTGACGCAGCTTGTAACCAGGGCTGGCCCTAAACTGTCTGGCACCCTAGGCAAGGCTTGCTTCTGGTATGCACCCTTCCCCAATCACATCACCGAGTCACATGGGGCACCCAATATGGAGCACCCAGAAGGCCAGCACCCTGGGCAATTGTCTAGTTTGCCTAGTAGCAGGGCCGGCCCTGCTTGTAACATTTTAAAGGATGTACAGCTAACCACTGGAGGGATGGTGGCTCAGTGGTAGAGCATCTGCTTGGTAAGCAGAAGGTCCCAGGTTCAATCCCCGGCATCTGCAACTAAAAAGGGTCCAGGCAAGTAGGCGTGAAAAACCTCAAGACCCTGGAGAGCTGCTGCCAGTCTGAGTAGACAATACTGACTTTGATGGACCAAGGGTCTGATTCAGTATAAGGCAGCTTCATATGTTCACTGGTAGAAAAAAGTTTTTTTCCCCTCCCCCCTTTTGTCTGATTCAACCAAATGATTATTTTTAGGCTTAGATGGGAAAGTCCCTCTGTATGAAAACAAGGACACCGAGCAGATATTATAAATTGCAATGCACAGACTGCAGTGGGAAAGAATTTCACCCGGAGCTTTTCAGGAGCTGAAGTTGCAAGAAGTATTTTTAACAGGGTTTCCAGTTGGCAAGCGCAGAGGGAAAAAACCTAGCCTGCTTTGCTCTTGTGCCTTTTAACAAAGAATTAAAGGTAAAGGTAGTCCCCTGTGCAAGCACCGGTTGTTTCCTACTCTGGGGTGACATCGCATCACGACGTTTTCACAGCAGACTTTTTTTTACGGGGTGGTTTTGCCATTGCTTTTCCCAGTCACCTACACTTTCCCCCCCAGCAAGCTGGGTACTCATTTTAACAACCTCTGAAGGATGGAAGGCTGAGTCAACCTCAAGCCAGCTACCTGAACCCAGCTTCTGCCGGGATCGAACTCAGGCCGTGAGCAGAGTTTGACTGCGGTACTGCCACTCTGCGCCACAGTGCTCTCTAACAATTAGTACTGTATATATTTATAGATAAAAGCAATTTGTTTGTGAGTTCTACTTTCAAAGGTGGAACTGTCTCCAGAACATACGCTCATAAGTTTGTTAGTCTGTAAGCTGCCACTGTGAGTCTGTGAAGTGATCTGAAGTCAAATTCTGAGGTCTTAAATTAGGATAAGGACTGAAATAAATTGTCTCCATTTGACTTGCATTAGAACACTCCAGTCACCAAACTATGTTGTCACATTCTCTCTGTCTTTCCCTTGATTTACATTACAGCTCAAGCCGTCTGGATCCGCCCTGCGCAGACTGAGCACATTTAATGCATTTGATGAAGTTGTATCTATGGTCTATGACAGCTTATTCCGCAATCAACAAGTCAACCACAGCCGTCATTCTTGTTATCTTACCGCTGCAGAGGAACACAATTACTCTTCAGTTAATGGGACTAAAGTGGTTTGAAACCAATTAAGCTAGTTTAACGCTGTAATAGATGGGACTGTAAAAGCAATCTGCCTTAAACCACTTTAGGCCCATTGACTTCAATTGGCTTTAAATCCAATTACTCCGGCTGCATTTTGGGTTTGAATGGAACTGTTAATCTTTCCGGGGAGATAACAGGGGAAAGCATTTAGCACCTGAAAGAGTTTTACATTCACTAAACCAGCAGATTTACAAACAGACTGGGTGGGTAGCCCAGCTGGACTGAAGCAATCAATAATAATAATTAATTGAATAGACCACCACCAAATTTGAACCCAGTGACACCTGTTGGAAGGCTCTTAGGTTCAGACTTCAGAGGGGGATGATAGAGAGTCAGAGAGACAGAGGGGCTATTCCTTTAGGGTTGCCAAGTCTGTGTTGGAAAAATACCTGGAGGCTTTGGGGGTGGATCCAAGAGAGGGGTGGTGGTGAGGAAAGGGACCTCAATATAGTATAATGCCATAGAGTCCACCCATCAAAGCAGCCATTTTCTCCAGGGGAGCTGATCTCTGCCAGCTGGAGATCAATTGTAAAAGTAGGAGATCTCCAGACCCCACTTGGAGGCTGGCAACCATATAAATCAACTTTGATATGTAGAATGTTGCTCTCAGGGAATCTTCCTTTCTTTGGGCCTGACACCTTTTCTCCACCCTATCCTATTCTTACCCATCTTGGCACAATGAAGGCAAGACATGCTTCTTCCTGCATCTCTATCCACCCTAACTAGTTAGACTTTATTAGAATCCTAGTTCAAGGATTCTGTGTGAAACTTTGTTTCTTGTCCACACACACAATCCAGATAGGCTATGCTGCATTATGTGCCTTGAGGACTCCGCTAACTAAAATAATCCTTCAGCACTTTCAAGACCAGCAAAGTTTTATTCAAGGTATAAGCTTTTGTGTGCATACATGCATCTTCAGATACAGTTAAGTGGAAATTAACGTCCTTTTTTGTATCAGGAACTCCTTTACATATTAGACCACACAGCCCTAATATAGCCAATCCTCCAAGAGCTTAAAGGGCTCTTAGTACTGGGCTTACTGTAAGCTCCAGGAGGATAGGCTACATCAGGGGTGTGTGGCCTAATATGCAAAGGAGTTCCTGATACAAAAGAAAGGACCTGGAAATTACATATAGGTAGAGGTAGGGCTTTTTTAAAGCAGGAATGCAGTTCTAGCTGGCTTGATGTCACAAAGTGTCGCCTAATATGGAAATGAGTTCCCGCTGGGCTTTTTCAACAAAAAAAGTCCTGAATAGAGGGTGAGCAATGGGGAACATGCTTCCTCCTCAGGAAGGCAATGGCAAACCACCCCGTAAAAAGTCTGCAGTGAAAACGTGAAAGCAACGTCACCCCAGAGTTGAAAACGACTGGCGCTTGCACAGGGGACTACGTTTACCTTTACTAGAGGGTGAGCAGCAGATCAGCAAGCAGCATAATGAAGATATTTAACAGATAGCAAGGACCAAACAAGAGAAACAAACAGCTTATATGGCCACAATTTGTTTGGATTTTTTTTTTGGGGGGGGGGAGGATATAGTGAAGCAAATAAATATATCAGAATTGGAGATTGATGTGTAAATGTATGCTTCTTAATTGTAGAATGCTGAGTAATTAACTTGAGATCTTGTAGTTTATGCTCTATCTATCTCTTCTCAAGCATGGAGGTAATTAACGTGATATTTTCTGACTGGTTGTGCGGTGTTATGTCTCCTCTGTCACCAGACCAGAGAAATACATTCCAACCTACCATTCCAAATCACATTACGTTCTACTATTAATTACATTACAATCATTATTCAAATTGACTATTCCAAGTAATAAATACAGTAAAATAGAGGGGATGTGTAGCCTTTTTTGGCGAGAATACAAATGTAATAATTGAATAAAATTAGCATATGTAGTGAGATAAGAAACCAATATCCCTATTAAGTCCTGGTGGGCTTATTGTTCTGAGTGTAGTAATGACTTATAATTCAGCTATTTCCCTTTCTAGTCTGTTCCTGGAAGCAAGATCCAACATACAGCAAACTATACACTATAGTATAGACCAAGGTGGCCATACTGTGGCTCAGGAGCCACATGTGGCTCTTTCACACATATTGTGTGGCTCTTGAAGCCCCCACCAGCCCGCTGGCCAGCTTGGAGAAGGCAATTGTCTCTTTAAATCACTTATCCAATCCAAGCCAGCCAGTGGTTTGAAGAATATATTTAAAGTTAAATGTGTTCTAATCTCGCCCTCCTATCTATCTATCTTCCTTCCTTCCTTCCTTCCTTCCTTCCTTCCTTCCTTCCTTCCTTCCTTCCTTTGATGTGCATGTCTTGCGCCTCTCAAATATAAATAAAAATAGAAATGTGAAATAGAAATGTGAAAATAGAAATGTTTATTCTATGTAGCTCTCACATTAATTACGTTTGGCCACCCCTGGTATAGACTACAGTCCCTAAGAATTTTCCAAACAATTTTGTGGACCATTTTGTCCAGTGCTACTCTATTGCCTGCATAGAAAAATCCTCTTGAATAATTAAGTTTTGAATGGAGATAGATTCAGGTAGGTAGCTGTGTTGATCTGAAGCAACAGAACAAAGTTTAAGTCCAGGGGCACTTTTTAGACCAACAAAGTTTTTTTTTTTATCTGAATGTACAAGAAAGCTTACACTTAGAAGTAAACTTGTTGATCTTAAAGGTGCAACGGGCCTCAATCTTGGTTCTGTTTGGCACGGTTCTAGAAGTGTGAGACTATACTGTAACAGTGCAGTCCTCTGTACATTACTTGGGAGTAAGGCTTACTGGACACAACGGGATTTGGGACTTGTACTGTGAAAATAGGTATATCGCAGCAGGCCAGTGGCTAGCTGAGGTCCCCTCTGCCAGAAAGCTACTTTTTATTCGTGGGGAGATGGGGTCGTCCCTGCTCCCAGCATAGCACCCATTCAAAGCTGGTATGCCTCAGCCTATTTACCTATCTTATTCTGATACAGCCTTAAACTAGTAGACAGGACTGGATCGACATGTTTTCTGAGGTGGGGTAAAATTAAAAAACGACGCCCCCTTATGGGCCCATTCTATTGTATGGGCCCATAGAATAGAATGGATTCGATACCCAATTTGGTGCCCCTTCCTCTGGCAGTGCCCAGGGCAAGCGCCCCCTCTGCTCCCGCCTAGATCCGGCTCTGCTAGTAGACACAAACCCTGCAGTCACGTTACAGGGAACACACATGTTTGGGTTTTTCCAGCCAGGCCCACTTTGGGATTGCAGGCTCCAGGCTGGGAAATTCCTGGAGATTTGGGAGTGAAGCCTGGGGTGCAATGCCATAGAGTGGACCCTCCAAAGCAGCCATTTTCTCCAGTGGAACTGATTTCTGTCGTCTAGGTCAACTGTAGTGCCAGAACTCCAGGTCCAACCTGGAGGTTGGCAATCCCTTGCATGTTATGTAGATTTGCACATCCTTTTAATAAAAAAAGCGCCAAATAGCCTACACGTGTTCACTTTGCAAACGAAACCAGGGACCCCAAGGAGTGGATAAATGTGGTTTCAATCACACACGTTCAGCTGTAGACGCGCTGAATGCAACGTCAGAACTATTCAACGCGTATAACGAAGAAGTCATGGGTACCCCTGTGCACGGATCGTAGGTCACTTATGAACAGGGCTAAATTATATCGCCACGAAAGGGCGACCGTCCTTCCTCTCCCGGGGGAAACTCCCCCCCCCCCGAAAAAAACACTTATTTAATTCACAACTTTATTTTTTTTTTGTAAACTTCCACTCCCTATCGGTGCACTGGAGCCTCTCGGATTGGCCAGACGGAGATTCTCTAGTCTAGTACAAAAAACTTCAGCTACTGCCGCGGGTTTCGCTGTGATTGGCCTGTCTGGGTTCGCGCCCGGACCAATCCGAGCAAGGCGCGCGCGCGGGAAGGACAATTAGCGGCAGCTTGAAAGAGTCGACCGCTTAAGGTAGCGCGCCTTTTATTTTCCCCTTCGGGCTAGTGACAGCGGGTGCCTGGGAAAGTCTCGCTCTGGTGGCGACATGGTGCGGACCAAAGCGGACTGCGGGGGGACCGGCGGGGCTTACCGGAAAGGTAAAGGACTGCGCGGTTGGGGGCTTGATTAGCGTCTTCGTTAAGGTCGCTGGCAGAGTGGCTTTAGATGGTTGCAATAAAATTAAAACTGGGAGTCTGGAGGCGCTGGGTAGAGTAATGCCTCTTTTATTTTGGGCTGTCAAACGCATTGCTGCTAAACTACACAGTGTCTAGGGGTGCGTTCACACTACACTAAATAATGCGTTTTGCAACTAGATTTTTACTATGTAAGAACAGCAAAAATCCAGTTGCAAAACGCATTATTTAGAGTAATGTGAATGCACCCCTAAGGAGAGCTTAATTAAACCCGGGTTTCAAGAGCTCCTAGGCTCCTGTTTGGTGTTTAAGTTTTTTTTTACATGTTGAATTGGGAATGCAATTCCGTTGACAGTTAAACCTAACAACTGGCCCAAGCTTCTTTGAAGTCTGTAATGCCTTGAGGATTTGAACTGGAGCACTCCGGTTGTCATAATGCTATAATTGTTAAGATTCTTATTGCAGTGTTTTTGCAACTTGAGTGTGTTGTAATGCCCTGTTTTCCTGTCCGAGACCATTTCCAGAGCTTTTCTGGCACCCTGTTTAGGGCTGTCTGCAATAAGTGTGGTCTTATTGCTGTCTGCAAGGAAAGTCAGCCCTTGCACTTCTAGCACTAGAGTTTTATGGCAACCACAAATCTTTCAAAATCCCAGAATCACTCAGTTTACAAGCTGCAATGTGATAGATCAAGGTGGGTAGCTGTATTAGTCCATCTGTAGATGAGATGGTTGGGCAGTGTTACTGATGTAACAAACATGAATTCAAGTAGACTTTGGAGGATGGTGGAAGACAGGAGGGCCTGGTGTGACTTTGTTCATGCGGTCACAAAGAGTCGGACTTGACTGTGCGACTGAACAACAAAGCAGCAGAAAAGAGCAGAAGTCCAGGAGCACATGAAAAACTAACACAATTTGTGGCAGGGGAGGAGCTGTCCTGAGCCACTGCTCACTTATTCAGTTGTGAAAAAAGCCAAGAGTCCAGGAGGGCCTTCAAGATGCACAAAATTTGTGGCAGGGGTCACTTAATGGGTCACTTAAACCTGAAGATGTGAGTAGTGATTCACGGATGCGCCTACCCTGCCACCATTTCTGTTAGTCTTTAAGCTAAATTGGTGGGTTCTGTGAAAGACTTCCTCTAAGCTGTAGTCTTGCAAGCAAAAATTCTACTTGGTGAGCTACTGGCATTAAAGTTGTGACCTACTGCATCAATTGGTTTGCTCTGGGGCCATTCCCCCCCCCCCACCCACTGAGACGAAAATGTGTGAGCTGGAGGCCAAAAGACTGAACTAGCTCACGCTAACTCAGCTTAGAGCAGGGATGTCAAACATGCGGCCCAGGGGCCGAATCAGGCCCTCAGAGGGCTCTTATCAGGACTCCGAGCAACTGGCTGTCATCTGTTTCCTTCTCCCTCTCTCGTGCTTGCTTTGTAAGACTTGCTCAATCGCAATGCAGCTACAGAGCAAAACCAATTTCTCTCCATTGGCTGAGGCTCCTCCCTTGAGGAAGCGGGGAGAGGCAGAGGTTACTTTGCCAAGCTCTCTCAACCACACAGCGGAGCTACTGAGCCAAGCTTCTCTTCCTTCTTTTGGATCTTTAATTGTGTTTTGTCTGTGTCCTTTATAAAGTTTATATCTCTGCTACCTAATCTTAAATAGGTGCATACATGGCCTGGCCTGACAAGGTCTAATTTATATCAGATTTGGTCCTTATGAGTTTGACACCCCTGGTTTAGAGGAAGCACTGGTTTTGTGTATGTTGTGTGTAGCTTACCTGGAAGCCCCTAACCACCTTTATTTTCTTGCTTAATCTAGTGGTGGCTGCTAGGGCTCCTCGGAAAATTTTGGGCTCCAGTAGCTCAAATGTGAACTCCTCTCCTTCTGCGCGGAAAGGTAAGTGTGTTTGGGGCTTTTGCTGAGGTAGGAATAACATCACAGTATTGACGGGACCACAGAGGAGAAACTAAGCCACAACAAAGAAAAAACTCTCTGTGTAAAACACATTTCTGACTTGTTATGAATAATAGGTTGCAAATGGACCTTTTTCTCAAACATTGCACTGAATATAATATAGTGGCTTTGAGCTACATAAGGACAGTAGGAGCCTTGTGGAACTTATGAGGTTTTAATTTTGTGCATGACTGAGATGCTGTGCACGGCTGATACTCTTTTTGTATGATACCTATTTTTTCTTTGTTGGGGTATGAATAACAGCAAGGCAGCCTCTAGGCTTTATGCAACTGTCTCTTTACAAGGAAGCACCACATTGGCAGGCATGGAAAGCTGCTCTTATTAATTCCAGCACCTACAGAATATGAAAAATTGTCCACAGGGCAGTCGCTGTTCTGTACGCGGTGACCGTTCTCCCATTCTGTGGGCTGTGCTCTCTGCCAATGTGCCCTGAGGACTTAAACAGAGGCTCTTGGGAGTTCAAAGCACACCTGCTTATTATGCTTCCATGTTGGAAAGCGAGCTATGCACATTGTCCGACATGAGAGAGTGAATTGTTGTTTAGCTGAAATACAGTATATGATGTACTGTAGCCTAAATCCAATTAGGAACTGTCTCTTCTAAGCCCTGGAAAATTGTAAACACTGTATTGGTCAGCTAGCACCTTGTGTGTGAGAAGCTTTGAACTTGTATGCAAGTTGAATTGTCCTATTTCCTGTCTCAATGTTCTTTGGGAAGGAGAAGCAGCCTAACAAAGGGTTATAAACTAGCCATGCAGCAGTTAGGACGCAGATGCAGCATGCAGAATGCAATGTTTATTTCTTTTTACTCCCAAGTACCTTTTCCGGATGTTTTATGCTAGTAAACTTTATTTTCTTTTGATAAGCAATGGTCTTTGACTCCTTTACGCAAACTCCTCGCCTCTAATTTAAACGAATATCCCAACATTCCATTATATATTTTTTAAAATGTCTGGGCTGCCCTTCCCTGCACACAGGGCTTGCGGCAGCTTGCAATCTAAATAAATTATTTAACATTAAAATATAGTTAAAAATATATTATTTAACATTAAAATATAGTTAAAAATACAATTAATACGAAATCTAGCTTAAAACAATGCAGGTGGTGCATAAGGGGAGTGAGAGCCAGTTTGGTGTGGTGGTGAAGTGTGCGGACTCTTATCTGGGAGAACTGGGTTTGATTCCCCACTCCTCCACTTGCACCTGCTGGAATGGCCTTGGGTCAGCCATAGCTGTTGCAGGAGTTGTCCTTGAAAGCACAGCTTATTGGGAGAGCTCTCTCAGCCCTACCCACCTCACAGGGTGTCTGTTGTGGAGGAGGAAGATAAAGGAGTGTGTGAGCTGCTCTGAGATTCAGAGTGGAGGTGGGATATAAATCTAATATCTCCTCCTCCTCCTTTACCACTCCCCTACTTCTGGAGGTAGTTGCCTGTTTTTTAGGCCTTTGCTGCCAAGAGGTATTTTCTGTACTGGGTGAGAGCGGCATCCTTTTGCTCACTCCTGAGGTAGAACTGCCCAATTTCACATTGCACCTCTGGGTGCGGGACAGGGAGACGGTTGCTCTCTCCCAAGTAGCCCTGCCTGAGTTCTCCGTTCTTCACCAGGCTTGGACTAGCGGGGGGAGGGGGGCCTTTTTCATATGGGAGGATTGCTCCTTCAGGGTGCTTCCGCCGCCAAAGATCGTGGGCATAAAGTGTGCTGGCCTGATGTGGGATGTTGGGGAGAGTTTGGCAATCTGACTAGTGTACCATCTGCCTAACGCACCGGTCAGTGCCTTACCGTCCCTGATGGAGGCTGTAGCAGGCTGGGCATCGGAGCATCCTCGGCATATAGTTCTGGGTGACTTCAATGTCCATGCCGAGGATGCGGCTTCCATTCGGGTGACAGACCTAGTGTCTTCCATGGCAGCACTGGGATTCTCCCAATATATAACAACGCCCACGCATTGGGCCGGACATACGTTGGACCTGATCTTTGCGGCGGGAGTCATAGTGGATCAGATTTCTGCTGAGGCAGTGTCGTGGTCTGACCACTATGCTCTGAGGGCCCGTGTGGATATTCCACCCCTACCCCGTTTAGGCGGTGAGCAGGTTTTGGCTCGCCCGCGAAGCCAGATGGACCCTTTGCAGCTTCAAATGGCTTTACGGGATCCCTGGCCCTCTGGTGACTCATTGGATGAGCTGGTGGACATCTGGAATAGCCAGCTCTCTACAGCCATTGACGAGATCGCTCCTCGACGTCCTGTTCATCCTCGTTCGTGATCTGCTCCATGGTATACCCCAGAGCTGTGATTGATGAAACGGCAATTGAGACGACTGAGAGACAATGGCGACGCACTCGTGACGAAGCTACGAGAACATCTTATCGATCATTTATGCGGACCTATGAGATGGCTTACTTTGCGTGCCGGATTGCGTCTGCGACCTCGCACCCAGCACAATTGTTTAGTATAATTCGGTCATTAACAACTTTACCGCAAGGTTTCAGTTTCAGTTTATTTCAATTTATATCCTGCCCTTCCCGCCAAAGCGGCTCAGGGCGGCTCACAACATATAAAATCTAAAATAAAGTTTGGCTTTAAAATACATCAATTTACAACAATGGCTTTAAAAATACATCAATTTAGACAATTTAAAACAGTAAAATAATAAACATATAGAACAAGCGATCTGCCAAAATGGTACACTACAACCTTCCATAAAGTTTCCAATGTCAGTTAGTTATAGGCCAGCCGGAAGAGGGCTGTCTTGCAGACCCTGCGGAACTGCCCAAGGTCCCGCAGGGCCCTCACCTCTTCCGGCAGCTGGTTCCACCAGCAAGGCGCCATTACCGAAAAGGCCCTGTCTCTGGTGGATTTCAGACAGGCCTCCTTTGGCCCGGGGATTACAAGCAGGTTTTGAGAACCCAATCTCAGTACTCTCTGGGGAACATGTGGGGAGAAACCAAACGTTAGAGAATTGGAAATCGGCTGTGAGGCTTTTGCGAGTTTTTTCGCAGATAAGGTCTCGTCACTCTGACGCGACCTTCCCACCATAATTGATACAGTGAAAGAACCTGGGGCACCGAGCACATCTTCTGGTCCATTTCTAGATTCCTTCAATCCACTCAGCCTGGAGGAGGTTGACAGGATCCTTTTTGCTGTATTCCCTATGACCTGTGGGTTGGACCCGTGCCCGTCCTGGCTTATAAAAGCTAACCAGGCGTTGCTACATGAGCCACTACAGGGTATTCTCAACAGATCTCTGGTAAAAGGGATCTTTCCCACACCTCTTAAAGAGGCTGTGGTCCGTCCCCTCTTGAAAAAACCATCTTCAGATCTGGCTGTATTGGTGAACTATCGGCCGGTATCAAACCTTCCCTTTTTGGGTAAGGTTATAGAGTGGGCGGTGGCAACTCAGCTACAGGGATTCCTGGATGACACTTCTGCACTGGATCCATTCCAGTGCAGCTTTCGACCAGGTCATGGGATGGAGACGGTTCTGGTCGCCCTCATAGATGACCTCATGTGACATCTAGATCGGGGCGGCTCAGCGGTGCTGTTATTATTAGATCTGTCAGCCGCATTTGATACGGTTGACCACCAGCTACCGACTAGCTGCCTTGCTGACGTGGGGATTCAGGGGTCCGCCTTATAGTGATTGGCCTCCTTTCTCCAAGGTCGGGGACAAAGGGTGCTGATAGGGGAGGAATCATCCCAAAGGCACCCACTTATATTATGTTATTTAACATCTATATGTGCCCCCTTGCCCAGATTGTCAGGAGGTATGGGCTAGGATGTCACCAAAATGCAGACGACACCCAGCTCTATCTATTGATGGGGGGCCAGTCCGACCGTACCCCGGAAAATCTAGACCTGGCTCTTCAAGCCGTAGCATCTTGGCTCAGGCTGAGTCGGTTGAAGCTGAATCCAACGAAGATGGAGGCTCCCTATCTGAGCTGGGGTGGTCCGGGGGAGGTGGAGATCCCTCTGCTGGCTCTTGATGGGGTGCCACTAACACTGGTCAAGAGCTTAGGTGTGCTCCTGGAGCCCTCTCTTACAATGGAGGCCCAGGTAGCAGCCACTACTAGATCCGCCTTTTTTCACCTTCGGCGGGTGTGGCAGTTGGCCCCTTTCCTGGAGCATGACGACTTAGCAATGGTGATCCATGCTACGGTCACCTCAAGAATAGATCACTGTAATGCTCTCTACATGGGGCTACCCTTGACATTGAGTTGGAAACTACAGCTAGTGCAGAACGCTGTGGCACGGCTGTTAATGGGGCTCCCTCGATGGGAGCACATTCAGCCAGTGCTGAAAGAGCTGCACTGGCTACCTATTGTGTTCCGAGTCCGTTTCAAGGTGTTGGTATTGACCTTTAAAGCCTGTCTATCTGCGGGCTGCCTTTCTCCACATGTTCCCCAGAGACCACTGCGTTCAGGGACAAAAAATCTTCTGTCCATCCCTGGACCAAAGGAGGCTAGGTTGCATTTGACATGGGCTAGGGCCTTCTTGGTGGCAGCACCAGAACTGTGGAATGCTCTCCCGGAGGCCATAAGGGCCCTGCAGGATCTTTCTCCTTTCCACAGGGCCTCTAAGACTGAATTGTTCCAACAGGCCTTTAATATCTAGCCGGGAGAGAACTGCCACCCCACATCATTATAGAGCTGCTATGTGATCACCATCAGAAAAGAAGAACTCGCTTATATTGCAGTGGTACAGGACCACGTAATGGTTTTAAATTGTAACTATGTTTTATTAGTTTTAACTTGTAAATATGAATGTTGTTAGCTGCCCTGAGTCCACCTGCGGAAAGGGTGGGATAGAAATTTAAAGTAAAGAAATAAAATAAATAAATAAAGGATATGCCAGGTTCTTTTAGATTTCCAGACAAGAAACTGCAAACCTATGCAATACTTTGATTGAGATTTGCAAACTAATCAGCATGGGATGTTACTTCCACCATGAGTATCTGAAGAGGATTATCTCCAAAAGTTACAGAGCATCCAGTCTCTTTCCTCCCCCCGTGAACAATACAATTGGGCCATCTTAGACATTTCCTAAGAGGCTTGTTGGCTTCTCCTGAGAGTTGTGGGGATTTTGTAACCAAAATCTCCTTCTCTCCAGTCTCTCAATGGTAGAGAAACTGATGTTTATATTACTGGGTCCAATTGCACTTTAAGCTGCTCTGCTAACCATAAAATTGTACCCAAATGGTAATAATGTGGTACACCGAACTAAGTGGCCCAATTTCTTTACCATCTTTAAAATTATACAAGAAATTGGTATATATTTTGTAACATGTATTTATTGCAATGATCTAAACCAGGGGTGGCCAAACTGGCTCAGGAGCCACATGTGGCTCTTTCACACATATTGTGTGTCTCTTGAAGCCTTCACCACCATGTTGGTTGGCGGCTTAGAGAATGTATTTAAAAATTAAAGTTGCCTTTCCCCCACTTCTTCCTTCCTTCCTGCTCTCAAGCATCTGACGTTCGTCTCTTGCAGTTCTCAAGCATCTGACATTTATTCTATGTGGCTCTTACATTAAGCAAGTTTGGCCACCCCTGATCTAAACGATGACGTGGGCAACGAGGCCTGTTGACTGTAGAGTTCTGATTAAAAAACATCTCAAAGAACAACACTGTCTATCTATGGCTCTCCTACAAAATAATGGCTTCTGCAGTTTCTTTCAATAATGACTCTTGTGATATGGTACTTCTGAAGCTCCAAGGGTGTGAGTACACATAATGAATGATTTTTATACATCATTATGGCTAACAAGTCCCACTAGTAGAAAGTACCCCTATCGCATCACCAGCCAGGAATATGGTAAGCTGTTTCATGTAGACCAGTCTTGGACTGGAAGATTATGTAGATGTGAAAATAGCAAAGAGTCCAGTAGCTCCTTTAAAACTAACACATTTTATTGTAGCATGAGCTTTCGAGAAACACAGCTCTCTTCATCAGATGCATGGAGGGTATGTAGAAACTGGCCAGAGATATATAGGTGGTGCGGGGAGTGGATGCAGGAAGTGTTTCTCAAAAGCTTATGCTACAATAAAATTGGTTAGTCTTTGGATTCTTTGCTATTTTTGCAGCAACAGACTAACACGGCTAACTCCTCTGAATCTATGTAAGTGTGGTCTTCAGCGTGTATTATGTACGCTGTAATCTTTGGGTGCACTGATATATTCTGAATTATCCTTTTTGCAGCTGAGAGCAAGTATGCAGGAGGCAATCCCGTCTGTGTAAGGCCCACCCCGATATGGCAGAAAGGAATTGGAGAGTTCTTCAGCCAGTCCTCTAAGCACTCAGAGAAGGAGAACCAGGACTCCGATGAGGAGCCAGGATGCAGCGGAATAGGAAAGCCTAGGAGAAAGTAAGAATGGACTTCTCTTGACCATGCAACACTTTTTAGCTATGTTAGATGTTCAGTTGCTCGGTAAAATGTAGCTTGATCCTGGGACCCGCTTGCAACTTTCTCAATTTGGGTAAAGGCCTGCACAATAAATTCTTCATCCAAAGTTTTTAAAAAGCCTTCCCATGTTTTACTACTTAAAAGTGATAGACCACCCTAGAGAAGATTGCTTACAGATTCTCCTGTTCCTCTCCTCTTTATCTGCGCTGGCAAACAGACTTACAACATCAGTTTGTCTTTTTAATTAACATAACGATAAGCATTGACTCACGCAAACATTTGGCAACGTTTGTCGAGTCACAGACAGCATCAACCTGTTTGGTGCAGTGGTTAAGCGTGTGGACTCTTATCTGGGAGAACTGGCTTTGATTCCCCACTCCTCCACTTGCACCTGCTGGAATGGCCTTGGGTTAGCCACAGCTCTCGCAGGAGCTGTCCTTGAAAGGGCAACTTCTGGAAGTGCCCTCTCAGCCCCACCCACCTCACAGGGTGTCTGTTGGGGGAGAAAATATAGGAGATTGTAAGCTGCTCTGAGTCTCTGATTCAGAGAGAAGGGTGGGGTATAAATCTGCAGTCTTCCCAGTACCAAATTGCTGACCTCAAATGACTGCCTGGCAAAGATCCATTCTGTATACCTGGAAGGGGGGGTGGGAGACGCTAGACTGTGCTACTTTATACTGGAATGTTAGGTTTTAAGCTTCTAAAAGGTAAAGGTAGTCCCCTGTGCAAGCACCAGTCGTTTCCGACTCTGGGGTGACCTCGTATCACGATGTTTTCATGGCAGACTTTTTATGGGGTGGTTTACCATTGCCTTCCCCAGTCATCTACACTTTCCCCGCAGCAAGCTGGGTACTCAATTTACCGGCCTCAGGAGGATGGAAGGCTGAATCAACCTTGAGCTGGCTATCTGAACCCAGCTTCTGCTGGGATTGAACTCAGGTCGTGAGCAGAGAGCTCAGACTACAGTACTGCAGCTTTACCACTCTGCGCCACGGGGCTCCTTTTAAGCTCCTACAAAGCTATTTTTCCTGCAACAGATTAATATGGCTGTCCCAGTGGAATTATTCCAATCTTTGTAGGGATAATGACTATTGGGAATACTGTAGTACTTTCTCCATGTCTGAAACATAAGACTGTCTCAAAGGAGTCTTGCTTCATTCTTTTTAATGAAGTGCCTTTTAAAAAATGGCTTCAGTTGTTAGCTTCCAGGCAGCTTTCTTGGTTAGGCAATCTAGGAGGCGACTTCTGTGCGAAGATTGACTCGCAAGAGCTCTGAAATGCTGATGTGGTTTCCCCCAAGCTTATCTGACTTAATCAGTACATTATTAGGGGGGAAAGTTTCCTGGCATTCACTTTCAAATGTATTGCTTGAGGCCATTAGTCACATCACAAAGGTTTCTCTGGGTTTGTTTACTAGGGCGATGAGCCATCAGCCAGGGTGTTGATTCATTCCATTACTGATGACTTTTATACCTTCTGGGCGTGTCATTTCCAAACCCTCTTAAAAGTCAGTTCAAGATAAAAGGCTGATTAACTCTAAACTAGGAGGCTTTGTGTGTGTAAAAGGGCTGTCAAGTTGCTACTCTACAAGAGGCTTTCAAGGCAAGGGAGAAGCAGAGGTGGTTTGCTGTTGCCTTCCTTTGTGGGTTCCTGTGGTCTCCCTTTCAAGGACAAGCCATGCTTAGCCTCTGAGAGTTGACAAGATTGCACTAAACCAGGGATGGCCAAACTGCGGCTCAGGAGCCACATGTGGCTCTTTCATGCATATTGTGTGGCTCTTGAAGCCCCCATCATCCTGTTGCCCGGCTTGGAGAAAGCATTTGTCTCTTTAAATCACTTATCCAAGCCAAGCCAGATGGTTAAAGTTGCTTTTTTACCCACCACTCCCTCCCTGCCTCCTTGCCTGTCTTTTGGCTCTCGTACTTCTAACATTCATGTCTTGCGTCTCTCAAACATCTGATGCTTATTCTATGTGGCTCTTACACTAAGCCACCTTGAGAGCCAGTTTGGTGTAGTGGTTAAGTGTGTGGACTCTTATCTGGGAAAACCAGGTTTGATTCCCCACTCCTCTGCTTGCAGCTGCTGGAATGGCCTTGGGTTAGTCATAGCTCTCGCAGAGGTTGTCCTTGAAAGGGCAGCCCCACACACCTCACAGGATGTCTGTTTTTTGGGGGGGGGGGCGGAGGAAGGTAAAGGCAGGGCTTTTTTTGAGCAGGAACGCAGTATCAGGGTGTGGCCTAATATGCAAAGGAGTTCCTGGTGGGCTTTTTCTACAAAAAAAAAAGCTCTGGGTAAGCCGTTCTGAGATTCAGAGTGAAGGGCAGGGTTTAAATTATTAATTATATTATATATTGTTTTATTGTATCATGGTTTTACCATGTCTTGTTAGCCGCCCTGAGCCTGCCTTGGCGGGGAGGGCGGGATATAAATAAAAGTTTATTATTATTAGCCCAATTTCGTCTTCTTCCCTCCCCCACTTTACTTTAGCGTCCTCCTAAATGGAACAATTATTTGAACATTGCAGTTTTGATGTTAAAGTTATTCTAGCGTAAGGCCATTGATTTCAGCGGGAATGAACACTGCATGGAATTGAACTGTAGATGCAGCTGATCGGAAATGTGGGACACTGAACAGCTTGAAGGCCAGTTCTAAAACACATGGGGACAACCTGTATGGATAGCTTGGTGTGTGGAATGCAGCCGTCTATCTAGAAGAGGGCGGTTCCCGAATTTCTACTGCCATGGCCCCATCTATTTTGTATTGGTGGTGTTTTGGGGCCTGGGATGCTGAGCATGCAGACAAGGAATCCTTCTGTCTCCTTTCAAAAATAGCCCCCGGGTGTAAACTTAACGCCACTGCCGCTCTGTCTGGGAAGACAAATTCGGTTTCTAATCTGCCTTGTATGTATAGCATAGTGACCCAAGGACATCCACCGCACACTGTATCCTAATGCTGTTGTGGTGTGCAAAAGTATTGAATTGGATGCGTTTGCGGAGAATAAACGGTATGAAGCACCATACAAGACATTCTGGCAAGCAGGTTGGAAGAACGAACCAATTTAAATGTAACACACACCTCTGGCTGTAAACAATCCCACCCCCCCACCCCCCCGGCCTGGAAAATGAGACTCGTGTGAACATTATGTTAAAATATTTGGAGTTCAAAGATGTTGGAATACAAGTTATTTACATTCCAGCCATTATAGAGTTAACTGTTGTTGTTTACCTAAAAGAGGAAGTGATGTATTGTAGCTTAAACACAATTAAGTCCTGGCTTTTCTAAGCCTGGGAAAAATGAAAACACAGGTCAGTTGGTGCCTGGTGTGTGAAACTCCTTTGATCTCATATGCAAGGTGAATTGCCCGTCTTCCTGTCTCAAAGTTCTCTGGAAACTAAAAGCCAGTTAACAGAGTTGTTAAGTAGCCATGTAGCGGATAAGACGTAGTTCACCATGCTAGAATGCTAAGTTTTATTTCTTTTATTCCAAGTACCTTTTTCTGATGTTTTATAGTAAACTTTATTTCTTTTGATAAGCTTGTTTCCATTTATTGCCTTCTCCACACCCCTGAATTTTTAAATGCATTTCCCAGCAAAAGAACCCCTATAACCTGGAGAGCTTTTCAACCAGAGTATTAATGGCATTGCTTCTTTTTTCCTACAGAGCGGTCCCTCTGCCCTCTTGCCCTGCTGAAAAGGATGCCTCTGACGATGACCAAGTATAAACCTGTTCCTGCCTCTTCTTGTTAATGGATTTTGCCACACGCTGTCTAATGTGGCTTTGTCTGTGTGTACATCTGTATATATTTGGTCTGAATAAGGGCCTTTCCAAAACCATGACAGATTTAACTTTGTTTACTTCAGACAATCTAAAGCTTGACTGCCGTCAAGGGAAATTGGGAGAGCTTAATCTAAGAATAGCTGCCAATGCGATAAGTGGCGTTTCTTTCTGCACTTGCTGAACTTCTGTGCCATAATGTGTTAAGAAAATTATTAAACTTTTTTTTTACTAAAACAAGGTTTTGGGGCTGATGATGTTTATCTCGCCTTCTGATACAGGTAGAATGCTAATTATTGGAAAGGAGTGGTTTCAAGTGCTCAATGACATTAACAGGCAAATGACAACAGCAGGCATGTTTGGTGTGATGTGCAGAGGGATAGTAGGCATGGCGAAATCAGCACTGGTAATGAGACAGGAAACCTAGCTCTCCATTCAGTCCAGCTGGATGCATCACCTCGAGCTTCATTATCAGTTGCAGTTCAGTAGTCTCCTTGTAATCTCCCTTTGAAACTCCTTTGGAGACTGCTGAAGTGCAACTGATAATGAAGCTCAAGACAATGCATCTATCAGCTTCTCATTACCAGTGCTGATTTCGCCATGCCTGCTACCCCTCTGCATATCACACCCAATCCATTCATGCCTACTATTGTCATTTGCCTGCTAATATTTGGTATCTGAAGAAGTGAGCAGTGACTCACAAAAGCTCGTACCCTGCCACAGATTATGTTACTCTCTTACGGTGCCCCTGGACTCTTGTTCTTTTCTACTGCTATAGACAGACTAACATGGCTGCCCATCTAAACAAAAGGAAGATATAGACCATTTTATTTGTAATAATTACTTGCAAGGTGACTGTAGGGTAACACTAAATCAGGGGTGGCCAAACTACAGCTTGGGGGCCGTGTGTGGCTCTTTCACACATACTGTGTGGCTCTCAAAGCCCCCACCATTCCATCAGCCAGCTTGGAAGCATTTCTCTCTTTAAGTGCATTCTCCAAGTTAGCTGGTGGTTTGGAGAATGTAGTTAAAGTTGCTTTCTTTCCACCTTCCAGATCTTCCTTTCTTCCTTCCTGCAGCTCTCAAACATCCAAGGTTCATGTCTTGCAGCTCTCAAACATCTGACGTTTATTCTTTGTGGCTCTTATGTTAAGCAGGTTTGGCCTGTACAAAATTCTACATATTCTGTACAAAAGCCAGGTTAGGGTAAGAACATAAGAGAAGCCATGTTGAATCAGGCCCATGGCCCATCCAGTCCAACACTCCACAGTGGCCAAAAAACCAGGTGCCATCAAGAGGTCCATCAGTGGGACCAGGACACTAGAAGCCCTCCTGTCCCCCCTCCCCAAGCACCAAGAATACAGAGCTTCACTGCCCCAAACAGAGTTCCAACAATACGCTGTAGCTAATAGCCACTGATGGACCTCTGCTCCATATGTTTATCCAATCTCCTCGAAGCTGTCTATGCTTGTACAGAGAAAGCATGAGACCGCAACATTCTCAATATATTAATGCCTACATACACTATTCCTTCCAGCAAGAGTTAATGTTCTTTTGGGGCTTGGACTAGACCCTGGAGGTCCCTTCCAGCTCCACGATTTTATGAAATTGTGTCATTCATGCAAATGCTTAATTTCTTAGGCTCCTTCACAGCAGTAGGCACAGTCTTCATATAATAAGCGTAAACATCTGCTAACTAGTATATTATGTTCTAATTGCCATCAAGCCAGCTGTCTGTGGAAGAATAATATGGCAGTTTGGGACTGTAATTGTTTCTGGGGAGGGCTGCTGGAAGGATGCCACGGAAAGGGGGGGGGGAATCTTTTTTTTTTCTACTATGAGAATACATGTGGAAGTTTGTCCTCGCTGAAACTGAGAAATGACTTCGTTAAATAAACTTGTAAGCAGGGTTCCCTCTGAGTTAGCATGAGCTAGCTCACAGATTTTTAGCCTTCAGCTCACACATTTTTGTCTTAGCTCAGGAAAATTGGCCTCGGAGCACACTAATTTATGCAGTAGCTTCCAATCTAATGCCAGTAGCTCACAAAGAATTTTTGCTCACAAGACTCTGCAGCTTAGAGGGAACATTGCTTGTAAGCTGCCATGACCTCAAAGATGGAATATAAGGCTTTGGGAAATATAAATACTAGGAAAGAAATTGAGATGTATGGGGAACTAACTTTTTCAGTTAAGGCAAGGCACCAGTTTGGTGTAGTGGTTAAGTGTGTGGACTCTTATCTGGGAGAACTGGGTTTGATTCCCCACTCCACTTGCAGCTGATGGAATGGCCTTGGGTCAGCCATAGCCCCCATAGGAGTAGTCCTTTTGAAAGGGCAGCTTCTGTGAAAGCTCTCTCAGCCCCACCCACCTCACAGGGTATCTATTGTGGGGGGAAGGAGATAAAGGGGATTGTAAGCCACTCTGAGTCTCTGATTCAGGGCGGAATATAAATCTGCAATTCTAGATTCAGGTGGGTAGCTGTGTTGGTCTGAAGCAGCAGAACAAAGTTTGAGTCCAGTGGCACTTTTAAAACCAGCTTTATTCAAGATACAATTTTGTTGGTTTATTTTTTAAAATATGTACATGTTTGTGCTTGGAAGTCTTAGCAACCTCTGATGACTGGCCCCTACTTAACTTCTGACTGGACTGGGCTTGCCTGGGCTCTCCAGGTAAGGGCCAAGGTATGAGGTTTTGTGTGCATGCACACAAAAGCTTGTATCTTGAATAAATCTTCGTTGGCCTTAAAGGTGTCACTGGGCTCAAACTTAGTTCTTACTCAAGAACTGTGGTCCAGGAGAATAACTACGATTAACAATAAAATCTAGGAGTAATATTTAGTGTGAATTGCTGTTTAGCAGAAATATTTATCTACTTAATCCATATTTAGTTACCCTAGAAATTCTCATCCTACACACCGACCAAAAATTAAAAAATCAACCACAGGTTAACACCATATAATCAGAGAATAATCACAGTAATGCATAAAGCCACAAAGTGAATGAGTAAAGAGATAAAAGACATTTTCCAGCCAGATCAACCTAAGGGCTTTTAGGTTTACCTTATGTGACTGCAAATTGCTTGATTGACTGGAACGTAGTAACTAAGTCTTTGCTTCAGTAAATGCTTAAAAGAATCTAGTAGTTTTTGGTACCCTTGTGCGATGTTTGATATGCTAACTGTGTGCTTGAAACCTTTGGCCATACTTGGTCAGGAAAGCTTACATGCTGTTAGCCTAACCTACCTCACATGATTGTGGGGAGGATAACAGAGGGCAGGGAGAATCATGCAAGTTGTCGTTAGGGAGAAAGACACAGTATAAATGAAAAAAAGTTTTTGAGAAAATTGAAAAGGCAGAAAAGTTTAGGATGATACTTGCCCAGGGTTTAGACTTCTGCTACCCTTAGGATTGGAAATACCTAGAGATCTGGGGAGGGTGAGGTTGGGGAATGATTTCAGCAGGATAAATGCTATAGTCTGTCTTCCAAAGCAGTCATTTTCTCCCAGGGGACTGATCTTGGTGGTCTGGAGATAAGAACATAAGAGAAGCCATGTTGGATCAGGCCAACGGCCCATCCAGTCCAACATCCTGTGTCACACAGTGGCAAAAAATTTTATATACACACATACACTGTGGCTAATAGCCACTGATGGACCTGTGCTCCATATTTTTATCTAAACCCCTCTTGAAGGTGGCTATACTTGTGGCTGCCACCACCTCCTGTGGCAGTGAATAAATTAAGATAAATGAGATAAATTAAGATGAGTAGCTGTGCTTGTAGCAATAGAAAAGAGCAAGAGTCCAGTAGCACCTTAATGACTAACAAGACTTGTGGCAAGATGGGAGCACCCATGAGCCACTGCTCACTTTAGATGTCTGAAGAAGGGAGCAGTGACTCATGAAAGCTTACACCCTGCCACAAATTTTGTTAAGGTGCTACAGGATTCTTGGGAGATAAACTGTAACACTCGGAAGTTTTCAGGTGCTACCTGGAGGCTGCTAAATTGGGTATCTGGTGTATAACTCCCTTCTAACAGATCCAAGTGGGCAGCCATGTTGGTCTGAAGCAACAGAACAGAATAGGAGTCAAGTTGCACCTTTAAGACCAACGAAGTTTTATTCAGAATGTAAGCTTTCATGTGTGCATGCACACTTCTTCAGATGAGGAATCAGGTACAGTGAGCAGAGCTACAAGTAGTTGATAGGCAGTGGTTTAGAATGCAAAATGGTACAAATTTAAAATCCAATGGCAGAATAGTAAAATTAACAAATTGAGCAAACCTTTGATCTGGGTAGCATGAGCATGAGAAACCAATAAAACAGTAACATGTCAAAATGTGAGAATGTCCGCTAATCATTGTATTGTTTATAAGCCTGGGCCAAATAAGGGTATTTCTTAGAAGTTTTCCCCATCCAACTAATTTACCTTTTAACATGTAACATATACACAGTTTGCCATTAGAAGAAAAATACATTAAAACATAATTGCAAGATGGCTGAAGTTAGGGAACAAAATCCAGATATTTTTTGAATGCGTTGCACCAGGTTTTGGAAGGCTTGACTGATATTTCTTTGGGTGAAATAGCACGCTTTTCTTGAATGCAACAGGAAGGCCGAAAGTATTTTTGTTGTTGTTAATGAGATCTGAAAGAAACTCAACTATGTCATGAACCCAAGGGCGCTTCAATCGCTTTGCAATGCATTCCTCGCCCATTCTCACCATTGCCCGCGCCACTCCCTTCCCCACCCTCTATTGTTCCATAGAGGCGCCGCTGCAACCGAAGACTCACGCCTCACCTCCTGTCGCGTCACGTGACCCTCCTGCACGCCTACCTCCTCCATCGAACTCACTTCCGCCTAGCAACCGAACGCGGTTGCTAGGGCGCCTTCGTGGCGGCCTCGACCCGGAAGCGCTCTCGCGACGGAGCCGAGGCCCAGCAGGCCAACATTCCATAGGGCGCCGGCTGGCAAGGGGCGTGTGCTCGCAGAAAGCGCATCCGGGTCGCGCTCCCCCTCCTCCTTTCTCTTCCCCGCTCCTCCCGTCAGAGCGCGACCACAGAGGGGGGTTCGCGCCCCCAGCTCGTCCCTGCCGCCAGACGCCTCCCTCGCTCCGGAAAGCCGTCGTGGTCTCCTCAGAGGTCTTGTGTCGTTAACGGTCGCCGACAGGCGGGGGCAAGGCCGCGCCTCGAGGGAGGGAAAGGCGACGCGGGACTCGCGCCATGCTCTGGACTCGCTTTTTTTGTGTGTTCGTGTGAAGGGGGAACACGCGTGTCTGTCGCCTCCGCGCGGGCCAGAAGAGAAGAGGAGGGGGGATTTTAATTAAAAAACCCCTTCTCCCCACTCCTTTCGTTTCCTCTCCCCCAAATCCTCAGCCATGCACGAGCCTTCGCCCCGCTGTCCCGCGGGCGGGGTCTTCGTGGCCTGGCTCCCCTCGGCGACCCCTTCCCCACGACCCCGCTCCAGGCACGCCAGGAAAGCGCTGAGAAGCTGCGAGCGGCGGAGGACGCGCCGCTGACCGGGGGACGCTCGACAAGTAAGTCCGGCTCCGACTCCTTTCCCTGGCAGCCCTTCTTTCCCCCTCTTTCAGGCTTTTCCAGCTGGGCCGTTGGCAGTGTTCCGTCTAAGCCAGGGGTGGCCAAACTGTGGCTCGGGAGCCACATGTGGCTCTTTCGCACACATTGTGTGGCTCTCGAAGCCCCTACCACCTCATTGGCCGGTTTGAAGAAGGCATCTGTCTCTTTAAATCACTTCTTCAGCCCAAGCCAGCTGGCAGCTTGGAGAATGCATTTAAGGTTAAACTTGCTTTCTTTCCATCTCTCCTCCCTCCCTTCCTGTTCTCAAACATCTGATGTTCATGTCTTGTGGCTCTCAAACATCTGACATTTATTCAATGTGGCTATTGCATTAAGCAAGTTGGGTCACCTCTGCTCTAAGCTGAGTTATTGTGAGCTGGCTCACAGATGTTTAGCCTCTTGCTCACTGATTTTTGACTTAGCTCAGGAAAAATGCCCCCAGAGCACAATAATTTGTGCAGTAGCTCACAAAGTAGAATTTTTGCTCACAGGACTCTGCAGGTTAGAGGGAACATTGGCTGTTGGATATATTAAAATTGGATTCCAGTAGCACCTCAGGCGCCATCACAGTACACCATATCTCCTGCTGGGTTCTTCCTTGGCGCCAGACGCTTTTCAAGGGGGTAGGTGAATGAGGGACTTGCCACGTGGGGGATTAAGGCTGGGCTTGTGTTTATTTCAGCCCTGCAGAAACCGGGTAGCTGCTGAGTATAATGGTTCTCCAGTATACTAGGAGGTGCTTTAATATTTTTTATTTACCTTATTTATTCCCTGTCTCCTCCCTCCCCCAAACCAGGGTTCACCCAAAGTAGCCTACAGTTTCCTTTTACCTTTTTGATCCTCACAACAGCCCTGTGAAATAGATTAGGCTGACGGGATGTGAAATAGATTAGGCTGTGAAATAGATTAGGCTAGTTTGGATGTCCACCTCAAGTCTCATGAGAAAGGTGGGCTATGACGGGATATGGCTAAAGCCAGTTTGGTGTAGTGGTTAAGTGCATGGACTCTTATCTGGGAGAACCAGGTTTGATTCCTCACTCCTCCACTTGCAGCTTCTGGAATGGCCTTGGGTCAGCCATAGCTATCTCACAGCTGTCCTTGAAAGGGCAGCTTCTGTGAAAGCTCTCTCAGCCCCACCTACCTCACTGGGTGTTTGTTATGGGGGGAAGGAGATAAAGGAGATTGTAAACCGCTCTGAGTCTCTGATTCAGAGAGAAGGGCGGGGTATAAATCTGCATTATTCTTCTTCTAGGCCGAGGTCGCCCTGGCAGAGTGTACCTTGAGTCAGGGCAGCATTGCCCACTCTGACTGGCAGCTATTCTCTCTGCGGTATTAGGATAAGGTCCTTGGTCTCGCCTGCTGTCCAATCTTTTTAGCTGAAGATGGAGCCTGGGACATTCTGTCTTCCAAGCTGATCCTCTGCCATTGAGTCAGGGCTTCTCTGTGATTTGGGAAAAAAGTTCAAAAATAGGAACTGTCTGTCAGGGTTACTAGCCACTGTGGTCCCTGTAGCTAAATCTGGCAATGCTGCTTGTCATAAGTTCTGTGGTGTAAAATTCCACAGGGTGTTTGTGTAATATTGTGTCAGCCATGATAGCCTGTAATAGTAGAATATACTATGTAATAGTAAGAACAAAATTAGTAGAGCAAAATTATGCATATATAAATAGTAGAACAAAAATTTATGCTATGCATACATATATATGATGATGTTGGTATTTTGTGTATATGTACCTGGAAGTCATGGTGACTTCTGGCGACTCCTACTGGGACATGGAGGATGCTCAGAGAAGTGGCTTGATACAGCCTGTCTCTGCCTCCTGCTCCTGGTATTCTAAGGTCGTCTCTCATCCAAGTACTTGCCAGGGTCAGCCCTGCTTAGCTTCTGAGATCTAATGAGATCAGGTACCCAGGTCAGAGCCGTACCTGGAAAAATTTTGTTGGTCTTTAAGTTGCCATTGAACTGGAATTTTGTGTGTGGTACAGAGAAAGAAAAATCCGTGTTAGCATTTGTTGACTTTCAGTTTGTGTGTGTGCTGGGTACCTTCTACCCAAGTCTGAAAGTTTAAAAGTGTTCTGGAACACTCCTTTCAGTGCCTTTATACTTGTAATATAAATACAGACTTTGCCTCTTCTTGTCAGAAGCTAAGCTGAACACTTAAGGATGTTGCTACACCAAAGGAGCTTGGAGGTTTTTTCACTTCCTCTTTGCTGTTGGCCTCTAGACTGCATTGTTTTCCAACAGTGAGCTTTGATGATTCAGTTCATAATATGTAGCAGTTTTTATTACTGTGGTTTGTACCTGGAGATCTGAGCTGAGATGTGAATTCTATTGTGCATCTGGCTGGTTTAGCTCCTGCGTCCTGCCTTTTAGTGATCCTGTAGGGTCAAGGGACTTGGACATAAGACGTTTCGTTGCATATGGCTTCCTTCTTCTCTCTCCTCCACTCCGGGCATTTTCATAGCATCCTTGTGAGGCAGGTTGCATTGAAAGACTGGGGGCTAGCCATGGTCACGGGTGGGGGGGGGGCTAACTTGCATCTTTCCCCATCTCAGACCCACACTCTAACCACTGTGCTATGCAGCTGAAGGTATTGCATGCTCAGAACTGCACCTGGCATGCACAAACACTGAAATATGTGCCTGGCATATTAAAATTATATGTATTTGCAATACAATTGCTTCTAGGCCTTTTGGCTGAGATCGTGTAGTGTTTGCACCACTATTTGAGTGATTGCTGTCTTAAACACAAATAAACTTGGAAGTTGGTCTGTCAGAGGATCTACTGCCAAAGGCACATTCAGGGTTGAACAGTTGGGGGAAACCTGTTCTTGGAAGCTGAACATGATAAATGGCTTTGGCACTCTTCAGAACTTTCTTCAGTTGTGAACTTGGCCCCAAACGTATCTGACTCTGGTGCAGAAGGAACCTGTGCTTCAATACTACATTGTTTTAATAGTATAATATATACACAGATAACTAACAGCACATTTATATTTCAGTAGCAGCTCATGGAATTCCGTAGGTAGCACTGAGTGGTGTGCAGATGAGCTGGCTTATCTTAGATCTAAATTATGAAACTGAAATTTATGAGCAAAAAGATCCATAAAATGAAGCAATCTCAGTGCCCGGAGGGTATCTCAATTCCTGTGTGTAACTGCAGTGTATGTACTCTTCTTGCTCCTTGCTTATCGTACATGGCAGCTTCCTGTTTGGTACCACAGATCTATACTATGGTCTCCCATCTGTTGGTATGCTGATGCTCACGCGCTTCAGATGCAGAGCTTGTATGTATGCACAAGTGGTCTTAGAGCCGAAACAATCTCAACCTGTTCTCTGTTTTTCAGTCTGTAGGACCCCATCCCACTGGTGTGGCATGTGAGCCAAGTTTTATCTAGTAGAGCATGCGATTAGAGGTTTTGGAGGCAAGATGATTTCTACCCATTTTCAAGCTTCATATGTAAAATCAATCATGAAAATTAAGTAATGGCTTGGTGTGTTTGCTCATGTTGATTTGGGTGGAATGTAATTATGTGCCATAAAGATTGCAGCAAAAGGTATATTGGTATTGATTTTTTCACCACATTGATTTCATAATTTTTTTAGAACATGTGTTACAGAACTTTGCCCTAACATTCTAGAATACTTCCTGAGTTGGCCCTGTCCAATTTGGGGACTCAGCTTGGATCAAAGACTGCTTTACACTCACCCGTCTGAGCGAACAGTCTTCAGCTAGAGTCTGCTTGCCCTTTTGGAGATCTTGGTGGCCTCTGATACTCATTCAGCACAGGAGCTCTGTCCTTGATTGAAGTCTGAAATATTTCACTTCCAGCTGCCAACTTTGTTTTTTGGGTTGCAGTGGCAGTTGAAGAAATTATGAGATCTGGTGAGTTTTAGTGCTGGCATTCCTGAGGTTCAGTTTCAGTGTACAGCCGGCAAGGATGTAAAGACTTGAGGGTCACCAAGATGGCAGCTTCCTCAAGCCACATTTTTTGGGTCAGCAAGAGATATGTTCTAGGATATGACAACCAGCAATCTGAAATGCGGGCCCTGCGGGACTTTGAACAGTTCCGCAGGGCCTGCAAAACCATCTTGTTCCAAACGGCCTTCACCAGCTGAAACTACTAAACTACCAAGTAAACTTGCCAGCGAATATAGCGCTAAATGCACTAATGTTTTTTAGAATTTTAATGGATTTTAATTGTAGTTAAATGTTATTTATTGTATAATGTATGTATTGAGTTTTTTTGCTGTTAGCCGCCCTGAGCCGCTTGGTCGGGGAGGGCGGGATACAAATAAAATGTGACTGACTGACTGACTGAAGTTATCTGGCTTGCATTCCATTGACAGGGGACTGCCACCCTAGCATATCATAGGGGCGCTCCAGAAGTGGCTACTGCAGTTTGAATCTTGGGTGGTATCTATGTCCAGAAGCATGTTTGGCTAGCTTTGTTTAGTGTATAAGTTTTTGACTGGTTCATCATTCGTGTCTTTGTAGCCTCCTACTTCTGCATTGTTCTTTCCCAGAGACTGCCCTTTAAAAACAGACTGGAAGATTCAGTTGGTGCAAAAATGCTGCACCGCTATCCCTTCTTTCCTTCCAGCGACTCAAGACAGCATGAAATTGAAATAAACTGAAACTGAACAATTTCCCCCTTCTCCAGTATATTTTCACAGGAACCCTGTGAGGTATGCTAGGTTCAGAGACCATGACTTGCCAAGGGTCACCCAGCAGCCATGACTGAGTGGGCATTGAACACTGGTCTCCCCCTCCCTGGGGGAGGGGCATAACTTGACACACTAACCGTTACACAGAACTATTGCTGAGAAGGAATCAGTACGGCAGCCACACTGGTAACCTATAAACTTGAAGGCCCGATTCCAGGCAATGGTGCTTACTTCTAAAGCTATACCTGGTGTATCTTGAGGTTAGCTGCAGAAGGCTCCGCTAAAAAAGAAAGAAAGCACAGGAGAGCCATTGTTATGTGGACTGACAGTCCTAGAGAAGCCCATTAATTGGGTCAGTGCATCTTGGGAAACTCCTATGCAGCCTCTATGGAGGGGGCAAAGTGCCCTTTAATTATGAGGGCTTGTTGGGAAACTGAAATCTCTTTAGTTTCAGAGGGCAGCGGTGTTGGTCTTCAGTGGAATAGCTAGATTCAAGCCTAGTGGCAGCTTAGAAACCATCAAGGTTTTCAGGATAAAAGCTTTCAAGGGTCAAAGCTCCCTTTGTCAGATATCTTTGACTCTCAAAAGCTTATACCTTGAAAATCTTGTTGGTCTCTAAGATGCTACTGGACTGGAATCTAGCTGAAATCGCTTTAGTTGGTGTCCCCCTCTTTTTTGTGAATAATAGGACTGATGTTTTCTACAGTCAGTTCTATGTGTTCTGTTTACTCCTGATGTGCTTTGCTGTCTTGAGAATTTTGGGGAATGAGTAAAAAACCCAACTTAAATAGCTGAAGCTTTGGTTTTTATGGCAAGAAAAGGTTATGCATCTTATGTTTGGTTTCTGAAAAGCGTTTGGGGGCAAGGCACTGTTAGTCTTTTTTGTCTAGGCTCAACTCTTTATTTTGCAAAAGCTTTCTTAAAGCACCGTGTCAAATGAGGGTTTGCCATGGAAGGGCCCAACTCGCTAAGCAGGGTTAAACGTCAGAGGAACGCTGCTTTTTGTTCAGTGGAAAACAAATCTTCACAACCAGCACAAAAGCGCAAATGCAACGTGCGTGTGTTCCCGACTGGCATGATGTATCAGCACCGAAGAACTTGAGGCAGGTGAATGATCTCCCTGCAGCTCCTTGGCGCTTTCTGGGTTCAACTCTTCCTGCTGCCACCTACTTGTTTAGCTTCTCAGCGCTGATGCGTGGGCACAACTGTGAACCGCTTCCATGGCAACCACCTTCAGCTGGTGACTGATCTGCAAATAGGTGATTAAACTATGCAGATTTATTCAAAATAGATGGAGTTATTGTTTTTTTTGGGGGGGGTGTCAATGCCAGGTGACATGGTTTTTCCTCTCTTCAGGTAGGGGAAAAAAGGGTTAGCACCAACTTGTGCACCTTCCGAAGAAAACTCCCATGTCCTGGTAGGATCGTAATGACTTCTTGTGCTCCGTCCGTGCAGTGTTCTTGGTACAGAACCCCTGATCATGTGCCTCGCTTCATGTTTTGAGACTCTTCCATCGTATGGCCAGCTCTGCCCACTTGTAGGTGTGCTGGCATTCTGGTTGTCTGACCAGAATATTGTGTCGGTCAAGACTGTCTCTGGGTATCTAGAACAGCTGTTTGATGTTGAGCAATGTGCAGTGTTAACCTAGAGCAAGCAGTAAATCATCGTGGTGTCGCATTATAGTATTGTGGATAGCCCAGGCTAGCCCAGTCTCACCAGATCTTGGAAGCAAGGCAGGATGCGCCCTGGCTAGCATTTGGATGGAAGATCTCCAGGGAATACCAGGGTCATGACTCAGAGGCAGGCAATGGCAAACTACCTCTAAATATCTCTTCCCTTGAAAGTCCTACAGAGTAGCCAAAAGTCAGCTGTGACCCAAGTATTCTGTAACCCAGAAGCAGCACGGAATGTCAGTGCCAAGAACAAGGACGGGGCCCTTCGAGTACAATGTTTATCCATTTACATATTTATGTGCCAGTTAAACATACAGCAAAAAAATCTCTGGGTGTGCCACATCAGTAGTCACAATAATCAGTCCTGTAAGCTGCTGTGCCACCCATGGGCTGTCTAGTAAGTACAGTTGCAGTAAAGAGTTATTTTTATGGTACCCAGGAAAAGCAGCTAACCCTCCCCCCCCCACTCCGGCCCCGACGATGACGATTTAGCTTAACTGAAAAGGGCTTGTGGCCAACTGAGTCCTCCAGTGCTCACAGAGCTGTTCAAAAATGTTGTGATATTGATTGATCTTCTGATCAGTTGACCTGCTTGGGGGGGTGGCCTTTTTTAACCCCCCCCCCTCCAATATGGCATTCCAGTTGCAGGTAACAAGGCCTGCATGTTCATTTCCTTCAACCCGGCCTACTTCCCCTTCCTTTGAATTTCTGTTGGCTCTAGCACTGGAGGCCCATTAGCTTTAAATATAGATAACCTTATCATCCGGCTGTTCTTTTGCTCTGTTCGGGGTTACCTAAGTACTGGGTGCTGAGTGGCCTTGTGTGCACCTTCTGAAACTTCCAGGCGTGTTCCTGAGGCTCCCGCACTATTACTGAAGCTGAAATGCATATTTATCTTATGAAAATGTTTGTGTTGCACTGGCTTATGGAAAATGTATCTCAAACTGGCAAACTAATACTCACCAAAAAGCCATATGGGTTTGTGGAATCACTTAAAGCACCTAGGATATTGTAACTTCCAGGCAGGCTCCCACTGGCCCAAGGGCTGCCATTAAAAAGCATGGATTCCCAACGTGGTGCCCGTGGGTGCCACGGCGCTCACTGATGGGCGCCTTTCGTGGTGCCCACCAAGTATTTTTAGAAAATAAAAATATTCTTCTGTTTGGCTATGCTGGTTTTTAAAAATGTGACTTTGGCAGCAGCTGCCGCCGCAGAATAAGGATTTCCACTTTGTGAATTAAGGCAAGCTGCGACTGGTTCTGCATTCTGGGGCTGCGCTCAGCACATTGCGTCAGAATTCCAGGGGTTCCTGTGGGTTCAAAAGGGTTGGGGGCCCCTGCTAAAAAGTTAGCTTCGTCTTACACAGCTTTATAGGAATTCTTCAAGACCAGCAAATCCTTCAAGGTCCTGGACAAAAGTGAATTTTTACACCTCTAAGAGAATAGGATGAACATGGCTTTGGGATATTTGACTTCTCAGCACCCCTCCCCAGGTCTGTTTCTTTTCATCAGAGTTACTGTTAGGCACCAGATGGTGAAAATGTCAGGTTTTGTCCTTGATTCAAAGCTACCAAGTGTTCGCAACCTTGATTTATTGAGCCAAGATTGTCCCCACAGTGCTTTTACTTGCCTGGAAGGTGTATTATGACTCACCTGTGAACAAACTCACATAGGATTGGGCTGCCTTTAGTGCTCTCCAGTAGACTTTGTGTGGGCTGAAAAAGGTGCCTTTGCTACCAAGGTGACTCTTGGTATGTTCATATCTGAAAACACAGACGGAGTAGAACTTCCTTCCCCAGTTACGTCGTTTCATTGTAGGAGGATTCAAGGAAGCTGAATTAACCAGACTGTAGGCATTTTTAAACCCTTGCTGCCATAGTAGTTGCTGGGTGACCTTGGGCCAGTTATGCCTTCTTACCCTAACATACCTCACAGGGTAGATTCAGGTGGGTAGCTGGTCTGAAGCAGCAGAACAAAGTTTGAATCCAGTGGAACCTTTAAGAGCAACACAGGTTTTTTTCAAGGTATCATAAAACGTTGTTGGACTTAAAGGAGCCACTGGACTCAAAACGTTGTTCTTCTAACTCACCGGGTGATTCTGAGCATAAAAGAGAGGAGCAAATGATGTCAGTTGCTTTGGGGTTCCCATTGGGGAGAAAAGTGGAGTAGAAAATAAGTCTGAGCGGTTGTCCATCATCTTCTTCTGTATGCTGCCTGGTTTCCTTTTCTGTATATAAAAAAGGAAATTCTCTCAAATTGTAGTACTCGTCATTTATATATAATGCTGCTGCTGAATAGATCCGAGTGGGTAGCCGTTGTGGAAGGAACAGAGCAAAGCTTGTGTCCAGCGGCACCTTTAAGACCAGCAAAGTTTTATTCGAGGTACGAGCTTCCGCGTGCAAGCACGCTTCAGATAAAATGCAGTGGAAGAAAATCGTCCTGCATAAGTTTGTTTTTTGAAATGAGAAGATTCCAAAGGCTTTCTAGGTCGGTCTGTTCCTACTTACGGTTGCAACAGACCAGAACAAAGTGACCTCCTGCATTGCCCCTTAACTCTCCATCCTTCTGGTTGTGGTCTCTGGAGCATGCTCTCCCTGCATTATGTTCTCACAGCCAGCCGAGTTCCATGAGTCTCACACATTCTAAGGTGATGCGGCCCCCAGCTAGCCATTTAGGCTTTCCTGAAGATTATGTTCCAAACCACATAAGATTTTTGTCAGGCTAAACAGCAACATGCTCTTGTGACTATACTGTGACCCAGGTACGTCCGAGTAATGACTTTGGGCCAGGTATGTCCAAATAAGCCAGGGCCCAAAAGGGTTGCCAGCTCTGGGATGGGAAATGCCTGGAGATTTGGGGATGTAACCTGGGGGAGGGGAGGGACCTCAGTGGAGTGTAATGCCATAGAGTCCACCTTCCAGAGCATCCATTTTTACAGGGGACCTGATCTCTGTCGTCTGGAGATTAATTGGGATTCCAGGAGATCTTCAGGTTTCAGTTGGAGTTTGGACACCATAAAAGAGATAGGGTGGGACTGGGGGTTTATTTCAGTTGCTATCAACAAAATTAAGGATGCTCTAAATAACCATTTAATATTATAATTAGGGTTGATAATCTTCAGATGGGGCCTGGAGATCTCCTGGAATTGTAACTGACTTCCAGGGGTCTGTTCCATTGGAGAAAATGGCTGCTTTGGAAGATGGACTTTATGGCATTATACTTTGCTGAGGTCACTTTGCAAACCCTGCCGTTTCTAAACCTCCAGGAATTTCCCAGTCCAGAGCAGACGACCGTGTTAACTTCAGAAAAACAAGGTCATAGACTTCCTTGCATCTGTGGAATACCTTCTTTGGTTTTACCTTGTTTCCTAGATTAAAAATGAATAAGCGCTGCTCTTTAGGTCCATCCTGCTTTATTAATTGTGTTAAATAATTTGTCCGTGCTTCCTACATAAGCTTTTCCCTACTGGTGTTTGCGCAGATCTCTCTGCTGTCTGACATGTGCAGTGTTCTTTCCAAATGAGACCACAAGGCTGCCATTTCCTTCACAGGGCTGAGAGAGACCCAGATGTGGGCTGGACAGTCAATCGTCAACCAGTTTTTGCAAGCTGAATGAACCTGAGTCAATAGATAAGCTAGTTCCCCCCCCCACCCTCAGACCTTGAGGATCTAAACTTGAACTTCCTTCCCACAGCTCATGTGAATGAATATGTGGAGATTGTTGTGTGCGATGGACTGTGGTGAATAGATATTCAAGGGGCAGGGGCAGTCAATCTCCTGCTTAAGGAACATGAGGTTTTCTTTCATATTTCTTATTTTATATCTCTTTGAGATGGGAACCAAATATCTCGAGGCCGAAGCTATGGGAAATGGAGGAACAGAGGTTATCACTTGATTGGAGGGGAGGGATCAGCTGGGAATGGTGGCACCCCACATGTTCATGCTTCTCCCAGAATGCAAAGGGTTACATCTGAACTGATCGGTCTGTTGGAAGACTGAAATCACAGTCATCGGGTTCTTATTTTAGGGAGATGCGTGCTCTTTTATAAATAGGATTTTGCTCTTACAGTTGCCCTCTCTTTTTCTCTCTCTTTCTAGGTTGTATAAGATTTCCCCCCCTCGTTTCTACCTCTTGGAGGATTCCAGAGCTGCCCATTGAACGTTCTGTGGACGTGATGCCAAAAGATCTCCAAATGATTCTATAGTTTGACCCAATGGTTCTTCGGGATATATATTTCTCTCTTCAAGAATAAAAGTGCACAGTCCAAATCCCAGTCGCTGGCAGATAACTTTATTTTAAGATCATGGACCATTTTCCTAGGGAGAAAGATGAAAGGCAAAGAACAGGGAAGGGCAATCCTGGGAGAAGCTCCCACAACTCCCGAGCGTCAAGTTCCTCATCGACCTCTGGTGTTCTTATGGTCGGTCCCAATTTCCGAGTCGGCAAGAAGATAGGCTGCGGCAATTTCGGAGAGCTCAGGCTAGGTAAGGCACAACGATTGCGTCACTCGGGATTTGGGCCATAAAATAAGCCTAAGTGTGCGACACATTTTAATATCCATATATGTAAAAGCTGCAGGTGGCGGGGGCCAGTTTGAGATGGGCATTCCCCCTTCCTTCTCAGGCAGGAAATGGGTTCACCTGCAACCTGAAAACAAGATACGCCCATTGAGTCAAAGCTCCATTCACGGCTTCAGAGCAGATTTAATCAGCTAAAAGAGTCAAAATGGTGTAATGGCTAGAGTGTTGGACTCGGGAGTCCCCCACGTGATGCCTCTGGACACTTTGGTGCTGACCAGGTGTTTTGAAGAAGTGGGCGGGGCCAGATGGGGCTTTTGCCCAGCAAGGCCTCTGATTGACTGTTGGAGATATGACTGTCTATACAATTTTTAAAAAAATGTTGCTTTGGCAGCAGCTGCCACCGCAGCACAAGGATCTGCGCCGTGTTACTGAAGTTAAGCTGTGGCAGCTATTTTGCAGCTGACTTCCACTTCCTGCAGCAGCCGTTTTGCAGCTGACTCCCACTTCCTGCAGCAGCCATTTTGCAGCTGACTCCCACTTCCTGCAGCAGCTGTTTTGCAGCTGACTCCCACTTCCTGCAGCAGCCGTTTTGCAGCTGACTCCCACTTCCTGCAGCAGCCGTTTTGCAGCGGCCATCTTGTTGCTGCACCCCACCACGCTGTGCCAGAATTCCAGATGTGCCTGTGGGCTCAAGGAAGTTGGGGACTCCTAGACAGGATGTGGGAAACGCACGTTCGAATCCCCACTCTGCTCTGCAAGCTCGCCAGGTGACCTTGGGCTAGATTAACACACTCTGAGCTTAACCTACCTCACAGGGCTGTAGTGAAGGTAAAACAGAGGCAGCAGGAACAATGAAAGCTACTTAAGGTCCCCACTGAGGGAAAAGGTGGGCTATAAATAACGTAAATAAATAAGTGACCAAGGCTAGGTCTTATGAAACATAAATGGATTCATGCACAATACCTAGCTGTTTTCTTCCTCTGTAATACAGCTTCCAGAAATTGAGATCCTGTATGAACAGAAGCACAAATAAGACTGCGATAAACTTGTCTTTGCAGAAGCAGCTTCCGTGGTCTTTTTTGTGTGTTTAGCTTGCACAAGAGCTCTAGCACAAGCTCTAGCACAAACAAAAGCTGTTTTCTAGTAAACATCTGTTACATTTCCTCCTTCAGAGCAGACTGAAGTGAGGATATGTGTGCGTGTGAGCCCAGGAAAAAGAACTGGATTCCATTTTCCCCACAGAAACCTGGACAGGATTGAACTTGTTATATTTCAGTATTATTGAGCCATCTTCAGAGTACTGAAGTTAAAGTTTTACTTGGGTGGTGTGTGTTCTTTCAGGTGACATCTGCCCTGGTATGTATTTTACAGCCATCGAGATCCAGTGCCGGAGTTGTTTGATTTTCTTGTTATCGCTTTGGGTTGGGTCTTACAGTTTCATGCAATGGCTTCTTTAAGATGCTTTCACAAACATGGCTCTGCTCTCTGGCTTGAAGTGAAATCAGGACATGTTCAGATAATTTATTGATTGATTTTCCTTGATTTATAGGCCACCCTTTCCCATAATGGGCTCAGGGCGGCTTCCAGCATAGTAGAACAATCAAACCAGTTTAAAACAATTAAAACAGTTAAAAATTAAACCATTTAGCCATGATTCACATTTGGTGAGGCGGCCTAAGCAGATCGATTAGGCATCCTTGTCCCAACCTAGATGTTCAATCCCAGCTATATTGGTCTCAGAGAATCCGTATGGTGAATCAGCACAGTGCAATCTGTGCAGGGGGCCCACTTAAATGATAGGACACCCGTCTGCCTCAGCCGTAGGCCCGGTGGAACAGCTCCTTACAGGCCCTCCGGAATGGTAGCAAATCCCAGAGGGCCCAAACCTCCACTGGGAGCTGGTTCCACCAGGTCGGGGCCAGGGCCGAGAAAGCCCTGGCCCTGGTCGAGGCAAGCCAAACGTCCCTTGGGCCAGGGATGGTCAGAAGATGCTCACTGGCCAATTGTAGCGACCTCCGGGGCTCATATGGGGAGAGACGGTCCCGCAGGCATGCCGGTCCCAGGCCATGTAAGGCTTTGAATGTCAATACTAAAACCTTAAAGCGGATCCGGTACTCAATTGGTAGCCAGTGCAGACTGCACAGCATCGGCCAACTGCTTGCCCATACAGGCAATTCAGACAGCAATCATGCTGCCGCATTCCGCACCAGCTGGAGCTTCTGGATCAGCCTCAAGGGCAAGCCTGCGTAGAGTGAGTTACAGCAGTCTAACCTGGAAGTGACTGTTGCATGGATCACTGTAGCTAAGTCCTGAGGGGTTAGATAGGGCGCTAGTTGTTTGGCCTGCCTAAGATGATAAAAGGCAGATCGTGCAACAGCTGTGACCTGGGCCTTCATAGAAAGGTTGGCATCCAGTATCACACCCAAGCTTCTCACCTTCTGGGTTGGTGCAAGAGATGCGCCATCCAGGGTAGGAAGCTGGATCCCCGATCTTAGTCCCCCCCCAAGCCAAGTACAGGACCTCCGTCTTAGTTGGATTAAGCTTCAGCCAGCTCAAATGTAGCCAATCGACCACTGCTTCCAGGGTCCTGGTTAGATGGTCTGGGGCAGAGTCTGGATGGTCGTCCATCAACAGAGCTGGGTGCCATCTGCATACTGGTGACAACCCAGCCCAAAACCTCTGGCAATCTGGGCAAGGGGGCGCATATAGATGTTAAACATCATTGGTGAGAGAATAGCTCCCTGCGGCACACCGCACTCTAGTGAGTGACACAGGGAGGTCTTCTTGCCGAACGCCACCCTTTGTCCCCGACAACAGAGGATGGAGGGAAACCACTGTAAAGCAGCCCCCTGGACTCCAATGTTGGCAAGGCGGTGGGTCATTAGATCATAGTCGACTGTGTCAAATGCTGCAGAGAGATCTAAAAGTGATAGCAGCACTGACCCGCCTTGATCCAGATGCCTTCTAAGGTCATCTGTGAGTGCAACCAAAGCAGTCTCCACCCCATGACCAGGACGGAAGCCAGACTGGAAGGGATTGAGGACAGATGTATCTTCCAGGAAAGCTTGAAACTGCTCCGCCACCGCTTTCTCAATTATCTTGCCCAGAAACGGTAAATTCGAGACTGGGCAATAATTGGCTAGAACCAAAGGGTCCAACGATGGCTTCTTCAAAAGCGGGCGAACCACTGTCTCTTTGAGCTTAGCTGGAAATACCCCTGATGACAGGGATAGAATAACAGTCTCAGCTAAGGGCCCTTGAATGTCCTCCCCGCCTGCTTTCACAAGCCAGGAGGGACACGGGTCCAGAGGACAAGTGGTAGGCTTCACCGCAGCCAGGATCCTGTCCACATCCTCCTGAGAGAGGCAGCTGAAGTGGTTCAATGTAGGACCCAAAGATGAACAACAGGCTTCCAGTTCTGGTACTGTATCAATTGTTGCTGGTAGTTTACGTGGAGAGTCGAGACTTTGTCTGCGAAATAAGTCTCAAAGGCCTCACAGCCAATATCCAGTTCCCTACCCTTTTGATTGCAACTGGCACTGTAGTCAATGATCTAATAGTTCTAAACAATTGGGCTAGGCGCGATTTCACAGATGCAATGGAGGCAGCATAGAAATCTCTCTTAGCTGACTTCACTGCCTTCTCATAGACCTTCATGAACGTTGTATAAGAAGTTCTAGACTCCTCGTCATAAGATCTCCGCCACACTCGCTCTAGTCATCTAAGCTGTCGCTTCATCCTCTGCAGCTCCAAGGTATACCAAGGCGCTGGTATGTGTCATGATTGGTATTAAAATCAGTGGCAGGAGTCCTGTCAAATATTTACTCAAATAGTAATTGGTGCTCTGTCCTTAACATGAAGGAGACCCACTAATTCTCACCCTAGCGCCTTTATATAACGACAGTTTATCTTGTAGCTGAGCTCTTAGGGTAGCTTGATTTCTACCTGAGGTTTTTATTTCTCTTATATTCTGTCCGGTTTAATTACCTGTAAGTCCAGCCCCTGCCACCCCCATTAAAGTGGTCTATATAAAATACAGTAAGTACAACCAGGGGTGGAATTCTAGCAGGAGCTCCTTTGCATATTAGGCCACACACCCCTGATGTAGCCAATCCTCCAAGAGCTTACACAAAAGAGCCTTGTAAGCTCTTGGAGGATTGGCTACATCAGGGGTGTGTGGCCTAATATGCAAAGGAG
Source organism: Heteronotia binoei (assembly GCF_032191835.1). Classification (NCBI taxonomy): domain Eukaryota; kingdom Metazoa; phylum Chordata; class Lepidosauria; order Squamata; family Gekkonidae; genus Heteronotia; species Heteronotia binoei. The sequence goes on from NC_083241.1 coordinate 30,023,352, forward strand.
CTCCTGATAGAATTCCACCCCTGAGTACAACATGCACTAGCATTTCTAAAATATGCTGTTCAAATGTAGACCAGTTACGCAGCGGGATTGCATGCTGGCAAAGAGCTGTTAATTCTCACCCCATTAAAGAATAAGTTCTGTTAACTACAGTCCAGCATGTTGTAGAGGTTACAGTGTCTGACTGGTATCTAGGAAACCTGGGTTCAAATTCCCACTTGTGCCAAGGAAGCTCACTGGGTGACCTTGGGCCAGTCTCACTCTCTCAACCTACCTCTCAAGGTTGTTGGGAGGATGACATGGAAGCTGGGATAGTGATGTATGCCCCTTTGTTTCCCATTGGGAAGTAAGGCTATGTATAAATTATATAATAAGGACCCACCAGAGTGGATAGGTCTTTTATGTTCTTTTTCTTAGTATAGACTTTCCCCATTTACGTCCTGCAAACGTGCTTTCAAAAGCCATGGGACTTGTGGAGTATTTTATAATTGCCCTAGTGAGAGAGCTTTCCACTAGTGGTTCCTATTTTAAGCAATTCCATTGATTTTTAAAAAAAAGAATTACCAGGACTCTCAATTCCCATCAGTGCATATCACACATCAGTCAGTCTCTTTTCAAACTGTGTGCAGTGTGCTGTATATGCCTTGTGGTAGCAATTGTCACTGCCACTTCTTGCCCATCTGTACCATTTAGAAACATGACAAAAGTTTGTCCGTGAAAATTTTATATGTCCATAGATACTTATTTGTGTGTGTACACACACACACACACACACGTAAGAACCATCCATTTCAGAGGGTTTTTCCTGAGTGTTCGCACACTGTTTTTCTTGAGTGTTCTAATTAAAGTGGATCATACTGTCTCTGCATCTAGTTTTCTGTTTTGCTGTTTTGCTGTGGATAGTGCCAGCAGAAGTAATAAAAATAACAGCTGAATCCGACGATAAAAGAGAAATGTCATATAACCAACTGCTCAAGATTCGAGGAGATAAAATTGAATTAAAATCTTCGGAAGAGCTAGACAATAAATATGACTCGTTTCAAATGCAACAAATTAAAAGCTTGTTGGAAAATGATATAAAATTGGAAGGAATTAGACGAGAACAAACAGAATTGGAAAGGGTCCTGCTTGGTGATAATGAAAAATTGATATCAAAAGTATATAAGTTATTATTGAAATGGTCTACAGAAGAAGAAGTAGTAAAATCTCAAATGGTCAAATGGGCAATCAATGTGAATAGAGAAATACAAATGGATGCATGGGAATACCTTTGGAAGAACTCAATGAAGATATCAACTTGTCAGAGCATAAAAGAAAATTGTTTTAAGATGATGTACAGGTGGTATATGACCCCGAAAAAATTGGCTAAGATGAGCAAGAAAATGTCGGATAGATGTTGGAAGTGTAAAAAACATGAAGGTTCTTTCTTCCATATGTGGTGGACATGTGAAAAAGCGAAAGAGTATTGGAAGATGATACAACAAGAAATCTCCAAAATATTGGGTTACGATTTTAAGAAAATTGCAGAGACATTTTTGCTTGGATTACAATTAGAAAAATATCCAAAGGAAGATAGGACTCTAATTTGGTACCTGCTATCAGCTGCTAGGACATTGTATGCGCAGCTTTGGAAGCAAGAAAAAATACCGGATAAATGGGATTGGACTATGAAAGTTCTATCGTGGAGTGAAATGGATAAATTAACTAGAACATTAAGAGACTATGATTTGGAGATATTTAAAAAAGAGTGGAGGAAGTTTAAAGAATATATAGAGAAAGAGTCGAATGTAAGAAGACATTGGACAATTTTTTAGTAATAATGGGGGGAAAAAAACAAACGAAGAAGCAAGAAGGGGGGGAAAATATTTATATAACGAATTTTGATTAGTCAGATGTATCTTTAGTATTGAATTAGAATCTATAACCTCAGGGAAGTCTATATTGGAGGGAGGGGGGATTGAAAAGTCATGTGGGCTAGTATTGAAGCAACGAAGGGAAATTAAGTTCTGTAACCATATGCTATCAATAAATTGGTTAAAAATAGTTTTCTGTTTTGCACTTAAAGCATTATTGATTATAGGGAATAAAATGAGTTGCAAACACACAGAGCGTAATATAACCTTAGTGTGCGTATACACACGCACACGCAGGTTTATCTTATGCTGTTTATCATGCAGGAAGCATACACATGGTTTACAGACCTAAAACACTGCCTTCTACCCGTCACAGTTTTTTTATACTTTTGGATTTTTTTTGTCTTTCAGGCAAAAATCTTTACACAAATGAATACGTAGCAATCAAACTGGTGAGTAGGCTCACATTTTTTTTAAACAGAATGCTGTGGTTTTCTGTGCTATCAAAAATAGACCACTTTATTCATTCTGTGTTCTTCCTGAAATTATTAATGCCCTGCTCCCCTAAATACGGTTTTGGAAAGCCGTGTCGTTCACAGGCTGGAGTTGACTTCAGGGGGCTGGTCCTGAACAGCTGCTTATCTGTCTCTTGTTCCTTTATGAACTTCTTCAATAGTTACTTAAGAGTGAATCTGGAGCCTTTGTTAGGCAAAGTGACTGAAGCCAGGAGGTTTTACTCCCCTTCTCAAACTCTGTGGTTGTCTTCTTGTGAACGGAAGCTTGCATTGGGGCAGAAAATCTAAACAGGTAGTCATGCGAGTGCCAGAGGCATTCCTAGAAGGGGAGGAAGGTGAAGAAGATTTTTGGGCTGAGTTTCTGTGCTTCCTTCGATGCAAGTGTTTTGCCTGTGCATGGCCAAAAGGTTAAAGCCGAATGGCTCTTGGTCCTTTTGGTTTTCAGTCCATGGCTCATTGTCTGATGTGTAGAGCGAGCCAGGCCAGGGGATCCAGGATTAGACCCACACGTGGTGATTTGTACTGGTTAACTTTGCAAAAACACCCACCCACAGAAATTAAATAAGCAATCTGCTTTGGGTCCCTCTGGAGAGAAAAGCACAGGGCAAATGCTTAAAATACGACTGTGGATTATGGTACCACTGCTTTGAATTGACTTCAGTTCAGCTTCCTTGCTTCCCCAAGTCATAATCCCTGCTTCTACACTGTCTGTTTTATCTCCTCTTCCTTTAGTTTGGGGGTTAGCAAAGGCCCAGATACTTGGTTTTTAAAAAGACATTCAAGCTCCTCAGTTTGTTTCTGAAGTTCACAGTTTTAGAAATGCTGCATAGTCTCTAGAGCTAAACTTATTGGAAGTGACTTTTCTTCTCCCTTCCTCCCTCCTCCCATTTTCCTTACAGGAGCCATTAAAATCCCGTGCCCCCCAGCTGCATTTAGAGTATAGATTTTATAAACACATTGGCTGTACAGGTAAGCAAGACGTCTCACCCTCTTGTTTTTCATCTGACTGAGATGTGACAAAGAGGCTGTCCTTTGCATACTTTGATATGTAAAATCAAATGTTTGAATGCAGTCACCTGGAAAGGGATGTGTTAAAAGAAAAAGCATAATGAGAACATAAGAAGAGCCCTGCTGGATCAGACCAATGGTCCATCTAGTCCAGAATTCTGTCTCACACAGTTGCTAACCAGTTTCTCTGGACAGCTGACAACTGGGCATCGAGGCTGAGGCCTTCCCCTGATGTTGCTTCCTGGCACTTGGATTGAGAGGATTAGTGCCTCTGAGGTTTCCCTCAGCCACTATGGCTAATAGCCATTGATAGACTTATCTTCCATGAATCGTATTCCCTTTTAAACTTGTTTATTCCTGGTGCCATCTGGTACCAAATTCCACAATTTAATCAGTCTCTGCATAAAGTAGTAATTCCTTTTGTCCATCCTGAACCTACTGCTCATCATTGGATGGCCTTGAGTTCTACTGTTTTGTGAGAGGGAGAAAAATGTCTCTTTGTCAGCTCTTTCCACCCCATGCATAATTTTATAAATGTCTATCATGTCCCCCTTTAGTTGTCTCTTTTCTAAACTGAAAAGTCCCAAACCCTTCAGCCTTTTCTCATAAGGATGGTGCTCCAGCCCCCTTATCATCTTGGTTGCCTGCTTCTGTACTTTTTCCAGCTCTCCAGTGTCCTTTTTGAGAGACGGCAACCAGAACTGTACAGTTGAATGATAAAGATTAATTTGCTTCTAGTTGGTGCGAGAGGAAGCTTAGAGGGAATCTTTCTCTTGACGGGGCCTAGGGGAGACTTGATATCTCTGACCTCAGAACTCCTGCCATTTTCTGAGTGAGGATTTAGTGCACTGGCAAACAAGTTGTGCTGTTATGAGCTGTAGGAATCAAACAATCTTCTCCCTGCTTCAGTCCACCCTTCCAACGTGGGGGAAGGCCATAAGCACTAAAATGTCTTGAGCTGGCTCTGCAGTCCGGTGCCAGTTCTGATAAGTTCTGCAGAAAGTGTGTTCATAGTGCAACCAAACCTTTCTTTAACCACGTGCCCAGGCCTCCTTTGGTGAGGATTCTGTGGTGATGGAATGTCGGCCAGACAGAATTCAAATACTTAAAAAAAAAATTTTTTGTAAACAGTTTTATTATAACAAAAAAAACATTCATTATACAAGCAAAAGCTGTAAAAATCACATACAGAAGCCATCAAGCAGTAAGTACATCTGTACCATGAAAGTCTAAATAAGATCAGCAATCAACTATAAAACAATAAAGTCCAACAATTTTGGAGGTAATATCTTCTGCAGAAGCATTTGAATTCACATATTCAAAATAAGGAAACCATTTCTCGGATATTGTTTTTGTAATTCGGTGATTCCAATCAATAAAAGTTGTGTGGACAGTTTGTCTTGTATCATCTGACTTTCACATACCACTCTTCAATAGACGGAGTATTGTACTTCTTCCATTTTTGAGCTAAGAGGATTTTTCCAGCAAGTAGCAAAAGTGAAATGAGTTCTTTTCGTAAAGGGGTGGAAAAAGTATCCGGCCAAAGATTTAATACCGACTCTGGTGTCTTTCTATTTTGGACATCTTAGCGACTAATATGGCCCAGTAGTTTTGAATTTTGGGGCAAAGCCACCAACAATGAATAAAGTTTGCTTTTAAAAATTTTTAAGGGTATCAAGTACCATCGAGACAAGATTTTAAATTGTTGAGTGTGTATATTAATCGCTCTGTTCTTTAAAGTAGGCAGACTTTTTCAGACCCAAGACTTAGAAGAATGGCTCTGAAAACAGAGTCTTCTGACTGCTTAAAATGGGATGTGGTCAAGGGAGAGCTCCAGGAGTGGAGGAAGGCTTTCCTAGAACTGTTGGATGTTCGTCTGAGTCTTTTAAGGACCTTGCAGTCTTTTTAGCACTATGGAAAGGAGCGTTCATTCTGAAAAGGTCTTTTTTGGAAGAAACATGAACGTCAAATGTTCTTTCTTTGTGGCTCAGCAATTTCATTGAGTGCCTATGAGTTCTTGCATTGTGAGAAAGGCAGAAAAGTACTTCTTTCTCTACTTTCTCTATCCTGTGCATAATCTTGTAAACCTCTATCATGTCACGCCTCAGTCGACGTTTCTCCAAGCTAAAGAGCCCCAAGCGTTTTAACCCTTCTTCATAGGGAAAGTGTTCCAACCCTTTAATTATTCTAGTTGCCCTTTTCTGCATTTTTTCCAATGCTATAATATTTTTTTTGATGCGTGGTGACCAGAACTCCACACAGTACTCCAAATGAGACCGCACCATCGATTTATACAGGGGCATTATGATACTGGCTGATTTGTTTTCAATTCCCTCCCTAATAATTTCCAGCATGGCATTGGCCTTTTTTATTGCAGTCACACGCTGTCTGGACATTTTCAGTGAGTTATCTACCACGACCCCAAGATCTCTCTCTTGGTCAGTCTCCTGCTTTACTGCTTGTGGCCTTCCTGCACATTGGAGGGGTGGGCTGAAGTAGGAAGAAAATTGTTTGATTCCTGCCGCTCATAGCACAACTTGTAGACATGCATTTCTAGAACAACAACTTGTTATCGTTGCGTCATAAGCTGCGTTTTGGAAATTGAAGCAGAGTAGGCTGTTAACAGTTGACAGGTTATTTTTGATTGCAGGGGTGTTAGAAATTGCTCCGTTAGCATATGTTTGCCTTGCAAATCTAAATGCAAAGATAGTACCAATACATGGCAGGGGAGAAAATTGTACATCCATCCCAGAAACCATTTCAGTGACCGGTTTGGTCAGTCAGCAGTCAAGGCTGGAATATTCCTGTATCCTAATAGTGATGCTACTGCACTTCTGTTCATATTTGTCAATTTTGTTTCATTGTCGTTTCAACAGAAGGCTTCCCCCAAGTATATTATTACGGGCCATGTGGAAAGTACAACGCCATGGTACTTGAGCTCCTCGGACCAAGTTTAGAGGACTTATTTGACATCTGCGATCGAACGTTTACTCTGAAGACTGTCTTAATGATAGCCATCCAGCTGGTGAGTAAACAACATCCAGTTGGGGGAAATCAAACAGGAATCACAAGGCACCTTAGCTGTGAACTATATTTCCTTGGGCAGGTGCATTTGTAAGTCAGAATTCAAGAGATTGGGTGGCGGGTGGGTGAATGTATTCAAGGTGATTCCGGGATGATTCTGGGACAGGCTCTGGCAGGCTTTTCCTGGTCATTTTGGAGTCTGATTCTTATATCTGGCAAGGAACGAGCCCGTATCCCCATGATCTGATCTTAATCTTCATGGCCTGACTTGTTCAGTATTTGTATGAACTTTACCCTGGTCCTGCTGAAAGCCCTGGGCAGGAGCTTGGGTGGTTAAGGCCAGCATACCTGGAATAGGACAAACGTCTTATTTTTGAGCTGTACTGGAAATTGCACCTGAAATGGCTCAGATGGGTTTTTCTTTTCTCAGGAAGGGATTCTCCCCCCACCCCCTGGGGTGTCCTGGCAAAAGCTGCCACCTAGCCATAGCAACTTCCACTGCTCAGCTAGCGAGTTCAGAACGTTGTTTCCTTTTCTGATGTAATCCAGTTCCTTGTTTTGCATTCACCTTTAATGCTGCTGCAAATAAGGAAACACATTAATCAACTGGGGTGTGAAATTTTGAATTGAGTAACAAGACACACCGGTACCAGTCTCTTGAATAAAAACAGAAGTCAAGTGACATGCTGGGTTAGCACGAAGAGCAGTTGGGGAGAGGGTGTTTTGGTGCTAGAGACAGAGAACTGAAATCGTATTTTGCCTGTCGTTCCCACTGCATGCCCTCAGCCCTCCCCAAACCTGCCTGGCGTGTGGGCCCCACAACCCCAAAAAGTGACTTCTCCTTGTTGGAAGGGACAGAGTAAAGAGCCTCACCAATGTTCTCTCTAATTTGTTTCACTTACTAAGCAGAGCAGTTTGGTGTAGTGGTTAAGTGTGTGGATTCTTATCTGGGAGAACCGGGTTTGATTCCCCACTCCTCTGCTTGCACCTGCTGGAATGGCCTTGGGTCAGCCATAGCTCTGGCAGAGGTTGTCCGTGAAAGGGAAGCTGCTGTGAGAGTCCTCTCAGCCCCAGCTACCTCACAGGGTGTCTGTTGTGGGGGAGGAAGATAAAGGAGATTGTGAGCTGCTCTGAGACTGAGATTCGGAGTGGAGGGGAGGATATAAATCCAATAGCTCCTTCTCCTTCTTCTTCCTCCTCCTCCACTTGCAGCTGCTGGAATGGCCTTGGGTCAACCATAGCTCTCGCAGGAGTTGTCCTTGAAAGGGCAGCTGCTGTGAGAGCCCTCTCAGCCCCACCCACCTCACAGGGTGTCTGTGGGGGGAGAAGACATAGGAGATTGTAAGCTGCTCTTAGTCTCTGATTCAGAGAGAAGGGCGGGGTATAAATCTGCAATTCTTCTTCTGGAGCAGAATATAACTGCTGTACCTTCAGGTGGGCAGTGCAAGAGTGTTTGTGGCTCCAAATTGCTGATGAGCAGGGCTTCCTGGGTTAAGGAGCGGCCTTCTTCGAGGGAGCACTGGCCATCCATCAGCGTCTTTCGCTGTCTGATCACTGCATTCAATCTGGTGTCAAGATCTTTTCTTGCATTAAGACCCTTTTAACCTGCTGTTAATATGAGGGGAAGATTTAATTAATTTTAATTTAATTTTTTTATTTATAGCCCACTCAATCCTGCAGGCAAGCTCAGGGCAGCTTACAGCAGTAAAAATAAACATCAGAATTAAAACATCATAAAACAGTTTCAATAAATCAGAGCAGCATATTCAGAAGGGACAGACACTATTTCATACATAATAATAATATAATAATAATAACATTTAATTTATACCTCACCCTCCCCGCCGAAGAATAAGTGGCAAACATACAACAGCACGTATGGCCAATGACTGTGAACTCTACACAAGTACCATGAGTGTAAAATGGTGGCGGGGGAAGTGATAACGTTCAAAGGGACACCAGTTAAAGGCCTGGTGGAAGAGCTCCGTCTTACAAGCCCTGTGAAACTTTGACAAGTTTCGCAGGGCTTGGATCTCCAAGGGGAGCTCATTCTACCAAGTAGGGGCCCGGACCGAAAAGGCCCTGGCCTTTCTTGAAGCCAGGCAGGCATCCTTAGGCCCGGGCACCACAAGAAGATGTTGTGAAGCAGACCTCAGAACCCGGGGGCGGGGCTCATATGGGGAGAATTTGCAAGATTAACGAAGCAGGTAGATATTACCAGGCCTTAAATAATCATTCTGCAAGCTTTGAGTCCCCAAACAGAGTCTAGGTGCCTAAAAAAGGATCATAGGTGTCTCATGCTGTCTTGGGTCATCCTAACATCATCACACTAAAGATGTGGGAAGAGGTTGTCCCAGACAACTTCTAGTTCCTTCATCCTTATTATAACTGTTGGGAGAGCGTCAAGATTTAGAGTGGCAGCTTTCAGTCCCTTTGGGAATTCTGGGCTTCTTTATATGCTTGCCAGTATTTTCTCAATGAGAGCAGAATGAATATGGACGGTCAGCTTCACTTCAGTGTACACTTATACGGAGAATTACATATCAGCAGTCAGTTGACCGATGTTTATAATGTACAGCATTTTCCAAAACTTTCCCCCCAATTTGGTTCTTTAACAGATCAGTCGAATGGAACTGGTGCACTCAAAGAACCTCATTTATCGAGATGTCAAGCCAGAAAACTTCCTCATTGGCCGGCAAGGAAACAAGAAGGAACATGTCATCCACATAATAGACTTTGGGTTGGCCAAGGAATACATTGATCCAGAAACGCAAAAACACATCCCCTATCGGGAGCACAAGAGCTTAACGGGAACTGCCAGATACATGTCTATCAACACACATCTTGGCAAAGGTCTGTGGTGTTTGATTTGGTACCATCTGTGTGACTTTGCATTCTTTGCATCCTGTAGAGTGTGCTTGAAGTTATATAGCCTCTAAGCTGCAGAGTCTTGCAAGCAAAAATTCTACTTTGTGAGCTACTGGCATTAAAGTTGTGGGCTACTGCATAAATCAGTGTGCTTTGGGGTCATTCTTCCTGAACTAAGACAAAAATCTGTGAGCTGGAGACTAAAGATCTGTGCGCTAGCTCATGCTAACTCAGCTCAGCTTAGAGGCAACACTTGTTATGGGCTGACCTACAGCTGAGTGTGTACATGCATTCCTGCTGGAGAGCTTGTGGAAACCTATTTTATATTGATTTAAGAAGTTGTTTCTAATTTGTAACGAGCTCAAGGCTGTCTTGGCAAAGTCACTTGGTTTATGGACTTAATGCAGATCCATGCTTCATGCCCCATACAGTGGTGCACGTGGTGTACCTGTACAGGACCAGCTGGATTTGTAGCCCATTGGGGCTGTCTGGTGCATGTCACTTAGGCCCCACCTGTACACTTGCAAAATGTGTTCCTGATTTACCTGGAAACCAGAAACCTAATGAGTCATTTCTGTAGGCGTAGACAAAATAGTGGTGTGCACTCTCATGTTTGTGTGTGTGTGTTTCAGAGCAAAGCCGGCGAGATGACCTGGAAGCCCTTGGCCATATGTTCATGTACTTCCTGCGAGGCAGTTTGCCATGGCAAGGCCTTAAGGTAGACACTAAAGGGGCACTTTGAATAAATTTTCCTCTACCAGAAGTTTACCGTTCCATTTGAAACAGCTTTTCTTTTCTCTTCTGCTTAACTGTTAATCTCTCTTTGAAGAGGGTAGGAGGAAATAGAGTGTTTTTGGATGGGAGTTGCATGCTGAAGGATAAGGTTGGAGAAGGGAGCATCAACTTTCCCTGTTTTTTGTGGGGAGCAAATGCTCAGCTGCTCTCCAGGAGAGGAATGCTGAGCAGAGGTCACTCTTATTGTTGTAGCTTCAGGAACACCCCTGCTGTTTCTCCTTGATTTCTCCTTGTTGAATAGATGGGAGAGAGGGAATGGAGAGAAGAGTAACTTGGCTTTTTCAACAACGAAGTCACAGAATCATAGAGTTGGAAGGGACCTCTAAGGTCATCTAGTCCAACCCCCTGCACAATGCGGGAAACTCACAAACACCTCCCCCCTAAATTCACAGGATCTTCATTGCTGTCAGATGGCCATCTAGCCTCTGTTTAAAAACCTCCATGGAAGAGAGCCCACCACCTCCTGAGGAAGCCTGTTCCTGTTAATTGAAGTCTTGAAAATGTCTTGATTAAAATGGGGAATGTGCTGCTGGAGGATGTAGTGGAGTAAAAAGCTTTAAAAGAGGATTGGATAGATTCATGGGGGATAAGTCTCTCAATGGCTGCTAGCTGTGGTGACTGAGGGGAACCTCCACATTCAGAGGCACTGATCCTCTGAATCCCAAAGCTAGGAGGCAACATAAGGGGAAGGCCTTGGCCTCTATGCCCTGGTTCTTATGAGGATCTCAGTCTCTATGCCCTGCTGTTGGCTGTCCAGAGGAACTGGCTGGCCACTGTGTGAGACAAAATGCTGGACTAGATACATCACTGGGCTGATCCAGCAGGGCTCTTTACATTCTTATGTCTTGCAGTGATTTTAAAAAAGGCATTAAACTGTTTCTTCCTCTTCTCACGTTCCCAATTCCTAGTCCCTGTTGCTGAGTGACAATTTTAGCTCCTTCCTCTCGGGATGAGTAGAGCCAGGGCTTTTTTGGTAGCAGCAACTGTTTTGCATATTAGGCCACACACCCCAATACAGCCAATCCTCCAAGAGCTTACAGGGCTCTCAGTACAGGCCACTCAGTTTGAGCTGTGACATGAAAGGAAATAACAAACCTCTTTGTACCGTGCAGGCTGATACTCTAAAAGAGAGATACCAGAAGATCGGGGACACGAAGAGGAACACTCCAATTGATGTTCTCTGTGAGAACTTCCCAGGTAAGTTTTGGACTGGGCAGCACTCTGTCCATGCCAGATACTTCCTTAAAGTTGGTGCACATCTCCTCTCTTTTTTTCCAAAGCCCATCTGTCTCAGTAAATTTATACATAGTCTGGAGACTTCTTGAAAATTAGATATTAAAATATGAACATCTCTACCTTTCTTCAGTATGCGTAAATTAAAAGGGCCACAATAAAAGGGCTTTTGTGTACTGCTGTGGATAACTAGTCCAAAAACTGAACTGCCAGTCTGACTAGTGCATGCAACATATATTTTTGCAAAATTGCTGCATACAAATAGACCTTACACACTCCAGGCAAGACATTCAGAGCCAGCTATTCAGACTTATGAATTCACTCTTGGCCTTTCTCAATGCACTTTGCAATGACAGGTAAGTAAAAGCCCTTTTTTTGTGCATTGTGAAATTGAGCCTCTATTGTAAAACTAAAGGGTGGTTTGGGTTTTTGTTCTTTTTTTGACAGAGTGGAAATGCGAGTTTCTTATTTCAGAGAGTAATGAGCAGTCTACGTAAATGAGTGAAGAGTCATAACAATATTATTGTTGTTTGTTGATATTCAGAATGTGTTCAGCCCGCAGTTTCCCCATCCTCAATATCAGACTGTTTGTATCTGAGTTGCTTTAACCTGCCCTGTGTTGTTGAGGCAGTATATATGAAACCCAGTGAGACTCTACAAATATTTTGTGTTTGTGTTCACCGCTTCCTCATCAATTGGACAGTCACGCTGTACTGGTTAAATGCAAGCCAATTTGGTGTAGTGGTTAAGTGCGCAGACTCTTATCTGGGAGAACCGGGTTTGATTCACCATTCCTCCACTTGCAGCTGCTGGAATGGTCTTGGGTTAGCCATAACTCTTGCAGGGCTGTTCCTGAAAGAGTAGCTTCTGGGAGAGCTCTCTCAGCTCCACCTACCTTACAGAGTGTCTGCCGTGAGGGAGGAAGGTAAAGGCGATTGTAAGTCGCTCTGAAATTCATAGGGAAGGGCAGGGTATAAATCCAATATCTTCATATCTTCTTCTTTGAGATGCCAGTGTGCTGTAGCGGTTAATGTTCAACTAGGACTGAGGAGGACCCATGTTCAAGTCACCACACTGCTATGAAGCTCACTGGGCCAGTCGTGTGCTTACAGCCTCACCCAGCTCACCCTTTGTTGTGAGGTTAAACTGGAGGAGGGGAAGAACCATATATGTCCCCTGACAGGGATTCATAATAATGCTATACTTGAATGCTGTCTGCAAAACCTCTTTGTTCTCTGAGAGTGTCTTCCCATATGCTCAAAAGGTTTCCCAAATATTTATTATTTATTTATGATGTTAGATTTATATCCCGCCCATTCCACAAAAGACTCAGGGCAGCTAACAGCATAAAAATAAACAGAGGCAACATTAGCAAACAGTATTAAAACAATAAAACAATCAAATAAAATCACAATAGTGCTACTACATCAGTTACAAGCAAGATCATATAACATAATATGCGCATGGTAACCATTTGGAGTGTATTCTGCTTGTTCTGAAACAGATTTTCTGACGTCTTGCTTCTTCCTCCTCTCTTAACAGAGGAGATGGCCACTTATCTTCGTTATGTCAGGCGATTAGACTTCTTTGAGAGACCAGACTACGATTACCTACGGACAATCTTCACGGAGTTATTTGACAGGAGAGGATTCATCTTTGATTACGCCTACGACTGGGTCGGCAGGTCAATTGTAAGTTTGGGGGTGAGGGGTGAGTGACCTCTTTGTAATGGCTTGAGAGCACAAGGTTGCTTCCTTTTTAAGACTTCTGTTGCATTCTCTGCCTCTACTGAAGACAGCACCATACCGAAGACAGCTACAGGTTCTGGGTTTAGGAATTGATCTGCTGAGTCAAAACTAGGGAGCCTGTCTCCATTTGCTTCCTGCTCTCAAACGACCTGCTTTAATTATTGTGCATTCACACGTTGCTGGGGAATCTAACCTGGATGTTCAGCAGTGTGTTTTATTTCCCAGCCCACCCCAGTGGGGCCCCTGCACGTAGAGTCCGGGCCTTCTGTGACCAGAGAAAACAACATGTTCCGAGAACGAGTAGCTGTACAGCCCCAACGGACTCAGGTCAGTGAAATGATCACCTATTTCAATGTAGTTCAGTCCTGGATCTGCCTGGGTCTTTGAGGATCCTCTGCCATTTCTCGGGTTTGCTTCTGAAGCCCACAATCTCTGCCCACTGTGGGCTCTTGAATGCCATGGTTGTTGAAACAGATATTGCCTCTACAAACATCCTGCTGTACAATAACGATCCGCTTGGTTATAGCAACAGAACACAGTTTGAGATCAGCAGCACGTTTAAGACCAACAAAAAGTGTTGTCGAGGTTTGTGTGCAAGCACAGCTTTCAGTGGACTCAGACTTTGTTCTGCTGCTTCAGACCAACATGGCTACCCCCCCCCCCCCCCCCGAATCTTTCTCGGCTGTAGCTACTAATAGCAAATAGTTACGATCACTTTTGCCCCAGGGGGGAGGGGGAGGTATCCCCATGGGCGTGAACCAAATGGCTGCTCATCCTCTTTCTCTTTGCTTTCAGCATCTTTTTTTTGTAAGGGATTGGCTAGGACAAGAATAAAAGTTCCATAACTGACCAGGCGCTGGTGGGTTTGATCCAGCTGCTGTTCCCTTGAGACCCAGGGTCTCTAATCAAGTTCTTTTCCATCAACTCCTGCCAGATCCCTTTACTGGAGATGCCAGGGACTGAACCCAGGGTTTGCAACTGATCAAATTAACTTGGAATGGTTAACTTGTTTAGTTGTAAGGTCTTTAACAGTGGAAGAGGTTAGACCATTGTTGCACATTTTCCCCATGCTTTTTGATGCCAGGGCTACAGAGGTTTGTTTCTTTCCTCAAGGATCAAATTTCATTAGCCCTTCATTTTGTCGCCTTGGGAAAATCCTGTTTGGGCAGCTAGACAGCATATAACTGATGAACTTGGAGAGACCCATTTTTCTGGATCAGCTCCTACAGCAGTGGCCAAATGCTGCATCTTGCACCAGTGAATAATTTGCCTCCAGGGATTCTATCATCTTTTAGCCCAGTCACGTCTTAACAGCTCAGAGGATGAGGCCATGTTTTCTGGGCAACTGTGACTCTTCTGCAATTCCCACTTCCGTCCTTTCAGTCCTTCCAAGGGATGGTGTGAACAATCACAACATTGACACCTGGTTGAGGGGAAACCACTTGGAGCAGCATAGGCACATGCAGTACAGTGACGATTTTTGCAAGGTGTACACTCAGCACCCACCTCATATAGTTTGGGAATCACAGCACTGCTACCTGCGTGTGCTTTTTCCTGACAACCCCCTGGGAAACTGCCATGAATGTTTCATTGGTTTTGCTTCTGTTGTCATTTTGTAGCTGATGTAAGATTAAGGGCCTATCTTCTTCGTGGTCTCTGTGCATCACACTGATGGGATATAGGCGCCCGCGCCGATCTCGATCGGTATTCTTGAAAGCTGCGGATTTCCGCGCCCAGGACCCAGTGCGCATGCGCAGAAGCCCCACCACGCATGCTCACAGGGACCGGAGCGGACATCCCGCCAGTTCTCTTCTGACTGCCGCTTGGATCAGTCGATCTTCCGCACAGTCGGTAGAAATCCTTTCTTGGAAGTTGCGTTGACCTACTATTTTTATAGGACTTAGATTGGACTTTAGTTATTGTCTTAGTACTTCGGTTTTTTTCTGCGGAGAAGGCGAACCCTCCTTCCGGGGTTTTTTCCCCCCTCATTTCTTCCTTTCCCGTCTTTCCCCCCCCTTCCCCCCCCTCATTTTTCCATCTCCCCGTATGGAAAAGCGGTGGGGATTTTTCAAAAGGTGTGCGAACTGTGGGAGCAAAATCGCCCTTCCCGACGGGCACGCTCTTTGCCTTTTTTGTCTCGGAGAAACCCACATCCCTGACGCGTGTGCACACTGCGCGAAGTTTTCCCGCCAGACTAAGAAGAATCGGGCAGGTCGCTTGGCAGCAGCGCTGATGGAAAAAGCGCTATCGCCGAAAAAGATGTCAGCGGCAGTACAGAAGCCGTCGTCATCGGAGTCGGTCGGTACCAACAAAAACCCTTCCGACGTCGATCGCCCCACAAAACCGGGCTCGACATCTAAGTCGGACTCCTCCACTCCTGCAAAACGGCCAAGGGAGGAGAAGGGATCCCACTCGGAAGTGAAGAAAAAGAAGAAGTCCGACAAGCATAGGTCGGCTGCAACTTCGCTCCCGATGTCACCATCGGAATCGGCAGCAAGGGTACCCCCTCTGAAGCTCTTCGCTTCACCACGCCGCCGACTAAGCCCTCCAGTGCTAGCCTCGATGTCCACACAAATCGCCATCTCTTCGGACTCTGATCGCGATTTAGACCTGACCCAACGATCCGGGACAGAAGACAGTCCGCCCGAGATTCATGCGGTGGATGATACCGCTCGGTCCCGAACATCGCTCCGAGACCCATCGGTCAGCCCCAAGCGTCAACGATCCCGCAGCCCAATCAGGGAACGTTCCACCACACCTCGATGTGGAAGCCCTGGACGCGATGACTCGCAAAGCCCTCGTAGGGGCCATGACAACAGCCCTCGGCATCGTCACCGATCCCGAGAGTGGGAGGACAGATCCCTCCATAAAGAGCGTTCGCCTCTTCGAAAGCCACTGCCACCGATGTCCTGGGACCAGAGACAGTGGCAATACCTATACGGGTCTTGCCCGATGCCGTCGATGTTTCCGTGGTTTCCCCCGAGACAACTAGACTGGGACCAGCAATCTGAAGCCTCCGGCAGATCCCGCACTTCGTATCGGGCTCCAAAGCATGCACCATCGGCGTCGATGTCGAAGCCACTGGTCACTACGTCTCCCAAGAGACCACGTGCTCTAAGTTCGGAACAAGTGAAGACTCCAGAGTCACCGAAGGCTCCAGAGACCCCAAGCATTCCTCCGAGCGCTCGGAATCGAGGGAGGGCTCCCCCGGATCAGAGGAGGGCTCACTGCAGGAAGAACAGGGCGTCTCCTCCCCGGATGAACCATCGCCATCGAACAAAGTGGGCGAAGAACAGCCTATATCCCCGTCGGAAGACCTAAAATCCTATGGGGACCTAGTGAAACGGATGGCCCAAACCCTGTTGCTACCGACGATACAACCTAAGCCTGTAGTGACCGATAATGTTTTCGACGTCGTCCAACTTGACACTTCAACAGCTGTTGCTCTACCTCTAACGACGGTTATGCTCCATACTGCAAAATCGTCATGGGACAAACCGGCGTCGACCCCGATAAGCTCCCGCAGACTGGACCACATGTATCAGGTCCAGGAGACCACGGCAGAGTTTATGTTCAACCACCCTAAGCCCAACTCAGTGGTGGTGGCCTCATCTTCGAGGGCAAGAAAGACACACGCTTCTCCCCCTGACAAAGAAGGGAAGAAGCTCGACAATCTGGGCAGACGGTTTTATACCGCCGGCTCACTCGGAGTGAAGGTCGCAAATTATGGGGCATGCATGGGGCGATATCAGTATGCCCTATGGGAACAGCTGTCCAGCCTACCAGACCTCTCCAAACAAACCAAACAGCAAATGAAAAGAATCCAGAGAGAAGGCATAGCATTGGCTAAGCAACAGATTAACTCAGCGAAGCACGCAGGTGACATCTCTGCAAAAAACCTCACTTCAGCTATTACTCTGCGACGCCACTCTTGGCTAAGATCGACAGCACTCCAACCAGACACCCAATCTTATGTGGAGGATCTCCCTTTTGATGGAAACGGCTTATTCAGCTCAAATACAGATTCTGTATTGCAAGAGATGGATAAAAGTATCCGGACATCACGAAATCTAGGCGTTCCCATCTCCTCCAGATCCCAAGGCAAACGCACCTGGAGTAAACCGTGGAACAAGAAACCGTTCCCCAAACAATCCACAGAACAACAATGGAGACCAAAAGGTTCTACAACCTATTCAAAACCTCCGTACAATCCAAAGGCAAAGTACTCACCAACTGCGACCCAGACTCCCAGGCAGAAAGGGAGCAGGCCATCTAAACAGGGCCTTTGACTGCCTTTCCCCCTGTTTTCCCCCTCCCCCTGGGGACCAGTACCCTACCAGGCTTCTCCCCTATTTTCAAGCATGGTCCGCCATTACTACGGACAAATGGGTTCTATCGATAATCCGGCTGGGTTATCAAATCGAATTCCAGGAAAACCCTACGATTCCTACCGTCGTTCACACCACAGCGTCCCCCACTTTACAGGAAGAGGTTCAATCCCTCCTCCAGAAGGATGCAATTGAATTGGTCCCAGACAGCCAAGTGGGTCAAGGGTTCTACTCCCGATACTTTACCATCCCCAAGAGGGACGGAGGACTTCGACCCATCATGGACCTTCGAGGTCTGAATCATTTCATCCCACACCAAAAATTCAGAATGATCTCCCTGCCACACATCCTACCCCTACTCAACCAAGGGGATTGGATGGCCACCCTAGACCTGCAGGACGCCTACTTTCACATAACGATACACCAGGCTCACAGGAAGTTCCTCAGGTTCTCCATAGGGAATACCCATTACCAGTACAAGGCCCTACCCTTCGGCCTCTCCACGGCACCGAGAGTGTTTACAAAGACCATGGTGGTAGTGGCTGCGCATCTAAGGCTTCAAGGGATTACTATATTTCCCTATATAGACGATTGGCTGGTAGTGGCGAATTCCAGGCCCCTATTGTTACAACAAATAGACATCACCCTAACCCTCTTACGAAACTTAGGCTTGCAAGTCAACCTAAAGAAATCTGCACTGCAGCCCTCCCAAAGGGTGCAATTCATAGGGGCCATCTTGGACTCACAAGTTTGCAGGGCATTCCTCCCAATGCAGAGGGCGGAAGACATCACATCATTGATACAGGTATTTCTGACAAACCCTACAGTCACCGCGGTCCAAGTCCAACGCCTTCTGGGCCTGATGGCAGCGACTACAGCAGTTCTACGATTTGCCAGATTCCACATGCGAATACTGCAACTGTGGTTTCTACGAATCTTCAACTGTCAGATAGACCCTCCGTCGCGCAAGCTTGCTGTTCCAAGAGCAGTACTGCTGACCCTATCTTGGTGGCAAGAGAAGGAGAATCTTCTCCAGGGGGCTCCATTCCACAGACAGACCCCGACCTTGACCATAACAACAGATGCATCCCTTTGGGGGTGGGGAGCACACCGGAACGACATGTGTGTGGGGGGCAGATGGCCTCCAGACCTTCTGCGCTGCCACATAAACTTTCTGGAGTTATTGGCGATACATCATGCCATTCTCTCGTTTCGACCCTTGATCGCAGAAAGGACAATAGCGGTCTTGACAGACAACACCACAGCTCTAGCTTACGTGAACAGACAAGGGGGCACAGTCTCGAGGAAGTTATGCCTCCTAGCACTGAGAATCTGGGAAATCTGCAGAGAATCAGACACAACCCTAATTGCCACCCATTTACCTGGCAATCTGAATGCCTGTGCAGATTACCTCAGTCGTGGAGGAGCCACACTCCACGAGTGGGAAATCAATTGGACATTCCTGCAGCCAGTCTTTCAGAAATGGGGCGCGCCGGATGTGGATGTTTTTGCTACACGCAATACCTCGAAATGCAGAACTTTTTGTTGCAGAGGGGGTGCAGACCCGAGGTCATTGGGAGATGGACTCCTGATCTCCTGGAAGCACAGACATGTATACCTCTTCCCACCAATCCCTCTGATTACGAGGGTTGTTCACAAGATCCACCTCGAGCGCCCCAGAGGGATCCTCATCACGCCATGGTGGCCCAGACAGCAATGGTTCTCCCCAGTACTGAAGCTATCTCAGGGAATATTTCATCAGTTCCCGAGGAGCCAGGACCTGCTACTGTCACACGGGGGTCGAGTGATTCACCACGACGTGCCTCACTTGAAGCTCACCGCTTGGAATCTGGGGTGACGCGTCTGTCGGACAGAGCTATGCAGGTCATGCTAAATAGCAGAAAATCTTCCACTAGGAAGTCTTATGAATATAAGTGGACAAGGTTTGCCCAATTTGTGTCCGGGACGGGCACGGAACCTAAAACAGCGGGTCTCCCACTAATCTTGGACTTCCTACTCTCACTGCTTGATAAGGGTTTAACTGTATCCTCAGTGAGGGTCTATTTAGCAGCTATATCAGCTCATCATGAACAGCTTGAGGGCCATTCGGTGTTTTCACACCCCGACACCAAACGGTTCCTCAGAGGTCTTGTGAGATTGTATACAGCAGTACGGGACCCAGCACCGGCCTGGGACCTTCCAGGAGTGCTGAACGCCCTAACAGGGAGACCGTTTGAGCCCATGGCAACGTGTTCCCTACAACTGCTATCTTGGAAGACAGCATTCTTAGTAGCCATTACATCCGCTCGCAGAGTAGGAGAACTGGCAGCGCTACGCTGTGATGACCCATACCTGAAATTTAGTGCTGAGGGCGTGTGGTTACGACCTGATGTGACCTTTCTTCCGAAAGTAACCTCTGCATTCCACCTGAACTCAGAAATATGCCTACCCATATACTTCCCAGATCCGGGTACGGACTTGGAACGAAAGCTCCACACGCTGGACGTGAAAAGAGCGCTTTCTTTCTACTTACACAGAGTAAGGCCGGGTCGCAAGGACCCTAGACTCTTTATCTCTTACTCCCTGACGTCACAAGGCGTCAGAGTCTCGTCACAACGTATCTCAAAATGGATAACCGAGACCATCAGACTATGTTACTTGCTGAATAAAAAACCCCTGCCGAGACAGATTAGGGCGCATTCGACTAGAGCCCTGGCAGCTTCGGCGGCCTTCATGAGAGGGGTGCCCTTGAAGGACATTTGCGACGCTGCTACGTGGTCCTCCTCGCATACGTTTGTGAAACACTATGCGTTGGACCTGAACTGGCGTAGGCGTTCATCAGTGGGCCGTGCTGTGCTTCAAGAGGCTTCTCGCTGATGGACCGTTGCACCCTCCTCCAGGTAGGACTCTGGCTTGCTAGTCTCCCATCAGTGTGATGCACAGAGACCACGAAGAAGATAAACAGGTTTCCTACCTGTAACTGATGATCTTTGAGTGGTCATCTGTGCAGTCACACTACCCGCCCTCCTTCCCCTGCGCTGCCGGTCCATCTCTAAGGGCTTACGCAGCGGTCAGAAGGAACTGGCGGGATGTCCGCTCCGGTCCCTGTGAGCATGCGTGGTAGGGCTTCTGCGCATGCGCACTGGGTCCTGGGCACGGAAATCCGCAGCTTTCAAGAATACCGATCAAGATCGGCGCGGGCACCTATATCCCATCAGTGTGACTGCACAGATGTCCACTCGAAGATCATCAGTTACAGGTAGGAAACCTGTTTTTATCTTTACAATATACATTTACATTATCTATTGAGCTGAGGACCAGAAAAACACTAGTTCAAGCTTTTTCGCTGCCTGAACCACATAAGGGGGGGTGTGTGTCTTTCTTTCAATATGGGAGTAACAGTGCTGATCAGCGTTCCAGGGTTAATGTAATGATTATGGAGATATTATGTGCCTGAAAGTGCTTGGGACATTTTACGGTGCTGTCTAAATACCCTGTTTCTGAAATACATTCTATTTACCTGTGCAGGTATTTTTATTTAAGAAGTTTTGAGAAATGAGAATCACTGCAGAACATGGTTTCTGACAAACGGAGCTTTGACTCTCAAAAGCTTGTGCTCCCCAAAAATTTTGTTTGAACTCTGATCTTAATCTCGCCACTTGGAGCATTTTTATTGTTCCGGTCAGCAATGAGATCAAATTCACTTTGGTACCACTTTCCCGCTTTTATACAAAGAGCGAGAGTGGGTAGGCTTGTTGAAATAACTGCTTTATGCGCTTTTAAAAAATGCTTTCCCCCCCTTTCCCTCTCCCTCACCCTCCCAACTAGCTGATCATGTGCTTTTTAAAAGGAAACGTTCGCTTTGCTTTGATTCACCTTTACCTTTCCTCCTGTCTTCTGCTCTCTCGCTTACCGCCGAATGCCCACGCAGGCCGTATCAGAACGCCGAGGAGACTGGGAGACCCCTCCAGTGCGGCAAGCCAATGCTTTGTTCCTGACAACTCACTTGGCTTCAGAGCGGCACGGGGGATCAGTCCAGGTATTGCCCTTCCCAATTCCCTGCCGCTTTTCCATAGCGATCAGGTTTCCCTGCCTGCTACGCCGATTCAGACTTGCATGATTTGTCCTCCTGCACTCTTGAGCTGACTGTGTGAGTTGTCTCTGTTCAAAAGAGTTGGCTTCCAAAACCAGAAGTCCTGTGTGTGCTTCAAGCATCTTCTGAGGCATAGATTTCTTCCCCACTGGCTCTTCTTCATCAGTGCTGAGAGAATGATGTTGCCGGCAAATATCTAGCACCGATCCTTCATGCAGACCGGGAGCGAGATGAAGTGGGCCATGCCGTGTCCTGCTTGGCTTAGTGTGCGAACTCCCTTTCCCTGTTTGGACTGAGATGGAGAGGGAGAAGAGGACAAGGTAGCAACTGTCTGTCCTGAAGCTTCTCCTCCAGTCCTAGGAGACAGGACAGAAGTTCGGGAGAGGGGGATTTCTTGGGTCAGCTTAATCTTTGGTCATCTGTTGGCTTTACAGCCCCTGGGGGATCATAAGAACATAAGAGAAGCCATGTTGGATCAGACCAATGGCCCATCCAGTCCAACACTCTGTGTCACACAATGGCCAAAAAACCCCAGGTGCCATCAGGAGGTCCATCATTGGGGCCAGGACATTTGAAGAAGCCCTCACACTCTGACTCTAGCAGCTTGGGGGGGTTTCAGTTTTTTCTGCAACCCTGGGGCATTTTTTAGCTTTGTAGAAAGATCTGTCTTGTCTTTTCACAGCTTCCTTCGCCAGATTTAAATACCTTCAGATTTGGTGGACTTCACCATTAAAATTTATGAATGCATTTCTACTAGCATTGTCCTTTTAACAAAAGGACAATGTGTGTCACTTCTGTATCAGCCCCCTGCAAGTCTTGTGGCTGTTCTTGGCAATAACAGGTGTGGAGCTTTCTTGTACCAAGCAACACAGAGAAGTACATCTCTGGCAGCATTAACAAAGGTTTTTCTCCCTCTAGGAAGAGGAAAGTGTGGCTTGCAGGCTCAAAAGAGAGGGCTGTGTGCTCTATGAAGTCTCCAGAACTGTGTGTTTGTGTGTTGAGGCACAAGGATAGAATTATGTCTATCTCATCTGTTGATGATTATTAGAATCTTTGCAGTCCATCAACATTTTTTACTATAAAGCCAAAAGTGCATGCTTGCCCTCTGAATGGTTCAGGTTCTTAAACTCCAGGGGAGCCCCTTCTCCTATGAGCAGGGGTGGAACTCTAGCAGGAGCTCCTTTGCATATTGGGCCACACATCCCTGATGTAGCCAATCCTCCAAGAACTTATAAGGCTCTTTTTTTGTAAGCTCTTTGAGGATTGGCTACATCAGGGGTGTGTGGCCTAATATGCAAAGGAGCTCCTGCTAGAATTGCACCCCTGCCTATGGGTATTATGCAGCTGCAAGGAACAGAAAGGTTGATATCTTTCCTGTCTGCCAGAAAATGAGGGTAAATAGTGACTGTAGATGTTTTGTTCTGCACCTGTTGATGGTGGTGAGAGGATAAGTATGAATTTGAGGAATTGGCAATGTGAACAGAGCTGATTGGCTAGGAGACCTCTCCCAGTTCTTCAGTGTGCAGCAGAGGCACCCACCTTTCAGGGCAACATGAACTTTAAGGGATGTCAAACTCATTTGTTATGAGGGCCAGGCCATGTGTGTCATAAAATGCAGGGCTTTTTTTGAGCAGGAACGCAGTTGCGGCTGGTTTGGTGTTAGACGGTGTGGCCTAATATGCAAATGAGTTCTTGCTGGGCTTTCCCCACAAAAAGGCCCTGTGTGAAACAATGGTGACATCAGGGTGTGTGGCCTATTATACAAATGAGCTCCTGCTGAGCTTTTTATTGAAAAAAGCCCTGATAAAATGTAATGCCAGGTAGCTGAGATATAAACTTTATAAAGGACACAGACAATCACGAAGATTTTTTTTAAAGCTTAAAATAAAACATGCTTAAAACATTAGCGCTCATTGGTCTTAAAGGTGCTTTCTTTGTATCTCTCCTTTGGGATCCAGGGAACTGGGCCAAGGAAGCTCTGGATCTTTCCTTCCTCCTCCAGAGGACCAGAAGGGGGAGGAGCCTCAGCCAATAGAAGGAAGAGAGGCTTGACTCAGTAGCTCCACTATGTGATTGAGAGGACCTGGCAAAGCAAGCTCTCCCCCCCCTCCTCCCCAAAGGAGGAGCCTCAGCCAATAGAGAAAACGAAGGCTTTGCTCTGTAGCTCCTGTGCCATTGCACAAGCCTGGCAAAGCAAGCTATGGTGCAGAAGGGAGCAAGAGAGAGTGAGAAGGAAGCGGATGACAACCAGTTGCTCGGGGCCCTGATTTGGCCCCCGGTCTACATGTTTGACACCCCCGTTTAAGAAGAACCCTGCAGGAGCCAATGGATGGTCCTGTACCATGTGTCCCAGGAAGTCAATACAAGCAGGACACAGAGGCCAAAGCCTTCCCCACCTTGAGTGTCAATAATATGTGTGCATACTGAGATCTGCTTCCCTCTTCTCTGCTCACATAGAGGATATGGGAAGCAGCCTGGGGAAGGAGGGGGGGAGGATTCAGATTCATCAGCCTCAAACATCTTGATTCCTAGTTTGCACCAATGTATTTATTGTAGCTTGTTGCGTATGATATGTGCTAGATTTGTATGTTTCTTTTTCTAAAAAGTGGATGGGGGACCTCCAAGGAATACCAGGGTCACGATACAGAAGCAGGCAACGGCAAACCACCTCTGAAGTCTCTTGACTTGCAAACCCTACGGGGTTACCATAAATCAGTTGTGTCTTGATGGCAAAAAAGAAAAAGACAAAAAGGCCTAACAATTCATGGAATCGTCACACTATTGTAACAATTATACATTTGTTCCTATTCTATTTTGTATGACATTCTCAGAGAGAAGAGGAGGTTTTGCAGAGAACTTTTAGTTCTGGAGCAGTCAGGTTGCAAGAAACAGAAGTTCTCAGGCAGTGGGGTGAAAATTACTATCCTGGTCCCCTACCAGCGTATGCTTTGGGGAGATTGTCCACCATTGTGACCCTTCGACAAAAATTGGACCAAAGTCTGACATAAACAGGTCATGTTTCTCTCCTCCCTTTTTTTGGCAGGTGATAAACTCCACTAACGGTGAGCTGAACATCGACGAGCCACCAGGAATCCCCCCCAGTACCCAAATCGCAGAGCGTACCGAGGTGGAAGTAGTGGAGGAAGCTAAGTATGTCTGCTGCACAAGCAAGTCTCCCCTTACACCGTCCTGTGTGTGCGTATGTGTGTGAAATACGTTTTTGTGTTTCCCTGTGTTTGACGCCTACATTCGTAACTTGCCCTCAAACACTCAGTTGTTTTGTCTTTGTCTTTTGCATGACAATCTCAGCGGTGCTGGTGATGTTAGAGCTTCTTTTCCCCTGCGATGCCTAGATAAACATGACTTTTGACCCAAGCATGTATTGCAAATTAGACAGGACTTGTTCAGAAGGATGTGCAAAATAGTGTCTCATCGCTCTTCAGTAAAACTTCTCTGCTTAAGAGGTTTAATCCGTTCTTAGTGCTGTATGTATATAAAACAAGTTTAGTTTTGTGTTTTCCCCCTGAGGATATATAGACATCTTTTAGAAATGAGGGTACCTGTTTACTCTCTCATACTTAAAAATCTAAGGCTGCATTTGTTTGGTCTGTAACATCCTTGCAAAATTTGCTCTTGGGTAACTTGTCAGACTGTAGATAACCGGGGTGGGCTGGCACAGAATCACAGAGATCATCCCTATAAGGAAAAGCTGAGGGACTTGGGAAATGTTCAGTCTGGAGAAAGAGGAGGTTGAGGGGAGACATGGTCGCTCTCTTTGAGGATTTGAAAGCCTGTCACTTAGAAGAAGGCAGGGAGCTGATCCTGTTGGCAGCAGATGATAGGACTCAAAATAATGGGTTTCAATTAGAGGTGGAAAAGTATCAAGTGGATATTGGGGGTGGGTGGGAATTTAAGAGTAGATCAGTGGAATCAGCTGCCTAGGAAGGTGGTGGGCAGTCTTCAAGTAGCAGCTGGACCAACACTTGTCTGGGATACTTTAGGCTGATCCTATGTTGAACAGGGGCCAGGACTAGATGGCCTCTCTGGTCCCTCCCAACTCTACGATTCTGTCCACTGCTTTGTCAGTTGCTTGCTGTGTGCTAGAAGCTGTGTTTTGGTTAGGTGCTGAAGAGGACTGGTGTCTTACCTTTCACTTTCAGTCTCTGTCCACCATTGATACTCTTCACGATTTGTCATTTCTTCACAAATCTCGATGTGGGCTGTTCTCCCCATGGCCCCTTCCTTTTTTCTTTACGAAGAAGCTTAACGCTTGCTAAGTAATCCTCACAGGGAGATAAATTCCACAAAGGTGTTGTGAGTTCAAGGTACGGCAGCTGCTTGACTGACTCAGTCCGCTGAATCCCTCAGCGATCAGAGTAGCCCTGAGCAAACTTGGCGGCAAGAATTACGATCTTCCGTCTTCTGGGGGAGTGCAGAGGGTGGCCCGAAAGGATCCCCGCCTGTGTGCCAGAAAAGCAAGTGTCTCTGCTGTCTAGAATTGAGCTTCAGCATAGACTCTCCAAGTGGCCTGCCGTTGCTGTGTTCCTGGAGGGTAGTCTCCATCTTCATCCCTAATCTGTGTAACTGCCATGAACTTTGGAGAGACGGGTGGGGTGAGGAGGAATAGGCGTTTCGAAATAAATGCTTGTGGCCATTGTGGTTTCCTCTCCCAGTTAGTTTTTGTCTGTCCGTCGGCAGGTAGTGTCTTTCTGTAGGTGGAAGGGGGTAATTTTTAGGTTTAATTTAATATAATTTTTCAATTTATACCCTGCCCCATCCCAGAAGTGGGCTCAGGGCAGCTTACAGCATTAAAATAATGTTAAAGCGGCCATCAAAAATTAAACAACGTCATAACTACAGATATGTCAAGTCAGATCTGAGAATAGTAATCTATACAATTGGCAACAGATCACACAGTAATCCATACAATTGGCAACAGACCACACAACAGCATTCACACGACAGAACACACAACAGGTTCTTTCAGCTGTGAGATCATTTTCCGGTTTGGCTGCTCTCTTGACTGCTCAGTGGTCCTCGGGTAAACAGCAGACTGGCTTCCAACAACTACTGTTCCCATAGGTCAGGTGTCAGTGCTTGCAAATCTCTCCAGAGAATATTTCCCCAAAAACACATTAATGTGCAAAAAGGGTTTTAAAAACTATCATTAGCCCTGACAGCGGGACGATCAGCTAAACTGAGGTCAGGTCACCTTCCTTACAGCAGGGCCAGACAATTGAAAAAAATCAAGAGGGTCCCAAAGGAAACTCCTCTAGTGAACATATTACTGGCCTTCAACCTAAGGGGAGGGATGGTGGCTCAGTGGTAGAGCTTCTGTTTGGTAAACAGAAGGTGCCAGGTTCAATCTCCGGCATCTCCAACTAAAAAGGGTCCAGGCAAATAGGCGTGAAAAACCTCAGCTTGAGACCCTGGAGAGCCGCTGCCAGTCTTGAGTAGACAATACTGACTTTGATGGACCAAGGGTCTGATTCAGTGGAAGGCATGCTTACTATGCGTTGAATCTCTGTAAACGTCATGCAGGTGCTTGGAGGATTGTGATATTTAGTGGGACAGTTTCAGAGGGCAGCCGTGTCAGTTTGCACTGGAAGAGTTAAATTGGAGTCCAGTTGCACTTCAGAGACCAACAAGGTTTTCAGGAGAAAGGCTGCCAAGAGTCGGTGCTCCCTTTGTCAGATGCTAGTAGGAACAGAGATCTCTGGAGTCTTTATATCCCATTCTGAAGGTGGGAGGGGCGTCACAAGGAAGGAACGCTTGTAAAGTCCTCAGACAAACTTCCAAGAGAGGGGCGGCCAAACTTTCTTAATGTAAGAGCCACATAGAATAAACATCAGATGTTTGAGAGCCACAAGGAAGGAAGGAAAGCAAATAGATGGGAGGGAGAGGTGAAAAGAAAGCAACTTTAACTTTAAATGCCTTCTCCAAGCTGCCCTGCTGGCTTGGCTTGGAGAAGCTATTTAAAGAGACAAGTGCCTTCTCCAAGCCGGCCAATGGGGCAGTGGGGGCTTCAAGAGCCACACAATACATGTGAAAGAGCCACTTGTGGCTCCCGAGCCAGTTTGGACACCCCTGTTCCAAGGGAAATCACGGTGCGAGATTGCTGGAGCTCAGAACAATGGACCCCCCCCCCCAATCCCACCCCAGGGTTGAATTCACAGGATTCTTATTTCACTACAGATGCTACTTCCCTCCCCCCCTCCCAGCATTTCTTCTCTGCTCTAATCAAGCCAATGACAATAGGCGTTGTCCTTCTGCCTCCTTTTCAGGCATTCTGTGCAGCAGCCCCTCCTGCCTTCTGACTAGTGTAAAAAGACTTTGAGATTTCCATTCCTACTCAGGGAAGCTTTGACTCTTGAAAGTTTTGAAAATCTTGCTAATCTCCTAAAGTGCTTCTGGACTCAAATCTAAAAATTAGTGGGAGATGCTATTCTCTCCCTCCCCCCTTTCTCCTGAGATGAAATGCTGTTCTTTATCCCAGTCCTGTGTCCTGGTTCTGGAAAGAAAGTTCTCTTCCAGGGGGAAACACATGAGGCATTCACGTTCCCTGGGTTCTCCTTAGGTCCTCTTTGATGTAAAGGTTTTTTGGTTGCTGCTCAGAACCCTTTGTGTCCTCTATGCTGGGCTCCCTCCCCCCTCCATGAAACATTGTATTTGCTGTCTCTCATTCCTTTGTGCAGGGGCTCCTTTGCATATTAGGCCACACCCCCTGATGTGGCTCTTTTTTTGTAAGCTCCAGGAGGATTGGCTACATCAGGGGTGTGTGGCCTAATATGTAAAGGAGTTCCTGCTAGAATCCGCCTCTGTGATCTGGGTATGTAGAGATTTCTCAGCCTGCCTGAGGTTCCAGGGCTTCCCATTCAAGGTATCCTCATTGTTATACAGTTATCTAAGGCTGCGATCCTGTGCAGAAATACACACCTAACTCTGGATCAGATCAGGCTGGGTTTGTGTGACTTGGATACTAAACTCTGCAACGCCCCAGAGCTTCTGTTTGGGTTTTATTTCTAATCAGGATGTTGCCTTCTTCCCCCTGCTCTTTTCGGGACTTCTGGTCCGTCTTAGAGCACCTGTTTTGCATGTAGAACATCCCAGGTTAAGTTTTCTTTCCAGTTACAGGATCTTTCAGGTGGCAGATACTGGGGAAGATCTGGGTCCTGGTAGTTTCAGCCCTTTCCTCCTTAGATCCTCCTGATAATCCTTTGGCTTTCCTTTAGCGTATTCCTTCGCTATCCTTAATTTCACATCTTGTTCTTCTGCTCTCGTCCTTGTTTCTTTGCCAGATCAGCTTCGCTAAACTGACTGTTAGCGAGGGGTCCATGGTGGTTAAGAGCAGCGAACTCTAATCTGAAGCGCTAGGTTTGATTCCCCACTCCTCTATACGAAGCCTGCTGGGTGACCTTGGGCTAGTCACAGTCCTCTCTCAGCCCCACCTACTTCACAAGGTGCCTGTTGTGGGGAGAGGAAGGGAAAGTCACTTTGAGACTCCTTTGGGTAGAGAAAATGGGGTATAAAAACCTTCTTCTCTGTATCTCCATCTCACCATATTTGGGGCTCTTCTGTATATCCTAATCTCATATTGTACTTCTAGCACTGTGGTTCACTTGCATATTCTTTAATTTCTCTGCCTCTATTGCCCATTAAAGCCTGGCCATTTGCTCTGT
Source organism: Heteronotia binoei (assembly GCF_032191835.1). Classification (NCBI taxonomy): domain Eukaryota; kingdom Metazoa; phylum Chordata; class Lepidosauria; order Squamata; family Gekkonidae; genus Heteronotia; species Heteronotia binoei. The sequence continues at coordinate 30,052,493 of NC_083241.1, forward strand.
CAGCTTCTGCTTTATTCTTGTTATTTTAATGCTGTTAAATTCCCAGATCCATCTTTCTGCCCCGACTGCCAGCCACTGAGCCATTTGCTTTTTCTGGTTTCCTTGCTAAGGCTACCTCCTGCATGCCCTATCCACGCCTCCTGCTGAGCAATTTAAATGAGAATAGCGTTACTGATCATGGAAGGAGGACTGTGGCTCAGTGGCAGAGCACCTGCTTGGCATGCAGAAGGTCCTAGGTTCGATCCCCGGCATCTCCAATGGAAGGGTCAGGGAGGAGGTGATGGGAAAGACCTCTGAGACTCTGAAGAGCCACTGACTGTGATGGACCAATGGTATAAGGCAGCTTTGTGTGTGCGTACGCTCCACCCAGTCCTGTCGCTGCTACATTCATAACTGGCATGGGCTTAATATTCCCTCCCTGTCCCATACCTGTAAACCTGGGGATGCTGGGATGCCTCCCTTTCCCTGCCATTGAGATGCTACAACTGCCTGCTCTTCTCTAGTTCTGAGATCCACCCTTTTCCTCCTCTGTTCCAAGAGTTTTAAAAACCCCTACTGTTTCTTTGTTGGCTGATTCCTCTGGAAGAACGTACCTCCAGTTGCTAAGAGTGTGGCCCATCTTGTTCCATCTCCTTAAATCTCTCTGTCTCCTTCCAGTGCCCCCTTCACTAGATTTTCTCTTTTCTAATCCTTCAACGGCAGCCTCTCCATCTCTGCAGGGTGTTTTGGGAGTCTCCCCCCCACACTCCAGTCCTCCTCTTTCCTGCCTCCTCTTGCATTCTTTTCTTTGCCATCTCTGTCCTATCCCACTTGACTGTAAGCCCCCTCCAGGTAGGGAGTCTGTTCCTTCCGCCTTCTCAGCACTTTTATTGTTTTGCTGTCAAGTCAGCGCTGACTTGTAGCAACCCTGTGGGTTTTTCAAGGGAAGAGACATGCAGAGTTGTTTGTCATTGTGGCACAACCTTGGCCTTCCTTGGAGGTCTCCCATCCAAATACCAACCCAGGGCCAACTCTGCTTAGCTCCTGAGATCTGACAAGATCAGACTAGCCTGGGCTATCCAAGTCAGGGCTTTTCAGCACATGCTGAACACTAATTAACAAGGAGGTTGTGGTTGCAAGAAGCCTGATGGCTCCCAAAGCATTATGGGCCAGCTTGATGGGAGAATGTCTCCTCCTCAGATAAGAACATGAGAAGCCATGTTGGATCAGGCCAATGGTCCATCCAGTCCAACACTCTGTGTCACACAGTGGCCAATATATATACACACACACACACACACACACACATATATATACACATATACTGTGGCTAATAGCCACTGATGGACCTCTGCTCCATATTTTTATCTAGTCCCCTCTTGAAGCTGGCTATGCTTGTAGCTGCCACCACCTCCTGTGGCAGTGAATTCCACATATTAATCACCCTTTGGGTGAAGAAGTACTTCCTTTTATCCGTTTTAACCTGACTGCTCAGCAATTTCATTGAATGCCCACAAGTTCTTGTATTGTGAGAAAGGGAGAAAAGTACTTCTTTCTTTACTTTCTCCATCCCATGCATAATCTTGTAAACCTCTATCATGTCACCCTGCAGTTGACGTTTCTCCAAGCTGAGGAGCCCCAAGCGTTTTAACCTTTCTTCATAGGGAAAGTGTTCCAAACTTTCATTCTAGTTGCTCTTTTCTGGACTTTTTCCAATGCTATAATGTCCTTTTTGAGGTGCGGTGGCCAGAATTGTACACAGTATTCCAAATGAGACCGCACCATCGATTTATACAGGGGTATTATGATACTGGCTGATTTGTTTTCAATTCCCTTCCTAATAATTCCCAGCACGGCATTGGCTTTTTTATTGCAATCGCACACTGTCTTGACATTTTCAGTTAGTTATCTGCCACGACCCCAAGATCTCTCTCTTGGTCAGTCTCTGCCAGTTCACACCCCATCAACTTGTATTTGTAGCTGGGATTCTTGGCCCCAATGTGCATTACTTTGCACTTGGCCACATTGAACCTCATCTGCCACGTTGACACCTACTCACCCAGCCTCAACAGATTCCTTTGGAGTGCCTCACAATCCTTTCTGGTTCTCACCACCCTGAACAATTTAGTGTCATCTGCAAACTTAGCCACTTCACTCCTTACTCCCAACTCCAAATCATTAATGAACAAGTTAAAGAGCATGGGATCCAGTACTGAGCCCTGCGGCACCCCATTGCTTACCGTCCTCCACTGTGAAGATTGCCCATTTATACTCACTCTCTGCTTCCTATTAATTAGTAAGTTTTTGATCCACAAGAGGACCTGTCCTTTACGCCATGACTCTCGAGCTTATTAAGGAGCCTTTGATGAGGAACTTTATCAAAAGCTTTCTGGAAGTCAAGGTAAACAACATTTATGGGGTCCCCTTTGTCCACATGTTTGTTCACCCCCTTGAAGAACTGTAGCAGGTTAGTGAGGCAAGATCTTCCCTTACAGAACCCATGTTGAGTCTTCCTCAATAACTTGTGTTCATCAATGCGCGTACTCATTTTGTCCTTGATAACGGTTTCTACCAACTTTCCTGGTATTGAAGTCAGACTGACTGGCCTGTAATTTCCCGGATCTCCTCTGGAACCCTTTTTAAAGATGGAGGTGACATTTGCTACCTTCCAGTCCTCAGGAATGGAGGCAGATTTCAATGAAAGATTACATATTTTTGTCAGGAGATCCAAAAGTTCAATTTTGAGTTCTTTTAGAACTCTTGGATGTATGCCATCCGGACCTGGTGACTTATTAATTTTTAGTTCGTCAATCAGTTGTAGGACCTCCTCTCGTCACCTCAATCTGACTCAGGTCTTTCAACACCCCTTCCAAAATTAGTGGTTCTGGAGCGGGCAAACACTTCTCAATTTCCACAGTGAAGACGGAGGCAAAAAATGCATTCAGCTTCTCAGCCATTTCCCAATCCTCCTTCAGTAATCCTTTTACTCCTTGGTCATCCAAGGGCCCCACTGCTTCCCCGGCTGGTTTCCTGCTTCTAATATATTTGAAGAAATTTTTATTGTTGGTCTTTATGCTTTTTGCAATATGCTCCTCATAGTCCCTTTTTGCCCGCCTGATCACAGTCTTGCATTTGATTTACTACAGCCTGTGTTCCCTTTTATTAATCTCACTTGGACTAGCTTTCCACCGCTTAAAGGAGTCCTTACCACGATCATGAGTGCTGAATTTCCTTCCAAACTGGGTGTATAAGCAGGGAGTCATCAAGTCCCTTCAGTTCCTGCTGGGAACTGGGAACACCAAGTCCCTGAGGCCTTTCTCTACAGTCGTCTTCAGCATTTCCTTGGAAACTTTTCAGAATTTGTTCTCCAACCTGAAGGCTTTTGGAAACCTCTTCTGCTCCGATGGCCAACGTCCCATAAGGCCCACTTCCTTCAGCAATGCGATTTCTAGTGCCCTGAGACAGTTTTGTTGGGCTGTCAGGAAAGCTTAAGAGGAGCTCTGCTGGATCAGACCAGTGGTCCGTCTAGTCCAGCCTCCTGTCTCACACCTTGGCCAACAAGAAGACATAGAGGCTGAGGCCTTCCCCTGATGCTACCGCCTGGCTCTGGGATTCAGAGGCCTAGTGCCTTTGAACGTGGAGGTTCCCCTCAGTCACTATGGCCAGTAGACACAGTCAGATTTATACTCCATGAATCCGGGGCTTTTTTTGTAGAAAAAGCCCAGCAGGAACTTATTTACATATTAAGCCACACCCTCTGACATCACCATTGTTTCACACATGAACCCATTTGCATATTAGGCCACACACCCCGATGCCAAGCCAGCCGGAACTGCGTTCCTGCGCGTTCCTGCTAAAAAAAAAAGGCCCTGCATGAATCTTATCAAATCCCCTTTTAAAGCTGTTTATTCCTGTGGTCATCCCTTCATCCCCTGGCAGTGAATTCTGCATTTTAATCACTCTGTGTAAAGTGGTATTTCCTCTCGCCCATCAGCTTCATTGGATGCCCTCGAGTAATAGTATTATGGGGAAGGGGAGAAACGGCTTGGTCTTGCTTTTATTTCTGCATCCATCCAACCACAGCGTATCTTCCAGGCAACCTGTAGGAGGCTCAGGTGTGACCAGATGTGGCCAGGCAGGTAGATCCTGTCGGGTGGCTACCGATCGGCACTGCATGCTTGCATGACTCGCCACGCTGTGCTTCCCCATCTCACATCTGAACGATAAATGGCTCTTCCTCCTTTTTTATGTGTTTTTATTTGTCTTTCTTTCCTTTCCCCCCCCCCTTCGCATTTCTCTGTAGCTGCCTGAAAATACTCCACTTGTGGTGAGTCGCTCTCTCTAGTCCACACAGGAGGGGGAGTGAATCAGAGCATGTGATGGTTGAACAGATTAAATGCAGGCAGCGACGGGGGTGGGGGGAGAGGTGGGTTTTCAACAGGGAGGTCTCCTTAAGGGCAAGGGCTCGCTCTTGCAATTGCCCCCGTATTTCTCTTATTTGAAGATAAACATCAGCACAGACTTTTAACTTGTGGACAAGCATCTCAGAGCTAGGGAATATTTTAGAATTTCATCATGTTATGGGAGTTACTTATAGCTTGAACCTCTTTAAAAAAAAAAAAACCCAATAGTGACAGATGCAACTCTTGTGAAAGCCCAGGGATCCCCAACCTTACTGAACCTGTGGGCCCCTTTGGGAATTTGCAACACAGCGCGGTGGGCACGGCCACAAACGGGCTGCTGCAGATGGGTGGAGCCAGCCACAAGATGGCTGCTGCCGCTTCCCTTCATTCGCATGGCGAAGATCCTTGTGCTGCCAAAGCATCGTTTTTAAAAATCCACACAGTGATTAGATTCCCAGCAGCTCTCCAGAAGCCTTGCTGGGCAAAAGCCCCACCCACTTTCTAAAAATGTTTGGCAGGCACCGAGAGGGTGTCAGTGCTTCCTGTGGCGCCCACAGGCATCACATTGGGAGATCCCTGCGTCTGGCCACTGGGCAGGAGTTTGGCTGTTTCGTTTCAGCAGTGAGTTTTTGTTAGCCCTGTTGCAGTGACTGAGGTTGGTGGACTCTCTTTCTTGGTATTGCCATAGCTTGTGGAGATCCATATTGTGTCAGTGGGGCTTCCCCTTCTAGGCAGAGGAACCTTTAACGCAGGGCACTTTTTTTCATAGCAGGAACTCCTTTGCCTACTAGGCCACACCCCTCTTACGTAGCCAATCCTCCAAGGGCTTACAGGGCCTGCTGTAAGCTCTTGAAGGATTGGCTACATCAGGGAGGTGTGGTCTAATATGCAAAGGAGTTCCTGCTACAAAAATAGCCCTGCTCTAATGTGTTGCATAATCTAGCCTGCAGATCCAGATGGCCACCATCCTGCAATCTGCAGTTTTGGAGAAGGAGGGTGGCAGTCGATGCTGAAGCCTCATAACTGCAGAGGCAGGGTAGTTAATGGCGGGTTAGGATGCTTCAGTCATTGCACCAAGAAGAAACTCTTCCTACCTGTCTTGATGCATTAAGCAGCAACTTTGTCATTCCTGCCGCCTCTTATCCTGAAAGTGCCAGGTTTGGGGGTTTGTTTTTAGCACAGGGAAGGAAAGAAGCCAGCTCTATCCTGTGTAGGTGGGGTGGGACAGGAAATGCTATTTACTAGAAAGCCAGGTGTGCTTGTGGAAGAGAGGGACCTTTGGGAAGAACTGGGATTCCATCAAAGGAGGTCTGCTCAGTCTTTTGCCCACAATCCTGGACTTGAGGCTGCTGAAGTCTCAGGGCTGGTTCCTGGCCTTCCTGTTGCAGAACTCATAGGGTTGCCAGCCTCCAGGTGGTGGCTGGAGATCTCCCACTATTACAACTGATCTGCAGGCAACAGGTCAATTTCCCTGAAGAAAACGGCCATCTTGAAAGGTGGACTCTATGGCATTGTACTCCCAACAAAGCCCCTCCACTCCTCCCAAAATCTCCAGGTATTTCCCAACCTGGACCTGGCAACCCTACTCCAGTGTCATGGGACTTCTTGTCACATCTCACTTTCTCGCAGCACTGTGGGTTCTAGTCTGGAAAGGCTGAAGACCACACTTGAGGCCATCATCTTGCAAGCTGTAACACTGTCCGTTGTCTTAAAATGCTCCACCCCCCAAAAAAAACCCTGAAACAGAAAAAAACAAATTTGATTTTTGTATGTTTGCTACCCCATCAAAAAAAAAAATCAGTGTCATGGGCTATGGAACACTAAAGACTAACAAATCTAAAACTTATAGCTCAGATCTCCCTTCCCAAGAGAATTCCTGGGGCGGGGGGTGGGAATAGACATCATACTCTGTTCGCACTTGGAACCTGAAGCCCTGAGCTGGATAGCCCAGGCAAGCCCAGTCTCATCAGTTCTCAGAAACTAAGCAGGGTCAACTCTGGCAAGTACTTGGGTGGGAGACCTCCTTGGAATACCAGAGCTGGACGGGCAAGGGCGGGCTTTACTCAGCCACCTCTCTGAATAGCCTCAAAACCCCCAGTAAGGGTCAGTCACCAGAGGTCACCAGGACTTCCAAGTGTACACACACACTCAAACATACACACACAAATACTCCAAAAGGAGATCTCCTGTTATTACAATTGATCTCCAGACCACGAATATCAGTTCCCCTTGAGAGAACGGCAGCTTTAGAGGGCAGAATGTGTGCATAATACTCTGCTGAGGTCTCTCCAAACCCTGCCTTCCCCAGGCCTTACCCCCAAAACCTCCATCTATTTCCTACCCCAGAACTGGCACTGAGAGCCAGTTTGGTGTAGTGGCTAAGTGTGTGGATTCTTACCTGGGAAATCCGGGTCTGATTCCCCACTCCTCCACTTGCAGCTGCTGGAATGGCCTTGGGTCAGCCATAGTTCGGGCAGAGGTTGTCCTTGAAAGGCCAGCTGCTGTGAGAGCCCTCTCCAGCCCCACCCACCTCACAGGGTGTCTGTTGTGGGGGAGGAAGGTAAAGGAGATTGTGAGCCGCTCTGAGACTCTTCGGAGTGGAGGGCGGGATATAAATCCAATATCATCATCTTCTTAACACTTGGGTCTCTAACACTGCTCAAGATGTGGATAACCAGCAAGCTTCCCATATTCTCAGGTGAGGGGGATAGTCACCTAGTGGTGACCCTTTGACCCAAATGGCCAGCTTGCATTAGAATCTACGTCTACCGTAGCTACTGTGGCCACAGAGGGTATTGCGTGCAGACGGGGATGGTGAAGACGAGGGGGATGGGCACGGAAGGGAGTGACCTTGTCTGCCCCTCGACCTGCACGACTCTGTTTGTTCTTGCTTCATTTCATGCCGCATTCGTTTCATAGGTGAAGGCCACGCAGAGTCCACTCCAGGCTTCTCATGAGAAACTGGTTTGTCGGGTTCTGTCATCCGTCCAGCCCGTGTCATCTTTAAGTGGAGGCCATCTGTGCAGCATAAGCCAACCCCTAGCTCCACACTTGCCTCTCCCGGGGGACCTTACAGATCGTCTATATTAAGAGCTTCCTTCGCTTCTGTTATTGTTTCATTTTATCATTGATTAAAAATTACACCATGTCGAAACCCAGATATGTCGAGTTGTTTCTCTGCCATGTGTTCTGCCCTCCGCCCCAAAATTAAAAAAAAAAAATTATATATACACACACACATCCAGGATTCAGACTTAAAGCTCTATTTAATATTGGAGAATTGTCTTGTATTAGTGTTTACATTCCACTTAGATACATAGGCGTCCTATGAATTCTTGAAATCTTTTGAGCGGCCCCGGGACGTGGAGTGGATTAGAAGGCCGAGCGATTAACTCATGAAGAGAAAGCTTTTGAAGAGACGGTTTGCCAGTAAAGGGGCTCCCATCTCCCTCCTGTTGGGCCTTCTCAGGGAAGGAACAGGTCATGCACAATTGCAAACAGAGCTGCTGTCCTTCCTGAATGTCAGAGGTCCACCAGGGTTTGGAGGTGCACATAAGAACATAAGAGAAGCCATTTTGGATCAGGCCAATGGCTCATTCAGTCCAACACTCTGTGCCACACAGTGGCCAAAAAAATTATATATATATACACACACACACATATATACACACTGTGGCTAATAGCCACTGATGGACCTCTGCTCCATATTTTTATCTAACCCCCTCTTGAAGCTGGCTATACTTGTAGCCGCCACCACCTCCTGTGGCAGTGAATTCCACATGTTAATCACATCCATTCCGTCCCCTCATTTTGACCTCCATAGTATACGCTGCCTCTTCTCTTTCTCATAGAAAATGGGGTCCGCTCATTTCTGCAGGGAGGAAAGAGTAAACACCGTCTATTACATCTGATGGGCAAGTCCCCCAGTTTTGTTGACCCTCCTTATTTAAAAAAAAAAAAAGATTGCTATAGAAGATAACCTGTGATCGTATCTGTCCACAGGCAAAGAAATGTAGTAGTGCCAGAAATGTAGTTATAAGGCCTGCATCTCTCAATATTAGGCGTGGCTGTTAAAATACTGATATTGCGGTGGAACACAGTTTGAGTCCAGTAGCATGAATGAAATTTTGTTGGTCTGAAAAGTGCCCCTGGTGTTCAACTTTGTTCCGCTGCTCCAGACCGACATGGCTACCCACCTGAGTCTAATATTGCTTATGTAACCAGCGTTGCTTGCCTTTCCTCATCTTGTCCCTGCACCACAGGGGATATGGATGCCTTTCTTCTTCCCCAGCCCTTTGTGCTTTTCCCCAAACAGTGGTGTGGGACTCTTGCCACAGCTTCCTGGTTTTGCACAGGCTTGACAGTGGTTCCTTTCTCTAGAACGTCAGATTCATCTCCTGGTTGCATACAGCAGTGGTCCCTTCCCCTGTTCTGGTGGCCCAGGCCTCTCTCTCCCTGTTTTGCTTAATGGGTCTTGGGAGGGCTGCTACTGTTCCCCCCCCCCCCATCTAACTGGGATGCACCGAGACACAGGCTGAGAACTACTCCTTCAAACAGATTTCATCAACCAAGCAAAAGACTGTGTACCACCAACATGTGGAAGGGGAATCCTTAAGATCCTCAGCTAATTAAATCAGTGGACAGAAGGTGTATTTTAAATCAGTGGACAGAAGGTGTATTTTAACTGTGTCAGGTAATTGGAAGAGAGACTTCTTGGTCACATTTTCAATATCCAGGCAGTCAATTTCTGATTCTTTAAGATTTGGTACTTTTAAAACTTGATTGTTTACATGCATGTGTCTCAATGCTGGTATCTCCTTGCAAAGACTGAAAAAGAACACAATTTCTTCTACACAAGGGGACCTAAAATTGGACACAATACAAAGAACTTTGGTTTCTTTTAGCTCTTGCTTGGTGGTGGGAAACCATACTGTTTCAGCTGTGAAGAATATCTGGTTTCGGTTTTGCAGAATATTTTCCATCTTTAGATATGGACTGCAAGAACAGGCCATCCGGAAGTGGCTTTTTAATCAAATATAGCACAGGAAGGTGGAAATTGTTGCCTTTGGATGGCCTTTCAATGTTCTGTATCTTCGCTGTACGGAATTATCTTGGGTTGGGTGTTTTAATCCAACAATAAAACTTCAGTGATCCATTCATAGTGGATTAAACTGGTAGGTGAAAATCTCTTCTGCCCTATTCACTATGCTTTAGCCATGTTATTTCCAAACACGATTCCTTGTTTGCTACCTTGAAAATTCCAGTTCTCTACCCTAAATCTTACCTGAGGCAGAGGCCTTCGTTTCAGGTGTTGTGGGATCCTTCCGAGTTATTCTCCTGCACTCTCTCTTCAACCTCTTCACTGTATTTCTGTAGCACAACAGTGGCTTTTCTCAGCATGCCCATCCCCTTGTCTGTGCTTTGGTGCTGTGCCCATTTCACCAGCATCGCCCAAGAAGTTCTTCCTTCCTTCGATTTCCCCTAGTATCCGTCAGCTATCATTTTGTGTCTGCAGGTGTCCTGCTTGTCCAAACCCAGCGCTCCGCTTTGTTCGTTTCCTGATACCATAAACGGTCTCCTCTGTTTGGCTGAAAGAGGGGTCCTTCCGCAAGCTCTCCTTGCCCCGTGGGGAAAGGCTTAGGCTTGGGGGGGGGGGGGGAGGGTGCCTTCCTGGCCAGAGGCTGTTAGCTGTGGAAAATGCAAGTCAAGCTGGAAGCTGGAATAGTGCTTAGTAATTCTTCAAGTCTTTGGACAGCCATAACGGGGATTATCGGGGCAACACGTCCCCCTTCCAAGTCATTGTTGCAAGGGGTGTTGGGGGTGATGGCGGTTTGGGTTGGGGTGGGGGGAGCGTGCGTGTGGCAGTGTCGGCTCATCCTGTCCCATGGTGGGGAAGGAGAAGGCTTGGTGGAAGCCCCGCTCCCCCCTTCAGCAGGCCCTGTATTGATTCCCTCTGTTCTTTGTGCCGCAGGTGCTGCTGCTTCTATAAGAGGAAAAGGAGGAAGTCTTCCCAGCGCCACAAATGACAGGCATCTTCTTGAGGTCTTTGGGGGACACTCTGTTTACCTGCCGTTCCTGCCACGTCTTATGGAATGGGGGCTCCTCTTGGGGGAGAGGATGAGAAACAAGGGACATCTTAAACCAAAAAGAGAGAAAGAGAGAGAGGGGGGAAAAGGGGGCAGAATTCCGAAATAAACACTCAGGTGGATTCCCTCACTGGTCTCCCTTGCTCACTTGGCCGCCTGAGGCTCCTTTTGGAATCGGGATCCCATCCTCTCGGGCAACGGGTGCCCTTGCTGGAAGGTTCAGCCGGCTGGCTTGGCTACCTTCTGTCTTCTCTGTACGACAGTTTGGCAAGGGATTTGGGGAGGGGTGGCGTTCCTGGTGAATGTACTTTGTTGTTCCTCCTCCCTTTTCCTGTCCTCTTTTGGTTCTCGACGTGATTCCCCCATATGCCCCCCTGCACCCCCCCCCCCAAAAGAGCTTGATTGACTGTGGGGCCAAGTTGGTGGCAACGGTGGCAAAGGAAGACTGTCGCAGGGAGGGGGGACATGAGTCCTTGCTCTCCGACCCGCTTTGTTCGGGTCGCATCCGCAACTTCAACCTGGCCCTCCCCAGCCGCCTTCCAGCAAATTCCATGGCAGTGAGAGAAAACTGCAATCTTCCAGTTGCCTTGATTTTACTGGTTTCTGTGATGTCTCCCATCTCGGAAGGGTTACGGAGAAGTTTCGATTGTTCTAACAGGACTGTGGTTTGTTGTTGCACTTTTTAAAATTTTTTTTAAGCATTGTCGTATGATATGGTAAAAGGGAGGGGTGTTTCCTCCCCCTCTGTTCATGGGTATGAATGATGACTGAACACACCTTCAGCTGGTATTCAGCGAGTGCAAAGCTGTCCCCCTTCACATTGTCTGCACCATTTGGATTCCCTTGGAGGGGGGGAGCACTCTGGGATTTCTAAATCCTCCTGTCTTGGTTGTGCACTAAAGCTTACTTGAATTTTCAGCTGCCCGCTCCAGCTGTCAATGGACTGGACACCCCTTCAGTAATGGTTTTCTCCTCCAACCGTGCCTGACCTCGCTTGCTTGGAACTGTGGGAGCCTTTCTGCCCGGACAGGGTGATGGAGAAGTCGCCTGGGCGTAGAGGTGCAAATACAGATTTTTACCATGAATGCAATTGGGGAAGCTGGGCATTTTGAGTGGGTGGGGGGTTTAAAGGGAGCGAATCTACACTTGGGACGGTCCACTGTCACTGCCTTAAACTCCATTTCTGCTCAGACCTGGCTAAGGTTTTCGGCCTCCTAAAAGGGCATGGCCAGAGCCGTTGGGTCGCAGGACGAGGGCTTCTTAAAACAGTCTCTAAGAAGTAGGTTCATGTTAAATGGAATCGGTCACCTTGCATTCACTAAACATTGGGTGTCCCGGACTGGAAATTGCACTTTCACAGTGCAGCTTTGGATATGGCTCAGGAGAAGCATGGCAAATTTGGGAGCCACTCCAGAAAGGCCAGGGGTGCCGTGGGTTGATGATGACCGGACAGGACTTCTGGGCTTCCACCCGACAGTCTCAAGTATCCCCTCTCTGCTCATCCAGCAACATAGCATTTGAATTTGCTTAATAACCTTCTGGCTCCTCAGAAAGGAAGCTGCCTCTGTGATTGTGGCATTCTGAGACAACTCCTTGCCCTTCTGAATTCTGCACCGTAAACCTCAGCAGTAGACTTGCTTCCCTTCTCTTTCCTAGAAACTTACCCATACCGAGTTTTGCTGTCCAGCAAGGGGCATTTTTCATGTTCTTGAAGTGCAGCTTAGAAACATTCCTTCTTCAGCTATTGACCATAAAAGTTGACTCCTCATTGCTCTCCATTAGAATGTTTGCAGCCGTTTGCTCTGATGAACTTTTCCTCCCGCATCCCCCATAAGAAAGCCACAGCCGGATGTTTTGAGAAGGCAGATGCAGAAGTCTATCAAAGACGCTCCAGCTGTGCAGGAGTTGCCCTCTGCCCAGCGCCCTCTGAATTCAGCCCTGTTCTCTCCCAATCCTCCACTAAGTGCCTGGCACTTGAATTCAAAGGAGAAACTCTTCTTCCACCCCGTTTAGACGTCCACGTTCTTCTCTGTCGAGGAGTAACGTGCTTTCACCCCCCGTTTTGGGAACTCTCTGTTTTACACACTTCTTTTTGAAGAAAAGTTTTAGCTGTGTTTCATTTGAAACCTTCGTGACAAGTGGTTTTGTACAAAATCTCTTTGCCTGTTTTGCTTCTAATCCTTTTCTCCATTGCTCTGGGGATTTGAATTTTTTTTTTTTTAATGGCGGAAAATTTAAAGTTATTGTATGTGCATTAAGGGACACTTCATAACCTTTAAGCAGGCTGATGAATATTGAAATATCCAGGGCCTGTTTTGCCTTCTAGTCACGTGTTTAGGCCTCTTTAGAGGGCACATTACAACTCGCTAGAATGCTCTTGGACGCTCAGAATAAAACTGGATTTGTAGGAACGGGAGAGGTTTAGTGTGGCCTGGGTCATTCCCCAGAACTCCCTTCTGCATCATTTCAGCTGGCAAGGAGCTGCGTCAAAGTAGAGCATTGGTGCAAAATGTTCGCCCATCCCATGCCAGCAAGTGCTTCCTTTTGGGTCTTACCATCTTGCCTTGGGTGGGAGGTGAGATTTCTTGTGCTTTCCCCCCCTATGAGATGTGTCCTCTTCCTTTCTAGAGCCAGATGGCTTTCTCCTATACTTGAACACAGCTATTTGGAACAGAGTGCCGCAGTCTGCAGTACCACAACTCATTTTCTCCTCTCTAGGCTGCCCCAGTTACAAACAGGGCCGGTTTTGCCTCTGATAATGGAGAAATCTTGCTTTCATCGGAATTCTCAGCGCAACTGGCATTTCCCCCCCAATCTTGTGTGTCTTTCCAAGTGACTAATGGCCATTATCTTCTGCTTGCTCAAGAGGACTGCCTCACTTCAAAGACCTCTAAATATCTCTGCCCTATGAGAAAATATGAGGAAGTAGAAAAGGGCAAGAATTGGTCTGACTACTCTAAAAAGCTGGGCTTTCCAGGAAGTGTTGTCTAACATCCGTTTGCATTTTGAAAGGCAGATTGACTTCTATTGAGCAGGTATTCCAGTTACATCCCCCCCAGTATTAAAAGACCTGTCTGTTGGCCATAAGCCACAGTACACCAGCAAATAGTTGTGTTTCCATTTGATTTGGGACAGATTCATCTCACTGCTTTCTTGTCACCTCAAAGAGTTAACACAAACGTAAAATGAGAAAAACACACGCGGTTCACTCTTGACAAGAATGATTCTCAGCACTTGTTTTATTTCAAGGCCACTTTTGGAAACCTGACTCCTCATTTTCAGACCCACTTTAAAACAGATAAATTGGCTTCCAAAACTCTTGTATGCAGGGACGCTTGCTCTTTATCCTGCCCAATATCCGTCTAGTTTGTGACACGCAACTTCCAACGAAATCTTTCCTCTTCTGTGGTTTACAGTGTCTTCCAGGGCAGAAAGATGGAGCTTGTTCTTTCTGCATTTTGAAAAATCGAACAGTGATGCGTGATCCACAATTCTGTGTACACTCTGTAGCGAACGGCAGAAGCCCCAGTGAGCAGTCCCATGATTTGTGTAAAAACACTAAGCTATCAAATCCCCGTCTTCCCAGAATGATACTGAAGCATCAGAGGAAAAACACTGAGTTTCCCAGCATTGCTTACCTGGCCTTTGAGAAAGCAATTGCTTTGAAAGGCTGCTTCCTTTCTTTCTTTCTTTTTTGAGAAGCAAAAGATCTCCCTTCCTGGCTGTTTTGCATGGCGTCTAGTAGTTATGGGTCCTAAGGCACCTCCGTAACTTCCAAGCGTCATTCTTTTTAGCATTTTGCATATTTGAGTAAATGACAGAATTGAACTGGTTCCTCAAACCTCCCTCTAAATAGACGCAGCATAAATGAAGACAAGAATGGTGTACAGTCTGTTAAAATAAGAATCCAGTATACCCTGTACTGCCGAATCCACAGCGTCAGTATTTTGTATGCAGCTGTGTAAATCCAGGCCTTGGGCGTATGGATGAGCTGCAGGTTCTTCAGTATGGTTTTGTTCCTCTACCCCTTCCCTCCGTGTAAGGAATGGAGGTGGTGGCCCCTCACTTCAGGCACTCCACCAGTCTGACTCATTATCCTAGAATGCTGCATCCAGGGAGAATGTGGCTTCCAGGACGAACTGGGGCGCACACCAAGCAGGTTGCTGTTCCCCGATTCCCGCACCGGAGCGTATAGTACCCCTTCCTAAGGACACATCGGGCGCATGCCAATACACATTTAAGCAAGAAAAAAGGCTTGTAAAGGGCCTCTTTTGGCCTCCTAGGGCTGTCTCAGGAAAAATACTCAACCCCACCCCCCATAAATGCTTTTCCAAAATACATAAATTGCTGCATGGTTTCCCTGTGAAATGTGGATCCCATCGTCTTCTTTAGGTAGAAAAAAAGCAGCTCTGGTACTGACATCAACCCGCCTTTCACAAGCAGAGAGGAGATAACAATCAGTCATGGGGGTATGTGGACCATACCGAATATTGCATTTTCTCCAGACAGGGAAATTTGCAGTTTTAAAGTGGCTTGTTCCCATTGGAAACTTTGTGAAGTATAATTTATTATGTCTCGTTTCCTTTAATGTTGGCCTTTGTGCTTTAAAAAAAAACAAACGGGATGACTGAGATAATGTGTGTAACTCTTGTTACTGTAAAAGAAAAAAAATCAGCTGTGAATCTTTTTTTAAGTATTTGTGTGCGCACATCTTATTCTTGTTGAAATGCCTTTTTTGATTTTTTTTTAAATCTTTTTTTAATGTCAAAGCCTGTGTAATGCGACGTTTTATTCATATAATCCTGGCGCTGCTCTTGAGACTTGCTCAGCAGCAGACGATGAAGCATAGTATTTTTTAAACATGAATGTCAATTTCAAAATGGGTTTCAACCAGGATAAGGGCTTTATACACACCGGGCCGGAGGCTCGTCTGGCGGCGATTGGGGGTTTCACTCTGCCAGGAACTGGATCCTGCTACTGATCTTTCTAATGTGCCTGTTTTGATGGGACATTGCAAGAAACGTCGTGTACCTTCGACACCCTCTCCTCCCCCCCTTCCCCGATTTGCACCCTTTTAATGTAAAATAAAAACATCAATTTTGCTCTGTTTAAGATTTGTGTCGTCCTTTTTATTTTGTAAGAGCAAGTTAATTCATGCCGTTGCTATCCTCGTTACTGTGTATGGGTGCCAAAGTTAAGACGAGGAAAAAAGCTGACAGGATGAAAGATTCCTTTGAAATGTGCAGAGCTTTAGGGATACCATATGCAGGGGTGTCAAACTCATTTGTTATGAGGGCCAGATATGACATAAATGAGACCTTGTCAGGCTGGGGCATGTATGTACCAGAAGAGGAAGAAGAAGAAGAAGAAGAAGAGGAAGAGGAGGAGGAGATTGGATTTATATCCCGCCCTCCACTCCGAAGAGTCTCAGAGCGGCTCACAATCTCCTTTACCTTCCTCCCCCATAACAGACACCCTGTGAGGTGGGTGGGGCTGAGAGGGCTCTCACAGCAGCTGCCCTTTCAAGGACAACCTCTGCCAGAGCTATGGCTGACCCAAGGCCATTCCAGCATGTGCAAGTGGAAGAGTGGGGAATCAAATCAAAGATAAGGTAGCAGAGATAAACTTTATAAATGACAGACAAGCACAATTAAAGATTTTAAAAAAACCCTTCAAACATGCTTAAAATATTAGCACTTGTTGGACTTAAAGGTGCTTTCATTGTATCTCTCCCATAGGATTGAGAGAACTGGGCAAAGGAAGCTCTGGCTCTTCTTCCTTCCCCAGGGGACTAGGAGGGGGAAGAGCCTCAGCCAACAGAAGGAAGAGAGGCTTGGCTTAGTAGCTCTGCTGTGCGATGGAGAGAGCCTGGCAAAGCAAGCTCTGCTTCCCCCCCTTCCTCCCCAAGGGAGGAGCCTCAGCCAGTGAAGAAAAGGAAGCAGATGAGAGCCAATTGCTTGGGGGCCTGATAGGAGCCCTCTGGGGGCCTGACACCCCTGCCGTATGGTGATGGTGGTGGAAAGGGCCTCAAACCACAGCCGACTTATGGTGACCTGTGGGGTTTTCAAGGTGAGAGATGAGCAGAGGCAGTTTGCTATTGCCTGCCTTTGCATTGCAACTCTGGTATTCGTTGGAGGTCTCCATCTAAATGCTAGCCAGAGCTGACCCTGCTGAGCTCCCGAGATCTGATGAGGTCAGACTAGCCTGGACTATCCGGGTCAGGTACAGATACCCCAGACCACCAAAATGGCAAATAAGTGGGTTCTAGACCTGTCAAGAGCCCCGTGGCCCAGAGTGGTAAAGCTGCAGTACTGTAGTCTGAGCTCTCTGCTCACAGCCTGAGTTCGATCCCCAGCGGAAGCTGGTTTCAGGTAGCCGGCTCAAGGTTGACTCAGCCTTCCATCCTTCCGAGGTCTGTAAAATGAATACCCAGCTTGCTGGGGAGGGGGGGGGGAAGTGTAGAGGACTGGGGAAGGCAATGGCAAACCACCCAGTAAAAAGTCTGCCATGAAAATGCTGTGAAAGCAACATCACCCCAGAGTCGGAAACGACTGGTGTTTGCACAGGGGACTACCTTTTCCTTTCCTAACGAGAGGAAGTTTTGGAGGATGTTAATACAGACTGTTGCCATAAGTCAGCGGGGTTACACTGCCATAGGGTCTGCTCTCCAAAGCAGCTATTTTCTCTAGGGTAGGGTTGCCAATCCCCAGGTGGGGGCAGGGGATCCCTGGTTTGGAGGCCCTCCCCCCAGTTCAGGGTCATCAGAAAGCAGGGTGGGGGGAGGGAAATGTCTTCTGGGCACTCCCATTATTCCCTATGGAGACCAATTCCATAGTATAATGGAACTGCAGGTATCTGGGGCTCTGGGGAGGGCTGTTTTTTGAGATGGAGGCACAAAATTTGCAGCATAGCATCCAGTGCCTCTCCTCAAAATATCCTCCAAGTTTCAAAAAGGTTGGACCAGGGGGTCCAATTCTATGAGCCCCCAAAGAAAGTGCCCCATCCATTATTTCCAATGGAGGGAAGGCATTTTAAAGGTTCAATTATGCTTGTTACAACCTTGTCCCTGGCTCCACCCCCAAAGTCCGCAGATATTTATTGAATTTGATCTGGCAACCCTACTCTAGGGGAACTTGTGATTCCAACAGATCAACATGCCCGGCCTGAAGGCTGGCAACCCTAGATGCCCTTCAGTGGAAGGGTAGCCTATAAAATCTCATAGCTAGCCAGAAGTACAGGCAGAAATTGTAATGAGTGATGCAGCCCAGCATCCCCACCCCCCCAGTCCTAGAATTGCAGCAATTTTGCAAACAGGTTGCATAAAAGCATACACGAGCCACCTACAGGTCATGGGCGGTACTTCACCAAACAACGCGACGCCAGCCGCGCGCTACCTGCTGGGCAATGGAGTCCACTAACGGCACAGCCCCCTTTCTTTCAGGATACTTGGCCCAACCGTGGCGCCGCCGTCCTCCGTGCCCGCTCCTCATTGGCTGCTAAGGCTACCCAATCCGAGCCGGGTAACGTGGCAAATCCTTTGTCGCAGACCTTCCGGCCGTCCTCCCCCGGCCGTCTCCTCAGATGGGACGCGCCAATCCCAGCCGCTGTGCGCTTTCGCTCCGCCCGCTTTGGGATGTGCCATTGCTGACGGGACCCGGGGGGTGGGTGGGACGGGGGTCTCGCGGGGAGGAAAAGGGAGTGGATGGTGGTGGCGCGGCGGGCACTGTGGCCGGGCTGCCGCTGCGAACGTAGGAAGATGAAGCTCTTGGCGGCCGCGGCCTTGCTGGGGCTGGGCGGCTCCCTCCTGCTGCTCTTTTTCCCTGCCGCGCACGCCGAGGAGCGCAAAAAGGGCCCCAAGGTCACGGACAAGGTAGGCGGGAGGCTCCCCGGCCGGCCCTCCGCAGCCCAACGGCCAGGGTTGACCGTGTGGTCTAGTGGGGAGCGCGTCCGACTTCGGAGCCGGAGGCCCCGGGTTCGAATACTGACCCTCCACCCTCTTTTGAAAAAACGTTAATTCTGATATGTTTGAGGCCAGGGGTGGCCAAAACTTGTTTAACGTAAGAGCCACACAGAATAAATGTCACATGTTTGAGAGCCGCAAGAGAGGAACGTCAGATGTTTGAGAAGCTGCGAGGGAGGGAGGGAGGGAAATAGATGGGAGGGAGAGGTGCTAAGAAAGCAACTTTAAATGCATCCTCCAAGCCAATGGTGTGGTGAGGGCTTCAAGCGCCACACAATATGTGTGAAAGAGCCACATGTGGCTCCCGAGCCACAGTTTGGCCACTCCTGGAGGGTTTTGTAAATTGCTTGGTGTAATTTTTGCCCTAGAAATAGTCTTTAAAATGCCTAAGGAAGACTTATTGGCACATTCCTCCACCCCGCCCACCACCTAGTCTTACCTCGCAGGGTGGTTGTGAGGATTAAAGAAAACTGCCTTTTCTGAGTTCCTTGGAAAAGATTCAAAAAGGAGTTAATGGGGGGTCTAACCATGCCCTCCTTCCATCTGTGTGACATCACAGTCTTCTCAAGTAAACCCCACTGAACTTCTTGGAGAGCTTTAATAGAACCGAGGCCTTAAATGCAATATTTTGGGTTGCTGTCAAGTCTCCACCAACTTATGGCGACCCCACAGGGTTTTCAAGGCAAGGGATGCTTGGAGGTGGTTTGCGTGCGCACGGAAGTTTATACCTTGAATTAAACTTGGTTGGTCTTAAAGGTGCCACTAGACTCAAACTTCATTCTATTGCCTCAGACCAACTTGGCCACTTGGATCTGGGCCAACCCTGTTTAACTTCCAAGGTCATATGAGATTGAAATCAGTGCATTTCAAACAATATCCAAATCCATTCCAAGTATCAAAATTCATTCTAGAGGTAATATTCAGCAGTAATAATCACAAAGCAAAAGCCGTCTAGCGTATTCATGCAGAAGTCTACAGTGTCTTCAAAAAGTCCACTTATTTATTTATTTCATTCGATTTATATCCCGCCCTACCCCACCGAAGCGGGCTCAGGGCGGCTCACAACACAAAATTCTAACAATAAAAACAAAAATTAAAATACATTAATAATTTACACAATGAAATAAACACAATTGTCAGCGTGCTATGCTGCAGTCTTCCTTAAAATTCAGATATACAGATTTACAATATATATACCTAGTCCTTATAGTCAGTCATAGTTCTTACTGACAAACTGCTTCGCCGGACACCTGATACCACAATGGCACAGACTGGCAAGTATAACACAGACTTATATACAGAGTTATGTGTCCTTTTGCCCAATCAGTACAGACGTGCTGTGTCACTGAAGCACCACCCCGCAGGCTGATGCCATATGTCCAGTCATGTGATCTTTACCTGTCAGATAGATTTAGTCTTAGAAACAGTTCCTAAGCTAAATGCCGAAAAGAATCAAATAGTTCTTTCTTAGGAGCTGTTTCTAAGACTGTCTCTGCAAATCTAAATGGACTTTTTGAAGATCTTGTGGACTTTTCTATTAATATACTGGTGAACTTTTGCTTCATGATTAGTATTGTTGGATATTATGAGTTGTGCTAATGGCAAATAATTGTATGGACTTTTTGGACGCTTTGGTGGCATGTTTAAAAGCTTGTCAGATTTTCTGTGGCAGAAACTTTTGCGAGTTAGAGTGCTGGTGGAAATCAGTTGGTCTCTAAAAAAAAATTACTCCCCTCTTTTCCTCCAGGGAGTTCAAGGCAGTTTGTGTGGTGCTTCTCACAACAGCCCTGTGAGGTAGGTTAGGGTGAGAGACAAAGACAGGCCTGTTTAATATGTTGTCAAAGACTTTCACGGCCGGAGTCCATTGACTGTTGTAGATCTTCCGGGTTGTGTGGCCGTGGTCTTGCATTGTGAGACCTGACGTTTTGCCAGCAAGTGTGACTGGCATCCTCAAAGGTATAACCCAGAAAACTCTCTAGAGACCTCCAGTTTTCTGAGTTACACCTCTGAGGACGCCAGTCACAGTTGATGGCAAAACGTCAGGTCTCACAATGCCAAGACCACGGCCACACAGCTTAGAAAATCCAAAGAACTGTGCACTTTCGGATACCCAGGCTAAAGTATGTTTGCCATAGAAAAGGGAATAGGCTCTGCTACTCAACTGTGTGTTGCATCCTCTTTCTCTTTCTCTTTTTAAATCTTCAGGTATATTTCGATCTGCGGATCGGGGACGAAGATGTGGGGCGGGTCGTCATTGGCCTCTTTGGAAAGACTACTCCTAAGACCGTCAAGAATTTTGTTGACTTGGCGACAGGGGAGGTGAGTTGGATGCTGGAAGGGAAATTGGCTTTCGGAAGTGGCTGACTAGATTGGTTCTCAAGTGAGCAGAGGCTGCGGTTGTACCTTCAGAATGCAAACTGCAGCAGCCGTGAAAATGAACTTTGGTTTAGCGTGCGAAGATGTGTCTGCAGACAAAGCCGCTGTTCGACTGCGTGCGAAGAAATGTCCCCTCTATTAAATTTGTGTCTTATTGCTGCTTTTAAAAGAGCTGCATCACTACTCTTTTTTGAAGAACAATTGCAAGATGAACAGATTCCCCTGACAAAGCCTGTGATATATTTTTACCTGATTTTGCACCATTGGCCTCTGCCTTATTTTTAAATCTGCTCTTAAAATGGCTACAGCCCTGTATCCCTGAGTCATGGAATACAAAGTGATTCATCAGGCTCGGCTCACGGTGATTCCATAAGGGAATGTATTGCTCCCAGTACCTCCCTGTAGCATCCCAGCTAATGTGCTAGGGCTCCATAGGGGCTGGTAGGAGAAAATTGGAAGCAGCCCAGATTTTGCAAGCAAAAGTACCTTATGCTCCTCTCTTCTGCCAACCTTAATTTCTTCCCTCCACCTTGATATGGAGCAGAGATCCATCAGTGGCTATTAGCCATAAGGTATGGATGGAACACTATGTCTGGGGCAGTGATGCTCTGTCTTCTTGGTGCTTGGGGGGCAACAATGGGAGGGCTTCTGGCCATGCTGGTGGACCTCCTGTTGGACCCTGGGTTTTGGCCACTGTGTGACACAGAGTGTTGGACTGGATGGGCCATTGGCCTGATCCAGTATGGCTTCTTTTATGTTCTTATGTCTGGGGCAGTGATGCTCTGTGTTCTTGTTGCTTGGTGGGGAGGGCACAGTAGCAGGGTTTTTGGAATTCTGGCCCCACTGGTGGACCTCCTGATGGCACCTGGCCTTTGGCCACTGTGTGACACAGTGCTGGGCTGGATGGGCCATTGGCCTCATCCAACATGGTTTCTCTTATGTTTTTATGTTATCTCTTGTCCTGTATTTGGTGCTTTTAAGATCTTTCACTTGGAAGTGGTCACAGGAAGACTTAACCCAGGAGTGAATTTAATGCAATCCTGGCAATTCCATTCCCTCTCTTTTTTTTCCACAGAAAGGGTTTGGATACAAGGGCAGCAAGTTTCACCGTGTCATCAAGGACTTCATGATCCAGGGAGGAGACTTTACCCGCGGAGATGGGACAGGAGGTAAGTTGGCCCATGTGTGGCCTGAGGCGCTTACTGTTTTTGTCCCTGCTACGGGAGCTGGACAAGAAGAAAGTCTGTATGGAAATGTTACTTTGCTGCTACAGAGGACTGAACTACATGGTATGTGGGGGAGGCCCTGTATTCAGAGCTCTCAGTATTCAGAAAACTCACTAGGAGTACATGAGAAATGGGACAGCAGTGCAAGATGAGAGAGGGCTTTTAAGCCTTCACCTCTTCCAATTTTCCCAACCAAAAATGTCCTTTGGGATTCACTGTTTGTCCCATCATGACAATGCATATGCAGTGGGGTAAATGGGGTCGGAAAGACCTAAGTTCGAATCCCCACTCTGCTATGGAAGCTTGCTGGGTGATCTTGGAGCCAGTCACTCTCTTGGCCTGACCTAACTCATAGGGTGGTTGTTGTTGTTATCAGGATCTTAAAATCAGAGCATTTTATAATCTCCTTCCCTTCCTCTCCCCATAACAGACACCCTGTGAGGTAGGTGGGGCTCTGAGAGAAGAACTGTGACTGACCCAACTGCATGTGGAGGGGGGGGGAATCAAACCCGGTTCTCCAGATTAGACTCTGCTGCACTTAACCACTACACTAAACTGGAGGAGAAAGACATAAGCTGCTTTATGTCTTTGTTGGGAGAAAGGCAGAGTACAAATGAAGTAATAATTATAATTAGTTAGTGTATGGCATTGTGTGTAGAATAGCCAGGAGATCCTAAGATTGTCTGGTGGCCAGAAGTTTTGTGTTATGCCACTAGGTGGCGAGTTAAACTTGTTTTTGTAAGGCAAGGGACGTTTTCAGAGGTGGTTTGCCGTTGCCTGCCTCTGTGTCAGAACCCTGATATCGCTTTGAGGGTCGTCCATCCAAATACTAGCCATGGTTGACCCTGTTCAGCAAAAGATCAGGGTAGCCTGCGCTATTCAAGAAAGGTCATAAATGAGGTAAATAACATAAATAAAAGTTTTGATCGGGAAGACTACAAAGCGGAGGCTTAAAGTCCTGTTTTACTTGTGCTGGATCCCTGATTCTGATCAGGATTTTAGAGAAGTGCTGGGTGCTGCATACACAACACTCTCAGTGCATCGGTTAGATGTCAATGAGAGCATGTCTGGACTGTGGCCAAACAAGCGACACATGATACTTAAGAGGCTTTGTGTTCAAAAGCATTGTTTTCTAGCATGTATCTGCTTGAGCCAGTAGCAAGCAATGCAAATCTGGCAGCATAACCAGCCCTGTTGTGAGAGGATCTCTGGATCCATTTCTCTCTTTCCTGGTCTTAAATTACTGTTGCTACTCCATAGAGATGAGGATAGTGAAATTTCTCCCCAAAAGGCTTTCTAAAACAGATTTCTGGAGGACAGACTCGGTCCTGCTATTTTGCCTTCGGCCCTCCAAAAGTCCAAGAGTTAGTGCCTGAATTCATTTAATTACATTCCCCTTTCTGTCCCCCTTTCCTTCTGTGCTGTGCATTGTAAATATGAGGGTTTGGGGTTTTTCCTTGATTTGTATACTGCCTTGATTGAAGAGGCAGAGCGGTGGCATTTAAATATCTCAAATGTATGGGAAGATGCTGAGGAAGATGGAGTTCTGAGGCAACTAGATCCAAGGCTGAAGGCTTTATTATGTTTAGGATTATGTTTCAAAACCCCTCAGGGTGTTCCGTCACAGACTGGAACCTTTCTAAAATGGCCTCCGCTCTCACACTAGCCTCTCTATCGTTGAATCACCAGCTGCCCACGTTAATGAGTATGGGCAACACGAGTTGATCATGACGTGCTAGTGGCATGTAAGCCGTGTGTTCTCCACAGATTTCTTCCTCAGATGCTGTTATAATATTAGATGAATTTGTGAGGTAAATTTAGTCCCACGTTCATTAAAGATTTGATTGGATAGGTAGAACACAGGTGAAGGCAAAAGCAGCTTGTTTTATTCAAAAGAAGAAAATAAGTTTTCCTTTCCCTAGAACTTTTACCTCACATTTAGGAGGTGGGCAGCCCAATCCAGACATAAGTGGCGGCCGGCCACTTGAGCGTGGGCGGATCTATGGCGCCACTCGTTGGCTTCCAAAGGGGTTTGGGGTGCCGGAGCACGGTGCGCCCAAGCCCAGGCCGCCACCTGTAGATGTGTAAAATATGCTTGAGCGTGGGCTCCCAGAGCGGTGCGAGAGCAGGGATAGGAGCGGGCGCTTCCACAGGGATGTCCCTCGGCAAACAGCAGCCAACGGGGACGATAGCCGTCACTCACACCTCCCCATGTGCTTCCTGGGCTGAGCAGGCGCACCTTCAAGTCCACAGGTTTATCTCATTTGCATATCCAGAAGCCCCCGCGGCGGCCCTCACCACCCCCTGCTTGTGTCCCCTGCGTGACCCCACCAAGCCTGCTCCGAAGGGGGCCGGGAGGAGCCGATCATGCAGGACCAACCCCGCCTTCGGCATGTAGCAGCTGTAAGCCGCCTCAGAACACAGCGGAGGCGGCTTGGCTTAGTGAGCTACTCCCCCGCATCATTATGCTGGGCCTGCAGCAGGACTGCTCACATGCCCAGCTTCCCTTTTTATTGAGCCTGCCATCCAGCTGCCATTATTTTTGGTTGGCCAACTCAACTCCCTGGGCCGCCCCCCCCTTTCCTGTGGGCACTCACCCCAATCTCAGCTCCCTATCAGCTGCATCACAGACCCAGGCGAGTCGCTGGCTGGGCTGCGGAAAGCCGGAACATGTGTTGCACCCCCTTCGCCCCGGCATGAGGATGACCGAGACACGGGGTGGGGTGGGGTGGGGCCGCCAGCGGGATGGACGGCCAGGGTGCACCCCCACATGCACATGTGGTGTGGCTGGCACCCTGGCTGAAGCCACAACCACGCTGGACTGTCTTGGGGGCTGGGGGCCGCGGGGACTCCTAGCCGGACTTACCTGTGCATACAGGGGGCTCTGGAAGCAAGACCTGTTAGGACTAGGAAGCACAAGTGGTTAAACAGGCAGCCCAAACTTAGCTCACCTCCCAAGTCCAGCTGCTCTAACTTAACTAACATCCTTCTCTGTTCCGTTCCCTCCACCAAGTGCACCCCTCCTCACACTAAGTCCGCAAAGCATAGCCCTCCAGAGCAGAGTGCCGTGCCGTGTGCTTTGCCCTCCCTGGGGAGTTGTGCGTGGCAGGAGTCGAAACCTTTGTGGGGGGGGCACTGATTGGGTGCGGAAGGGGGGGCCGTGCTCAGCCCGGAGTGTGGGGGGATTGGTGGGGCGATAACACGGCTCTCAAAAGGGTTTGTGTGCTGCCGCACCGCCGCCACTGTGTGCTTTCTGCTTCCACTAGTGCCTATGGGATATGGCAGCATTTTGCCTGGTGCAAGTTTGCGCCTGGCAGGGGGGGGGGGCACGTTCCCGCACTGAAAGCTCTCTGGGAGCCGACCAGCAGCGGCCACACCTCTGGGTCAGCCCCCTCCTACGCCAAAGTGCCGCCCTGCGCCTCTGCTGTGCCCCAAGTGTGGCGCAGCGGCAGCACGCTGCGGCGGCCAGAGAGTGGCACACAGCCCATTTCCGCTGGCGCAGAGGAAGATCCGCCGGCGTAGGTCTCCATACCGCCGGCATAGTAAGTCCGCTTTCACATCGCTTTCAGCACACCCCCCCCCCCCCGGGATTGTGCTGTTAATGGACCAGGTTATTAAAACGCAGGTTCCGTCAGTGGTGTAGGTTTCCCTGTTCCCAGTCTCTGGTTCTCAGAAAGTGTCCAGATTTGGTGCTTCTGGCTCATTTATCACCTAAAAGTAAGCTTTTCTCCCTAAACCTACCCAAATCCAACCTAATAGACCATTAAAAATCCAAGCTAAACTGACATGCTTATCCAAAACCACAGATCCCTGGCTGAGGGAATTGGTTTGTACCCACCTATTTTTAAAAAATATATATAATTTTATTGTTAATATAACATAACTAACTGCATAAATCTAAAATGTAACAGTAGTAGTGTTCAGTCTAATCTTGAATAATAATAAACATAAGTATTGAGTTATATATTTTTTAAGATATTATATATTTTTAAAAAACCTAAATTGTTTTCACCACAGTTGTAATGTGGTGATTATGTCTGGGATCTCTTGTTGAGAGTTTATGTATTATAGTATAGGGCACCAGATAGAAATGAAATCATTATGATAATCAGAATCATATGCTTTTGTCTTATCCATTAGTTTATCCATAATATATTCCATATTTTAGTATGCCAGAGAGTTAAAGTTGGTCCTTGTTCTGATCTCCATTTAATGGCAATAGCCATTTTAGCTGCAATGTATGTATGTATACACACACATATAGTCATCATAACATCCTTTAATTCCTGTTGTTAAATTCCACAATATTACTTCTGGTTTTAGAACAAATAACTGACCAGTTATATCATTTACACTTTTTAACACCTATTTCCAAAATAAGTATCTTAGGGCAGTGGACCCAACAGCATGAATATGATCCAGTCTGTTAACGTTGTTTCTCTGTATTGAGGTTGTGAGTCTTTTCCTATATGGGAAAGTTGCAAAGGTACCAAAAATGAGGCTTAAATAATTTTGAATGTCTGAGGCTTAAACATAGTTCTATCCAATACTCCCTCTAAGCTGTGGAGTCTTGGGAGCAAAAATTATACTTTGTGAGCTCCTGCATAAATCAGTTTGTTCTGGGGCCATCCTTCCTGAGCTAAGACAAAAATGTGGGAGCTGGAGGCTAAAAAACCATGAGCTAGCTCACGCTAACTCAGTTTAGAGGGAACACTATCACTATTGTTTTCATAGTTACACCATATCGCATCCCATATATCAGGTGTGAGTTGAGCCTCGCATTCTTTTTGCCATTTTTCTAACATTAAGTAAATGTATATTCTTTTAGATGTTCCATTTTTAAATGGAGGCTGGTTCAGCCTCTCCCACCCATTAAAATGCCGCGGGCTTTGCTTATCTGATAATTGCAAGGATTGGTTCAGAGCCCTGGAGGAGAGGCGTGTCTATTGGGGATGATTGCCAGACCTCAGAGTATAGATTCGGGGGTGTAGCCATGTTGGTCTGAAGCAACGGAACAAAGTAGGAGTCCGGTGGCACCTTGAAGACCAATAAAGTTTAATTCTGGGTGTAAGCTTTTGCGTGCACACGCTTTTCTTCAAATACTTCAGATATCTGAAGAAGTATCATCTGCCAGGCTTTTAACTAATCCAGCGGGTGTCTTGTGAAAGTCATCACATCCCCCAGCATTTCGCCATTGTAGTGTTTATGTCTTACTCTTAGTCATCAGCCACATGCTGTTTGAGTAGCTTTGCCCCCTCTGTCTGTAAGCAGGCCTTGGATTCAGCAGGAGCTCACCGGAGCACAGCTCCTGAACCTTTCTGAGGGTCCCCCTCTTCCTCCCCACCTACCTTGTCCATTGAATAGTAGGGGAATTAGGAAAGCGGGCAGCCAGCCAGCCACCAGGGGCTTTGCTTGCCATGCCCCCAGCAGCCCTCATTGACCACTGGAGAAGCCTGCACCACCCGTTCTCCAATTCTTATGTGATTTTGAGCGACGGGTGGCTTGCTGGCCTTTTGACTGGGGGGGGTGGTGGCCGTCCAGGAGTCTCTAGCCATTCCAAGCAGGCCTCACTCACCCAGGGCTCTCCTTTCTTGCATCGGGTTGCTTTTGGCTGGGGGGGGTGGCATATGCTAATGAGCTTCACCACCTATTTTTCTACAAAACCACCCGTCTGTAAGATTGTTTATTGTGCTGCTCCTGATTTTATAACGCTTGTTTTTATGATATTATTTTAACGGGAGTTTACTGTTGTAAGCTGCTCTGAGCCCACTTGCAGGGTAGGGCGGGATATAAATTCTAAATTAAATTAAGAGGCGCACTGCACATGAAAACTTACACCCAGAATAACATTTTGTTGGTCTTAAAGGTGCCACTGAACTCAAAACTTTGTTCTACCCCCAGAGTATATCATAGATAGGCTAAGAAGCTTGCCCTGACCTGGATGGCCCCAAAGCAGACAGAGCAAATTATTTGGGAGGGCTTCTCTAAGCAGGCAACAGGGCTGCACTGTTGCAAAAGGCTTCACAAAGCTACCTGGATCAGGGACGGCGGTGGCAGTAGAAAGTGCCGTCAGGTCACAGCTGACTTATGGCTACCCCACGGAGCTTCCAAGGCAAGAGACGTTCAGTGGTTGGCCAGTGCCTGCCTCTGCATCCCAGCCCTGGTATTCCATGGAGATCTCCCATCCAAATACTTGCCAGGGCTGGTCCTGCTTAACTTCTGAGATCAGGCCAGCCTGGGCTAGCCAAGTCAGGCTGCTCTAGTCTGTAATACTGTCTATACTTCGCTGTTGTGTAATTGTTGTATCGCCGAATGTGTCACGGTTTTGCTTCTGTTACATTGTTTTTAGACTTCTGGTTGGATCTACGTACAACCCAACTCCTATGTCACTGTTTTAAAATGAAACATGCTTAAAACATTAGTACTCGGTGGTCTTAAAGTGGTCTTCTTGTATCTCTCCCATGGGATCCAGGGAGCTGGGCAGAGGAAGCTTTGGCTCTTTCCTTCCTTCCCCAGGGGACCAGGAAGGGGAGGAGCCTCAGCCAATAGAAGGAAGAGAGGCTTAGCTAGTACTGGGATTGGGGGTTGCGGAGGAAGTCCAGGGTTGCTTTGCAGAGTCAGGCAATGCCAAACCATTTCTAGACGTCTCTTGCCTTGAAAAACCCATCGGGTTGCTGCAAGGCAGCTTCTCCTTGACGCCACTTTCCTCCACCACGAAGCTCATCTCCTTTGCCCTGTACCATCTTGCATGTCAGTGGGACACACCGATGTTAAAATAAAACTTCTCTGCTTCCCCGGTTGCCAGGTAAAAGCATCTATGGGGACCGTTTCCCTGACGAGAACTTCAAGCTGAAGCACTACGGGCCGGGCTGGGTGAGCATGGCCAACGCCGGGAAGGACACGAACGGTTCTCAGTTCTTCATCACCACCGTCAAGACCTCGTGGCTGGACGGGAAGCACGTCGTCTTCGGCAAAGTCCTGGAAGGGATGGTAAGCGGGCCTCCTTGGGCGTTGCATTGCTGTTGCTAGGGTTGTAGAGAGTCATCTGCCAGCAGAATTCAGAAGGCTTTTGCATCTGGCTAGAGAAGAGGTTCAAGACTGGCTTGCTCCTAAACTAAACATCTGAGTGGGATTGAGAGGATTTTACCATCAATCAGGAATGGCTTGCTCCTAATAAAAATAACGCAGCGAGCGTTCAGCCGGCCAAATCCAGAAGGCTTGTGCATTTGGTAAGAGAAGGGGTTCAAGACTGGCTTGCTCTTACATTAATATGTGAATTGAGAGCATTTTGCCAGCAAAAGGAACAACTTGCTGCTAATATAAACGTTGCAGAGAGCATTTTGCCAGCAAAATCCAGAAGGCTTTTGCGTCTGGTTAGAGAAGACATTCAGGACTAGCATAAGCCTCTGATATAAATACGAACACTTAAGTGGTACTGAGAGGATGAGAGATTTTGAAGAAAATAAAGACGTTGCAGAGGGCATTAACATTGAATTGTAACAAGGGGCTGATCACCTTGAAGGAAACAGGAAGATTCCCGAGGAGGGGTTATAGAATGTGGCAGAGGTGGTCAGGGTGGTGGAGACAGACCAGTTAGGCTGGAAGATCCTCCATTGGTGGAGGGGGGGGTCATCTCAGTGTGAAGGGTCTATCAAGCAGAAGGCACTTCCCACCAATCCCCGGTGCCGTCTCATTTTAGGATGTTGTGAGAAAAGTGGAGAACACCAAAACTGATAGCAGGGACAAACCCCTGAAAGACGTCACCATAGTCGACTCCGGGATCATCGAGGTGGAGAAGCCGTTTGCCATCGCCAAAGAGTGACTCAGGCCCGTCGGAGGGGGCGGAGTCTAGCTACCAAGGGCTCAGAGGCCTGCGTTTCTCCGGAGGCCTCTTCTCGTCAACCTCCAGTGGGTGAGCCGCTGCCACTCCCCGCCCTGGCCTGCCAACTGGGGGCTCCATTCCCGTCATGGCAACTCATTCCATCCGCTGTTGTGGAGATCGGGGCCCTGATAAGCTTTGGGTGGGGGGAGGTGTCTCTCTTTCGGAGCAGGGGGGATAAGGAAGCACATGGACCAATAAATGCGACCATTGTGTTTTTGTAACACTGTCTGGTTTGGTTTTCTCAGCAAATGTAGCACAGCTGTGAGTCCCATCTACATTAAGAACATACGAAGATGCCTTATACCAGGGTAGGAGCCACATAGAATAAACGTCAGATGTTTGAGAACTGCAAGACATGAATGTCAGATGTTTGAGAGCCACAAGACAGGAAGGAAGGTAAGCAGGCAGGCAAATAGATGGGAGGGAGAGGTAGAAAGAAAGCAACTTTAAATGCATTCTCCAAGCCACCAGCTGACGGGAAGATGGGAGCTTTGAGAGCCACACAACGCGTGTGAAAAGAGCCACGTGTGGCTCTCAAGCCGCAGTTTGGCCACCCTGTTCTAGAAGATGTAGAGATGGCCATGGTTTTCAAAGGGGATCAGACAGATTCACGGAGAGGTCTGTCAGCGGCTACTAGCCATGGCAACTAAAGGGAACCTCCGTATTCAGAGGCAGTCAACCAGTGCCAGGAGGCAACCTCAGCGGAAGGCCTGGGGTCTCTATGCCCTGTTGCTGGACCTCCAGAGGCACTGGTTGGCCACTGTGTGTGTGAGACTGGATGCTGGACTAGATAGACCCTCACTGGTCTGATCCAGCTCTTGCATTCTTAATCTTCCCCAGCATTTCTCAAGGGCTACGTGGAAAAGGAATTCCAGAGGTGGGGCTGGCCGATGCCTGCCTGCAGCAACCAAAACGAAAGATTCCCGTGGCACCATAATCTAAATCTTGGGTGGTCAAATGGTGGCTTGGGAGCCACATGTGACTCTTTCACAGGGCTTTTTTTTTTTTTTTTAGCAAGAACGCACAAGAATGCAGTTCCGGCTGCCTTGGCATCAAGGGGTATGGCCTGATATGCAAATAAGTTCCTGCTGGGCTTTTTCTACGAAAAAGGCCCTGCTCTTTCACACATATTGTGTACCTCTTGAATCCCCCACCACCCTATTGACTGGCTTGGAGAATGCATTTAAAGTTGCTTTCCTTTCCACCTCCCCCTATCTATTTGCCTTCCTTCCTCACTCGCAGCTCTCAAGCATCTGACGTTCATGTCTTGAGGCTCTCAAACATCTGACATTTATTCTGTGTGGCTCTAACATTAAGCAAGTTTGGGCCCCCGTGCTCTAGAAGCAAACTGGAAGCACCGCTTGATAGCAGATGCTTAGTCTCGCACAGAGTGCGAGGCAAACTTGAAACACTCCCACTAGCCGCCATCTTTCCAGTTCAACTACTTTTATTGCACAGCCCTTTCGATTAAAGACATCCTCCAGTGCACTGTGCAGGAATGCTGCTGGCTGCAGCGATTCACGTGACAAAGAGCCTTAAAGGTGTTCGTCTGGAAGAGATGCTCACCTGTGCACCTTCCCCTAGAAAAGTCTGCAGCTTTCTGGCAGGCCCCCATGATATAGTTAAAAGGTTCTAACTAATGCACATCACTTTCAGCCTTCTGTGATGACTTTGAGCAGGTGGCGCATGGTAGAAAACAGGCTGTGCACACAAGGACGGTCAGAATTGCACTTCAGCAAGTAGTGTGTCTCAGTCAGCTAGGGGGTCACTGCAGGCCACCCAGCTTGTGACAAGGTGTCTCCCCTTATCTCTAGCCCCTTTCTAGGGCAATACAGCAGGCCAGGTTTTAATCCCATGCAGCCCAAAGTAGCTGTCAGCTGTGAAACCCAGGGTGTCCTTTAAGACAAGGACGGCGTGAGCCAACCCCACCATGTGTTTGTGGCACTGTGCCCTCTCCTCTCCGAAAACAAGCTCCGTTTTCTGTCTTTGTCTCTGCACTACACACAAAGCGGCTTGTATATAGCGC
The DNA here is from genome assembly GCF_032191835.1 of Heteronotia binoei. Taxonomy (NCBI): domain Eukaryota; kingdom Metazoa; phylum Chordata; class Lepidosauria; order Squamata; family Gekkonidae; genus Heteronotia; species Heteronotia binoei. Next base: position 30,084,431 of record NC_083241.1, read on the forward strand.
CAGAGCCACACGTGCGCACACACACACACTTCTCTTTTAAAGCCGAGGGGCAGGTGCCCAAGACGTGTCTCCCCTCCAAGGGCATCAGCTGTGTCCAGCTCGTCACTTTCCTAGAATGGTCCCAAAGGAGCGGAAGGGACGTCAAGGCGACAGCAGAACCCTGGGCGGCTCCAGGCTGGGTCTCGCTAAGAACTTGGCATCCAGCCTGAAACCCGTCTCAGGAACGTACAGGGCGTGCAGCACTCCAGTCAGAATCACATCAGGAAGCACATCTGGGGAAAGGAAAGCAACATGAGCATCAAGCGGCCTTCCACTGAATCAGTCCCTTGCTCCATCCAAGCCAATATTTGTCCACTCAAACCGGCAGCCGCTCTCCCAGGTCTCAGGCTGAGGTCTTTCCCATCACCTACCGCCAGATCCTTTTTAACTGGAGATGCCAGGGATTGAACCTGGGACCTTCTGTGTACGTAGCCAATGCTTTGCCGCTGAGCTACAGCCTCTTCCCTGGTTAAGAACAGGCTAATGATGGCACAAAGCCTCTAGCGGTTGAGCAGCTGAGAGCTGAACAGAGAAGGAGAGTCTCCTGTCTGAATCTCCCCTCAAGCCCGCCTCCCCACCTGCAACTTGGGATAACTGACCTGCCTTGCAGAACTGATGTAATAACAGCTTTTTAAAAATTATCTGTCCCCACACGCTTGAAGCTGCTCAGTTGAAAAAACAAAAAAACGTAACCTGGCCAATATAAAATTAGCAGCAGTATCAATAGTCTTGCACCAGCTTTCCTAAGGGTGAAATGGCACAATGCACGCAGCTCTGGGTTTATGCACGCAGAGGGTTTATTTCATTTGCAGCTTGCAGGAACTCTGATTTCAGCAATCTGTTCAACCAACAGGAAGCCAGTTTCTGTGGGGTGGTGAGAGGCTGGGTGTCCCCCTGCAAGCATCCTTTTCTGCCTCCAAGCTTTTCCCTTCTCTAACCAAGCAGACGATAACAATACACACCGTCCCTTTGCATCCTATGCAAGCATTCTTTACAAAAGGCCACCTGCTTTCTGACTAGGATAAAAAGAGTCAGACTTCTCAGTTTCTACTCTATTTGCGTCTGGCGAAGGAAGCTTGGACTCCGGAAAGCTCATACCCTGAAACTCTGTCGTTCTCTAAGGTTGCCTCTGGACTTGAATCTAACCCTGCACCCCCAAGCTGCTCTTAACACCAGTGGGGAAGAAAATGCAGGAAAGTTTTTGGCAGTGAGGATGGAAGCAGCCTGGGGGGAACCAGTTTTCAGCAGTAAACTCTCCCAGAAAGAATAAAGTAGGAGTCAAGTGGCACTTTTAAGACCAAAGTTTTATTCAAAATGTAAGCTTTTGTATGCATGCACACTTCTTCAGCCCTTTTTTTTCCCATCTGAAGAAATATGCATGCCTACGAAAGTTTACATTCTGAATAAAACTTCGTTGGTCTTAAAGGTGCTACTGGACTCCTACTTTGTTCTACTGCTTCAGACCAACACGGCTGCCCACCTGGATCTATCTCCCCAAAAGAAAACAAATAAGCATCCACCTTGGGGCGACATTCATTCAGAAAGGCAGGAAATACATACTTTAGTTTGAAAAATTCATAGCCTCTACAGAAGTATTCTGTCTAAAACAGATGGGGTTGGGGGAGGGAGGAGAGAATTCGCACCAGCAGCGTGTCATTCCACAATCGCTCTTAAGGGGCTTCAGCACGAAGGGAAAAGAAGTGCCCCCTCTCAGGTCCCATGGGTTTCTTTCATACACACAACATGAGCTCCTCTACCAAAGCAAAAGAAGAACTGCAGATTTATACCCCGCTCTTCTCTCTGAATCAAAGACTCAGAGCAGCTTACAATCTCCTATATCTCCCCCCCACACACACACACACAACAGACACCCTGTGAAGTGGGTGGGGCTGAGAGGGCACTCAGCAGCTGCCCTTTCAAGGACAACCTCTGCCAGAGCTGTGGCTGCCCCAAGGCCATGCCAGCAGGTGCAAGTAGAGTAGGGGAATCAAACCTGGTCTGCACACTTAACCACTACACTAAACTAGCTCTCCAGAAAGCCGCTAGAAATAGTAAACTCTACATCACATAAGTATAAAGTGGCACAAGAGGGGAGGGAGGGGTTTTTGACTCCAGCTCCCTGAAGAGGCAACAATCTGTAGTCATGGTTCACTCCCCCCCCCCAAACTGGCAGCACAGAAATTGACCCTCCAGCACTCTAGATCAGAGGTCCCCAACATGGTGTCCACAGGAACCTGGGTGGAGCCAGGAGGGCCTTTTGCCCAGTAAGGCTTCTGATTGGCTGTGCAGATTTTGTTGCTTTTGAAGCCGCTGCCGCCACAGCAACAGAGGGATCTTCATTCTGTGAATGAAGGTAAACTGTGTGGTAGCCCTTCTGCGGCCGGCTCTGCCTTCCATGGCGGCTGTTTTGCGGTGGCCGATCTGTGGTTATGCCCACCGGGCTGTGTGAGAATTCCAAGCGTGTTTGCAGGTTCCAAAAGGTTGGGGACTCCCGCTCTAGATCTCCACTCCCAGCCTCTTTAGATTGAGAAAATACGTTTCCCTGTAGGCTTACCTTTGGAAGAGGGGAGCATATAAGGATCCCTGCGGTAGCTGATAACCGGCCGATGGGAAAGCAGGAAACTGGGACTGCAAGGAAACACCGTAGGTTTTTGTATCCGAACAAGCAGACGTGGCTCTTGCTACCACCAGAAATGGCCACCCTCTAAAGGAGGGCAGCTGCCCTGCTTGCAGAATATAGTGGGGCCCACCACCCATGGAGTTTAATACGGGGATATAAACACTCTCTTCCGTCTGTTTAAGTGGTGAACTGCAATATCTATCAGATGCAGAATTTGCCAGGCTGGCGATCCTTAAAAACGTTCTAGCCCAGGGCCAAATGTGCACATCCAGCAACACCCCCGCCCTGCTCTGGATGGCCCACGTCAGCCTGAGCTCCTCAGATCTCGGAAGCTAAGCAGGGTCAGTCCTGGTTAGTACTTGGACGTTGGGCCGCCAAGGCAGTCCAGAGTTGCGATGGAGACGCAGGTGATGGCAAACCACCTCTGAACCTGTCTTGCCTTGAAACCCCACCAGGGGGCCCCATAAGTCAGCTGCAACTTCATGGCAATTTCCGCCATCACCTACATGCCCCTGAGTACATACTTGAGTACATCTAGTCATAGCTGACTTAGGAGCTTTCCAGGCAAGTGAGCAGCAGAGGTGGTTGGCCATTGCCTTCCTCTGCAGAGCCTTCCTTGGTGGCCTCCCATCCAAGTACTAACCCTGCCCAGCTGCTCCCAGCAAGGGGCTTTGAAGGCAAGTGAGAAGCAGAGGTGGTTGCCCATTGCCTTCCTCTGCAGAGCCTTCCTTGGTGGCCTCCCATCCAAGTACTAACTCCTGCCCAGCTGCTCCCAGCAAGGGGCTTTGAAGGCAAGTGAGAAGCAGAGGTGGTTGGCCATTGCCTTCTTCTGCAGAGCCTTCCTTGGTGGTCTCCCATCCAAGTACTAACCCTGCCCAGCTGCTCCCAGCAAGGGGCTTTGAAGGCAAATGAGAAGCAGAGGTGGTTGGCCATTGCCTTCCTCTGCAGAGCCTTCCTTGGTGGTCTCCCATCCAAGTACTAACCCTGCCCAGCTTCTCCCAGCAAGGGGCTTTCAAGGCAAGAGAGAAGCAGAGGTGGCTGGCCATTGCCTTCCTCTGCAGAGCCTTCCTTGGTGGTCTCCCATCCAAGTACTAACCCTGCCCAGCTTCTCCCAGCAAGGGGCTTTCAAGGCAAGTGAGAAGCAGAAGTGGCTGGCCATTGTTTTCTCCTGCAGAGTCCTCCTTGATGGTCCACAATCCAGATACTGACCCTGCTTAACTTCTGAGCTCTGACTAGATCAAGCAATATCATACCATGCCATGTCGCACCACAAACCCGTGACCTGCAATAACGCACAACAAGACCAACAGCACTCCTTTGCTTAATATGCAGAATTCTGCAGTAAGCGCAAAATTGGGGGGGGGGGGAGATTTTTCCCCACAGGATTGACACAATCTGCGCAATCTTTATGCCACCACGTTGTGGAGTGGGGGTGTCTTCCAGCTGCAGAGAGTGCACACCTTCCTGGAGAAGGCAGGACGCTTCTGGGCTACAAAAATCAAAGCTCTCGATGTGAAAGGAACGGGCTGGGCAGCTAGAGCCACAGAGCAGAGAGAGACCCCTTTTGCCTCCCCATTTCTGGCAGGGAGTCAGAGTGCAGAGGTCAGCCTCTGCTGCTGAATGACTACACAGACCACCCTCCAAAAAGTACAGGGAAAGAGAGAGGCTTGCCTGAGATCCTGCAAAGCCAGGTCTCCCAAAGAGCTGCAAAGGAAGAACAAAAAACAGAGTGAGATTCAAATGCTTTGGTGGAGGGTTCAGAAACAAGAGCTCCTGGACCCTTGGAAAGAAGCAGCTACGGAGGCTTCTAAGATGCACTTCTGGTTGACTCCCTGGGGTGGGGACTGTGGCAACCCTGAGAAAGAAAGAAAGAACACCTCTTTGCCCCCCCCCCCACTCTGGCTATAAGAAGCAGGTGTGGCTTAAGAACACAAAAGAAACCATGTTGGATCAGGCCAATGGCCCATCCAGTCCAACACTGTACACACAGTGGCCAAAAAGCCAGGTGCCATCAGGAGGTCCACCAGTGGGGCCAGGACACTAGAAGCCCTCCTACTGTGCCCTCCCCAAGCACAAAGAATACAGAGCATCTTTGCCCCAGACAGAGAGTTCCATCTATACCTTGCGACCACTGATGGACCTCTGATCGAGAGGTCCAATCCAAACTGGCTTCTGCAGCCAGAGAGAACCTCAAGGAAACAGAGCAGGGGCTCCAGTCTCTCTGAAGGGAAGCATTGCTGACGCCCTCTATTCTATTCCTGGAGAAATGACCTCTCTGAAAAACACTTACCTGCTCTGGGAGTTCTGTTGGAAGTGCCAGAGTTTCAGGAAGTCCAGCAGTTCTCTGGGCAGCTCTCTGTTGTACAACAAGACCCCCTGCAGCCAAGAGAGCAGCCAGGCCCGGTAAGCCAGGGAGGGTCTTTCCCGCTTGGATGGCTCCCTCAGAGGTCAGCGTTGCTGCTTACCTGGAGGTAGGCCTCCAGGCCCTGGCGCCTCTGCTCCATCACCTTGGCCATCCAGTTGGGCACCCGCTTGGGCGGGAAGTCGGGGACTTTGCATCTCTTCTTGATCTAGTCAGGAGAACAGGAGAATCCTCTCAAAGAGGGCAACGGCTCCTCTGGAAAGGGCTACAGGGGGCCAGGCTGGGACATGATCTTCCTCTTTGGGACCCCTCCTTCCACTGGCTGTGGGTCACCCAGAGCAGCTGGGATAACCCAACTCTCTTGAAGTATTTGAAGGGCTGTCACTTAGAAGAGGGCATAGAGGCCGAGGCCTCCATAACAACATCAGAAGAGCCTTGGTGGATCAGAGCAGTGGTCCATCTAGTCCAGCATCCTCCCTCACACAGTGGCCAACCAGTTCCTCTGGAGGGCCAGCAACAGGGCATGGAGGCCGAGGCCTTCATAAGAACATCAGAAGAGTCCTGCTGGATCAGACCAGTGGTCCATCTAGTCCAGCATCTTGTCTCACACAGTGGCCAGCCAGTTCCTCTGGAGGGCCAACAACAGGGCAGAGAGGCCGAGGCCTTCATAAGCATATCAGAAGAGTCCTCCTGGATCAGGCCAGTGGTCCATCTAGTCCAGCATCTTGTCTCACACAGTGGCTAGCCAGTTCCTCTGGAGGGCCAACAACAGGGCATAGAGGCCAAAACCTTCATAAGAACATCAGAAGAGCCCTGTTATACGAATGCTTTGGCAACAGAGGAGAGGACTCGCAATCATGGATTTAAATTAAAGGTGGGAAGGTAGTGGCTGGATATTTGGAAAAACTTTTTTACAGGGAGAGTTGTTCAACAGTGGAATTAGCCCCCTGGGGTGTTGGTGAGCTCCCCCTCACTGGCAGTCTTGAAGCAGCAGCTGGACAAACACTTGTCAGGGATGCTCTAGGTTGATCCTGCATTGAGCAGGGGGTTGGACTAGATGGCCTGTAGGGCTCCTCCCAGCTGTGATTCTATGAACCTCATCAAAACCTGGCAGAGACCTGTCAACCCCAGATCTATGGGGCAGCGTTATTCTCAGAGCTGGAGGACTAAGCTCTCTCCACCCCCCTTGGCTTGGTGCATTCTTAAAAGGTGTTCAACAAAAGTACAAGACCCAGACATTCCCCTCAGCCCTTTTGCTACACCGGGGCAGAGTCCAGGTGTGTGCCACTAATTCCACCGACCTCTGATGGATGTAGAAAGGGGCTTCCTAAGCTATTCCATGCGGGCTGTTGTGGGGCGGCTGAGGGGGTGTCCCCAAGGTACCCAAGGGCCGGTCCTTCTCTCCTAGAGGATATGGACCCAGGCTGGAACTACGATTGCAGGTTCTCACCCGCTTGTGAAGGGTGTGGAATTCGCTGTAGCGCTTCTCCAGGGTGTGCTTCCGCCCGTTGCAGAAGACATCCACCTTGAACACCTGCAACATCAAGACACAGAGGTGTCAGACTCACCCATGCCAGTCTCCAAAGGAAGGTCTCGCACCTGTTGTTGGCCCTCCAGAGGTCCATCTAGTCCAGCACCCAGTCAGGCTGTCCACATGGCTGCAGTCCTGAAGGGTCTGCGTCCTGCCGCTAAGAACGACAGAAGAGCCCTGCTGAATCAGACCATTGGTCCACCTAGCCCAGCATCTTTTCTCACGCAGTGGGTAGCCAGTTCCTCTGGAGGGCCAACAACAGGGCACAGAGGCCGAGGCCTTCACAAAAACACAAGAAGAGCCCTGCTGGATCAGAGCAGTGGTCCATCTAGTCCAGCATCCTGCGTCACACAGTGACCGCCAGTTCCTCTGGAGAGCTAATAACAGGGCATAGAGGCCGAGGCCTTCTTAAGAACATCAGAAGAGCCCTGCTGGATCAGACCAGTGGTCCACCTAGCCCAGCATCCTGTCTCACGCAGTGGGTAGCCAGTTCCTCTGGAGGGCCAACAACAGGGCACAGAGGCCGAGGCCTTCACAAAAACACAAGAGCCCTGCTGGATCAGACCAGTGGTCCACCTAGCCCAGCATCCTGTCTCACGCAGGGGTAGCCAGTTCCTCTGGAGGGCCAACAACAGGGCACAGAGGCCGAGGCCTTCACAAAAACACAAGAAGAGCCCTGCTGGATCAGAGCAGTGGTCCATCTAGTCCAGCATCCTGCATCACACAGTGACCGCCAGTTCCTCTGGAGAGCTAATAACAGGGCATAGAGGCCGAGGCCTTCTTAAGAACATCAGAAGAGCCTTGCTGGATCAGAGCAGTGGTCCATCTAGTCCAGCATCCTGTCTCACACAGTAGCCAGCCAGTTCCTCTGGAGGGCCAACAACAGGGCACAGAGGCCGAGGCCTTCACAAAAACACAAGAAGAGCCCTGCTGGATCAGACCAGTGGTCCACCTAGCCCAGCATCCTGTCTCAAACCAGTTCCTCTGGACAGCCAACTGCAGGGCATAGAGACCGAGGCCTTCCCTTGATGTTGCCTCTTGGCACTGGGATTCAGAGCTTTAGTGCCTCTGAACATGGAGGTTCTCCCGCAGTCACCACGGCTAGTAGCCATTGCCAGACTTATCGTCCATGAGTCTATCTAATCCCCTTTGAAAGCTGTTTCTCCTGTGTTTCTCATGCTTCCTTCCCACAATGCATCGCTGGGTCTCCAAACTGAAGCAAACTCCACTTGACAAAGACCTCTTTCAAAACAGAGGTTGGCTGGGCTCCTAGCCAGGCGTGGGGAAGAATGCTAAATAAACTCCACTTGGTGCAAAGAGGGGACGTTTCTTCTGGGCCTGCGAAGCGTTTGTAGCTAGGGTGTGGGCCACATAAGCCTGGCCTGCTCCTCATGGTGATGCTTTAGATCAGGGGTGGCCAAACTGTGGCTCAGGAGCCACATGTGGCTCTTGAAGCCCCCACAACACCATTGCCAGTGGCTTGGAGAAGGCATTTAAAGTTGCTTTCTTTCCACCCCTTCCCTCCCTCAAACATCTGATGTTCGTGTCTTGCAGCTCTCAGACAACTGACGTTTATTCTATGTGGCTCTTATGTTAAGCAAGTTTGGTCACCCCGATTTAGATGTTTTGGGCCCCCAGAAGGGGGTTTACATGCAGAAACTGAGCTGGAAACCTAATGGGATGGTTGGATTCTCAGTCAGGCCAGAGGCCCACTTTTACCCATCTGGAGCCACTGCCTACCCATCTAATGCCCGCCCTGCACTGCCACAGAAATGCCCATGTCAATAATCCCTCCATAATGTGAAGTCTTGTGAGCAAAAATGTGAGCTACTGACATTAAAGTTGTGAGCTACTGCATATACTAGCTTGCTCCAGGACCATTTTTCTTGAGCTAAGACAAAAATGTGTGAGCTGGAGGCTAAAAGCCTGTGAGCTAGCTCACACTGACTCAGCTTAGTGGAAACCTCTGGCCCTTGTGGTCCGTCCTCTGCCAAGAAACCCTACAGAACCCTCAGAGATTCTGAACAGATGTGTGGTACAGCCCTCACTGAAGCATACCATCTTGGGATGGCATCTGATTCAAGACTTCTCCCCTGATCAACAGCTGCCCTGCAGTTAGAAAGCTAGCTCAGCAGGGCAAAGGCAGTTTTTTAACCCCTCTCCTTCCATGCTCCCTCACCCGTAACAAGGAAGAACCCATCTTCTGCCCAGCCCTGTTTTGGCCAAGGCTGTGCACACAGAGCAAACAGTAAAATCCAAGTAAAGATACTGCCGAGTGAAAAAGCAAATAAAGTTGATTGTGTGTGTTTATTTCATTTCCCCCAACCGCAGGGAAAGCATTTGTATTTTATGGCACAAGGATGCCGTTGTTTAGACTTTGAAATATTGCCCTCTAAGCCAAAGTCTGCCCAATTCTGGTTTCTGAGATTTCAGCTATTGCCCAAGTACCTTATGAGCTTATCCAAGTTCTGCTGTAAGTACTCAAAGAGCAGTCCTTGTCCTTTGAAAGAGAGAGAGTCAGTTTGGTGTAGAAGTTAAGTGTATAGATGATTATCTGGGAGAACCGGGTTTCATTCCCCACACCTCCCACTTGCAGCTGCTGGAATGGCCTTGGGCCAGCCATAGCTCTTGCAGGAGTTGTCCTTGAAAGGACATCTTCTGGGAGAGCTCTCTCAGGTCCACCCACTTCACAGGGTGTCTGTTGTGGGGGAGGAAGGTAAAGGAGATTGTAAACTGCTCTGAGACTCTGAGATTCAGAGTGGAGGGCAGGGTATAAATCCAACAGTGGAGGGCAGCTGTTGACCAGGGTATCATTATCTTCTTCAATCCCCAACCAAGTAGTCAACATTCCCATGGAACAGAATAAAGTCTGAATGTAGGCACCTTTAAGACCAACAAAGTTTTATTCCGGAAGGACGATGGCTCAGTGGTAGAGCATCTGCTTGGTAAGCAGAAGGTCCCAGGTTCAATCCCTGGCATCTCCATCTAAAGAAGGCCCAGAAAAGTTGGCATGAAAAACCTCAGTTTAATACCCTGGAGAGCTGCTGCCAGTCTGAATAGACAATACTGACTTTGATGGACTGAGGGTCTGATTCAGTATAAACCGGCTTCATATGTTCATATTCTGGGTCTAAGCCTTCCTGTGAATGCACACTTCTTCAGATACAGCGAAACAAGATATCATCAACCATTACATAAAGAGAAGGATTAATTGCCAGGAAGGGCTTGTTAGAGTCAAGATGCATAAATAACTGGGCGGTTATAGCGGAGATTGGATTAAAGTGGTTGGTAAGGTCTATGAGTAGCAGTAAATTAGCATACAAATACAAAAGTTAACAAACAGATGTGAAAACTGAGTCCATTGGCACCTCCAAGACCAACAAAGTTCAATTTTGGGTATAAGCAAGAACGGAAATATATCACATGCGTAGTTGCACACTTCTAAGATACACTGAACCAGATTTCTTCAAATGTTACATTTGAAGGGGGGCTTAATCGCCTTGAAGGACTAATTAGAATCAAGATAACTGAGCAATAAGTACAGATAAGTTGGAGTGACACATTTGGCAAGACCTGTGGATAGCAGTAAACAGATAATAAAAGAGCTGACGTGATGTGAGAACTGAGTTTGAGTCCAGTAGCACCTTTTAAGACCAACAAAGTTTAGTTCTGGATCTAAGTGAGAATATACGCTAGATCAGTGGTCCCCAACCTTTTTGGCCCCCGGGACCGGTTTTGTGCAAGACAATTTTTCCACGGACCAGCGGGGTGAGGATAATGGTTTTGGCATGATACAATTGTGCACTTTATATCTATTAGTTTGGTGTCATGGTGAAGTGTGCGGACTCTTATCTGGGAGAACCGGGTTTGATTCCCCGCTCCTCCACCTGCAGCTGCTGGAATGGCCTTGGGTCAGCCATAGCTCTGGCAGAGGTTGGCCTTGAAAGGGCGGACTCTTATCTGGGAGAACCGGGTTTGATTCCCCACTCCTCCACCTGCAGCTGCTGGAATGGCCTTGGTCCAGCCATAGCTCTGGCAGAGTTGTCCTCAAAAGGGCAGCTTCTGGGGAGAGCTCTCTCAACCTCACCCACCTCACGGGGTGTCTGTTGTGGGGGAGGAAAGTAAAGGAGATTGTGAGCCGCTCTGAGACTCTGAAATTCGGAGTGGAGGGCAGGATATAAATCCAATGTCGTCGTCTTCTTATTACTACTGCATTGTAATATATGATGAAATAATTATACAACTCACGGCCCAGTTGCTAACAGGCCACAGACCGGTACCAGTCCACAGCCCAGGGGTTGGGGACCCTTGTGCTAAATCACTCAGTTCTCGTTCATCTTGATTCTAATTAGCCCCAATTACTTATGCATCCTGACCCAATGTTCCCTCTAAGCTGCAGAGTCTTGTGAGCAAAAATTGTGAGCTCCTGGCATTAAAGCTGTGAGCCGCTGCATCAATGATTGTGCTCTGGGGTCATCCTTCCTGAGCTAAGACAAAAATGTGTGAGCTGGAGGCTAAAAATCTGTGTGCTAGCTCACGCTAACTCAGCTCAGAGGGAACACTCTTAACTAGCCCTTCCTGGCAACTAGCTCCCCCCCACCTATATGTAATGACTGAGGATGTCTTGTTTCACTGTATCTGAGGAAGTGTGCATGCACACAAAAGCTTGAATAAGACTACTGGTCTTAAATGGTGGCTCAGTGGTAGAGCATGTGCTTGGTAAGCAGAAGGTCCCAGGTTCAATCCTTGGCATCTCCAACTAAAAAGGGTCCAGGCAAATAGGCGTCAAAAACCTCAGCTTGAGACCCTGGAGAGCCGCTGCCAGTCTGAGAAGACAATACTGACTCTGCTGGACCAAGGGTCTGATTCAGCAGAAGGCAGCTTCATATGTTAAAGGTGCCACTGGATTCTAACTGTATTCCACTGCTTCGGGCCAACCCGGCTGCCCACCTGGATCTATTCCCCTGGAATGACTCTCCTTAAGCCACAAGTTTCAAAAACAGGATGCAAAAATAGTTTTGTAGCCAGATCTCAGGCACAGAAACACGAGAAACCTTCTGCCTTGTGGCCATCGGCCAAGTCTTTCATGTCAGAGCGAACAGTTACTTACTTGTGTGTGCCCACTTATTTAAAGCCCTGGAGGGGAGGACTCTTAGAGCCGGGCCTCAGGGGAGGGCGAGCCATAGAAAACAACTCTCTGCTCGCAGTCAGAAGTTTGCAAGCGTGGGGGGAGATTTATTCAGTGCCCCTCAATTTGTGTCAGATGCATGATTTGTAGATCAGGGGTGGTTGTGGGGGATACACTCCCTTAAAGAAATCACTGGGCTGGAACCCAGCTTTAAAAAAGGAAAACTTTCCCTGCTACTGTCTGTACCGATGCCACGATCCCTCCACAGTGCCGGATTAAACCCTGTGGAGGCCCCTAGGCAGTCGAACTCTCAGGGGCCCCCTCGCAAATTATCTCACTGCAGCCTTGCAGGCACCTTCTCCAAAGCCCCTCCGACAAAGCTGCAAGGGAGAGGCAAACTTGGCGATGTTGCCAGCAGCAGCCACACCAGGCAAGTCAAGCAAAGAGCGGCTCCAGTCGCTGGTTGCGTGTGCAGGCTGGGAGGGCTGCAGGCACGGGGGGGGGGGGGGGGAGCCAGCCTGGGGCCCCTAAAGGCGTGGGGGCCCATAGGTCAGTGCCTATTTGGCCTAGTTGCTAATCCGGTCCTGTCCCTCCATTCAAAGTGGAGCTCTTCCTCACTAAAGAAAGCCAAGCTGATCCAGCCCTTCCCTCGCACCACGCAGGAACCGGCCCCACCCGCTTAACTAAACAGAAAAGGAGGGACTCTTACTCTCCCCCTCCTGGAAGGAGGAGAATGATTTCATGTCCCTTGTTTACAGAGTCCAAGTCATGCTATCCCGTTTTTGCTGCCTTGCATTTTCACACCCCCGCCTGTCACGGGCCAAGAAGCTGACACAGGGCCCGCTTGAGGGGGTTACTCATGTTTCCCAACACAGCCAACTCCTTGACCCACAGCTCCTTGGGAGGCCTACAAAATAACTCCACGACTTAGCATCCCCATCGTCCTCTGAAACAGGGATGGCCAAACTGCAGCTGGGGAGCTGCGTGTGGCTCTTTCACGTGGCTCTTGAAGCCCCCACTGCCCCTTTGGCCAGCTTGGAGAAGGCATTTCTCTCTTCAAATCACTCCTCCAAACCAAGGCAGCTCCAGCTCACACATTTTTGTCTTCGCTCAGGAAGGAGAGCCCCAGAGCGCACTAACTGATGCAGCAGCAGCTCCCAACTTTAACGCCAGTCGCTCACAACGTAGAATGTTTGCTCACAAGACGCTGCAGCTTAGAAAGAACATTGCCTGGGACCCCCAATTAAAAGCTTTGCTGCGTTTTAACACACCCACCCCTGCGTGGCCACGGGGCCCGCTGCGAATAACTGAGTTTGCCGGGAACAACTGATACCAATTCCGCACTAGAGCTTTAATCCTGGTTTAACTCTGGCCCCAAGCTGACTTTCTCCACTAAAACCACAGAGTCATAAAGTTGGTTTCTATGATTCTAGTGTAGAAAGTCAGTTTGGGGACAGAGTTAAATCAGGATTAAAGCTCGAGTGCGAAATGCTTGCCGTGAAAGCGCGAGCAACTGAGTTTGCAGAGAAAAAGCCGCGCCCCTTTCCATCGGCGCGCAGCAGGCTGCCCGTCTGAAAGTGCCCTCAACCAACACGCGCAACTGCCTCGGCTTTCTTGCTCGCTCCGCTCCGCAGCCCCCTTGATCTTTGCAACGCCTCGCCAGCCTCGGGCCGCCCGGTCTCCTCGAGAGGAGGCGAGGGAACCAGGGCTAGGCTGGGCCTCCGAGCCGCCCTTGCAGGCCCCAGGGAGCGCCCAGGACTTGGCCGGGTCGCCCTCCCAGCCGGCCGGACCTCCTCTCCAAGCGCAGCGCCCGCCCACCCGTCTCTCTCACCGTGTGCGCCTTGTCCGGGCTCCTGTCCAGGTCAGCGGCCCGCAGCCCCACCGAGGGGACGGTCACCTCCAGCTTCATCGCCCCTACGGCCAATTTCAGCCCCTGCCAGCGTCCCAGGGCCTCATTCATTGCCCGACGCCCCGCCCCGGGCCGGGCCCGCCCCGCCGCCTCCCTTCCTCCCGCCTTGGCTGGCTGGCTGGCTCGCTGTACTTTCCATACACGCAAAGAGCACGGGCAGCTAAAGGGAGCCGCCTGGACGCTGAGCCCGGCGCTTTGCACGCTTCCCTGGCCTTCCTTCGCGCTTGCAGGCGGGCTGCGGCGGGCCTCTGAGCGTGCGCAGAGTTCGCTTCGTCCCAGGCTGCGATGCATTAGGCCTTTATGGCCAAACTGGCTTAACGGAAGAGCCACATATAAACGTCAGAGGTTTGAGAGGCTCTCAATGAGAGCCACTGGACAGGCAAGCAGGCAGGCAAATAGAGGGGGTGGGGGGAGCGAAAGGTGGAAATAAAGCAACTTCGAATGCATTCTTCGAGCCACCAGCTGGCTTGGAGAAGTGATTTCGAGAGAAATGCCTTCTCCAAGCCGACCGACAGGGCAGTGGGGGCTTCGGGAGCCACACAATATGTGTGGAAGAGCCACGTGAGGCTTCTGAGCCACAGTTTGGCCAGCCCTCCATTACACCTTCATGGCCAAACCCAGCAGCAGAGCAAATCCTTAATGTCAGTCAGTCTTTGGTGTTAAAAAAGCAACCCAGCACTTATTACTCAGAGCGAGTTGTGACTTTTCTGTGCTTCTGCTTCTCTTCCCCCAAGATGCACAAGGGTCACCCAAAGCAGACCAGCCTTCCAGGGGGGGGTTCTTCAAAACAAAACTGGTCAGTAGCCAAACACAGCCAGGATAGGTGCAGGAGCAGGGAAGAAATCTGCCCTCATTCTGCACCTATCCTTCTGGTTGTGGTTTGGGTATTGCCCAGGTACCTTTCTTAGGGTGCCACTAGAACATCCGTAGGGAGGGATGGCATGGTATAGCCCAATCTGGTCAGAAGCTAAGCGGGTTTGTGCTTGAATAGGAGGCCACCAAGGAAGGCTCTGCAGAGGAAGGCAATGGCCAACCACCTCTGCTTCTCATTTGTCTTCAAAGCCCTTTGCTGGGAGAAGCTGGGCAGGGTTAGTACTTGGAAGGGAGACCACCAAGGAAGGCTCTGCGGAGAAAGGCAATGGCCAACCACCTCTGCTTCTCTCTTGCCTTGAAAGCCCCTTGCTGGGGTTGCCACAATTCAGCTGCAACTTGACTTGACCACTTTACACATTCAGCACATCCGTGTCTTTGCCTACCTGCTCCCTTATACACAATATGGCAAGCCTATACAGTGGTGGAGGGTTCTAGTCCCCCGATTTCTGTTTGTGGATTAATTTCAACAACGCACCCCTTTGTTACACCCCTTTCCACAACTGAACATCTGGCACCTCTTGTGCAGCGGATAAGTGGATGAGACACAAGCCAGTTCTCTCAACATGGCGTTCAGCAGAGTCTAGTTGCTGGCCAACCAACTACAGCCTGACCCTGGTGTGTTACAGGAGAGCCCAATGTCGCCACTGGTTGCAGACAGCTGCCAATGAAAAAGCAACCACCGTCAAAACTGTAAATAGATACTCAGGGCCTTCGGATCATGACTCCTGCTGGGAGAGATTGCACCTTTTCTCAGAATACAGGCACTGGCTGCAGAAATACCCAAGCAACTCACTCTGAAAGGAGAAGCAGCTCAGGACCAGGGGAAGAGAGGAAGCTGCAAAAGGGATTTGGCCTGTTCTTATTAAGGGAGGGGGAAGAGATTCTACACCGCTGCAGCTACACCACGTTCTGAAGACAGCAGGCCCCACCCACAGCATCTAGGAGAGCCAGTGTGGTGTTGTGCAGTGCTCCTTCTAAGCTGTGGAAACTTGTCAGCAAAAATTCTACTTTGCGAGCTGCTGCATAAAGTAGTTTGCTCTGGGGTCATCCTTCTTCCGCTAAGACAGAGATCTGTGAGCTGGAGGCTAAAAAAACTGCAAGCTAGCTCACACTAATTCAGCTTAGAGGGAACACTGGTATAGTGGTTAAGTGTTGGGATTTGAATCCCACCCCCCCATGTCATCAAAGATCACTGGGCAGAACCAGTCACACTTTCACATAAGAGAAGTCATGTGGGATCAGGCCAATGACCCATCCAGTCCAACACACTGTACACACAGTGGCCAAAAAACCCCAGGTGCCATCAGGAGCTCCATCAGTGGGGCCAGGACACTAGAGGTCCTCACAGTTGCCCCTCCCAAGCACCCTCACAGCCTAACCTACCTCACAGGATTGTTGCGAGGCTACAATGGAGAACGATGTTAGCTGCTTTGGGTCCCCCACTGTGGAGAAAGGCTGAGGTACCAACGTACAAATCACACACAGCCTTCATCGTTCCAGTTTCCAGCAGCGCTTGAACAAGCAAGCCAATAAGTACCCTTCTCCCAGATAAGGGGGGGGGGGCATTTGTCAAAGCAGAACATACTGAAGCCGCTTCTCTCTTCTGCGTCCTCGACTCCTTTTGACGTCAGCTCCAGCCTCTTTACGTCTGTCTAAAACGAAGCAGGTGGAATGTTTCTGAGATTGACGCCACTTTCTCCTAGCCAAGATGTACCAAGGCAGCCCACAGAGGGAAGACACAGCCGTCCGTAACCTTTTCGGTTTAAACAGGCCGTGCTGGAGGAGAGCAGAGAAGCGAGAGCGAGCGTGTCTTTAGGCGGAGGTTTTCTGAAGTAGATTCGGGCCTCAGAAGGGTTTAGGAACATGGGAGCCCCATTCGGGAGCTTACCCCCGACCACCAATGCAGCAGTAGAACCCAGAGCAAAAAAAAAAAGGTGGACAAGAACCTTCCTCTTCCCAGCTTGATCCTAATTCTACTGAAAGTAAAACCTGTAAGTCAGCTGCGGCAGGAGGGAAGGATTTGTGCAAAGCTGCAGCACAGAGCAAGTCTGCCAGGAAGCCTCCCCTCCCCAACATTCAAGGCCAGCAGCCGCTTACGAGACCCACAAGTGAGCTGAAAAGTAGCTGAATGCTGTGTTTTGGTTTACTGTGGGGCCCGCAGCTCAGTGATAGTTAACTTTCGCTTTGCAAAGACAAGGACCCAATTTTAGTCTTTGGTGGCATTGCCAGCTCTACAAGCTCAGGTTACGGGTCTTGGGAAGGGTCTGTCTCTAGCTGAGATCCTGAAGTGCTGCTGCCGGTCAGAGGAGGCGACGTTGAGCAACAGAGACCAAGGATCTCACCCTGTTGAAAGGATGCAGCTCTCTGAAGGGGCGAGAATTTGCGGCAAAGGAAACTGAAGCCCCGTAGTGCCAGTTTGGTGTAGCAGTTAAGAGTGCGGACTCTAATCTGGGAGAACTGGGTTTGATTCCCCACTCCTTCTCCACATGAACCCTGCCGGGTGACCTTGGGTCAGTCACAAGCTCTCTCAGAGCCGTCTCTCGAGAGCAGTTCTCAAAAGAGCTTTCTCAGCCCCACCTACTTCACAGGGTGCCTGTTGTGGGGAAAGGAAGGGAAGGAGGTTGTAAGTCGCTCTGAGACTCTGAGTGAAGGGTGCGATATAAATCCAATATAAATCCATTCATTTTAGCTGTGTTGGTCTGCAGGAGAAGAGCCGAGACCAGGTTTTTGGGCTATAACAGGGGTGGCCAAACGGTGGCTTGGGAGCCACATGTGGCTCTTTCATATATTGTGTGGCTCTTGATGGCCCCGCTGCCCCATCAGCTGTCTTTAAATCACTTCTCCAAGCCAAGCCAACCGGGGATTTGGAGAAAGCATTCAAAGTTGAAGTTGCTTTCTTTCCACTTCTCCTTCCTCCCAAATCTATTTTCCTGACTGGCAGCTCATTCTATGTGGCTCTTACATTAAGCAAGTTTGGCCACCCCTGAGCTTTCGAAAGTCAAAGCTTCGGAACCTGACAAAGGGCGCTTGGATTCTTCAAAGGAACGTCTTCTTGGTCTCGTTAAGGCGCTCCTGGACTCAAAATCTAGCTGTTCTACTGCAAAAGTCTACCCCCCTCCCACTCCAGCTCAGCCATTGGAGCAGACCAGTGGCTCCGCCCCCCCCAGAAGTCAAGAAAGAGGGAGAGTCGGCCACCACGCCCTGATGCTGCAGTTTTATTATACATTCTTTATGGCATGGCTGGGGTCACAGGAAGCTTTCCCTGGGCCCTGGACCAAAGTCAGAAAAATACACTTCAGACCCCTGCCTCAGCTTGGCTACCTACAGCAGGGCCTCAAGGCTTTTTTTAAAGCAGGAAAACTAGTTTCTCTTCAAATAGGAAAATAGATATATTTATATGTTGTGTGCATATGAACCTAGACGGGGGGGAGGGGGGAATATACAGTTAGAAGAGTTACTAGTTGGGGAAGCCGCTCTTTGGGGAGGGATTGAGTCTATCAGCTCTGAGGAGGGCGGGATCCATCTGAAAGGCCAAGGAGGTGTAACGTAGTCAAGGCAGTCTTGTCCGGAGTGGGAAGACGTTTGCTCGGTCCTGGTTAAGAGATGGCCTTGGCCTCCGGCAGGAACGCATCCCAGTACTTGACGAGCTGCAGAGGACAAGCGGGAGAGGACGGGGCAATGAGCAAGCGTGGCAGCCAACATGGGAAGGCGGCAAATCCCCCGCTCAATGTTGCTCTCCAAGGAGGGGGCAGCTCTTGAGAACCTGGCAGTCTTCAGGTTTGATCTCTGGGCCCCTGCCCTGGATGGCCTAGGCCAGGGGTGGCCACACTTACTTAACCACATACAATAAATGTCAGTTGTTTGAGAGCTGGGAGGGAGGGAAGAAGGAAGGAAGGAAGGAAAACAGATGGAGGAAGGAGGGAGAGAGGTAGAAGGAAAGCAACTTTAACTTTAAACGCATTCCTGAAGCTGCTAGCTGGCTTGGAGAAATGATTTAAAGAGTTGCCTTCTCCAAGCTGGCCGAGTGGACAGTGGGGGCTTTGAAAGCCACACGATACGTGTGAAAGAGCCACACGTGGCTCCCAAGCTGTCGTTTGGCCACCCCTGGCCTAGGCTAACCTGATTGCATCAGGCGCTAAGCAAGGTCAGCCCTGGTCAGTATTTGGCAGGGAGACCACCAGGGCCGTGGCTGGAGCCTGTCTCTCTTGCAAAGGGCCAGGGCTACCCCACTAGACAGCCCCTGCGTGAAAGCCGACACCCACGTCTGATAGGGACAGCTACGGGCACTGTGCGTGACAAGCAGCTAGCGTGCATCTTAACTGGGACACGCTGGTTTTCAGGGCCTCTCTAAAGTCAACCAGGGAAGAAGCACTCCGCCTTGTTCACTAGCTCACCTGTTGCTGCGAATGCAAGAGGGTCTCCAGGTACTTGGTCACGTTGGTCCGGAAGTCCTTTGTTTTTTCTCTCTGAGGAAAAAGGGGGTGTGGGGAAAATGTAAGAGCTGATTAGCGCTTTTCCACAGGGAAACAGCAACAAGGCAAGAGCTGGGGTTTGGACGACAGCTCCCGGCGCTCTCCTCCTCCGTTTGTACAGCTACATTAATGTTATCCATCTATACCAGGGGTGGCCAAACTTGCTTTACATAAGAGCCACACAGAATAAATGTCAGATGTTTGAGAGCCATAGGACATGAACGTCAGATGCTGGAGGGAGGGAGAGAGGCAAATAGATGGGGAGGGAGAAGGGAAGAGAGGGGGAAAGAAAGCAACTTTAACTTTAAATGCCTTCTCCAAGCCGCTCACCGGCTTGGCGAAGTGATTTCAAGAGAGAAATACCTTCTCCAAGCTGGCCAACAGGGTGGTGGGGGCTTTGAGATCCACACAATATGTGTGAAAGAGCCACGTGTGGCTTCCGAGCCACAGTTTGGCCACCTCTTATCTATACAATCCCAGGCCACAAAAGGAACTAGTCTTCGAGCTGATGCAACGATTGCTGAGCCAACAGCAGCTCTTCTACAGCCACCCTCCAGCTGTGAGGCCAGTTTTGTGGTTTTAAAATTTAAATTTAAAAGCAGGTGCCTGCCTAGTCATACATCAACCTGGCAGGAGAGACCCCATGCCAGAGGGGTGACCTGCAGCAGTTGCCAGAAATCCATGTGGAGCTGTGCCCTCCCTTTCCTTTGATTGTGCAACTCTGGCTGCATCCTGGCAAACACAAGGAGAGGCCAACGACAGCCTTGGCACAAGAACAGCATCCCTGTCCAATGCAGTCTGCCGAACTCTCCCACCCTCCCAGCAGCAGGTGGCCCACCAGCTCCACAGTTTGCCACCCTCCGACCTCCGGCCGAGCGGCTGCCATCTCCGACACGACCCCCGTACCTCAAACCGCAACACCTCTTTTCGGAGAACAGCTGAGATCCGCTCAAACTCTCGTTCGTACTGTGTCACTCGCGATTCCCACTGGGAAAGAGAAGCGATTGTTAAGACCAGCATTTCCTCAAAGCTGAGTTAGCGTGAGCGAGCTCACAGATTTTTAGCCTCCGGCTCAAACATTTTTGTCTTAGCTCAGGAAGGATGACCCCAGAGCGCACTCATTTATGCACAAGCTCACAACTTTCATGCCCGTAGCTCACAAAGCAGAATTTTTTGCTCACAAGACTCTGCAGCTTAGAGGGGATATTGGTTAAGACCAGCGCTTTTTTAGTAGCAGGAACTCCTTTGCATATTAGGCCACACACCCCTGATGTAGCCAATCCTCCTGGAGCTTACAGGGGTCTTAGTACAGAGCCTACTGTAAGTCCTTGGAGGACTGGCTACATCAGGGGTGTGTGGCCTAATATGCAAAGGAGTTCCTGCTACAAAAAAAGTCCTGGTTAAGACATATGTGCTTGTCACTTTTCTCAGGCACTTTTTGTTCAAAAAGCCTCACTGTGACTGGCAAAAGTTTATCTTGTGTGCAAGTTTAATGCTCCAGGAGAATCTGTAAAGTTATTATGAAGCCCAGGAAGCCTGATAAAACAGGCAGGCTTTCCTTCTGGAAGGCGGCTCCGCGGAGGAAGGGACGGCAGAGGCCGATTCCAGAGCGCCACAGCCCTTCTGGGCCTTGTGCAGCTTATCAGGACAGAACAGCCGCAAGCCCCACAGAGAACTACTGTAGCTGCCTGGGACTGCTGGGTGGCAGGCAGACGGCATTCTGGGACTTGCAGGCCTGCCATTCCCCACTCCTCCACTTGCAGCTGCGGGAATGGCCTTGGGTCAGCCGTAGCTCTCTTACGAGCTGTTCTGTTTCAGAGCAGTTCTGGGAGAGGTCTCTCAACCCCACCTGCCTCCCAGGGTGTCTGTTGTGGGGAGAAAAAGGGAAAGGAGACTGTAAGCCACGCTTGAGTGAAGGGCAGGGTTATAAATCCGTTATCATCATCATCTCTCTTCAACTGTTGGTCAATTTCGATGTCTTAAGTTCTAGCATTTGTTTACCGGGTTCGTTACAAGGTGCTGGTTATTACTTTTAAAGCCCTTTATGGTCGAGGACCTGTCTACCTTAGGGACCGCCTCTCTCCATATGTTCCCCAGAGAGCACTGCAATCAAGCTCAAAAAACCTACTGGAAATCCCTGGGCCAAAAGAAACCAAATTAAAAACTATCAGAGAACAGGCGTTCTCTACAAAGGCTCCCCAATGGTGGAATCAACTGCCGGAAGAGGTGCGGGCCCTACGGGATCTTAACCAGTTCCATAGGGCCTGCAAAACCGCCCTCTTCCAATTAGCTTTTTAAGACGGAACTCCCGATAATATCAATAACATCGAGCCATCTTGCACATATTTTGATTGTACTATAGTGTTATACTGTTTTATTGGTTTTACTGTTTAAATTATTAACTATTGTATTTGTTTATTGTATCATGGTTCACCATGTCTTGTTAGCCGCCCTGAGCCTGCCCAGGCGGGGAATAAATAAAAGTTTATTTATTATTATTATAGCATTTCAGAATACCCTTGACCGCTTGTCTTTTCCTAAGCCCTTCTTCTTGTGCCCCCTACCCAGTCATGGTTCCATTTTCCCAGCCCCCTTCACGTGCCTCTCCTCTCGAGAAAGAAACCCCACCCACCAGTCCAGTCATTCAGCGGCCCTTTTCTCTTCCGTCTCCGAAACAGCGTTTCCAACCATTTATACTGACTTTTCCCTTTGGCCACCGCTGTGCGTGTTTACACTGAAGTTCATTTCACCAAACATCTGAAGAAGTGAGCAGTGGCCCACCAAAGCTTCTCACCCTGCCACTGAGTTGGTTAGTCTTCAAGCTGCTTCTTAAAGAGAGCCGGTTTGGTGTAGTGGTTAAGTGCGCGGACTCTTATCCGGGAGAACCGGGTTTGATTCCCCACTCCTCCACTTGCAGCTGCTGGAATGGCCTTGGGTGAGCCATAGCTCTGGCAGAAGTTGTCCTTGAAAGGGCAGCTGCTGGGAGAGCCCTCTCCAGCCCCACCCACCTCACAGGGTGTCTGTTGTGGGGGAGGAAGATAAAGGAGATTGTGAGCCGCTCTGAGTCTCTGATTCAGAGAGAAGGGCGGGGTAGAAATCTGCAATTCTTCTTCTTCTGACTCAGTCATTTTGGTGCGGTGGTTAAGTGCGCGGGCTCTTTTCTGGGGGAACCGGGTTTAATTCCCCACTCCTCCACTTGCAGCTGCTGGAATGGCCTTGGCTCAGCCGTAGCTCTCGTCGGCGATGTCCTTGAAAGGACAGCTGCTGTAAGAGCTCTCTCAGCCCCACCCGCCTCACAGGGTGTCCGTTGTGGGGGAAGAAGATATTGGAGATTGGAAGCCGCTCTGAGATTCAGAGTATAGGGCGGGATATAAACCTAGTATCATCATCTTCTCCTGGGTTTTTCCTCTGGACCTGATGAAGTGAGCAGGCACTCATGAAAGTTCCTCCCCTGCCACAAAATGTCAGTCTTTAAAGTGCTACCGGTGCTTCATTTTATTGTGAGATTCTGGAATTGTTACCGGGGGTGGTGGTGGTGGTGGAATATGCTCCCTCCAAAGCCCTCTAGCAGTGCTTCTCCATCCCCCCAGGAAGCTGTCCCCTGCAGACCACTCCTTCTCCTGAAGGAATCCCAGCGACTGGCCTAGGGTTGGGACGGCTGGGCCCCTCCTGCGCAGGTGGACTTGCCTGGCTCACCTCTGAGATCTCCTCCTTGGCCTGCTGAAGCTTGTCGGGTTTGTTGGCCCACAGCAGCCTGGCCTCCGCTTCCCGTTTCTTCTGCAGCGTGATCTGGGCGTCCTGCCAGCGCTGCCAGGCCTTCATTCGCTGGTCAAAGGCACCCTGTGGGGGAAGGAGGGAGGGAAGGGCACAGATCAGAAGCCGTCTCTCTCTCTCTCCCTCTCTCTTGCCAGTTCTTCATTCTGTCTATAGAAAGGAAGGATCAAGTCAAAATGGAGCACAGCCTGGTGCTCCAAAGTCCGTCATGCTCAGTCTTCTTGGTGCTTTGGGGGGGCAATAGTGGGAGGGTTTCTGGAGTTCTGGCCCCACTGGTGGACCTCCTGATGGCACCTGGGCTTTGGCCACTGTGTGACACAGAGTGTGGGATCGGACAGACCACTGGCCTGATCCAACATGGCTTCTCTTATGTTTGGGGCAGTGGTGCACTGTATTCTTGGTGCCTGCAGGGGAGCAACAATGGGGAGAGCTTCTGGAGTCCTGGCCCCACTGGTGGACCTCCTGATGGTACCTGGGTTTGGCCGCTGTGTGGGACCGGACGGACCACTGGCCTGACCCAACAGGGCTTTGCTTATGTTCTTACGTCCCTTTTCACAGGGCAAGAGGTTTCTCTGAGGAGACGATAAAGCAGGACTTTGCAAAGAGCTTTCAAGGGAGCGGTGCTGGCAGTGTTGTCCAGGAGCTCTTGGCCTGTGGTGCTGCCGAATGCTGTGCTGCTCTGTCACAGAAGAGCTCTGCATTGGGGCCTCTGGACATACCCCCTTGGTGCTGCAAAGGACTGGGAAGCAGGTGATGGGAAAGACCTCTCTCTGCCTGAGTCCATGAAGAGCCGCTGCTGGTATGACTAGACCAGACTGACCCTTGATGGACTGAGGGGTTGAATAGGTCCATGCAACGGGGTCAAGGCAGCAAGGGCTACCAGCATCCAAGGCTGGCTACACAAGCAGCTTAAGTCAAGGACAGTGACCCTGCCAGAAAGAAAAGGTCCCACAGATCTGATATTATGGGTTTGAGATTTGGAGCCCAGGGGATGTGGTGTATGTTTCAGGACAGCAGAGCACAAAGTGGTTTGGGCTGCAACAGCTACTCCGTTACGTTGGGGCCGTCGTCCAGCCCACGGCTGCAGGATAAGGACAGCTTTTTGCACCAAACAATGACGCATGAAGCTGCCTTACACTGAATCAGACCCTCACAGTCAGTCTTGTTTATTCAGACTGGAAGTGGCTCCCCAGGGTCTCAGGCAGAGGTCTTTCCCATCACCCAATGCCAGATCTTTTAACTGGAGGTGCCGGGGATTGAACCTGGGACCTCCTGCGTGCTAGGTGGGTGTTCTACCGCTGAGCCACAGCCCCTTTCCTATTCGGTGCGCCCGAAAAGGCAGACAACACGCGAAGAGCGCTCACCCTGACGACCGAGAGGAGGCGGATGTAGTCGCTCAGCAGCTCGGCCAGGAGGAAGAAGTCGTTGTTGGCTTGCTCTTGATGCAGCTGCTCGATCTTCTCCTCCACCTCCGCCAGCTGGGAGAGCGCCCGGGACAGGGCCGTGTTGTCCTCGGAACTCCCCAGCATGGCCAGGCTCTTGGCAAACTGGGCTGTATTCACCGACAGCTCTAAAGGAAAGGAGAAAGAGACAGGATTGGAGAGCATCAGCACAGCCGGAAGGCCGCTAGAGAGGGGCAGGAACTCGGAAGGAAGGAGAAAACTCAGCACACAGGATCTTTCCCGGCCCTATTCCGATAGCCAGGTTCTGGACTTCCTAAATGTCTGTGTGGACAAGCGAACGAACAGCAAATAGATGTGGAAGGAAATGCAGGATAAATGTATCTCCCCATGGAGCTGCAACAATTTATGCAAGCAACAGTCTGCATTTCTCAGGCAAGAACATGTGTCTGGAGCAGCGGAGGATGCGTTTTGACACAATTTGACCCCTTGTGAACACTGTACTTCATGAAATCCACCACTGGCTTTGCACCCTGGCACCTAAAGGGGTCAGCAAACACTGCAGGAGACCAAAGCAGCTGCAGAGAACTCTGAAGGCTGGCACCCTGATCTCATAGCCCTGAAGACGAATGTTGAATGTGGCTGCTGGCAGGGCAGCATCTCTTCCTTCCCCCACCTCCCTGGAAGCTTTCCTCCCCCTCCCCGGCTGAAAACCAAAGGTGTTCCTGGAGGAGGAGGAGGAGATGGAAAAGAAGACTGCAGATTTATACCCCACCCTTCTCTCTGAATCAGAGACTCAGAGTGGCTTACAATCTCCTATATCTTCTCACCCCACAACAGACACCCTGTGAGGCGGATGGGGCTGAGAGAGCTCTGACAGAAGCTGCCCTTTCAAGGACAACTCCTACGAGAGCTATGGCTGACCCAAGGCCATTCCAGCAGCTGCAAGTGAAGGAGTGGGGAATCAAATCCCGTTCTCCCAGATAAGAATCCGCACACTTAACCACCACACCAAACTGGCTCTCCTGTTAGCCATGAAAGCAAGAGTGGCTCCACCCCTCAGCCTACTCAAGATCCCGCAAAGAGGGAGATTTTTTCACCTGGCTCAGGTGTCCCTGGAGCCCTATAAGCCGCTCAGACATTACCTTTCCTGTGGTTCACCAGCAGCTCTACAGCAGCGTGTAGTTTCCGCAGGCGCTGCTCCTCACACTCCACCTCCTGCAGCTTCTCTTCGAACCACTGAAAGGGAGAGATGGAGATGCCGAGTTCTCCGTTAAGTTTTGATCCTGCAGGCTCATGTACCCGTTCCCGAAACAGTTCCCGAGGAGGGGGGAGGTAGTTTGTATCATGAGTTGTGTATGATACGCAATGAGGCTAGACAGACTCCAAAGGAAATGTCAAAGGCCTTACGATGTCGGATTCATTCATCTTGATGGTCATCTTGCTGACCGCATCGGTGGCTCTGTTGAACATCTTCAGCAGGCCAGCTCCACTTAGCGTCTGGGTGCTGATCGCTCGGGGGAGCTGGAAGAAGGTAAAACGCTCATCACCCATCAGGCTACTGAACATGGGGCTAACTGAATTTTGAACACTGTTTCAGAGGGTAGCTGTGCTGATCTGGAGTAGAACATCTAGATTTGAGTCTAGTAGCACCCAAAGAGACCTACAAGATTTTTGGTGTATGAGCTTTTGACGAAGGGAGCTTTGACTCTCGGAAAAATCATACCCCCAAAATCTTGGTCTCTATGGTGCTACCGGACTTGAATCTAGCTGAATTCATGAACTAAGAGGCTGGCAAATGCAGTGGGAACGATGGGCCAATAAGAAACCTCTGGAAGGCCAGAGACAATAGAAGCCAATCCATTCTTGGCAAGCACTTTGAAAGCTTGGGATATAAACAAACTGGCACCATTAATATCTCCACTCTCTACATTTATAGGACAACCTGCTCTACATGACTACTCCTTTCATATTTGGCGGCAGAAAAATATAGAATTATAGACGTTGTAAGTCAGGGTAAAATATAAGACAAACTAATATTAGATGCAAAAGGTAATTTTGTCAACCCGTGGTATCAATAAATGCAAATAGGATATTTATTACACACCCCTGAAATTCAGCAATGTCTTAATGATAACTGCATTTTTTTGAAAACTGAAATTTTGATTTAAAAACCACATTTGTCATACAAGAGATATATCTCTGTTATTTATAAAATTCTACTATATACTTATGCTAAAGGGTTGCCCTCTTATGTTAAATACTGGCAAAAAGATCTTAATTTTAACAAACCACCAGATCGATGGAAACTAATGTGGAGGTCTTCAACATTTAGAGCTGACAATGTTTCAGTTAGGTTAAAAAAAAGTGCAAGCACCAGTCATTTC
Organism: Heteronotia binoei; assembly: GCF_032191835.1. Taxonomy (NCBI): domain Eukaryota; kingdom Metazoa; phylum Chordata; class Lepidosauria; order Squamata; family Gekkonidae; genus Heteronotia; species Heteronotia binoei. The sequence goes on from NC_083241.1 coordinate 30,110,926, forward strand.
TCACTCTGGGGTGACGTTGCTTTCACGGCAGATTTTTTATGGGGTGGTTTGCCATTGGCTTCCCCAGTTAGCTACACTTTCCCCCCAGCAAGCTGGGTACTCATTTTACCAACCTCAGAAGGATGGAAGGTTGAGTCAACCTCGAGCCAGCTACCTGAACTCAGCTTCCGCCGGGATTGAACTCAGGTCATGAGCAGAGTTTAGGACTGCAGTACTGCAGCTTTACCACGGGGCTCTTTTCAATTAGGACACAGCATAAAGAGGCAATTCTTTGTGCATAAAATGAAGTTTTTGTGGGGTAAGGTACCATCGTATTAATGTTTTCTACAATTTAATTAGGACCCGTGGCGCAGAGTGTTAAAGCTGCAGTACTGCAGTCCTAAGCTCTGCTCACGACCTGAGTTTGATCCCTGGCAGAAGCTGGGTTTTCAGGTAGCCGACTCCAGGTTGACTCAGCCTTCCATCCTTCTGAGGTCAGCTTGCTGGGGGGAAAGTGTAGATGATTGGGGAAGGCAATAGCAAACCACCCCGTAAAAAAGTCTGCCGTGAAAACATTGTGAGAGCAATGTCACCTCAGAGTCGGAAACGACTGGTGCTTGCACAGGGATCTTACCCCACAAAAACTTCATTTTAGGCACAAAGATTTGCCCCTTTATGCTGGAAGAGCTGTAATGTTTTACGCACTGTTGGTGGGATTGTGCTATGATAAAAACATCTTGGAAACTAACAGTAAAACAAATCTATATTACTCATTTTAATATTCCTTTTAAAATGGAAATTCTGGTCTTGAACATGTGGAGTATAGGGCCTCCAAGACCAACCTTCTTAACACTCTTGGAATATTTATGTGCAGCCACGAGGGTAGTAATTGCAAAATTTTTGAAATCCTCTAAAAACCTCACAATTGGGGATTGGCTTCAAAAAGTTCTGGAATTTTGTATTTTAGACAAAATCTCAGATTCTCTCACCCAACAAGGAGATATATTTGATTCTAAATCTGTGACAGTCTGGTTTGGAAATATATATATGTATGTATGTATATGTATATATATATTTAAAAACCCAAGAAACCTAAGGATCAATTCCAAACAGAAAACAGACAATAACCACTAGAATGTTGATCGCCTTATTCTGCGCAATGTGGTCTTCGTGAATGCTAGGAGACCCACAGCACCCCACCAAATGCAGCAAAAGAACTATATGCAAAAGCCCTCCAGGTGCTCGCAAAAATCCCTTTACGCAAAACTGCTCCGGATGACCCCTCATTATGCAAACGGCTCTGGATGGCCCCTCATTCTGCAATCAGCTTCTTTTTGCATCAACTGAAACTACGATGGGAACTTTGTGGTTTTTCCCCCATTTCCTCCACTGGACTGGTCACGAACCCATCAGTGATTTGGAAAGTGCAAGTCCCTGCAATGCATTTAAAGCCTGTATATGTCTGACTTCCTCACAAGACGGGGAGTTTCCCCAAAAAGCCACATCAGAGAAGTTCAACCTGCAAGCACAGGCCCAGACAAGTGTGAGGGCAAACCCACCTCCTCTTTTTCCAAGAATTCGCGGACGTCTGGGTCCTGTAGCATAGTCGGGTGACTGACGGTTCTTTGAAGATACCTGGAGCAGAACGATAACACAAGGATTCTTCCCTTTAAAAAAAAAATCCCTGACACTGCTTCATCTCTTTAAAACACAGCACTTTGGATGAAGACAGCCATTTGTTGAAGAGCCCATGTTTAGGGGCACTCTCCTTTAACTAAATGTGGGGGTGGGGGGGGGAGAATTCTCTGATCTGTACACTCAAAACAGAAAGGCCTTTGCAAAACTATGGAGAAGTCTTGTGGGAAAAGCTGATTTCAGCTGCAGGGGTGTTTAGGCAAGGGCAGCAGTTTTGCTGCAAATGGGGCTGAGAGCAAGTAGAAGGTAAAGAAGGACTTTTCTCTCTTTCTCACAATACAAGAACTCGCGAGCACTCAATGAAATTGCTGAGCAGTCAGGTTAGAACAGATAAAAGGAAGTACTTCTTCACCCAAAGGGTGATTAACACATGGGATTCACTGCCACAGGAGGTTCATGCATAGACAGCTTCAAGAGGGGATTTGATAAGCGTATGGAGCAGAGGTCCATCAGTGGTTATTAGCCACAGTGTCTTGTTGGAACTCTCTGTCTGGGGCAAGTGATGCTCTGTATTCTTGGTGATTGGGAGGGGGAACAGTGTGATGGCCCCACTGATGGACCTCCTGATGGCGCCTGGCTTTTTTGTTGGCCACTATGTGACACAGGGTGTTGGTCTGGATGAGCCATTGGCCTGATCCAACATGGCTTCTCTTCTTAAGGATGGCAACCTGGATGGTGAGTCTACAGCATGTTCGAGAGTTACACTCTTGCTTTACAAGCAAAGTTAATCATGGCTTGAATTTGACTTTGCAAATGACGAGGACTCTTTTTTGAGTTGACTGTCACCGCTGGAAGGGGACAGCCCGAGGAATGCAGAACCAAAACTGGAAAGGCACAGCTTCCTCTATTGGTTCTCCCTTCTGGGGAGCGGGATGGGGAGGAGCATACAGGAAAGCAGCTTTCAGGATCCACACTTCGCTTGAACCCCAGGGCTAGAAGAAACACAGGATTCCTGAATGTATTCAAATCTGCTTTTAAATAAAAGGGATACTTTATTCATTATGGAACCAAGTCCAGGGTTGGGAGGGTGGCAGTCCAGAATTCTTACAGAATAGGGGCTGAAAAAGTTTCCGTAGGGAACTACTCCAGAGGCGTGCAGATGTAGCATGTGACCCTGGCTCCTTTGGAAAAGGCAACTCTGTAGCTTAGGAGATGCACTGTACACACAAAAACCCTGCGGTTCAATATTTGTGTGTGTGTGTGTGTGTGTGTGTAGGACTGGGGAAGCCCTCTGCTTGGAAAGGGACTCCGACCTCTTTGAGCCTGTGGGCCCCCCTGGGATTCCGACACAGCCCGGGAAGCACAGCCACAAAATGGCTGCTGCAGGAGTTGGAAGCCAGACATAAAAATGGCTGTCGCAGCTTCCCTTCAGTCACACTGCGAAGATCCTTGTGCTGCGGTGGCAGCGGCTCCTGCCAAAGCAGTGCTTTTCTTTCGTGATCTGCACAGCCAACTGAATCTCCAATAGCCAATTTGAAGCCTCACTCAGCAAAAGCCCCGTTAACTTTCTAAAAAATACTCGGGCACCAGAAAAGGCGTCAGCAGGAGCCATAACGCCTGTGAGCACAATGTTGGGGACCCTTCGCTTAGATTAACAGCCGGTGAGTGGAGGGCTAGATGGCCCAACGGCCTGACTCTATCTGAAGTGAGCAGTGTCTCACGGAAGTTCCTACCCTGCCGCAATCGTGTTAGTCTTTAAGGTGGCCAAACTGCCACTCGGGAGCCACGTGTGGCACTTTCACACATACTGTGTGGCTCTCAAAGCCCCCACCGCCCTGTCAGCCAGCTTGGAGAAGGCGTTTCTCTCTTTAAACCACTTCTCCAAGCCAAGCCAGAGAATGCATTTGAAGTTGCTTTCTTTCCACCTCCATCTCCCTCCCCCATCTATTCGCCTGCCTTCCTGCTTTCAAACATCCGACATCCATCTCTTGCGACTCTCAAACATCGGACGTTTGTTCTATGTCGCTCTTACATTAAGCAAGTTTGGCCGCCCCTGCTTTAAGGTGCTCCTAGATTCTTGCTTTTTTTTTTGCTGCTGCTGCAGGCAGACTGACATGGCTACCTGCCTTCGTCTGACTCTACATAACACAAGTAAGACATTGCCTTACAGAAGGAAGCAGGGCCAACGGAACAACTGGTGGTTTTCTTTGAGGCCATCCACGGTCGATACCCACCTTTCTAAAGCAGCTCGTCTTTTTTCTAAGAACTCTGTGGAGGAGGAGTCTTCTTTCCCAACTTTGACTTTGGTCATTCCTAAAGAGAAGGGGTGGGAGAAAGGAGAGGGGAGAAATTAAGGACAGCCGCATGCCGCCCACACCTACAGCCTGCTTCCGTTTAAGAATGGGAGGCTACCTTAGGCAAAAGAAGAGGAGCTGATTTTTCTACCCCACCTCTCTGCCTTTAATGAGTCTCAGAGTGGCTTACAATCACTCTCCCTTCCTCTCTGCAAAGGTAGGTGGGGCTGACAGAACCGTGATCAGCCCAAGGTCACCCAGCAGGCTTCAGGCGGAGGAGTTGGGAATCAAACCCGGCTTGCCAGATTAACCACAAACCACCGCACTGTGCCTACCCTCCAAGCACCAAGAATGCAGAGCATCACTGCCCCAAAGATATGTAAAGATATGCTACTTGAAGGTTTTTAAGCAAGTCGACGACACATTTTAACAGTAAGATCTCTGGCTTACAGGGAATTCGTCTCTCAGTCTGACTGATGCAATATCTACCACTTGTATCCAGTACTCTGTTGCCCGTTTATATATCCACCGCACGTGAAGAAGTCTGCCTTCTCTAGCTCCCCCCACAAAAAAGTATTTACAGTTCTCAGTTCCTGAGTGGCAAGAGCCTGAAAGGAGGTAGGTACTACGGATATGTCATTTTTGTATCAGATTTTCCCTATGAGAGAGGCAATCGTACGGAAATCGATGTCTCCACCTTTTATCATCTAATGCACTGCTTATCACTTTCAGCAGAGATAAAATACTAACATATAACTAACCGATGGAACTCACTGTCAAAAGATGTAGCGATGGCAACGTGATTATATGCATCTAACAAGGGGACTGAATGGATTAATGGATGTTAAAATAGCACCTCCATGTTCAGAGACGATGCCCTTCTGCTAGGGCAGGGGTGGCCAAACTTATTAAACGTAAGAGCCACATAGGATAAATGTCAGATGTTTGAGAGCCACTAGGCAAGCAGACAGGCATAGAGAGGGAGAGGTGGAAATAAAGAAACTTTAACCCCAGAGGGCACTGAGGTCAATGGGTAAAAACAAAGTGACCATCCCTGGGCCGAGAGAGGTCAAACTTCAAAACACCAGAACTCGGGCCTTTTCAGCCGCGGCTCCTGCACTGTGGAACCAGCTTCCGGAGGACGTGCGGGCCCTGCGGAACCTTGACCAGTTCCGCAGGGCCTGCAAGACCGCCCTTTTCAGACAAGCCTATATTGACATCGACTGCTGAGTTGCTAGGAATAAAGAACCGCCATCTATAATACGATTACGGAACTATCTAAACTGGCAGAACCAGCGCCAAACAATTTTATTGCTGCCAGATACATTTAATGCAATTTGAACTATGTATTTTAACTTAATTAACTGGTTTTTATGTTTAATTTCCTTTTTAATTGTTAAACTTAAAGTTTTATCTATTTATGTTAATTCTGTGAAATGTTGTTAGCCGCCCTGGGCCGCCTAGGCGGGGAGGGCGGGATATAAATAAAATCTATTATTATTATTATTATATTTAATGTTACATGCATTCTCCAAATCACCAGCTGGCTTGGTTTGCAGAAGTGATTTCAAGAGAGAAATGCCTTCTCCAAGCCGGCCGACAGGGTGGTGGGAGCTTCAAGAGCCACACAGTATGTGTGAAAGAGCCACATGTGGCTCCTAGCCACAGTTTGGCCACCCCCTCTGCTAGGAGTTCCAACTGCTGGGAGACCGGGGGGGGGGGTGACAGGATTTTGTTTTGGTGTCCTGCAGGTACGCCTTCTGAGGGTACCTTGCTGTTCACAGCCAGGACACTAGACCAACTGCTCTCATCCAGCTGGCCTCTTATGGGTGTGATACAGGTGATGGAAATGTGTTCTGTGCAAAATTGTAAAGAGTCCAGTAGCATCTTTAAGGCTGACATTGCAGCATAAGCTTCCGAGAAACACTGCTCTCTTCGTCAGACGTGTTCTGTGCAGATAATCCAGTTATTGGGGGAAAGCGTGCTCCTTAAGGAAGCCATGTGAAGAGAATAATGCAGGCATATTCCCGAGCCTTCCAAGAAGCCCCTTCTGACTTTGACAGACGACGAGGCCAGAAGTGATGGGTGGCAAGTGTCAGAACTTGTAACTGTCATGTATGCTGAGCCTAATGATATTAGCCTAACCGACTCCATATTGTAAATGCCTGCTAACCAATGTTCTTGCATTCATGCTTGCTAACCAAATGCCTTTTACATTTCAAACAAACTGTAACCACTGAAGGGTGACTGATAGTCTCTGGAAAACATCTGCAGGTGTCCTTTGAAGCTAGCCTGCCAGAGCAAAGCAGCGGGGCTCCTTCCTCTGCCTTGGAGATAAGGGACCCTGGGAACAGACAACTGTCTCTTGGAGTGTGAGAAATGGTTTTATTGTTTCTGTTACCACTGTATAAAGAATGTGCCGATAGCTGTACTGGTTATCAGAGTCAACTTGTGTCTTCCCTGAACATAGTTCTCAATAAACGTCTTATACTTTTGAAACAAAGTAATGAGTCTCGTTTGAAGTTCTCCAGTTCTGACAGCAAGTTGCTGTGCCAGCATTCCCAAGTTTCACATCCAAGCCATTGTGGGAAGGCAGCCGACATGCACGGAGGGAAAAGGGCATTTGCTGAAAGATTGTTAAGCATTCAAGCAGGGTCACGCAATACAGCTAGCAAAATTACTGGGCGTCCTCACCTATCAAGCTCTTCTCGGGAGGCGGGGGAACAATGAAACCGTTCTGTGCGTGTTTCTCCGACAGCTTCTCATACAAGCCCAAGAAGTCGCTGAATCTCCTTTTCACTGAGAACTGCTTGCTCCTGAACATGGGCAAAGTGGTCTGAGAAGGGACAGGGAGACAGTGATGGGCAACACTGAACAAAATCATTAAAGAAAAAAATGACACCTAAAAACAGTCACACGCAAGAGCCGCTGAATCACCAAAAGGGCAAAAGACATTTATGCAGGGCTCTTTTTGTAGCAGGAGCTCCTTTGCATATTAGGCCACACCCCCGATGTAGCCAGTCCTCCGAGAGCTTACAGTAGGCCACGGATGTCAAACATGCGGCCTGGGGGCCGAATCAGGCTCCTGGAGGGTTCCTATCAAGCCCCCCGAGCAACCGGCTGTCATCTGCTTCCTTCTCCCTCTCTCTTGCTTCCTTCTGCATCACAGCTTGCTTTGCAAGGCTTGCTCAACTACACAGGAGCTACAGAGCAAAACCTGTATTTTTCTCCATTGGCTGAGGCTCCTCCCCTGCGGAGAAAGGGGGGGGAGGAATAGCTTGCTTTGCCAAAGCCTCTCGATTGCACAGGAGAGCTACTGAGCCAAGCCGTTCTTCCTTCTATTGGCTGAGGCTCCTCCTCCTCCTGGTCCCCTAGGGTAGGAAGGAAAGCTTCCTTTGCCCAGTTCCCTGGATCACATGGGAGAGATACAAAGAAAGCACCTTTAAGAACGACGACTGCCGATGTTTAAAGCATTTAAAAAAGTTTTTAAAAACATCTTTGTGTTTGTCTGTGTCCTTTATAAAGTTTATATCTCTGCTACTTGGCATTACATTTCAGGACACACACAGCCCGGCCCGACAAGGTCTCACTTATGTCAGATCTGGCCCTCAGAACAAATGAGTTTGACACCCTTTCAGTAGGCCCTGTAAGAACCACCCTGGAAGCTCTTGGAGGACTGGCTACATCATGGGGGTGTGGCCTACTATGCAAAGGAGTTCCTGCTAAAAAAAAAAAAACCCTGCATTTTTTAATATTTTCCAGGAAAAATTAACGTCTATACCATGTTGATTTACCAAATGCTACTGCTTCTAACGTGGAAGGCATTTGACAAGTTAGCAGTTAACATGCAATCTGCCTTACTTGGTACATTCGTAAAGAAGAACTATATCTATGTACTACCTTTTTTTATTAGGACAAACCAAAACGAACACAGAACGCTGCACACAAGGGCCTGTGTTATTCTGGCCAGGCCCAGTGTTCATCTACTTCTCTGATTCCCCACTCTTCCCCCTCAATGAACACTCACAACAGCTAACATCATTCTCCTGTCCTCCAATTTACCTTCACACCCACCCTGTCAGGTAGGTTAGGCTGGGAACACACATCTGGCCCAAGGTTACCTAGCAAGAGCCCAGGGTAGAGTGAGGAGTCAGACCCGAGTCTCTCCGATCCTTGCTCTAAACGCAACACAACACTGTTGTGGGATCCTACAACCTTTGTTCTTCAGTATATTTACGAAGTATGAGTTCGTTCATGTCTATTTTATTCAGAAAAATGGCTCTCTCTCTGCAAAAGCTTCACAAGACCATCCGATACCAAAGAGAGAGAGAGAAAATATTGACTTTAATTATATCCTGCCAGGGTTGGCAGGTCTGTGTTGGAAAATACCTGGAGACTTTGGGGGTGGAGCTAGGAGAGGGTGGGGCCTCAGCAGGGTACAACGGCACAGAGTCCACCCTTCAAAGCAGCCATTTTTTTGTGTGTGTTATCCATTGTATTCTCTCTCTCAGATTGTATTCTGTTTTCTCCAGGGGAGCTGATCTCTGCCAACTGGAGATCGCTTGTAAAAGCAGGTGATCTCCAGGCCCCATCTGGAGGATGGCAACCTTATGTCCTGCCTTTCTCCCCAATGGGGACCCAACACAGCTTACACTGGCCTGACTCAACATGGCTTCTCTTATGTTCTTATGTCACACAGAGTGTTGGACTGGATGGGACACTGGCCTGATCCAACATGGCTTCTCTTATGTCCTTATGTGACGCAGAGTGTTGGACTGGAGGGGCCACTGGCCTGATCCAACAGGGCTTCTCTTATGTTCTTATGTGACCCAGAGTGTTGGACTGGATGGGCCACTGGCCTGATCCAACATGGCTTCTCTTATGTTCTTATGTGACACAGAGTGTTGGACTGGATGGGCCACTGGCCTGATCCAACATGGCTTCTCTTATGTCCTTATGTGACGCAGAGTGTTGGACTGGAGGGGCCACTGGCCTGATCCAACAGGGCTTCTCTTATGTTCTTATGTGACCCAGAGTGTTGGACTGGATGGGCCACTGGCCTGATCCAACATGGCTTCTCTGATGTTCTTATGTGACACAGAGTGTTGGACTGGATGCGCCACTGGCCCGATCCAAGATGGCTTTTCTTACGTTCTTATGTTTCACAACATGGGTGTACTTGGGTGTGTTCAGGATTCAAAAGGTTACACAATGTGACAATACTGGGGTGTGCGTTTGGGTGTTCTCTTTCCTTGGAGCAGAAAACCTCAGCGCTACATCAAAACCTTTTTTTCCTTGTTTGCCAGGCCAAAAAACAGAGACAGCCCTAGTTCAGGAAACAAGCCCTAAAGCTTTTGTTTGTTTGTTTAATTAGGTTAGTATGCACTGATTCTTTGGACCCTGGCCCACAGACGTTTGCCAGCTGGCAAACAGAGGCAAGAGGTGGAGGGGAAAGGAAGCTGAAAATAGAAGCTGTCAATATCGGGGCAAACACAACAGGAACGCCGTGGCTGGGCTTGCTGAGGCTGCAAATCGATGAAAAGATTTTTAGGTCACCGCCCACCTTTCCCCTGGCCTAACAAAAAAGATTCAGTGCAGATGTTTTGAGAACACCAGTTTGGAAAATGCAAAGCTACACCCCAACAGAATTGGGAAACATAATCCTGAATACTTTTGTTTCCACATTAATGAAATTCATCAGATCTCGAACGGTAGGAAGCTGGGGAGGGGGGGCTTCACTCTCGATCCACCGATTAAGGACTCAGGTGTTTAGAGAAACAGTTTGGAAATGCCTTGTCCCTAAAAGATGATGATATTGGATTTATATCCCGCCCTTCACTCTGAGTCTCAGAGCGGCTCACAATCGTCTTTATCTTCCTCCCCCACAACAGACACCCTGTGAGGTGGGTGGGGCTGAGAGGTCTCTCACAGCAGCTGCCCTTTCAAGGACAACTCCTGCAAGAGCTGTGGCTGACCCAAGGCTATTCCAGCAGCTGCAAGCGGAGGAGTGGGGAATCAAACCCAGTTCTCCCAGATAAGAGCCCGCACTTAATTTCACCCATCATGCTGAAAGAGTCAATGAAAGCCAGCGTGGCGTAGCAGATAGAGGGCTGGACTAGGATCTCAGAGGGCCAGGTTCAAATCCCCACTTTGCCATGGAAGTCTGCTGGGTGACCCGTGGGCCAGCCACCCACTCTCAGCCTCACCTACCTCACAGGGGTGTTGTGAGGATGAAAGGAACGTAACAACCTCAGAAAAGCCGTCCTGCTGGATCAGACCAGTGGTCCATCTAGTCCAGCATCCCGTCTCACACGGTGGCCAACCAGTTCCTCTGGACGGCCAACAACTGGGCATAGAGGCCTGATGTTGCCTCCTGGCTCTGGGATTCAGAGGTTCAGGGCCTCTAAATGTGGAGGTTCCCCTCAAGGCACCATGGCTGGTAGCCACTAATAGACTTCTCCGCCATGAATCTATCCAATCCCCTTTTAAAGCAAACTCTGGCAGCAAATTCCACATTTCAATCCCTCTCTATGTAAAACAGGATGTCTTTTGTCTGTCCTGAACCTACTTGCCCATCAGCTTCATTGGATGCCCTTGAATTCTAATATTTGGGGAGAGAAAGAAAAAAATATCTTTATCCACTCTCTCCACCTCATGCATCATTTTATAAACCTCTATCATGTCCCCCCTTAGTCGCCTCTTTTCTAAATTAACAAATACCCCCACCCTACATCCTCGTGACACGCTTTTCTCCCTGGTGTGGCTTTTTATTTAACCAGGGAAGGGGATATTCAAAAGGGACGATTCCCAAGACAAGAATAGAAGAAGAGCCCTGCTGGATCAGAACAGTCCATCTAGTTCAGCCTCCTGTCTCGCCCAGTGGTCCAGCCAGCTTTTCTGGAAGGACAACAGGACATAGAAGACAAGGCCTTCCCCTCATGTTGCCTCCTGCCTCACGGATTCAGAGGTCCTGAATGTGGAGGTTCCCCTCAGCCCCCACAACTAGCAGCCACTGACAGACTTCTCCCCCTTTGAAGCCGTTTATGCCTGTGGCCATCACTACATCCTTAGGTGGCAAATTCCATTTTAATCACTCTCTTGCAAACAGTATTTCATTTTGTCCACCCTAAAGCAGGAGAGAAGAATTACCATAAACTAGGGGGTGGCCAAACCCAATGTCAGAGTCCCAAAGAAAAAAACATCAGATGTTTGAGAGCCACAAGACATGAATGTCTGATGATTGAGAGCTGGAAGGAAGGCAGGAAGGCAAATAGATGGGGAGAGGAGGTGGAAAGAAAGCAACTTTAACTTTAAATCCATTCTTTAAGCTGCTGGCTGGCTTGGCTTGGAGAAGTGATTTAAAGAGAGAAATGCCTTCTCCAATGGGGCGGTGGGGGCTTTGAGAGCCACACACAATATGTGGGAAAGAGCCACACGTGGCTCCCAAGCCACAGTTTGGCCACTCCTGAAATATACCAACTTAGGTCCCCCATTAAGGAGAAAGGTAGCCCAGAAATGAAATGAATTAGGGAGAAATGAGTTTCATAAAATTCAGTAATCTCTGCAAAATTTCCAATTTCCTTTATAACAGCCTATGGGGGGGGGAGCCAGACTCCTGCAATGCATCTTTCTAGGCCGCACTCTGCTGTATAAAATCCTGTAGCACACACCCCCCCCCCGGTCCACCCACCCCTTTGGTGGAGCCACATACCCTGGAGAAAGAGACAGACAGTCCTGTCTCAGGAATGTGCTGCCTTGAAGCAGAAAGAGTGCCTCTTATGCTCCTTCCTTCCTACAGGAAGCCAGAATCGATAGGCAAGGGACAGGAACAGAAGAAACCGACATTGTTTTTGCCCCTGTCCAAAAGAGCTGTGGCAGGATCGATTCAGCTAAGAGCGCATGAGGCACTATTGCTAAGAGGCCACCAGGAACCTCTTGCAACGCTCAGCAACGCGTCTCCGAGAGACCTCAAGGAACGCTCTGCAAGAGTCTCCCATCAGCCCTTCAGATGGGGGGAAGGAAGAGGGGGCAGCTCTTTTCCTTCGGCACAGATTGTAACCCGAGCCTAGCATCCAGGAACACTGCCCACGCACCAGGAAACCTCCCAAGATACAGGGTGATGATGAGAAAAAGCAAATACTGCACAAGGGCCTGGTGAAGGCGACAGATGAAATCTGAACAGCCGTTTTGAGGGAGGATTGCTCATGGGGGGGGGGGGAATTCAGTGACCCCCCCCCTCAAAAAACCCCCCCTCCTCCAGGGATTAGCTTCTTAGACTGTTCAAATGACAGCCAGCCAAAAATGCTACTGAAGTCTGTTTTTCTTCAATCATAAGAACTTAAGAGAAGCCATGTTGGATCAGGCCAATGGCCCATCCAGTCCTACACTCTGTGTCACACAGTGACCAAAAAAACCAAGTGCCATCAGGAGGTCCACCAGTGGGGTTAGAAGCCCTCCTACTGTGCCCCCCCCAAGCAGCAAGAATACAAAGCATCACAGCCCCAGAGAGAGAGTTCCAACAATATGCTGTGGCTAATAGCCACTGATGGACCTGGCTCTTGATCAGCTAAGATCAAGAGCCAGTTTGGTATAGCGGTTAAGTGCATGGACTCTCTTCTGGGAGAACTCAGATTGATTCCCCACTCCTCCACTTGCAGCTGTTGGAATGGCCTTGGGTCAGCCAGAGCTCTCACAGAGCTGTCCTTGAAAGGGCAGCTTTTGTCAGAGCTCTCTCAGCCCCACCCACCTCACAGGGTGTCGGGGGGGGGGAGGTAAAGGACATTGTGAGCCTCTCTGAGATTCAGAGTGGAGACCGGGATATAAATGCAATATCATCATCTTCATCGTCTCTACTAAAGAGCACTGCCAAGCACTTTAGAGAACCAGGACAACCAAAGGTTAGCCCTCAAGTACAGGCAAACTGCCAGATCTGGAGAGCAGAATTGGAAGAGTCTGAGAAAATCTCGTCAGATTTTGGAAACTGATCCGGGTTGGCCCTGGTTAGAACTTGGATGAGAAACCCCCGAGGAAGTTCAGGATCGCGACACAGAGGCAGGCAATGGCAAACCACTCTGAACATCTCTTGCCTTGAAAAACCTACAGGATTGCCACAAATCAGCCGCTATTTGATAGCGCTCTCCACCACCACTACCGCATAGCTCAAAAAGGTAAAGGTAGTTCCCTGTGCAAGCACCAGTCGTTTCCAACTCTGGGGTGACGTTGCTTTCACAACGTTTTCACGGCAGACTTTTTATGGGGTGGTTTGCCATTGCCTTCCCCAGTCATCTACACTTTCCTTCCAGCAAGCTGGGGACTCATTTGACCGACCTCGGAAGGATAGAAGGCTGAGCCCACCTTGAGCCCAGCTTCCGCCGGGATCGAACTGAGGTCGTGAGGAGATCTTAGGACTGCAGTACTGCAGCTTTACCACTCTGCGCCACGGGGCTCTTCACCGCATAGCTCAGGAAGACAATATTCCCAGAATACCCACAATTTCCAGGGTGAGATAATGCCCATAGGACGGCTAGACTTCTGCAGCTGGACTGGAGGGCTGACTCACAGGAAGCCAGTCTTCCGTCTGGCACTCACCAGGGCCTGCTCACTCCTTTGCCCTTCCCAGCATGACCCCAAAGCAGACATACCTGTGTAGATACCTTGTAGGCTACGTAGGCATTCATGCCGTCCCCTGCGGAAAGGAGAAAACATGGAGAAGGTTTCAATGCCGTTATGAGCAGGCTACGAAGCCAAAATGGTGGCAAAGGTCTCCTCCTAGTGGACAACAGCTGACACAAAGGAATGTGTTGGAACCGATTGGAGACCTCCTTTCCAGGAAGCTGGAGAGGCTCCTCAAGTACAATTTGATTTTTTTTTTGCCTGCCCTTCCTGCAGGAAAGCTCAGGGTGGGTTACAACACAAATAAAATAGTACAGAATAGCAGGGCCTTTTTTTTGTAGCAAGAACTCCTTTGCATATTAGGCCACACCCCTCTTATGTAGCCAATCCTCCAAGAGCTTACAGGGCTCTTTGTACAGGGACTACTGGAAGCTCCCGAAGGATTGGCGACATTAAGGGTGAGCTGCCTAATATGCAAAAGAGTTCCTGCTACCAAAAAAAAAAGGCCCCACATAACAGAAACAGAAAACGTAGTTAAAAGGTAAACGTAAAAGTCTACAGCGTTATAAAATACCAATTTGAAGCATTCCCAACCAATACTAAAACTTTTTGTGGCATCTGGTGTATGAATCTGAGTGTGGTAACAAGAGGTGGAAGAGTTCAGCGCGAAGGGGTGGTTGAGTATCAGCCTCGATGGACTAAAACAAGGCAGAGGAGGGGAGGCCACTGGAGAGGAGCTGCGGGCCCCTCGACCGTAGGCCTGGTGGAACATCCCTGCGGGACTGCATCAAATCCTCTGGGGACCGGATCTCGACTGAAAGAGCGTTCCACCCGGCTGGCACTGGAGTTGAAAAGGTTCTGGCTCTTGTTGAGGCCAGGCCGGGGATAACCAGCAGATGTTGATCAAAGGAGCACAAAGCCCTTCAAGGGACGTGTTGGGAGAGACAGTCCTGGAGATATGTCGCTCCCAGTCCGCAGAGAGTTTTAAATGTTAGAGCAGGGGTGGTCAAACTTGCTTCATGTAAGAGCCACAAAGAATAAATGTCAGATGTTTGAGAGCTGCAAGACACAAATATCAGAGGAGGGAGGGAGGGAGGGAGGGAGGGAGGAAGGAAAATAGATGGGAGGAGAGGTGGAAAGAAAGCAACTTTAAATGCATTCTCCAAGCTGCTTGCTGGCTTGGCGAAGTGATTTAAAGAGACAAATGCCTTCTCCAAGTTGGGCAGTGGGGGCTTCAAGAGCCGAGCAACGTGTGTGAAAAAGTCACATGTGGCTCCTGAGCCGTAATTTGGCCACCCCTGTGCTAGAATACACACCTCAGTCTGACAACAGGCAAAGATGACCGCATACCTTCAGCGTGTGTTTATTCCATGAGAACTTCAAGCTGCTGTGGCCGAAGGGACATACATGCAAGCCCAAAGAGAGACACGCTTCATTAACAAGTACACATAGAGAATGCCACTGATGTCAGATGCCTCCATCATGAACAGAAGAAGCTCTCCGATACTGAATCAGACCATTGGTCCATCAATGTCAATATTATCTACTCAGACTGGCAGTGACTCTTCTGGGTCTCAGGCAGAGGTCTTCTACTTTACCTACAACCCGATCCTAAATAAAGATGCTGGGGAATCAAACCTGGGACCTTTTGCCCTCAAAGCACAGGCTTTCATACTAAGTCACAATCCTTCCCAAAGCTCCTGCCCAACTTCTACAGATTTCCCAGGGAAAACCCACATAGATGTCACAGATTTTGGCCTGAAATGTAAGTCAAGAGGGAAAAGTAATTAGGCATTGTAGGGGAGGGCAAATAGATGGTATAGACCAAAGGTGGCCAAACTGTGGCTCGGGAGCCACATGTGGCTCTTTCACACATATTATGTGGCTCCCGGAAGTTAAGGAGGAATTCAGTGCAGACTTAATCTCAAGTCTTCCCTATGCTGGTTTTATGGGGACTGTTATTCCCAGCTTTTTTTCTTTAAAAAGTCTACTTCTAACATGGTCATGTTATATAGTGCATACATAGGTATTTTAACTTTCTATGCAAAGAAAGTATTAGGAGTTTTCATCAAGACGAGTGTGTAATATTTGTTCATGTCTTGCGGTTCTCAAATGACTGATGTGTATTCTCTGTGGCTCTTAGGCAAAGAAAGTTTGGCCAACCCTGGTATAGACAGTAAAGTAAGGATGCCCACTTGCCGCAACCAAAAGGGATGTAACCAGCTGGAAACGTGTGGAACTTTTGTTCATAACTGTTATTGGCCATTTCGGATATTGATGGGAAACTGTACGGACTGTTGCGACCTTAAGTGCTTTGTAAATTATTTCTTGGCATGATGTATCTTGTTGCATTACACTGATTACAAGTTGAATTGGTGTGCTACACAGTTGTTTTTTCTTGCTTGAATACACTGTTAACCATGTTTCTCTATATTGCTAATTTGTCAACCAAAAGCCTGGCAAAATAGCTCCATCTTGCAGGCCCTATGTAATGATAGTAAATCCGGTAGGGCCCGAATCTCCATGGGGAGCTGATTCCACCAAGTCGGGGCCAGGGACGAGAAAACCCTGCCCCTGGTTGAGGCAAGCCAGACGTCCTTTGGCCCAGAGGTGGCCAAAAGATGTTGGGTGGCTGATCGCAATAATCTCTGGGCTCATTGCAAAGGGAGCTGCATGGGATACCGAATCCCACACCTGCTGCAATCTTGCAGAATTTCATCACAACGCTTTTGGAAAACACGCCCCGCCCTAACCTTCAACCGGCTGAGCTGCTTGAAGCATCGTTTCCCCCCAAATCTGCATGCATAATAAGAAGCAGGATGTAAATCTAAAGCAGGGATGTCGAACTCATTTCTTATGATGGCCGTATCTGACATAAATGAGACCTTGTTGGGCCGGGCTATGTCGGGCTGGGCCATGTATGTAGATGTTTAAGATTAGGTAGGTTTGTAAACTTTATAAAGGACACAGGCAAACACAATTAAAGATTTTTTTAACAAAAAAAACATACAACATGCTTAAAACACTAGCACTCAGTCTTAAAGGTGCTTTCTTTGTATTTCTCCCACGGGATCCGGGGAACTGGGCAAAGGAAGCTCTGGATCTTTCCCTCCCCAGAGGACCAGGAGCCTCAGCCAATAGAAGGAAGGAAAACTTGGCTCAGAAGAAGAAGAAGATATTGGATTTATATCCCGCTCTCCACTCCGAAGAGTCTCAGAGCGGCTCACAATCTCCTCTACCTTCCTCCCCCACAACAGACACCCTGTGAGGTGGGTGGGGCTGGAGAGGGCTCTCACAGCAGCTGCCCTTTCAAGGACAACCTCTGCCAGAGCTATGGCTGACCCAAGGCCATTCCAGCAGCTGCAAGTGGAGGAGTGGGGAATCAAACCTGGTTCTCCCAGATAAGAGTCCGCACACTTAACCACTACACCAAACTGGCTCAGCAGCTCTGCTGTGTGGTTGAGAGAGCCTGGCAAAACAAGCTCTGCCTCCCCGCCCTTCTTCCCCAAGGGAGGAGCCTCAGCCAATGAAGAAAATAGAGGTTTTGCTCTGTAGCTCCTGTGCGATTGAGCAAACTGTGATGTAGAAGGAAGCAAGAGAGGGAGAAGGAAGATGACAGCCAGTTGCTGGGGGGGGGGGGGCTAATAGAAGCCCTCCGGGGGCCTGATTCGACCCCCAGGCCGCGTGTTTGATATCCCTGATCTAAAGTAAACCTAAAAGAGCAGGCTGAACAGCTTGTCTGCTCTGAACAGTGAATCAGTTTAAGATCGAGGCAGCTAAATAAGCGTCGCCATCGTCAAGAAGATTCTGAGCAGTGCTGTGACTCAGGGGCCCAGCCAGTTGCTAACTGCGTGATGCCGTCACAAAGGCATGCCAAATTTTGGACTGCATCTAAGAACAACAAACAACAACAATGCTTGGGATAGAACAGGGTTCTTCAAGAGAGCTCCAGCTTGCTTAAAAAAAAACAAACACCTCTCAATATTACAAAGCCGGATGACTCAAAAGACTGAAGGAAGACTCTTATGATAAAAGATAACAGAGTGGGCATTGTGGTCACTTAATGTTGTGAAGTTTCAGATGGGTAGCCATAGTTGCTTGCAACAGAAGAGCAAGGTTCGAATCCAGCATCACCTTGAAGGCTGACAAGATTTTGAGGGGATAAGCTTTCAAGAGACTTGACTCTCGAAAAGTTTATCCCCTGGATATCTTGTTGGCCTTCAGAGTGCTGCTGGACTTCCAGTGTTGCAAACAAAACAGGTCACAATCGTGTGCCCTAGAGAAACCACTGGGAGCACTTGGCCTGGAATCACAGATTTGTACCACTCCTCCGAAGGTTTCCCAACTAAACAGTTCAAGTGGAAGGGTTGGGCAAACTGACTAGCTATGGGGCCTTTCACTGGTGATTCACTAACGGCAAACATTGGTTGTCCCCTTCTATCAAGTCACACCTAATTGCGAGGTGGGGGGAGAATGGATGGTACAAGAGATCTTCCTTCTAGAAATCCCAGCTGCACACACTCCAGGATGCTAATGGCTGGAAGCTCAAACAATAGCAGCTCTTGTGCAGCGCCGGGTCCTCCCAGAAGTTCCTACAGACGTGAGCGAAGGATAATTAGCAGCCTGTTGTACTGCTACGATCGGGGAGAGCTCTCCACATCTGCCCGAGTTGAACAAGTGAGTGGTTGTTATGGCACCGAAGGCAGCTGAGAAGCCGGCTGCGAGAAGGCCAAAACTGTACACAGCTTGCGATGCGGAATACAGAGAAGCCTTAAGCAAGCAGTGTGATATTCCCCAGGTGTGCAGCTGCTGCTGCACAACCTCCTTTTCTGTATCGACAGCTGCAATTGAGGCAGGAATTCTCAGAAGCACAAAGTCCTGCTGCAGCTGCTATTTCACCGGAGGACAACAGCGTTTCGAATGCATCCAATGTCTGCACCTCAGCTTGTTTCCCCGGCACACGCTGAATAATCCGGCATCCTGTCTGGCGACGGGAAGAATCGCCGCTATCCTGACCTGCATCTCTGCCCCCTTCAGCTTCCAACTGGGTGCAGGCGTGTAGCGAAGCACGGGGATGAAGGACACCGCTGCAAAGAGCAGCCACTCCCTCCTTCCGGCAAATACAAATTTAGTACTAAGGACTTCAAAAGATTGAGTGTTTCAAGGCAAAAATCTGACCCTCTTAAAAGATGTACTGAAAACACAGAGGAGGAGGTTCGGTCCCTCCCTCTACTTGGCCTCCCAGACTTCAGTAAAAAGGTAAAGGTTAGTCCCCTGTGCAAGCACCAGTCGTTTCCGACTTTGGGGTGACGTTGCTTTCACAACGTTTTCACGGCAGACTTTTTTACGGGGTGGTTTGCCATTGCCTTCCCCAGTCATCTACGCTTTCCCCCCAGCAAGCTGGGGACTCATTTTATCAACCTCGGAAGGATGGAAGGCTGAATCAACCTTGAGCTGGCTACCTGAGCCCAGCTTCTGCTGGGATTGAACTCAAGTCGTGAGCAGAGCTTAGGACAGCAGTACTGCAGTTTTACCACTCTGTGCCATGGGGCTCTTTGGACTTCAGTAGGCAGATGTATTCAGCACTAAACAACTCGAACTTCTGCACAAAGATGACTGTATCCCACTTTAAGGGGAGTTTTGTCCACTCTACTAACAAAACAGTTTTCCACTTATGACGCCTTTCCAGTCTGCTTTTCTTTAAGGAATCCAAGTTTTAGAAGTTAGAATCCCCAGACCTCTTTCTGAAAATCACCCCGGAAGAGTGTCAGAGCCTTCTCTGTGTGTCCTTAATTGTGCTTGAGCTAGACTGGACGCATCAGCAGGCAGAAGAAAGGAGCAAAGCACTGCACTGCTAAAAGCGTGTTGCAGAGGACTGCCTTAACACGTGCCCAGCGGTCCAGCTACCGCCGTCTAAATGGCCACTGCAGGCCTGATTTCAACAGGATGCCATGGACACGAACAACTCAGGCAAGACCGCACACACCTGGTGTCCAGTTTAAAATGCACTGCAATGCATGCAACATTAACATGGCTGACTGCCAGCACTGTGAATCTCTGACATGCTAAAGCATGGGGTGGCCAAACAGCGGTTCGGGAGCCGCGTGTGGCTCTTTCACACACATTGTGTGGCTCTGGAAGCCCCCACCACCCTGTTGGCCAGCTTGGAGAAGATAGCTGTCTCTTTAAATCACTTCTCCAAGTCAAGAAAGCGAGCAGCTTGGAGAATGCATTTAAAATTTATTTACCTTAAATTTCTATCCCGCCCTGTCTGCAAGCGGACTCAGAGCAGCTAACAGTCAGTTCAGACGTTTACACTTTGCTCTCTTTCTACCTCTCCCTTCCTCCCCCCCATCTATTTCTTTCCTCCTTACTTTCAATTTTTCCTTCCTCCCTTCCCTCCTTTTGGCTCTCAAACATCTGACATTTATTTTAGATGGCTCTTACGTTAAGCAAGTTTAGCCACCCCGTGCAAGAAGT
Organism: Heteronotia binoei; assembly: GCF_032191835.1. Taxonomy (NCBI): domain Eukaryota; kingdom Metazoa; phylum Chordata; class Lepidosauria; order Squamata; family Gekkonidae; genus Heteronotia; species Heteronotia binoei. The sequence goes on from NC_083241.1 coordinate 30,130,926, forward strand.
TGTATTGGTTCATTATTTGTAATTAGATTCAACCGAGGTGTCTGTGTACAATCAAAATAAAATCTGAACACAGAGGTTGGTTCCATAACAGATCACAGAGCCATAGAAGAGGATAACTTTCCCCTTGGAAAACGTGCTTAGCATCTGTTCAAGGGGGGGGGGGGGTAGGCTGTGGCTCAGTGGCAGAGTATCTGCTTGGTACGCAGAAAGTCCCAGGTTCAATCCCTGGCATCTCCAGTTAAAAGATCTGGCAGCAGGTGATGTGAAAAGACCTCTGTCTGAGACCCAGGGAATGGCTGCCAGTCTGAGTAGACAATATAGACTTTGATAGACCAAGGGTCTGATTCAGTGTAAGGCAGCTTCATGTGAACTGTGCTCTAAAAGAAAAGGGAAGGCATTTGTATTCCTTGCCAAGGGCACTGCGTAACTATCTTTCTAGCCAGAGGCCCTTTAAGGCTTCCTCTTATCCAGGATGAACATCCACATCAAACATGGACACACGCAGAAAGTGGTTCAAAGGCCTGGATTACGGCCATTATGGTAGCAAAACCTTGTTCCCAAAAAAGTGCACTAACAACCACTTTGCAAGTCACTGTCAGTCTAGCATTAGCAACTGCAGTTCTTCCCGGCAGTGTTTAGTAACCGTAAAAATCCCACCAAAAAAAGCTTCATGTTCCTGAACCGTGTCTTGACTCCTCTGCTCAGGTAAGCAGCAGCAAATAAGCCTTTCAAAGAGACCTAGGGCATTCAACATTTATGAGACCATGGATCCGTTCCCTCTTCCTTCGGCATTGCCTGTGCAGATCTGAATACCATCAATAAAGACAACACTTCGAGCTTCCAGGCCAACGCAAGACTAGCAGTAGACAAACACCCACGCAACTTCTCCCTTCCCAGTTGTGTCCACTCGCTCCTCCTCCTCCAACAAGACTCACCAATTTTCTCTGGATCGCTCACTCCCACTGTGAGCTCAAACTGGTCTTCTTGCTCTTCTTCTTCCAGCTAGAAGAAGAAGACATACACTTGGGTCACAGTTAATCTAGAGACCTCTGGCAGGTCTTGTACAGAACACTGAGTTTTGCATTCAAGAGTTCGATTACAAATCTGACAGGCAAAAGGAGACGGGGGTACGAAGGACACCACTGCACAGAGCAGCCACTCCCTCCTTCCAGCAAATACAAATTTAGTACTAAGGGCTTCAAAAGATTGAGTGTTTCCAGGAATGGCTCGAGGCAAAACTGCGCCCTAGGCAGGGCACCCTGCCCCCTCCGAAAGCAGCGGGGAGCAGCCACACGCCTTCGCCACAGAGCGCGCTGTGACACTGCCCTAGCTCTGTCCTGCGTCTGATGCAGCCAACAGAGTGATGGGCAGCCCTGTGGTGGGCTCTGCAGCTCAGGTACATGGCCCCCCCCAGCTGCTTTCACAGGTATTTCCCTTGCCACAGAGGCGAGGGCGGGTGGGAGGGTGATTCCAGTGCCCTCTTGAGGCTCACACCGGCACCCCTGCCAGGGCCACGCCCCAGGCAGCCGCCTGGTTTGCCTAGTCCAAGGGCCAGCCCTGAGTGTTTCAAAGCAAAGTCTGACCCTCTTAAAAATGTACTGAAAACACAGAAGAGGAGGTTTGGTCACCTGGTCTCCTGGACTTCATACTGAGATGCAATCACAGCTAAACAACTCAAACTTTTGGCGCTAAGATGACTGTATCTCACTTTAAGGGGAGTTTTGTCCACTCTACTAACAAAACAGTTTTCTACTTATGATGTCTTTCTGGCCTGCTTTTCCTTACGGAAGCAAGTTTTAGAAGTTAGAATCCCTGGACCTCTTTCTGAAGATCACCCTGGAAATGTGGCAGAGCCTTCTCTGGGTGTCCTTAATAGTGCTTGAGCTAGACTGGATACATCAGCAGGCCGAAGGAAGGAGCAAAGCAAGGCCCAGTTTTGCAGGTTGCAGAAGGGGAGACGGTCTCCAGCTCCCACAAATCGCCCTTCACTGTCCCTCAGTAGGTACGGTAAACAATTCCATATGCAGCACAGAAGCAGTTACCTCCTCATAGGTTTGGGGCTGGTGTTCGGAAGACGAATTGGCTGTTCTCTCTAGAGAAGGGGTAGGGCTAAACACAGGAGTCGTCTCCTTCTTCTGGTTGTTCTGTGTGCTATCCAGAGACAGCTCCACGGTGGCATCTACAAGGGGATATGACCATAGAGTTATTTTCTGTTGGAAGAGGAGGAGATATTGGATTTATACCTTGCCTTCCTCTCTGAATCTCAAAGCCTCAGAGCGGCTTACAATCTCCTTCACCTTTCTCCCCCACAACAGACACCCTATGAGGTGGGTGGGGCTGACAGAGCTCTCCCAGAAGCTGCCCTTTTAAGAACAACTCCTACAAGAGCTATGGCTGACCCAAGGCCATTCCAGAAGCTGTAAGTCAAGGAGCGGGGAATCAGACCTGGTTCTCCCAGATAAGAGTCCGCACACTTAACCACTGCACCAAACTGGCTCCTCAGTTAGTAATTCTAACTAAGGAAACTACTAGAAGTCAATCGATCTAAATACCAGGATTTCAGGCAAATACCTCTACTGTGTTCCAAATGCTAGCGTGAACTTTCTGCCTGCTAGTGACTGGCTGTGCTTGAATTGCGTGATCACTTAAAGTACATGATCACTTTAGATACCTCAGAGCCCTGTGCTTCATATCTCAAAATCAAAAGACTCTTCTGCTGAAACCTATTTCTTGAAATACTAAAACTCTCAAACAAGAAAGCACCTTAACCAAGAAGGGCATGCACTTAAACGGAATTGTTCAGGAGGGCAATTTTAGAAAGTAAATAGGATTCTAACTTTAATGCCTGAACGTTTCAGACAGTTTTCATTTATTCTTGCATTGCTCGTCCCATGCATCGCGCTGTCCTAGCTTTTAAAATATTATTGTTTTTGAGGCATCATTGTCTCATTCGGTAATTTGCTCCAGGTCTTAATTAAATGGACTGTTTACTATGAAGAAAACACGTGTCCCCTTTTTCCCTTGGGCAACCAAAGAATCTGTAGCAGAGCTGTCTTTCTTCACACCTAACAGTTGTGAACGTAAAACATACCTGCAAATAAATCCTGATCGTCTTGGTCTTCGTGGACACCGTTAGTTGTGGAACCGTTTCTTACTGGTTCGGCGGGCTCCTTCTTCAGAGACATCGGTTTACTCTAGAAGTTCAGACAAGAGTACCTGCATAAATTGCAGAGTTTAATCCAGGGGTCCCCAACCCCTGGGCCATGGACCGGTCCCGGTCTGTGGCCTGTTAGCAACCGGTTCGTGAGCTGTAGAATTATTTCATTATATATTACAACCAGCATTCTCTCAAGCTGAGCTAGCTCACACGTCTTTAGCCTCTGCCTCCCACATTTTTGTCTTAGATGAGGAAAAATGCCCCCAGAGCAAACTGATTTCTACATTAGCTCACAACTTTCATGCCAGTCGCTCACGAAGTAGAATTTTTTGCTCACAAGACTCCACAGCCTGCAGGGAGCATTGACCACAATGTAATAATAGAAATGAAGTGCACAATTGTATTATCTCAAAACCATCGCCTTCCCCTCCCCAGTCCGCGGAAAAATTGTCTGCCACGAAACCGCTCCCTGGTCCCAAAAAGGTTGGGGACCGCTGGTAATCCATCACTGAAATTCATGCTCCGGAGGCCGTGAAACAGCCTCAACTACACCGTTCAGTCGCAGAGATGCCGCCGGCTGGACACAGCTCTATCCAACGTGAAGGTAATGCTCGTATTAGGAACAGGAAGTCAACCCCCTGAGACGTAAGTCAAGCTCAAAGGCCTTCTTGGTTCATTTCTTATGATATGTTTCTTTTCAGCCGCCTTGGAGAACAAATCAACCTCGCTTTTCTTGGCAGGGTAACTGCAGGTGCCCGTGCAATTTCATGCCATTGGCCACTCTTGTGTTTGACTTATAAAGACCCCATTTGTTTCCCCGACAGCTTTCTGAAGACACAATGCTCTGGCGCCCGGAGACAGCACCGGCATTGTTTGCATAGCTGAGCTGGCCATTTCAAAGGGTAGCAGGAACAGTGTCACGGACCCAAGAGGTGCCACGGACAGACAGCCGCCTGAGTTGCCTTTTCACAAGAGCAAAGAGTGGTGGGATCCAGCTTTGCTGAAAGCAGACAGAGGCACTGAAGGTTCCGGTTGCCTGTAGAGCTTTGTTTCTTAAGAAGCTGGGCCATGAAGGCCCGGGAGAACAGATCTCTATTCAAAAGACAGCCCTGTGGGTTTTTGCATGCTCCATGAACCCAGTTCTGTGAAGCTGCAGCTAAAGAACAAAACCCTTCTATTTAAGCCAAAGTGCGAGGTAAAACATAACCCTATCAAGAAAAGAGATTACACTGTCCCAAACAGAAGTTGAGAAAAAATATGAACTTTTCAAAGAATTTGTCAGACCAATTGTAGTTTGTCAAGCCAACTGTAGTTACGGTTTTATACAGAGAGATTCACCAGCACTGCACATAATGAAGCCAGTCTCCTACCAGCATTATGGGAGAGGCTAAGCAGGGTTGGTGCAACTTCTGCAATAATTATGCAACCTCCTACTCCCAAGCATCAGAATTGTTTTGCTTATGCAGTCTCTTATGAAGCCAGTTTCAGCGAACAGCTCTTTCCTCTCAAAAGGACATTTTTTTCTCTAGAAAAGGTAAAGAGTTACATTCTATTCTCAATTGATGAGCTGCCCCACGGGTGTTTCAACAACAAGGCCAACCTATATGAAAAAGTGAGCATGCGCACAAAAGCTTATACCTAGAATATAACTTCGTTGGTCTTCAAGGTGCCACCGGACTCATACTTTGTTCTGCTGCTTCGACCAACATGACTACCCACATGGATCTATCCCAGGGGCGGCTAAACTTGCTTAATGTAAGAGTCACACAGAATAAACGTCCGATGTTTGAGAGCCACAAGACATGAATGTCAGATGTTTGAGCGCCTTAAGAAGAAGATATTGGATTTTTATCTGGGAGAACCGGGTTTGATTCCCCACTCCTCCACTTGCACCTGCTGGAATGGCCTTGGGTCAGCCGTAGCTCGGGCAGAGGTTGTCCTTGAAAGGGCAGCTGCTGTGAGAGCCCTATCCAGCCCCACCCACCCTGTGAGGTGGAGGAAGGTAAAGGAGATTGTGAGCCGCTCTGAGACTCTTTGGAGTGGAGGGCAGGAGAGAGTCCGCACACTTCACCACTACACCAAACCGGCTGGAAGGAAGGAAGGAAGGAAGGAAGGAAGGAAGGAAGGAAGGAAGGAAGGAAGGAAGGAAGGAAGGAAGGAAGGAAGGAAGCAAGCCAAATAGATGGGGGGAGAGGTGGAAAGAAAGCAACTTTAATTTTAAATGCATTCTCCAAGCTGCTGGCTGATTTGACTAGGCAAAGTTATTTAAAAAGACAAATGCCTTCTCCAAGCCAGCCTATGGGGTGGTGAGGGCTTTGAGACACACACAATATGTGTGAAAGAGCCACATGTGGCTCCCGAGCCACAGTTTGGCCACCCCTGATCTATCCTATGGACTGTGAGGTAGTAATAGAGATATTAGCTCAGTTCTGACATCATGCAAAACTATGGCTTAATTAGACTGACTTCAATTTAGTGGTGTGAATCAAAATCAGACAGTCACACTAACAGAATATGTCAAACCTGCCTCTGAAACCGCAGTGCAAAACTTATTAACCACCATTATTCTTAACTATGGTTTCATAGAATATACAAATGTGGACACAGTGGTGGATTCCTGGGCACTGCCTTCTATATAAATCATGTTTAAGATACCAAGTGAGTCTCTGCAAAATGAAGAGCAAAGGTGATAAAGAAGCCAGTGTTTGCAGTCAAACCACATCTGACTGATCATCTGAGAGCCAAATTCTGGTCACACTTAAATTAAGGAACGGTTTCAAGTTAGGTCTGAAACAAGACATTACTAGGAAAAGAGCAGCACTTGTAGGAAGCCAGGTTGATGGATTACAGAACCATCCTTCATACTCCAGGAAGCCCTTCAATGCCGACTACCATGTTGGCCAAAGGTTCACTGGAATTTTTAAAAATTATTTGAGAAATCTTACAGAGCATAAAAGTAGTACACAAAATGTAATAAAATAAAGACACGCAGAATACATAATGGGCAGGCGGCAGGATAACTTCAGAGGTTAACTCACATTAATTTCTGTTCGCAAGAATGAGTGACTTATGTCCTTTCGCACAAGTGAGGCTCAGTAGGCAGATCATAGTTGAGTGAGGAAAAGACCACTGTCTTCAGAATAGAAGAATGCTACAAGTAAGTGGTTAATTATTAATAGGGCCATCATAACAAATGCTCAGCTCCTTTCCTAGTCAATGGCACTTGAAATTTTAAAAAGTCTTGTAATACTTTCAAGACTAACAAACTTATACTCTGACCTGGACAGCCCAGGCAAGCCCAATCCCATCAGATCTTGGGATGCTAAAAAAGAGTTGAGAGTGGTTAGGACTTGGATGGGAGACTGTCCTTGAAATACCCAATCAGGAGGCGGTGGCAGGCTTATTCAGCCAACTCACTGAACAGGCCTCCAGTAGGGGTCAGTCATCAGAGGTCAACATGACTTCCAAATGCAGGCACCCACCCCAAAATAAAATAAAGACTAACAAACTTATAAGACAGGATGGCCAAACTGTAGCTCAGGAGCCACATGTGGCTCTTCTACACATATTTTGTGGTTCTTGAAGCCCCGACCACCTTGTTGGCCAACGTGAAGGCATTTCTCTCTTTAAATCAACTCACCAAGCCATCCAGTGGCTTGGAGAGTTGATTTAAAGTTGAAGTTGCTTTCTTTCCACCACTCCCTCCCCATCTGTCTTCCTTCCTTTCTCCAACATCTGATGCTCATGTCTTGTGGGTCTCAAACATCTGATGTTTATTCTATGTGGCTCTCATGTTAAGCAAGTTTGGCCACACCTGTTATAGGGCATCAGAGCTTATTACTCAGAACTCACAATGAAAGATGCATGAAGTGGACTATGTACCTCCATAAGTTTGATTCAGGTGGGTAGCTGTGTTGGTTCGAAGCAGAAGGTTTTGGGGCACATGATAGCTTATACCTTGAACAAAACTTCGCTGGTCTTAAAAGGTGCCACTGAACTCAATCTTTGTTCTGCCCTATAAGTTTAGTAAGCTTTAAAAACAAATTTAAAATCTTGTGGCACCTTTAGAAAAGAAACAACACACCCACAAAAAAGGCTGACTTTTTGGTCTGCTGCAGCCCCAGCGTTCCCCAACTTGTGGGTCTCCTACAAAAACTAAGTTCCAAAACCTGCAAAGATCCAGGCTTTTACAGTTCTATCAATTTGTGCAAGTTCTGTTCTTTCAAAGTAGGTCATCGCACCAAATGCTCACAGGTCACGATGCCAAGAAAGTTGGGAAATGGTACTGCAGCCAAAACAAACTATAGAATTACTTTTAGAACAAAAAACCTCGGCACCCACTCCCTTTAAAGTTCCAGCATCAGCTTGCAAACAAAGAAGGGGGGGGGGAAGGGAGCACAACTTTTTAATCTAAGCCTCAACACTTCCACAACATGCTTTCTGGAAGGAGAGAGAAAGAAAAAAGGACGTGGATCAGAGTAGGTTTTCAAGCCAACCAAGCAGCTAAAGGCTAAACAAACTGAAATTAAAAAAAAGTTCTCAATAACTTCAAAGGGGCTTGCTCCAGAATATTCGGAACTTGAAAAGGTACCTCAGAGGAGCGCCCTCCCGCCCCCGACCAGAGCGAGCAAACAGAGACACAACAAGCCCCCTCCCTGATTAGCCCCACCTCCAGTCACCGACCAGAGAGAGCAAACAGAGACACAACAAGCCCCCTCCCTGCTCAGCCCCACCCCCTGTCACTCACAGCACTGCCGGTGAAAATGTCCTCCCCATCCGAGTCGCTTTCCGCCGAGGGGGCGCTGGCCACCTCCGCGCCGGGGAAGGGCGGAGGGAGCCGGTCTGTCGGGGAGCCGCCCGACGCCATGGCCACGGCCACTCGGTTGCCGAGGACGACCACTTCCGGCTCCCCCACTGCCCCCGCCGGAAGCGACACCAAGCTGGCTTTTGCAGGATCCTCGTTGCCCACAGCGCAAGGGAAGAGAGGGGCGGGGCTGCGCGCGGCGTTTAACGCCAGCTTCAGGCTCCGCCCCCGTGCCCGGGGAGAGAAAACTTCAGGCCTGGGCGGGGCTTAGCATGCAAATCGAGAGGGCGGGAGGAGGCAAGCGATTGGCCGAGAAAGAGAGCGAGCGCGTGGCCTTTCCCACCTCCCAATTTCAACCTAAGTGACTGACTGCTTGGGCTGGTGCTGGACAGTGGCCCCTCTAGCCCAGCGTCCTCTTTCGTACCAGGTGGCCTGGAGGACCGTGCAACAGGTCACAGAAGCCAAGCTTCCACCCTTACCTTAGTACTGGTAGAACAAAGCAGAATTCAAGTGTCACCTTTAAAACCAACAAAGTTTTATTCAGGTCTTATTTATTGTTGGTCTTAATGGTGCAACTTGACCCCTACTTTGTTCTATTGCTTCAGACCAACACGGCTGCCCACTTGGATCTACCTTACTACTGGTATTCAGCAGTTAATGAGCTGGAGATTCCCCTTCCTCAGTAGGGCTAGCACTAGCAACCATTCTGGACACATCCCCCCAGGAATGTCTTGGAGTTTTTAAGGCAAGAAATGTTCAGAGGCGGTTTGCCATTGCCTGCCTCTGCATAGCAACCCTGGATGTCCTCAGTGGTCTCCCCTCCAAGTACTAACCAGGGCTGACTCTGCTGAGCTCCCAAAATCTGACAAAATTAGGCCAGCCTTTGGCTAGCCAGGTCAGACTATCATCCAGGAACGTGTCCCATTTGAAGCCATCCCTGCATCAAATCCCATGACTTCACTGCTTCAGCCAGTTTGATGTAGTGGTTAAGTGCATGGACTCTTATCTGGTAGAACCAGGTTTGATTCCCCACTCCTCCACTTACAGCTGCTCGAATTGCCTTGGATCAGCCATAGCTATCGCTGGAGCTGTCCTTGAAAGGGCAGCTTCTGGGGGAGCCCTCTCAGCCCCACCCACTTCACAGGGTGTCTGTTGTGGGGGGAGAAGATACAGGAGATTGTAAGCTGCTCTGAGTCTCTGATGCAGAGAGAAGGGTGGGGTATAAATCTGCAGTCTTCTGCCCATCAGCTGCACCTGAGTGCTAGTGTTACGCAAGAGGGTGAAAAAGTTTCCTCTCTATGCACAGCTTTTGAGTCTGTCCTGTCCTTCGCTTAAGTCACTTCCTCTTGTCATTAAGAAGTCTCGGGTGCTTAAACGTGTCTTCAAAGGAAAGGTGCTGCAACCTTCTGAGTTCCCTCATCCCTGCTGCTTTTTTTTTGACCTTGGCATCAAAAAGGTCAGAAATTTTAAATGTTTGACAGGTGGGGAGCAAAGGAAATTTCAGCCCATGCCTGTCTGTATGACAATTCTTCTTCCTTTTTGTATCTTAAGCCTCAAAAAGTTTACCTTTGTCATTTGTTCCACCGTTTGCTATTTTTCTCGCAGTGTTGCTATCTTAACTTATGCAAGCAACAAAGACAAAACTTTAAGTTATAATTTTAGTGCTAGACTGCTGTCAATTTTTTTTTTTAAGCGCAAGCAATTTAACCCTCATCAGCATTGGCTCCAGGGCACAACTTCGTGCTTGGATGTAATATTTATTTGGACAGGGCTTAGTGACAGAAGAGTCCTGGCTTGCGGCTTATCCAACTCCAAGGCAAAATTGGCCGAGGGCTTGTTTGCTTGGGCTGCCAAAGGAATTGCTTATGATGAGGAAATTCTGAGCCCTTTCAGAAAGGAAGATTATTCTACGCCTTGAGGGGATGCTGCTGTAGTTAATGGCAAGCAACTTACTAAGGGCAAAAAACACAGACAGGTACCAAGTACAGACCAAAGGTCCCTTACTTTGAGGTTAGGCTACTAAATGCTACAATTAGGGTTGCCAGTCCCCAGGTGGGTAAGGCAAAAATAGGAAAACACTGTGCAATTTACAAAGCAAGAATAAATGCAACCATTCTGTGATGTTCCAATGAACTGGAAGCATAAGAGTGGTTGCGTTTATTCTTGCTTTGAAAATTGCACAGTGTTTTTCTATTTTTGCCTTACCAATTGTTACACTGTGGTTTCCTGTTTGCCTAAATCCACAGGCGGGGGCAGGGAATCCCCTAGTTTGTAGGCTCTCCCCCCACTTCAGGATCATCAGAAAGCGGGGGGGGGGGAGGGAAATGTCTGCTGGGCACTCTATTATTCCCTATGGAGACAGATTCCCATAGGGTATAGTAGAGAATTGATTGGCAAGTATCTGGGGCTCTGTGGGGGCTGTTTTTTGAGATAGAGGCATCAAATTTACAGCATAGCATCCGATGCCTCTCCTCAAAGCACCCTCCAAGTTACAAAAAAGATTGGATCGCAGGATCCAATTCTATGAGCCCCCAAAGAAGGTGCCCCTATCCTTTATTATTTCCAAGGTGGGAAGGCATTTAAAAGGTGTGCGGTCCCTTTAAATATGACGATCAGAACTCCCTTTGGAGTTCAATTATGCTTGTCACAGCCTTGATCTTGGCTCCATCCCCAAAGTCCCCAGATATTTCTTAAATTGGACTTGGCAACCCTACTCGTCAGAAGTAAAAAAATCATCAACCTCTAACCCCAACTGGTTAAGTTTGGACATAAGAACTGCTGACCAGGATGAAATTTATGGGTCTCTTTTCATACAATCAAGAAGGCTGTTGGGATCTGTTCTAAAGTGAATTTTGAGCCAGAATTTAAACACTGCAATTGAGGCTTTTGTCTCCCCCAAAGACTGACCCACTTCAGAGCAGAGCGCAAAGCAGGACACACATTTTGGCATACCAAGAATTTGTCTAAAGAATGAGGCTTGAATGCCCTCCACTTTCCTGGTAAACGCTGAGATCCATATAGGGATACCAGAGAATTTGGGCTAGCGTTTTGGCTTTGAACACCTTAATTGCTGCTGGAACTAATTGGTTGCCCCTTGCAAAGAAAAACTGTTTAATTTGAGCAACCGAACATTTAGTTGACGGTGTTGTTACGATGTGAAACCCAGCTTAACTTGTGATTAAAAGTGATCCCCAAGTATTTAAAAAATTTTGTTTGCTCAATCGTTGAGTTGCAAATAAACCATCTCTGTGGGAGCCAGCAATTTGCAAAGACAACTACTTTAGATTTGGCATAATTGATAGTGAATTACAATTACAGTAGTCATAGAAGGCATTCAAATACCTTTGCAGGTCCACACGTGCAAGAGAGGATGGTAGTATCATCGGCATAAAGTAATAAGGGGGCCGCTCGGCCTGCTAGTTTAGGCGGATGACCATTAATAGGGTTCAAAAATTGTACCAGGTCAGTTAAAAATAAATTAAAAAGATGCGGGGCCATGTTGTTCAGTTGCGCAGTCGAGTCCGACTCTTTGCAACCTCACGGACCAAGTCACACCAGGCCCTCCTGTCTTCCACCATCCTCCGAAGTCTGCTCAAATACGAGTTAGTTTCTACCTTACCTGGAGGATTAGTTAAGAGGTTCTAAAGTTTGCTTACAGAAGACACCGGGGGAAAAAATGGGGATGGGATTATTCTATGTGGCTCTTACTCTGCCAACAGTGTTCCCATGTCAAGACTCACAGACACTGCAGACCTAAGGGCATATGTGTCCTAGAACTCAACCCTATCAAATTCAAAAGGGATTTACTTCCTAGGATGGGGCAGACTAGGCCAATCTCATGATGCCTTGGAAGCTAAACAGGGTCGGCCCTGGTTAGTACTTGGCTGGGAGACCACTGAGGAGATTCAGGGTCACTGCACAGAGGTCGGCAATAGCAAACCTCCTCTGAACATTTCTTGCCTCAAAAACCCTGGGGGGTCACCATAAGGTGACCATGACTTGACAGCAATTCCCACCACCACCAAGTGTCTTTAGGATTGCACTCTAACCCCAACCACCGATACTCTGCCATTTTGGATCAGTCAGCAGTTCATCATTTTACCTACTACAAGTCTGGACCTACGCCTTGTAGTACATCCGGCCTTCGCTCAAAAAGTAGCTATTCGGAGCAGCCCTTATTGCAAAAGGGTTGTTTATACGGGAAGCCACTTTGCACTAAAGTGACAACGACAGGCAAGTAGAGATAGGTCTTTCTCAAGTTCTCAAGACTGTTTACTTGGGGTGCTTTGCATGCAAAGCACATGCTCCACGGCTGAGTCATGTCTCCTCCCTGACTTTACTCCAAAAGAAGGTGTTGTCATGATACTGAAGGTCAGGGAGCCCAAAGCAAGTCAGCCAGGCCTGAACAGAAAGCAGCGATAGTGTGCCTTACCACCCAAGACACCAGAAGCTGAGGGTCAGCTGCGCTCTCGAAACAGACTACAGGAATTACGAATAGGCCTGTAAGCCAGTGTAGTTTCTCCCCCTCTCCCAAGCTGGATCACAAGGTCATTGCTTCCCACAGTCTTTCTGCTGCTGGATCTAGTCGGACAGGTTCGGAAAAAATGCAAGACTTGCTTACTACAGGCATGAATGGGATGGATGGTGCACACGCCGACAGCAATAATAATCCTCCTTTCAAACCGCTTGAAGGAAAGAGAGGGCAGGGCTGCCAGCCTCCAGGTGGAGCGTGGAGATGTCCCGCTTTTACAACTGACCTCCAGCAGGCAGAGATCAGCTCCCCTGGAGAAAAATGGCTGCTTTGAAGGGTGGACTTTGTGGCATTGTACCATGCTGAGGCTCCTGCCTTCCCCAAGCTCCACCCTCTCCCAGCTCCGCCTCCAAAATCTCGAGGTATTTCCTAGGACTGTGGGAAAAAGGAGCCAGATTCAGAGGACAAGAAGTAGTTGACAGCAAGAGCCTTCATGGATGCGTCTACGTTTGCCAAGCCAAGTCTCTTATCAGTCTGCTGTCGAGCTCACAGCGCTGGACTCTGGCTATCAGGAGTCCCGCTGCCTTCAGGGAATTACAGATAACAATGCAGCGCTACATGCAGTTAGCTATTTAAGATGGCGTACGACGCCCACCACCCCTCCAATATTAAGATTCCAAAGTAGCTTCTGGTATTTGCTTTTATTTTATTAAGTGCTGTATATATACAAAGCCCCAAACACAAAGAATTTGCCCTCCCTTCCCACACCCAATGGCCATAATTTACACTGTACAGGTCAGCTGTTTGTCCACCAGCTCTGGCAGTTAAGTGTGTGTCGCGTGGTCTGCTGCCCAGATTGTCTATTGATAAACCAGCATAGAGCGCTTTAAGTGGGAAAAGAAATTAAACCCTAGGAAGAAAAGGTTGTGAAGTTAAATTATGCATCCCATTTGATAAGTGGCCACTGTATTTCAGTTCTCATGGTAAAGGGAGATGTCGCTACCGGTAGGAGTCCCACGCTGCTGCAGGGAATCTGCTCCAAGAATCCCAGAAGTTTTGGGCAACCATTTAGATCATCTGCAGCAATAAAAAGGCAAGTTAGATTTCAGTCCAGCAGCACCTTACAGATCAACAAGAGTTTCAAGGCATAACTTCAGAGAGTCCAAGCTCCTTTTATCAGATCCAGTAGAACAGAAATAGAGACCTAAGTTACACACACACACGTTCACAGAGCTATAATGGCATAATGAGACTGAAGTCCTTTTATAGTCACAAGGTGGGAGGGGTGTTTGCGAAGGGCGCAGAAACACAATGTATATTGTAATCAGCTTGATTAGAGGCAGGGCTTTTTTTGAGCAGGAACACAATTCTGGCTGGTTTGGCACCAGGCGTGTGGCCTAGTATGCAAATTCCTACTGGGCTTTTTCTTTTAAAAGCCCTGTGTCAAACAATGGCACTGTCAGGGGGTGTGGCCTAATATGCAAATGAGTTCCTGCTGGGCCTTTTCCGACAAAAAAGGCCCCAATTAGAGGTACAAAATATATTGTTATCAGCTTGATTAGAGGGGGAGAAATGCTTGGGTGCAGAAAATTAGCATCAGTAGGGAGATAAAAATCCTATGTCCCTATTCAGTCCTGGTGTCAGGGGTGTCCCACTGTTCTGAATTTGTGAATTAACTCAAGGTCAGCAACCTCACATTGTAGTTTCCCTTTGAAATTTCTTTGTTTGAGAACTTCCACTTTTAGAACAGAAGTCAAATGACCTGGAAGATTATAATGCTCTCCCACTGGCTTTTGAGTACTGTGTTTTTTTAATGTTGGGTTTATGTCCATTTATTCTTTCGTGTAAGGAGGGAATGACCTGTTCGTCCGATGTAGAGAGCGGAAGGGCCTTGCTGACATTGGACAGCATATATAACACTGGAAGATGAACAAGTGAATGAGCTGAGATGGAACAGCAACATGTTCCAGTGGTTGCACTGTCAAGAGTGGATATGGGACAGAGCTGCTATAACACTGGAAGATGAACAAGTGAATGAGCTGAGATGGAACAGCAACATGGTCCAGTGGTTGCACTGTCAAGAGTGGATATGGGACAGAGCTGCTATCTTGGTCTGTGTTGCAGGCCCTGGTCCATAACCAGGCAAGTAACTCAGAAGCTGAAGGCAGGCAGGGGGTCCCACTGCTCTGAGGGACCATCACAAAGCAGCCAGCCAAGTATGTTGTTAAGATGGACTGCAGAGCAGAGCAAACAGCTCCCACAGCAATCCCTACATGGTGCAGCATTTTACAGATCACTGTTGCATGAACAAAAACTAAAGTTCCTCTACCTGCTTTGGCCACCCAATGAGAAGGGAGCACTCACTGGAGAAGACCCTGATGCCGGGAAAGACAGAGGCAAAAGAAGAAGGGGACGGCAAAAGATGAAATGGCTGGACAGAGTTACTGATGTAACTAACATGAATTTGAGCAAAAGACAGGAGGGCCTGGCGTGACTTGGTCCATGGGATTGCAAAGAGTCAGGCTCGACTGTGCGACTGAACAACCACCAAACATGCTTTTTACCCCTTTCATGAATCAAGCTTACAGTGGTGAAGGGTGTTTGTGTGCTCATAATGGGCACCATACAAGGTACTTCAACACATTAAGTTATTTTTAACTGAATCAGACCTTTGATCCATCCGAGTCAGTACTGTCGTCTCAGACTGGCAATAGCTGTCCAAGGGTCTCAGGCGGAAGTCCTTGGAGATGCTGGGGATTGAACCTGGAACTGTCTCCATGCAAAGCAAAGGCTCTACCACTGAGCCACAGTTCCCCGCTCCCTTGAGTTATCACTTTCCCCACCCCTGCCTGCTCTAGGCAAAAATCCTCAGCAGAACCCACAAGATTTAGACAGCAATGCCTGTAGCTCTGGAGCAGCCAGTGTTTACACAAGTTTCTTCCTTCCTAGTCGAGTACCAAAAGAAAGTCTACCGAAAAAGGAATGTGATTTAGATGGAATCTCCTGGGCAGGAAGGGAACTGTCCTTTCAAGATGGATGCATCACTCCTCAGGTCAAAAGGGCACTGAATGCAGTCAGCAATAAGAGAAAAATTAACCACGATCTATTGGCTGTGCCACAGCCAAATGAAGCACGTAAGGACCAGAGGAAAGATGATGAACAAGCACACACAGGTCAACTGCAAATAGGAAGCTTCAGGGAAGGAACAGGCTTGCTAGAAAGCCGGAAAAGAAACAGCCCACCTGCACAGCACTGTGGAGTGCAGCCCTCTTTCATGTTGCTACGAAAACAACCTGAACCCTAGAACCAAGCACTGGATCAGGTGGGTAAAGCAAGAGGATATAGTTTAAGACAATAGAACAGGGGTTCCCAAACTTTTTAATTCTGTGGGGACCTTTGGAATTCTGAGAGAGGGTGCACAGCAAAACCACAAAATGGCTGCCATGGGAGGTGGAGCCACACACAGAGGAGGCCCAAATGCAAGGGTCAGCAGGAAAAAATTGCACTGTGAAAGAGGAGTGTTTGAGAATAAAATTAGTATTGCAGTGGCAGCTGCTGCCAAAATAATATTAATTTACTATGCACATCCAATCGGATCTCCGGTGACCAATCAGAAGCTCTGGTGGGCAGGAGCCACTCCTGGCCCCGTCCACTTTCTAAAAACATTTGGCAGAAATCACATTGGGTATCCCTGCTTTAAGCCATGCCAGCAAAGAAAACCAAGACGAGTCAGAAAGAGGCATTTGGCAGGAGATACAAACACAAACATACCAAGCTCAATTTCTATACTGAGATGGAAAAGAAGCTACCTGCAGCTACAGCCATCCAATCATGCTAGAGAGATTTACAACAAGCATTATGGCCTCTATAAGGTATATAGACCAGGGGTGGCCAAACTGTGGCCTGGGAGCCACATGTGGAACTTTCACACATACTGTGTGGCTCTCAAAGCCCCCACCCGCCCCATCGGCTAGCTTGGAGAAAGCATTTCTTTCTTTAAATCACTTCTCCAAGCCAAGCCAGCAGCTTGGAAAAGGCATCTAAAGTTAAAGTTGCTTTCTTTCAACCTCCCTCTCCATTTATTGTCCTTCCTTCCAACATCTGATGTTCATGTCTTGCGGTTCTCAAACATTTGATGTTTATTCTATGTGGCTCTTACCCTTAGGCAAGTTTGGCCACCCCTGGTATAGACATGCACCCTTATCTACTCCACGCCACCCTACCCATCTGGCCATACCCAATACTCTATTCCATCTTGACATCCAGACGATTCACCGTCTCTTTGTCCACATAGCGGCAGAACAGAAAATGAAGATTGGTGGGCATGTAAAGGGGCTCCACTATGTTGGCCTTGGACACTTGAGAGAGCTCCCTAGCAACAAGGAGCACTGTATCCAACCTATGAAAGGAAGGGAGATGCAACCATAAGAGATATTATACTGCTGCAGTCCTCAGTCTTTTTACGCCTGTGGGGCACCTTTGGAATTCCAACACAGGGCAGATAGCACAGTCACAAAATGGATGCTGTGGGAGGCAGAGCCAGCCACAAAATCTCAGAGAACAAGGTTATATATAGTTCTAATCAGGGCTTTTTTTCTGTAGCAGGAGCTCCTTTGCATATTAGGCCACACAGCCCTGACGTAGCCAATCCTCCAAGAGCTTACAGGGCCTACTGTAAGCTCCAGGAGGATTGGCTACATCAGAGGTGTGTGGCCTAATATGCAAAGGAGTTCCTGCTACAAAAAATGTCCTTGTAGCTCCAACATCTCAGACAGAAACTCTGTTCCAACAGGATGCCTTCTTATCCGCACAGCCAATCAGAAGCCCCCTGGAGAAAAGCCCTACAAAGTCCCACCCACTTTCTGAAAATGATTATTAGTCACTGGGAAAGGTGTTGGCAAGCACTGTGGCACCCACAGGCACCATGCAGGGAACCCGTGATCTATCCGATTAGACAGGGCCGGCTCACCCACTGGGCGGTTGCCTAGGGAGCCGGGAGGGGGGTGCCAAATCGGGCTTCCCCCCCTCCCAGTGTCCAAGACAACTGCCTAGTTTGCCTCTTCCCCCCTGCTGCCACCGCTGCCAGCCACAGACAGCCCCCTCCCTTCCGCTGTGCTCCACCCTCCCCCAAAGCTTGCCGCCACTGCCAGCCCCCTCCCTTCCCTTCGCCGCACTCTCCTCCCTCCTCAAAGCTCACTGCTGTTGCTGCTGCCAACCACCGCCAGCCTCTTCCCAGGCTCATTGCGCTTCGGGGGAGAGGGGAGGAGGGAGGGGGCGGGTGACAGAGACAGTGCTGCAGAGGGAGGGAGGCAGCGGGGGGTGCCAGGTAGGCAGCTTGCCTAGGGCGCCATGCACCCTAGGGCCAGCACTGGGATTAGAGGTTCTAGGACAGTGCCCATTCGCAGTCACGTGGCCTCACCATTTCTCAAAGTCTCCAATGCGGGGCTCTAGGGGCATGCTGGAGGAAAGACATCTCTCACCGTGGCTCAGCAGCAAATACAGGAGAGAGACAGCAAACTGTAGGGGATGAAGATAAGCCATTCACAGGAGGAAAGGAAGCACCGGGACCACCAGGGAGGTGGTTCACCCAGCATCAAGCATCCCAGATAATGTCCCTCTAACTCAGGGGCCAAAAACTTTGAGCAGGCAGGCACCTTTGGAATTCTGGCAGCATGGTGGACGCCCCCACAAAATGGCTGCTGCAGGAGGTGGAACCAGTCACAAAAATGGCTGCTGCAGCTTAACCTTCAGTTACACGGTGAAGATCCTTGTGCTATGGAGGCAGCTGCTGCCAAAGCAGCATTTTTTAAAACAAATCTGCACTGTCAATTAAATCTCCAATGGCAAAAGCCACCCTTGGCTACACCCACTTTCTCAAAACACTTGGCAGGCCCCAGGGAAGGTGTCTGTGGGCATCACAGCATGCACAAGCGCCACGTTGGGGACCTCTGCCCTGAATGCTGAGGTGGGCCACAAAGCATCCAGCCTCCAAGGGAGGCCTGATAAAGGCTAGTCTTTAAAACTGGTCCTGGAAAATCTGGAGGCTTTTTTTACTTTTTATTTTAAAAAAATTACCATTAACATCTGCCTGAAGAAGGGTTCCACTGAACTCAAAAGCTTGCACAATGTCTTAAAGCATCTGGGTTGGCCTCAGTAAGAGGTATTGGGGTATTTTGTTATCTCTTCCTGCACAAAACACTTGGCCGATATCCCCAGGGAAATCTAGGCCCCAACGCACCTTGTTCCCAAATATCATAGCAAGCGACTGCTTCACAGAATCCGGCTGCAGCCCGGTCAGCTCCTGAAGGATGTTCACCATCTCGCTGAAGGTGAGCTGTTCAACGACCTCGCCAAGGGGACCATATAGAATGGGCAGGGTCTACCATAACCACAAGACACAGTGGGTTAAGCAAGCAGGTATACATTCAAGGGGTAAACCCACTTCTCATACCCTTCAGATTTATATTCCATTTATGGTTCAGGGAGAAAAATATCAAAATGTAATTTTTTTTTACAAGTCTTCTCCCCATCTTTTAGCATCAACTGAACTGCAAACTTGTTAGAAACAGAAGACGACTGCAGCTTTATACCCCACCCTTCTCTCTGCATCAGAGACTCAGAGCAGCTTACAATCTCCAATATCTTCTCCCCGCACAACAGACACCCTGTGAGGTGGGTGGAGCTGAGAGAGTTCTTACAGCAGCTGCCCTTTCAAGGGCAACTCCCACGAGAGCTCTGGCTGACCCAAGGCCATTCCAGCAGCTCAAGTGGAGGAGTGGGGAATCAAACCCAGTTCTCCCAGATAAGAGTTTGCACACTTAACCACTACACCAAACTGGCTTCATATACTTCATATTATCCATCCTCCAGGGCTGTGCGAAGGCAGAGATTCTTTAAGAGCACATGCACTAAATTCCACGCCCAAAGACTCAGGTATATTTAAATAAAAACCCAGATCTCTAGCCCTCGTGGCTTCGAAGCGACACTAGAAGTGTCTACTGGAATTTGAGAACCGGAGGGGTGGTGGAATGTGATTTTTGGTATTCGGGAGTCAGGGCCTCTTGGCTCAACATATGGAGGGGCAAAGTCTGAAAAAAACAACAACTGCAGACTGAATTAGGCAAAAAACACTTCTGCAAATGTGCTAGACACAAAACTTAGCTTTTTTGCCTCGCATAAGAGTTCATTCTTTTGCACAAGCAGCTCTGTGTCTAGCCTCTGGATCTGATACTCAGCATCAAATAACCTCATATCAAAGCGGCCCACAGCACAAAGACCGTTTTGTCTTGTAAACAGTTGGCCCTTCAAGCCCCTCTGTTTCCCCAGACTAGTACCTCATCCAGTAGGTCCTTCTTTATAAGGAAAGGCAAGTGCTTTGTAACAGTGACCAGGACCTGCTTGGCCTGTTTTGGGGACAAGTGCGGCAACAGACGGGCCACCAGCCTCTTTCCTTTTCCCACCAGCAAGATTTGTAGGAACTCATCTTTCGTTTCCCTAAAAGAGACAACTAGTCCATCACATGCAAATGCTATACCGTGTCAAACCAAATCAAGAGTCTAAAACACAAGAGGGCCAGGAGCACATTCCAAATTCAACAAAAGACAATCCCACTAGACAAACTAAGTGATTGCCTAGGGCACTGGCCTTCTGGGGGCACTGAATTGGGTGCCTTCATGTGACTCAGTGAAATTATCAGTGTGAGGGGGGGAAGTGCCAGAAGTTAGCCTTGCCTAGGGTGCCAGACAAGCTAGGGACAGTCCCCTACATCAGTGGTCCCCAACCCCTGGTCCATGGACCAGTACTGGTCTGTGGCCTGTTAGCAACCAATTCGTAAGTTGTACAATTCTTTCATTATATATTGCAATGTAGTAATAAGACGACGACAACGACATGGGATTTATATTCTGCTCTCCACTCAAAATCTCAGAGTGGCTCACAATCTCCTTTATCTTCCTCCCCCACAACAGACGCCCTGTGAGGTGGGTGAGGCTGAGAGAGCTCTCCCCAGAAGCTGCCCTCTCAAGGGCAACTCCGCTAGAGCTATGGCTGACCCAAGGCCATTCCAGCAGCTGCAAGTGGAGGAGTGAGAAATCAAACCTGGTTCTCCCAGATATGAGTCCTCGCACACCAAAACAAAGTGCACAATTGTATCATCCCAAAACCATCGCCCCCCACCCCCTAGTCCGTGGAAAAATTGTCTTCCACAAAACTGGTCCCTTTTGGCACCTACATCATAGGTTGGCACCTACATCCTACTCTGGAATTCAGAGACCAGACTTAAAGCTGCAGCTCAGAAAGGGGGAGGGGACATCTCCTGACTTCTCCACTAGAGGGAGGCAGGACAGCGTGGATTTAAGCCTGCAAAAGGCTCTCCACCAACACGACCCAGGTTTCAGAGTACTCTTGAAGTTAATCTGACAGGCAGGAAGTCACTCAGTACAGCAGCTGCTTCAATCTTTCCCTCTGGACTCTTCCCCCACCACTCACTCTTTGTTGTTGCAGTCTTCAATTCTCAGAGTTTGATAGATGTGCCCCACCTCGTGAACCAGTTTATCACAGAAGTGAGAATGTTGTTCCTCTGGGGCCAGGACCAATTTCCGCTGAGTGTCCTCAATATCCAACAGTTGCAGGTACATCTGTTCCCAGGATGACATGGCTAATGTTAACAAAGGGTGGCAGATCTATAAGGCAACGTCCCAACCCTGCCTGCCTAAGGCATAGCTTTATCACCTCCTTTAAGGTGCTCCCTTCCTATGCGGTTTGTTAAAGATTCCATCCTCCACCTTATGTAGAATAATGACAAGGTAAACTGTTTTTATACCCACAAGTGATAAGATTTACAAGGCAAGTCCAGAATTTTGTGCTTCATAGGGAGTTCTTTTAATTTTGTCTGGAATCCAGTTGTATTATCCAATAATTTAAAACTGTTATGGGCCCAACCGTAGCCTTAATACAGAATAAAAGTGTACAATATACATAACTGTGACCCAAATGCTTCACTCAAATGGAAGATACAATCAGGTCAGAGTCAATGTACCATATTGCTACATACTGGCTCTGACTTGATTCTATAATCTGGACCAAAATAGGAAGGCTTATAATAGAAGATATTGGATTTATACCCCACCCTTCTCTCTGAATCAGACTGAGAGTGGCTTACAATTTCTTTCATCTTCCTCCCCCACAACAGACACCCTGTGAGGTAGGTGGGGCTGAGAGAGCTCTCACAGAAGCTGTCCTTTCAAGACAGCTCTGCAAGAACTATGGTTGACCCAAGACCATTCTAGCAACACATCTGTGTCCGAGTCACAACAGGTCCCACTTGTGTATACTGTACACTTTTATTCTGTATTGAAGGTACAATTGGGCCCATAATTGTTTAGCTATTTAATAAATACATTTATTTTGATAATATTTAAATTATAATTACTGGTTTTAGTCATTGGCTTTTTACTTTGGATATAACTAACCTTTCAGACATTGGATTCATTTGCTTGGGTTAAGCCCCCCCCCCCCTTTCCCCGCTCTCTCTCTGGAATCTGGCTGTGCCACTAAGCCACAAAGTTCTAGAGAAGGAGCATCCAGCTGCAGCATTTGTGGGACACTCAACCAATCTCCGGGGAGCCATTAGGGAATAAGGGACAGTCACAGTTGTAACAAACTTGATGTGAGCAGTAGCTGTGGACCACACATGCTCAGGCATCACTCACACACATCCCGACCCCCTCTGCTCTCACCTTCTCAATCTGATACAGCATTTGTACTCGCTGATTCCCAACAGCCTTCAAAGATGGGGGTGGGGGGAGAGAATAAAATTCAGTCAATATATAGAAACCAGATCTGGCTTAGCACTCCAAGATGCTATCCAAAAAAGCTTGGGAAGGCTTTGCAAAGCCATTTACAGAAATACCGTAGTTTGCAAATCTTGACCTTCTAGTGCTGTTTTCCCCCCTCAACAATAACAGAAGGGGGGAAGCTGATAAAAGACCCGGTACCAACCCCCAGCAGAAACCCAGCAACCCGCTATTGGCACAAGGGCCTCAGCTGCCTCCTATAAAGTGGTACAAACAGCCCCACTGAGCTAGCTGCCCACCCCCTTACTGTAGCTTCTGGATAAAACCAGTGAGGAATGACCAGTACAGACCTGCTCCAGTGGGATGTGATGTACAGCATCAATGGCCCTGCGAGGGCTATAGCACGTGGACACAGCCACCTGGCCCAAGGACCCTGGGATCCGCACCACTAGAGGAAGAAGCTATTGTCAGGATGAACCCATCTATGTTCCCTGAGCCAGATGGCCCAGGCTAGCCCCATCTTGTCAGCTCCTGGAAGCCAAGCAGGGTCAGCCCTGCTTAGTGCTTGAACAGGAGTCCATTAAGGGAGTCCAGGGTCACGACACAGAGGCAGGCAATGGCAAACCACCTCTGTTTGCCTCGCCGCAGGGGTGCCATAGATCAGCTGCAACACGACAGCACTTTCTACCCCCACCCCCATCTATATTGCCTACAGCCACTCCCCATTCCTTGCATGGGACTCACCTGATTCATATGTCTCCACTTTCTGGATATATGGTGTGACTAGCTTGGGGACTTCATGCTTGCACCTGCCCAGGAGTCCCTTCTCTGCCTGTTTATGCTCCAGCTTGCGATAATACTCCTGGGGGGGGGGGGAGGGGGGCAGGATAAGATAGCTCACTGCTGAAGGCAGGACAAGTAAACAGCACACCTGTTACTGCACTGTTTGCAGAAAAGACTGGTCAATGGGGTCTCTCGCTACCACTGCTGTTAACTTGTTGGTATTGACCTTTAAAGCCCTTTACGGTTGAGGGCCTGCCTATCTATGGGACCGCCTTTCTCCGCATGTTCCCCAGAGAGCACTGCGTTCAGGGATGCCAAACCTACTATCCATCCCCGAGCCAAAGGAGCCGCATCAGCTCAGGCCTTCTCGGTGGCAAGACCAGAAATGCGGAATGCCCACCTGGAGGCCATAAGGGCCCTGCGGGCTCTTTCTACCTTCCGCAGGGCCTGCAAAACTGAACTGTTTCGACAGGCCTTCGGCATCTAAACCGGGAGAGGACCGCCACCGCCACCCCACATTGCTGAAGAGCTACGGTTAGTATAAGGTCACCATCAGGATACGTGAGTCCGCCTATAGAATGTTTTTAAATTGTAATTGTATTTTATTGATTTTAAATTGTAATTATAACTGCCTGAATTGAATGGATTGTTAGCCGCCCTGAATCCACTTGTGGAGAGGGCGGGTTAGAAACTGAAAGCAATAAATACATTTTAATGATCGGACCAGGCTCAGTGACTCAAAAGGGCCAAGAGACCCCTTTAGAAAGTATTCTCAGCCTTCAGAGCAAACCGAGGCTTTCACACCATGCTGAAGCTTTTCAATACTAGAGAAGGTAGTAGAAGGAGACAGTAGAGAAGAAGTACTTTTCTCCCTTTCTCACAATACAAGAACTCGTGGGCATTCAATGAAATTGCTGAGCAGTCGGGTTAGAACTGATAAAAGGAAGTCCTTCACCCAAATGGGCAATTAACTCATGGAATTCACTGCCACAGGAGGTGGTGGCTGCAAGCTTCAAAAGCGGATTGGATAAGCATATGGATCAGAGGTCTATCAGTGGCTATTAGCCACAGTTTATTGTTGAAACTTTGGGGCAGTGATGCTCTGTATTCTTGTGCTAGGGGAGGGGTACAGTGGAAGGGCTTCTAGCCCCACTGGTGGACCTCCTGATGGCACTTGCGGTTTTTTGGCCACTGTTATGACACAGAGTGTTGGACTGGATGGGCCATTGGCCTGACCCAACATGGCTTCTCTTATGTTCTTATGATACAGACGCACAAAGTGTTGAGAACAAGAGCCAAAACGGTTGGTTGTGGTGGCAGGGGAGAAGAGGACTGAGGAAACAGCATGGAAGAAACAGTTTTTTTGGTATCAGAGCTCAATTTAAAGTATTGACTATCGCATAAAAAGCCCTTCACGGCCTTGGGCTCCCATTATCTACTAGCCCAGGGATGGCCAAACTTGCTTAACGTAAGAGACACATAGAATAAATGTCAGATGTTTGAGAGACGCAAGACACGAACATCAAATGTTTGAGAGACGCAAGGAAGGAAGGAAAGTAAATAGATGGGGGGAGGGAGAAGTGGAAAGAAAGCAACTTTTAACTTTAAATGTGTTCTCCAAGCCATCGGCTGGCTTGGCGAGGTGATTTAAAGAGAGAAATGCCTTCTCCAAGCTGGCCAACAGGGTAGTGGGGGCTTAGAGAGCCACACAATATGTGTGAAAGAGCCACATGTGGCTTCTGAGTCGCAGTTTGACCACCCCTGTCCTAGACTATCTCTCCCCCCCTGCTCCACCACGACACCTTCGCTCACCCAAGTAGGCCTTCTACAGGTGCCAACCTGCAAATGGGCAAAATCAACAAGTGTCCCTACACCTGTGATTCTCTGTTGTGGGTGCCACCTACAGGCTGGCCCGAGGAGGTCCAGAAGGCTCCCAATCTCTTGGCTTTCTGCACACGACGCAGAACTGAATTATTCAAGAATGCTTTTCTGCACAAGCTCTAGGGTACACCGCTGTACAAAATCTTTTTTCATTTACTTGGATAAATTATTAGGGACTGTGGTCTATATTACTGCATACAGTATGCTGCAAATTGGATCCTATTATGTAATTTTAAGAAGAGCCCAGTGGTGCAGAGTGGTAAGCTGCAGTCCAAGCTCTGTTCCTGACCTGAGTTCGATTCCAGGGAAGGTGGGTTCAGGTAGCCGGCTCAAGGTTGACTCAGCCTTCCATACTTCCGAGGTGGGTAAAATGAGTACCCAGCTTGCTGGGGGTAAAGGGTAGATAAATGGGGAAGACAATGGCAAACCACCCTGTAAAAAGTCCAGGAAAACATCCTGATGGGACGTCATCCATTGGGTTGGTAATGACTCAGTGCTTGCACACCTTTACCTTTTTTTACCTTTTATGTAATTTTGCACCATGTTAACGACCTATGCTTTGCTTCCGTTTCTGTTTTTGAGACCATGCTGGTTTCACAACCCTAATCCTATTTCATTGTTTATTGAATTTTCCATCTTTGTATTTTGCCTCGCTTTCTGTAATCTGCATTCAGCCCCAGGGAGAAAAGCAGACTATAAATAATGTAAATAAATAATTTGTATTCCCCCCCCCTCCCCAATAAACACCACACAGCTTTTCAGGGCCAAGTCTAACCCAGAAGAGTCAGGTTGAAATCCCTCGTCAACCATGAACCCTGCTGGATCATCTTGGCCCAATGATACTCACTCTCAGCCTAATCTAAATCACAAGGTCATATGGATATGCGTCAAACATGTGGCCCGGGGTGTCAAACATCCGGCCTGAGGGCCGAATCAGGCTCCTATCAGACCCCTGAGCAACTGGTTATTATCTGCTTCCTTCTTCCTCTCTCTTGCTTCCTTCTGCATTACAGCTTGCTTTGCAAGGCTTGCTCAACAACACAGGAGCTACAGAGCAAAGCCTCTGTTTTCCCCATCGGCAGAGACTCCTCCCTTGAGGAAGAAGGGGGGAGGAAGGAGAGCTTGCTTTGCCAAGCTCTCTCAATTGCACAGCAGAGCTACTGAGCCAAGCCTCTCTTCCTTCTACTGGCTGAGGCTCCTCCCCCTTCTGGCCCCCTGGGGAAGGAAGGAAAGAGCCAGAGCTTCCTGTGTCCAGTTCCCTGGATCCCATGGGAGAGATACAAAGAAAGCACCTTTAAGACCAACGAGTGCTAATGCTTTAAGCATGTTTTATTTTAAGTTTTTAAAAAAATATATATAGTTAATTGTGTTTGCCTGTGTCCTTTATAAAGTTTATATTTCTGCTACCTAATCTTAAATAGGTATACACACAGCCCAGCCCAACATGGCTCAGCCCAACAAGGTCTCATTTATGTCAGATCTGGCCCTCATAACAAATGAGTTTGACACCCCTGGAGCAGGGGATAACCAGGTATGCCACCTACAGCTCCTGGGGAGGATGCATTAAATTGTAATAAGCAAACCGCCAGGGAGAACCATTTATAATCTCTGGTGTAAATTAGTCTTAAACTTACAGTCACAAAACCCAAAGCAAAAACCTTACAGCTGCCACACTGAAGTTCCCTTCAGTCTCCAATTTTCCTACCTCTATCAACATCACCCAGATTATGAATTTTTACCTTTCCAGCTCTCACCTGATAGTAGTAGTCGTCCCTCTGGGGGTTTTCACTCTGTAGCTGCATCATCTGCACTTTTATTACCCAGTCCTTTTCCAGTGAAGTCATGAGGGCCCTATAAGGATCTGTCTCCGGAGGCTGAGGTTCCATAGAGGGGATTCTTTGAGAGAAAGAGAGAAAGACTAGCTCAGGAAAAAAAATTTGAGCCAATCTCCTGCTTCCATCGGGTTGGGCTCGATCCCACACAGAGTTAAAGGCAGCAAGGGACAGATTCACTTTTCTGCCACTGGCTCAGGTCACAACAAACCGCTTCAAAATAAATGGTTCTCCCCCCTCCCCTCAACATTTTCAATCATAATGTATACCTAAAATTTCAGAATGGCTCTTAAACCCAAATTCGATCAAGGATACACACTCAATCCCAGAACTGGGCCATTTTATCTACCATGTGAATGGTACCCTAGAACATGTTATTATGCCCTTTTCTCCCCGAAAGGATTTAAAAGCAGCTTACAAACACTTTTTTTCTCCCCCCTTCATACTCGCAACCACCATCCTGTGATGTAGGTTAGGCTGAGCAGCTTACTCCAGGTCACACAGTGAGCTCCCGTCGGGAAAATGGGGCTTCAAACCTGCGCCTCCCAGATTCCAGTCCAAAGTTCTACCACTACTTCATATAGACATTTAGCCACTTCTGGTTTGTTTTTTTTTAAAGAACTCAGCAGCAACTTAAAGGACAGAAAGTTTTCTTATGGGATAAAACTTGAACAAGCTCAAGCCTATTCCAAATATGCCTATTTAAACAGACAGTTGTGAAGAGTGGGGAGAGTTGCAAACAGTAACATTAGGAAACTTCTGTGCAAAATCATTCGTATCTTAGTGTTGTTTTTTTAAAAACAGAAGTGTCGTACTTCTTACATGTTGTGGCTAGGACTGTCAGCCACCTGGTGGCACCTGGAGATCTCCCACTATTACAATTGATCTCGATATGACCAAAATTAGTTCCCCTGGAGAAAATGGCTGCTTTGGAGAATGGACTTTGTGGTTATACACCAGGGGTGGCCAAACTTGCTTAACGCAAGAGCCACACAGAATAAATGTCAGTCATAATGTATACCTAAAATTTACCCTTTTCTCCCCAACAGGGTTAAAAAGCAGCTTTCAAACACTTTTTTTCCCTCCCCCTTCGTACTCGCAGCCACCATCCTGTGACGTAGGTTAGGCTGAGCAGCTTACTAGACATTTAGCCATTTCTGTTATGCTAAGCAAGCTCCTCCTAGCTAGCTGACAGGGCTGTGGGGGCTTCAAGAGCCACACAATATGTGTGAAAGAGCCACATGTGGCTCCCGAGCCAGTTGGCCAACCCTGTTATACACCCTGCTGAGGTCTCTCCCCGCCCCAAACTCCACCCCCCTACAAATCTCTAAGTATTTCACACCCCAGACCTGACAACCCTATTCATGGCCCACTGACACTAGTGACCGTCTCTTCCCTCCTCCCTTGCATGCGTATCTGCTCCCTAGTAAGGTTAAATGGGCCACCGGATGAAATGGATTCCATGTTGCAATAAAATCTGTAAAGCTCCCCAAGACTTCTGCAGCAAGCTGGCCCACCCGCTGGAACTTCAGCTGTACATGCTTCCCAAACACATGCCTATCTATCCAGATGCATTCCGCTTTCCCTTGAACTCCCCTCACCTCTGGTCTCCCCCTCGCTGTTGCCTTTGAGTCAGGATCCGCTGATGCAGGGGGTGCAGCTGAGTCATGGCATTGGCCAAGCTGTGAAAGAACAGGAGATGAGAATGAAGCAGTGGGAACCAATTCCCATCCTTTCCAGCAGCAGAGGAATAGGCCCAGGAGAGCAAAGAGCAGAGTGCCTTGGGCAGAAATATTCTTGAGCCTGCATCCCAAGAGAACCAGGGGTTTAAAAGGCCCTTCAAGTAGCAAAACACCTGCCTGGCCTGCATGGTTATTTTTTTTTAATTAAATTTATTTATAATCCACCCCTCTCAATGGACTCAAGGCAGATTATATTAGGGTGAGTCAATACAATTGATGGATGAGACATTTGACAGCACAATAGTATTTTTATTTTTATTTTAGTATTAGCTCATTCAATGCAAAAATACCAAAGCTTTGACAATTGAAACTTGGCTATTCAAGGTTTGGGACCAAATAATTATGGACAAAATTTCAGCAAGTTTAAATCAAGTCGATCTGTATCAAGCTCAACTAAATTTTATAGCTAAGTGTCCCCTATCCTTGAGAAAATAGACAATGATCCTTTTTATACGGATTCGCTTGCAAAACGCTCCATATATCGCAAAATCTTCTTATATTAATCAGTACTTGTCTTCTGTAAATGGGTTACTGTTTTTGCCTTTGTGTTTTATCATTGTCTACATTGTACATCTTCTTTGTTGTTGTTAATGATTATTAAAAATTAAACAAAAAAAGACAATGCAATAGTGTTAGGGTTCTAGAACTAACCAGAAGTCTAAAAACAGAACTGAAGCAAAGCATAAGTATTAACGTGACACATTAAATGATGCAAAATCCCATCACAGGATCCTAGTTCAAGAAACCGTACACAGTAATATAAACCAGGGGTGGCTTTGGTATCTCTCCAGATGTTTTTTGCCTACAACTCCCAGCAGCCCCAGCCATTGGCCATACTGGCTGGGGCTGATGGGAGTTGTAGGCAAAAAACATCTGGAGAGCTACCGTTGGCCACCCCGATATAGACCCATTTAGAACAGTGCCACTCTACTGCCTGTGTAGAAAGGCCTGCTTGAATAATTTAGTTTTGCATAGCTTGTGGAAAGCCATGACAGCAGGAGCCTTCATGACCTCAGACAGGCCATTCTACAAGGCGTTCAAGAATACTGACCAACGCATGAACACAGCAAGCTGCCTTGCACTAAAGCAGACTTTTTTGAGGGGTCTATCGAGTCAGTACTGTCTACCCAGACTGGCAGTGGCTCTCCAGGGTCTCAGTGCAGAGGTCTTTCACACTTAACCTGCTGGAAGATTCTTTAACAGGAAAAGCCAAGGATTGAACCTGGGACTTTCTGCATGGCAAGCAAATGCTCTAAGACTGAGCCCCGCCCCGCCCCTCACAATGGTCTTCCCCTCTTCTTTGACTGTGGCATGCATGAACACATGAAGTTGCCTTATACTAAAATCAGACCTCTTTGGTCAAGTCAGTATTGTCTACCCAAACTGGCAGTGGCTCTCCAGTGCAGTGCCGGATTAAACTCTGTGGAAGCCCTTAGGCAGTCAAAACCTCAGGGCCCTCTTTGCAAATTATCTCAGAGTTCGAGCACCTGCCCTGCCACCTGCGGTCCCTACTGTGCCTGCAGGCACCTTCTCAAAAGCCCCATTGACAAAACTGTGGGGGGGGAGGCAGAGAGAGGAAAACTTGGTGATGACTCCAGTAGCAGCTGTGCCAGGAAAGTTGGGTAGAAGAGCAGCTCAGTTGCTAGCTGTGCATGCACGCTGGGAGGGCTACAAGCAGGGGAAAAACCCAGGGGAAAAGCCATCCCGGGGCCCCTAAAGGCGTGGGGGCTCATAGGCCAGTGCCTACTTGGCCTAATTGTTAACCCGGCCCTGCTCCAGTGTCACATCAAGTACTGCCAGATTTTTTAACTGGAGTTGCTGGGGGACTGAACCTGGGACCTTCTGCATGCCAAGCAAATGCTGTACCACTGAGCATCTGCTTGACATGCTGAGCCACAGCAAAAAGATCTACAAGGTGGTTCAGGAACTCTCATGACCAGGAACTCATTTACATATTAGGCCACACCCCCTGATGCCAAGCCAGCTGAGACTGCGTTCCTGAGTGTTCCTGCTTTTTTTTTTTTTTAAAGTCCTGCTCATGACTAAAGTTCCCCAAACCATCCAGAAAATGAACTGACCACAGCTCTAACCAACATATCACTTGCATCCAAAGGCTTGGAAGCAGCACAGTCACATCAGTCATATTCAAAAAGCCAAGCTGGGAGACTCAACATCCTACCCCTGGCCCCACCATACCTGAACTTCTGTTGGCTGCTAGCTGATGGGCTGAAGAGCAGAGGATCAAGAGAGCGACTCAGAGGCCAGGTTGGGCTATTGACGTTTGAAAACCAGGGTCTAAAGGAGGGTGAAGCATAGCCCGATGTCTGGGCGGAAAGAAAGAAAGACAGCAGCTGAACAGAATCTATATACAAAACTCCGTATATAATGTATTCCATAAAGAGGTTCCACATGCAAGCCCACCTCCACCTGCCAACTAGGAGAAAGAGGTCACCAAGCAACTGAATTTTGGGAGGGTGTTCCATAAACAATAGACCATAATATTGTAACAGATGGGCCATGTCACTGCTAGCATCCAGGACTTTTTTTGCAGACAAAGACCTGCAGGAACTTATTTGCATATTAGGCTATTTGCATATTAGGCCCGACATCACCATTGTTTTGCACAGGGCTTTTTTTTTACAAACGGACCATGATATTGTAATAGATGGGCCATGTCACTGCTAGAATCCAGGGCTTTTTCTTGCAGAAAAATACCAGCAGGAACTCATTGGTATATCTGGCCACACCCCCTAACGCCAAGCAAGCCGTGTTCCTGCTCAAAAAAATCCCAGCCAGCATCAAGGCTTTAAGTTCTTAATGTATAGGCAGGCTTATGTAGAAGCTGGCAGGTATCTGAATGTCCTACGGCCAGGTATTTGGGACATAATAGGTCAAAATTAACACAGGAGACTGTTGACACCTAAAATCCTGCTGAGCAAAGGAAGCAAGTTAGGTACTCCTGTTATGTTTTACTAACTTTGAATCCAAATCACTTATTCCCATGCCTCAATCTGAAATTATAACCTTGCTCCTAAACAGAGGTTACTTTCTGTAAACGTGACATTAATGTTTCTGGCAGGACTTTTTGTAGAAAAGGCTCAGCAAGAACTCATTTGCATATTAGGCCACATCCCCTGACACCACCATTGTTTCACACAGGGCTTTTTTCAGTAGAAAAAGCCCAGGAGGAACTCACTTGCATGTTAGGCCACACCCCCGATGCCGAGCCAGCTGGAACCCCTGGAGGGCTTTCAAAGCAAGACAGTTTCAGAGGTGGTTTGCCATTATCTGCGTAGCAATCCTGGTCTTCCTAGGTGGTCTGTCTAACATCTCTAACAACCCAGTGCCGACCCTTAGCTTCTGAGAGCGGATGAGATCGGGCTGGCCTAAGCCATCCAAGTCAGGGCTATTACTGGTTTTACCCTTTCCTAAAATGAGGAAGAGTTCCCCTACTGGTCACAACCTCTTTTTCATCACTCAAAAATGGCAACTCGCATGAATGTCAGGTTTCTACTTCCAAGGAGCCAACTGTCACCACAACTGCTACTGGTCCATAGTAAAAGCTAACACGTTGCATTACCCGATTAAGGCTAAACGTGCACCGTGTCCTGCGGGGTGGTGTGAATGGATATGGCGATCGCATAGAAGGCATCATGGGAGACTGCTGTGGAGACAAGAGATTTTCTATTAGCAAGCAGTAGCAAAGGAAAGACACAGGCAGCTGCTCCAGCAAAGTTAGTGATGTTTCTTACTATAGTTGAACGTTAGAAAATACAAGAAAAGTAGCTTCCTAAGAGATACACCCAAACAACTCTTGTCCTCAGGACAGAATAGCCAGCATGGTGCAATGGTTAGGGTCAGATTAGACAGGACAGGGGTGGCCAAATTTTCTTGAGTCTCACAGAATAAATGTCAGATGTTAGAGAGCCACGAGACATAAACATCAGATGGAGGAAGGGAAGCCTAGAAAAAAAGCAACTTTAACCTTGAATGCATTTTCTGAGCCGCCAGCTGGCTTGGCTCAGTAATTTTAAAGAGACAAATGCCTTCTCCAAGTCAGCCAACGTGGTGGTTGGGGCTTCGAGAACCACACAATATGCGTGAAAGAGCCACATGTGGCTCCCAATCCACAGTCTGGCCACCCCTGGACTAGGTTATGAGAGAACCAGGTTCGAATCCCCACTCTGCCATGAAAGCTCTGGCCAGGTGCATGCCTAACCCACCTTATAACATTGATGTGAGGATAGAATGGAAGAGAGGGAAATTATGTAAGCCACCTAAGTCCACATTGCAGAGTAAGGGGGTGTACAAATGAAGAAAATAAATTAGAGAGGACAGGATCCAAAGGTGAAGATAGAGTGAAGACAGCAAGGATTAAAGATATGAGGAGGAATAAGCTTTCAAGGATTCCATTTACCGGCCGCATGAAGCGCTGGGAAGAGGGCTTACGGGACCTCCCACGGAAGGCCGAGCGCTTGAGGGGAGAAGCTTCTCCGTAAATTGTCTGCAGCTGTGGAATCAAGAAGAATTGCAGATTTATACCCCGCCCTTCTCCCTGAATCAGAGACTCAGAGCAGCTTACAATTTCCTATATCTTCTCCCCCCACAACAGACACCCTGTGAGGTGGGTGGGACTGAGAGGGCTCTCACAGCAGCTGCTCTTTCAAGGACAGCTCTGCTAGAGCTCTGGCTGACCCAAGGCCATTCCAGCAGCTGCAAGTGGAGGAGTGGGAACTCAAACCCGGGTCTCCCAGATAAGAGTCCGCACACTTAACCACTACACTAAACTGGCTCTCGGTTGCTGTGGGCCATGGCAGAAGCCCTGTCTAGTCCCAAAGGTAGAGATGCCCACCCAGCCTTTTTTGAATCTGTGGGCACCTTTGGGATTCTGACAGAGTGTGGAAGATGCAGCCACAAAATGGCTGCCACAGCTTAACTTTACGCATACAGAAAGTCCCTTGGTGGCAGCTTGGTGGGCACCAAGAAAAGTGTCAGCAGACATCACAGTGCCCATGGGCACCGTGGTGGGACCCCCGGCATAAGGCACGAGAGACAACCAATAGTAGTTGTTAAATTTCATCAGATGAGGTGTTTCTGGTGTGGCAGCCCTCTACGTAATAGCATGCCAAACGTGGATGTTACAAGAGTAGGAGACTCTCAGAAGATGGAAAGATGTTACTTTTTGCAGGACAGATTCCAAACTCAATAGGACAGGCAATATTTCTAAGCTAGTTAGCTACATTTTCTACTACCAAGATTTATTTTTGTATTCTGCTCCCCTAGACTTTCTACAATGCTAGCATTAGACAGGGGATTTTACATGAGTTTTTCACCCCCTACCTATCTGAGCTTCCACTTGCAAAGGACATGTCAAATGTCAGTCTTCTTGAACTCCACGCACCAAAGGCTTAATGACTTGGCGAACTTGAAAAAAACCAGCCTCTAGGCTACTCTCAAGTAACCAGGCACATCAGCCTTAGTCTGATTTCTCTCGTCAAATCAGTACAAGGAAGTTTTGTTCCCTAATTCAGCTCTGGGGGGAAAAAGCAAGGGTGCAAAGCAATGCTCACCTCCATCAGATTTCGGGATGAGGTACGTCTCAGTGCTGAGTTCCACAAATCGGATTTTGAAGCTGCCTCAAAGCAATTATTCTGGAGAGATTAATCCAATAAAGGTATGGATGGAAAAAGCGCAAAGGTGAGAGAAGCAGGCTGTTGAACTTAAGAGCCCTACTGGATCAGATCATCTAGTCCAGCGTCCTGTCTCACACAGTGGCCACCAAGAGCACAGAGGCCTAAGCCAGCGTTGCCTCCTGAGTCCTGGCACGGTAATTGCAGAAGTTTACTGCTTCTGGATGTGGAGGTTCTCCTTAGTCACCATGGCTAATGAACACTGATAGGCCCATCCTCCATGAATCTGTCCAATCCCCCTTTTAAAGCCGCTGATACCTATGGCCATCACTACATCCTTCGGCGTTATTAATTTCACATTTTATTCACTTGAGTAAAAAAGTATTTTTGTCCCGCCTAAATCTACTGCCCATGAACTTCATTGGATTGTCCCGCCTAAATCTACTGCCCGTGAACTTCATTGGATGCCCTTGAGCTCTAATATTTTGAGAGGAGAAAAGGTTCTCCCTCCGCTCTCTACCTCATGCATTATTTTATAAACCTCTTCTATGTTCCCTCCCCCTTTAGAAACCTCTGCTCTAAATTTAGGAGTCCCAGGCTCTCCAAACTTTCCTCAAAGGAGAGATGTTCCAGCCCCTTAGTTGTCCTGATTGCCCTCATCTGCATTTTCCCCAGCTCTGCTGAAACTGGAACCACCTCACCACGCACAGTCCTCTCTCGTCAATCCCAAACTAAGCATACTTCCCAATGCTTCTCATTTATTTCCTCTTGTGGACCCAAGAAGAAGAAGAAGAAGAAGAAGAAGAAGAAGAAGAAGAAGAAGAATTGCAGATTTATACCCCGCCCTTCTCTCTGAATCAGAGACTCAGAGTGGCTTACAATCTCTTATATCTTCTCCCCCCACAACAGACACCCTGTGAGGTGGGTGGGGCTGAGAGGGCTCTCACAGCAGCTGCCCTTTCAAGGACAACCTCTGCCAGAGCTATGGCTGACCCAAGGCCATTCCAGCAGGTGCAAGTGGAGGAGTGGGGAATCAAACCCGGTTCTCCCAGATAAGAGTCCACTCACTTAACCACTACACCAAACTGGCTCTCTATGACCCAAAGCATTTATAAAGGAAGAAGTCAGGATTGTATGCTTACCAAGTAATCAGTAGCGTAATCTGGAAGGCTGCTGGCAATCCTACGGTTAAGTACACCAGAATCCTCTCTCTGAAGACCAGAACAGAAAAAAAGAACAGACCACAATATTGCACCACCAATGCACCAAATGGGGGACAGATCACTCCTCAAGAATTCCCTATTTAGCTCAATCAATGAGCTTAGTAGGGTGTTAGCTCTGTTAGGACTGCACTCCTAAGAGTCAGGGTTCTAGGGGATCTAGGTAGTAAGAGTTATGCTACTGCCTGCTGTTGCAGACAGAGACCCTGTAAATATGTCTCTTCCTACTTTTTCCTGTTCACACAAGTATCACTTGGAAAAACATGCCCTTTGTTTAACCCAGACTTGCAAGCAATAGAGCGATTAACAGACATTTTATTACCTTTAATTGGCTTCCCGTGCAAATGCTATCCAGACCAAATATTCTTTCAATTTGTTAATTTCACTGTTTTGCCATTGGATTCTAACTTTGTACCATGTTGCATTCTTAACCACTGCCCACCAGCTATATGTAGCTCTGC
The DNA here is from genome assembly GCF_032191835.1 of Heteronotia binoei. NCBI lineage: Eukaryota > Metazoa > Chordata > Lepidosauria > Squamata > Gekkonidae > Heteronotia > Heteronotia binoei. Next base: position 30,166,701 of record NC_083241.1, read on the forward strand.
TCACTGTACCCCATTCCATTGCCTGATGAAGTGTGAATACATACGAAAGCTTACATTCTGAATAAAACTGCCCACCTGGATCTATTTCCCTCCAGTGATAAGACACAGACAACATTCACAAGGAACAAAGGCAACTTCTGCCCTCTGCTTTTACCCCTAACAACTTCCTTATGCTCTCCTTTTATCCCAGAGCAGACTCTAATTTATTGCAGGATACTTAATGGACATCAATCTGCTATCCCAGGGGTGGCCAACGATAGCTCTCTAGATGTTTTTTTGCCTACAACTCCCATCAGCCCCAGCCAGCATGGCCAATGGCTGGGGTTGATGGGAGTTGTAGGCAAAAAACATCTGGAGAGCTACCGTTGGCCACCCCTGTGCTATTCTGATGTTTATTACTGTTTTTGGTTGTTTTTCGCCCAGTGGGCACAGGCTGGCAGTCGCTAGGCCCGGCTTGTGATTCTTTTAATCTAAGGGACACTTCCATGATTTTGCATGCTGATTCACTGCCCACTTTCTCTATATTTAGGACTGCATGCCATTCCATCCTACTGATCTAATGAAGTGTGCTCAGAGCACACGAAAGCTTACATTCTGAATAAAACTTTGTTGGTCTTAAAAGGTGCTACTTGAGTCGGCTTTGTTCAGCTTCCTTACTCTGTCACACATCTATACTACAACCAAAGATCATTTTGTTGTGGCAAGGTACTTCACCCCATGGCCAGCTCCATCCTAAGTCAAAAACCCTCAAGCACCTCTTGTAGACTTTCCAGACACAGCAAAGCTTAGATCATAGACTCCCAACGCCCCCCCCCCCGCCCTATGATTGACCCCCCCCATTACCTTTCCTTCCCCACCCCAGTAACTTCGCCATGCGGAAAGAGAAGGGTCATGGCAGTCAGACAAGCCTGACAAAGAGGCTGAGTGGAGGAGACTCGGAGGCCATCTTTCTTCTGAGGCAAACTGGCCCCGCACGGCTCTCATGACAGCAGGGTCTCCCAGGTCGTTCTGTTCGTCTGCTTCCTCCCCCGTAGGATCCTCTTCCTGTTCGGCCATGTCCATCTCCTCCTCCCCTAACTCCTCTATGGCTTCATAAACAATCTCCGGCTCAGAGTGATGGCTTTCATCTTCTGACACATCTTCTAGCATCAGCTGCTCCTCTGCTGTTTCTGAATGGCCCACCTCTTCCCCGGCAGGCACCGCTTCTTCCAATCCATTCACGGGAGCCTTTTCTGGATCTGCAGCCAAGGTTTTTGCCTCACTTTCCTCCAGATAGGCTTTAGGAAGGAGGGAGGGAAGGAGGGCCGGGAAGAAAAACAAAACAGTGACAACAGGAAAAACAGGGGTCTTGGACTGACTGAAGACTGTAGTTTGATTTTTTTTTACGTCATTTGTGGCTCAACCATGGATGCAGCAAGTTCACAGCTAAGATCCCGCACCACAGAAGAGAAAATCACCTGGTCAAAATTCTAGGCTAAACCAACCTCTGATTTGTTCACACAACTTCTGTACCTTTCTGTGCTTCACAAAGGTGATCTGCCTGACATGTGATCCAGAGCAGGGGTGTCAAACGTGTGGTCTGTAGGCCAAACCGCCCCCCCCCCCAGGGCTTCAACCAGGCCTGCGGAGCTCTCTCCCCCCCCCCCTCACCCTGTGAAGCTCCCAGACTGCCTACGACATTCCCAGCTCCTTCTGTCTTCTGTTTGCAGAGGCTGAAGCTGAAAGCAAAGATGCAAAGAAAATACAGAATGGGTTTTCTTTTCAGGCTTCTGGGCAGAGCAGATGTGAACAGGAAATCTACTCCAACTTTGTCTATCTGTTTCAATGGAGAGGAATCTCCCAGCTGAAGCTTCCTGGAGTTGTGTCATTGCAAACCAAGTTGATGCTTTGAGCCAGCTTTGTCTGTTCTCAATGAAGTGAGAACTGGTACCTACAGGGTACTATAACTTAGGAACCCACAGCCAAAGGGAAAGCCATTGCTAATCTGAGTAGACCCCGGGGGGAGGGCTTGCAATGCCTTGCCGTTTCATGTTTTTCCAGGCTGAGAGCTTTTAAAAAAATTTCTGCTGTGATCCTTGTGCTTTTCCTTGATGTTTTATTTTTAAAATTGCATTGCAATATCCCACTATCCCCCCCTTTTTGTTTTAAACAAAATATTGTAAGAGTATTAAGTATGTTTGTATTTTAAGTTAAAAAAATGATATCTTTAATTGTGTTGGCCTGTGTCCTCTATAAAGTCTATATCTCTGCTATCTGGTATTTACATTTTAGGACACGCCTAGCTTGGCCCCACAAAGTCCCATTTATGCCAGATCTGGCCCTCCTAGAAAATGAGTTTGACACCCCTGATCTAGAGACATTATGGATATGTCATTAGGATGCTGAACCCAAACTGCACTAAGGGCTAAGAGAATTTAAACTGAAGATTAGGTGGATCACACTGGAATAGAAGGTGAATAGCTCACATATTTGAGAGTGTTCAGCTCTGACGCAGTATGCTAGCGCTTTTACCTGGACACCTTTAGATCCAGGTGAGCAGTCCAGTTGGACTGAAGCAATTGAATCAAGTTAGAGTCCAGCGGGACCTTTAAAAGTGACAAAGTTTTATTCAAGGTATGAGTTTCCATGAGGTTTCGTATGCACAAGTGTGCATGCCCATGAAAGCTCATACATTAAATAAAACTTGGTTGCTCTTAAAGGTGCCACTGGACTCTAACTTTTTATACCATTCTATTTAATCACTTTTTCTGCTCCACGCAGTCACTTCTTGAGATCTTGCCATAGCCAGAAACTTTTACAAGTTCTGCAGAAACCACTTAGGTGCATCCACAGTCAAGAACCTTCAACACAGTTCACAAGGGATATTTTATATTGGAGGATTACTATGTTTTGAAGAGAACCTAACACTCTTATTTATTTGCTTCATTTATGGCCCAACTTTCTCACTGAGATTTGTACAGTATATTTCTGAAGCGGTATGACATCGTTATTGTATGAGGCTGAGTATTTTTAAATGAGATGGTATGGAGAAATTAAGCTCTTACCTGAGGAAGTGAAGGTCAAGTTATTGTAAAGATCAATCTCATCCTCTTCACCTGTTTTGTCAAGCAAAAGTTCTTCTTCTGCCATAAAGTAATCCTCTAGAATCTAGTTCAAAAGACAATATTATATGGGGGGGTGTCATCCTGTTGCCAACTCCTTCCAGGGAACTGGCTCAAAATGAAATATGCAGGATCCTAACTATGGCTAAACTGATAACCTCTCTCTTGGAGAGATGGAGCTGTCTGCCAAATCCGAGGCATGGAGAGTGCTGTCAATTTCCAGCCGAGTTATGGTGACCTCTCATGCCATTTTCAAGGCAAGAGGCAAACAGAAATGGTTTGCCATTGCCTGACTCTGCATAGCATAGCATTTGGTCAGCATCCCTCAGCAAGTTAATTGCAACATACCGGAGGGGGTTCCTTCCTGCAGTCGCCGTAGGACTTCTTCCTCAAAGGCAGCTAGATTAATGTTCAGTAGCACCTATCTGACAACTGGACCTTTGACTCTCAAAAGCATATATACCCAGGGCTTTTCTTGTAGCAAGAACTCATTTACATATTAGGCCACACACCCCTGAGGTAGCCAATCCTCCAAAAGCTTACAGGGCTCTTCTTCCTGGAGGATCGGCTACATCAGAGGGGTGTAGCCTACTATACAAAGGAGCCCCTGCTTAAAAAACAAACAAAAACCCTGTTATGTACCCTCAAAAATTTGCCGCCCCCACCCTCCCGACGCCCTAGACAACCGCCTAGTTTGCCTAGCAGGAGGGCCAGCCCTGTATATTTAATGAAGAGAGCAACACACATCTTTCCTTTTTAATAGAGAATGTTACCTGTCTTGTAGGCATTCTAAAGGTAAAGGTAGTCCCCCTGTGCAAGCACCAGTCATTTCCGACTCTGGGGTGACGTTGCTTTCACAACGTTTTCACGGCAGACTTTTTACGGGGTGGTTTGCTATTGCCTTCCCCAGTCATCTATGCTTTCCCCCCAGCAAGCTGGTTACTCATTTGACTGACCCCGGAAGGATGGAAGGCTGAGTCAACCTTGAGCAGGCTACCTGAAAACCCAGCTTCTACCGGGGATCAAACTCAGGTTGTGAGCAGAGCTTAAAACTGCAGTACTGCAGCATGCTGCTTAAATCAGAACTAGGATGCCTTTCCCAGGAAGCAAAATGAGCAAGCTTGCTCCCATGGGCTCCATCACCACATTCCATCAAAACAGAGTACTTCAAAAAAAAAATCCACATTTCAGTCTGCAACAAGCAGGGCTTAGCTAGCCACGTTGAAGGACGCAGCCCTCGAGCTTTTCATTCATTCATCTGGGGAGGGGGAAATCACCTCTCCACAGTCTTTGGGAGGCAGCTGTAGAAGGTTTTATTGAGGACTGCATTTAATTAAAGCAGTCCTAAATTCAGCTCCATAAGAAAGAAAGGCTGCTAAGAAATGTTTTAAATTTATTTATTGCTGTTTTCAGTGTAATTATTACTTATACCAAGGGTGGCCAAACTTGCTTGACATAAGAGCCATATAGAACAAAACCTCAGATGTTTGAGAGCAGAAAGGAAGGAAATAGAGGGGAAGGGGAGGGACAGGTGGAAAGAAAGCAATTTTAAATGCATTCTCCAAGCCACTGGCCAGCCCTGATTTATGCCATAAGCCACCTTGAGCTCCATAACAAAAGCTGCTAATAAACTTTTAAAATAATTAGTATTTATACCATAAACCACCTTGAGCTCCATAAGGGAAAAAAGGCTGCTAACAAATGGTTTAAACAGTAAAAATAAAAAAATCTGGGAACTAACAAGTCCCTAAGAACAGGGGTGGCCAAACTACAGCTCAGGAGCCACATGTGGGTCTTTCACACATATTGCGCAGCTCTCAAAGCCCCCTCCACTCCATCAGTCAGCTTAGAGACGGCATTTCTCTTTGTAAATCACTTCTCCAAGTCAGGCGGCGGTTTGGTTAAGGCATTTAAAGTTAAAGTTGCTTTCTTTCCTCCTTCCTCTCTCCCTCTATTTCCTTCCTTCCGGCTCTCCAACATCTGACATTTATTCTATGTGGCTCTTACATTAAGCAAGTTTGGCTACTCCTGCCTTAGAACTCTGTGAGCATGTGGGGGGCTTACTCCCGAGTCAACACACCCAAGGTGGGGACTGGCAGCTGCTTGTCTCCATTTAAAACAGGGGTTGGCCAAACTTGCTTAACTTAAGAGCCACAGAGAATAAACGTCGGATGTCTGAGAGCCGCAAGACACGAACATTAGACGTCTGAGAGCCTCAAGACAGGGAAGGAGGAAAGCAAATAGGAGGGAGAGGTGGAAAGAAAGCAACTTTAACTTTAAATGCATTCACATTTAAACACAGCCACAGCTTGGCCACCTCTGGTTTAAAAGCTCCCACCTTCCCTGGGGGAAACCCGCGTCCCCCAAGGATGCACCCAGAGGCTGAAGGAGCGCGCTTCTCCCTCTCAGGAAAGCCTCACGCAGAAACCAAGGGGGTGGGGGGAGCCGGCCTTGAAGGCGCCAACAAGTCTTGCCTCACTTCGACCGAAGGGAGCCAGTTGACGCCCCAGGGAACGTGGCCGCCCCCCTCGAGCAGCAGAGGAGGGCGACCCGCCCAAGGAGAAGAAGGCTTTGGGGGTGGCCAGCAACACCCTCCCGCCGACTGAGGCGTCCCCGAGGGGAGGAGAAAAGGGGGAGGAGAAGACGCCGCTTACCACAGGGCTCGAGACTCCGCCCCCCTCCGCCATCTTTCTCCCCCTCGCCCGGCATCATTGGCAGCGTCTTTTGAAGCCCCTTCTCAGGGCGGGGCTGTAGTACATTATCATTAGGCGATTTAAGTTGGGAGTTTAGCGGCACCTTGAAAACCGACAGGGGTTTTGTTCCGGGTGGAAGCTTCCGCGCGCAGGGCAGCCGAAGAAACGCTCACGCCCACGGAAGCTTTAGACCCAGAAGCAAACTGTTAAGTCTTGAAGGGGCTGCTAGACTCAAACTTCGTTCCGACGGAGACGGCTGCTTGCTTTCCTTGAGGAGAGCTGTAGCTGGTATCTTTGGTTAGCGGCTCATGACAGCAATAAAGCTCAACACCGTCTTTCACAGAGAGACATTCCATTTAACAAGAATGGTAGAAAAGAGCAAGAGTCCGGGAGCGCCGTAAAGCCTTAAGAAAATTTGTGACAGGATAGCAGCTTTCTTGGGTCACGGCTCACTTCAGCGAACAGTGTCTCAGGAAGGTTCCTAGACCTTGCCGCAGACTTTGTTAGTCTTTGAGGTGCTACCAAACTCTTTTTACAATTATTATTGCTTTTATTACTAAGCCAAACAACAAAGAAACAGCAATGCTTCCGTATAGGGGACAGCACGATCTCTCCAGAAGCATAAAAACAAATACAAGATAAATTGGAAATATAGTGTGGTAGATGTAAAGCAGATATGTACAAACAGTATTTCAAACCAGCTTTCATTGTTTTTTAACAATGAAGAGCAGGCATTCCCGGAAAGACATAACTCACTGCTTATATACATCAGGCAAGTCAAAAGTAAATAAGATCTGGCAGCATAGCATGCATAGTATGCATCCCTCCTCTCACAAATGTTAATTATTTCAGCTATACATCTATTTTAATTTTTTGTTTGTTGGTTTATGCATGCTGGTTTTTGACTGGTTTTATTTGGATGTAATCTGCCCTGAGCCCATTTGGGAAAGGGCAGAATATAAATCTACCGAAATAAAATAAATGCTCTGCTCTCCTCCCCAAAATTCTTTACATCCTCAGCTCCTTTTTTTAAAGCATCACAACAACCCTGTGAGGTAGACCAGGCAGGCTCAGACTGTGCAACTGGCCCGAGGTCATCCAGCAAGCTTCTATGGCAGAGTGGAGATTCAAACCTCAGCCTCCCTGTATTTGAACTTAATACTCTAACGCAGGAGTGGCCATATTTGCTTAACATAAGAGCCACATAGAATAAACATCAGAGGTTTGAGAGCTGTGATACATAAGGAAGGAAGGAAGGAAGGAAGGAAGGAAGGAAGGAAGGAAGGAAGGAAGGAAGGAAGGAAGGAAGGAAGGAAGGAAGGAAGGAAGGAAAATAGATGGGAAGTAGGGAGAGGTAGAACGAAAGCAGCTTTAACTTTAAATGCATTCTCCAAGCTGCCAGCTGGTTTGGCTTGGATAAGTGAATTAAAGACAAATGTAAACCAACCGACAAGGAAATGGGGACTTTGAGAGCCACACACTATGTGTGAAAGAGTCACATGGCTCCCGAGCCTCAGTTTGACCACCCCTGCTCTTAACATAACCTCTTAGTACTCTGACTACTACAGCACTATGGTTCTTGTAGTTAATATTTCTTTGCCTGCCTAGCAATAGTTAATAAACACTAGAGTTGTTGGGTTGGGAAATTCCTGAAGATTTTAAGGTGGAGGTTGGGGAGGGCAGGGTTTGAGGAGGGGAGGGACCTCAGTGGGGTATAAAGCCCCAGAGTTCACCTTCTGAAGCTGCCATTTTCTCCAGAGGAACTGATCAGTGATCTCTGTTGTCTGGAGATCAAATTTAGGGTCACCAACCTCCAGGTGGCACCTAGAGGTCTCCCTCTATTACAACTGATCTCCAAACAACAAAGATCAGTTCCCCTGGAGAAAATGGAACGTGGCATGATACCCCACTGGAGTCCTTCCCCCCTTCAAACCCCCACCCTCCCCAGCTCCACTCCCCAAATCTCCCAAGTATTTCCCAAAACATAACTGGCAATTCTAGCTGTAATTCCAGATGCTTGGAGGCTGGTAGCCCTAGGGCCTTCTCATCGACCTTGGATATGGTTGCCAGCCCTGGCTGGATGACTGGAGATTTGGGGGTTGGAGCCTGAGGAGGGCAAACTTTGGGGAGGGATTTCAATGGGGTACAATGCCATAGAGTCCACCTTCTAAAGCAGCCATTTTCTCCAGGTGAAATGATCTCTATTGCCTGGAAATCAGTTGTAATCCCAGGAGATCTCCAGCCATCACCTGGAGGTTGGCAGCCTTAGTTCTGATTGGTTGATTACTCTTTGCTTGGATCTTATGTTCAGGGCCGGTGCGTGGGAGTAGGCAAAGTAGGCAGTCGCCTAGAGAGTCACCAGGCCTAGGGGACATCACCACCGGGTGTCCCCTCCCCGATGCATGACTCTGGCACCTGACCACTGTCACCTCGTCCTCTCCCATCACCAAGCTGCCCTCAACAAAGCCAAGCCCCTCCTGGCCTCCCGCCTCATCCTATCCCGCCACCCTCCTTCCTGGCGTGGCCAGCAAGCACTTATTCTCACAATTTTTTAAATAACTTATCACATTTTTTGAAACATTAAAATTAAAAATCAGTAAATTAAAAATGTGAAAGGTTTCAAGTTTTGCATTCTTCATTTCCCCTATATTTTTTAATAATGGTGTGTGTGGGGGGTGCCAGTGGGTGATTTGCCTAGGGTGCCAGAAAGCCTAGCACCGGCCCTGCTTATGTTTAATGGGTCCATCTTTGTAAGTCTTCTCCCCTCCCCTGCTTTTTTCTTGTTTGCAGTTTTTAAGAATAAAGACATCCGCCTTATGGTTGATTGCTTTGTGCCTGTGATCTGTCACATGAAGATTTATGCCAGAATAAATAATTTTATTCTTTAAAGTGACACTGGAATTCTGTTTTATTTCTCAAAAACCAACATCAAAATGAGACCTCAGACAGGTAGCTATCAAGACAAGTCTGCCAATCCCCAGGTGTGGCCTGGAGATCTGGAATTATAACTGATCTCCAGATAACAGAGGCCAATACCCCTGAGAAAACGGCTGCTTTAGAGGATGGACTTTACAGTATTATATCCTGCTGATCTCCCTCTCCTCTTCAACCCTGCCCTCCCCAGGATCCACACCGAAATATCCAGGTAATTCCCAACCCAGCTTCTGAAACCCTGTGAATGTCTGCTACAAACACTCATCAGAAGCTGAAACACTACAAAACAGACTTGGTCAGTTTCTTTAGAGTCCAGTCCTGTTCTCACTGACCCAACCTGTTGGCCTGGCCTTAAAGAAAATGTTTGATGCAATTCAGCAGGCTAATTTCTGCCCTCTTCCATCGCCGATCTCTGCGCTTTCATTTGCTCCGTTTCATATCTATAAGGTTGAAGTCTAAACCATGTTTACTCAAACCTATTTCTCAGAGCCAAATTAGACACAGCACCAGGAGATTTATAAATAGATCTGCACTTTACACAAGTGTAAAGACAGTAACGCTAGGAAAAGCTGAAGGCAGCAGGGAAACAGAAAGACCCAACCCATGATGGGCTGACTCTGTCAAAGAAGCCGCATCCTTAGTTTGCAAGACTCGAGCAAGGCTGCTGCTGATAGGGTGCTTTGGAGGACATTAACTCATATGTTTGTTCGCCATAAGTTGGGAACAACTTGATGGCACTTAACACACACACACACAAGTAGTTTCGGGAAGTCCAAGTTCAGATCAGGGTTGTATTGCAACCATTTTCCCCACCCCAACAGAGGAGATACTATTTGCCTCATAGGAAACAAAAGCTATACATGCTAGGTATTAAATTCCCCCCACAGGGCAAAGAGTAACTACAATTGTGCCCAGGGCAGAGACTAAAGTCAGGAAAGCAACTCATAAGGATTAAACATGCTGTGTTGTTGGGTACAGCCAGGGATAATTTTGTAGAAAAATAGGTGGTGGAGTTCATTAGCATAACTCATTAGCATATGCCACTCCCCCAGCCAAAAGCAACCTGATGCAAGAAAGGAGAGCCCTGGGTGAGCGAGGCCTGCTTGGGCTGGTTAGAGATCCAGCCAGCCCAAGCAGGTCTCGCTCACCTGGGGCTCTCCTAGGCCACCCCCCAGTCAAAAGGCCAGCAAACCACCCACTGCCCAAAATCACATAAGAAGTGGAGAAAGGGTTATGCGGGCTTCTCTGGGGGTTAATGAGGGTTGCTAGGGGGTGGAAAAGCCCCTGGAAGCTGGCTGGCTGGCTGCTCTCCTAATCCAGGGATTGTTATGCAGCTGCACCTACTATTCAATGGACAAGGTAGGTGGGGAAGAAGAGGGGGAACCCTCAGAAAGGTTCAGGAGCTGTGCTCCTGTGAGCTCCTGCTGAATCTGAGGCCTGGGTGCAGCAAGCGGTAACTTTACTGACAAATTCTACAAGATGCAGCGGGAAACTCAGCATGTATGAGGAAAAAAACAGGTTACTCACCTGTAATTGATGATCTTCGAGTGGTCATCTGTGCAGTCACACACATGGGTTTTCCCGTCAGGACGAACCCTACCTCGGAGATTTTAAAAGCTAGCCTAGGCGTTATTTTTGGCGCGCACTCCCTTCCGTCCTGGGGAGCAGGCATCCACTGCGCATGCCTGGAACGGGAGGGAGGCGCCCCACCCAGCCAGTTTCTTTCCCCGCCGCCGATATAGTAGATGAGCGGTTGCAGAGTACCAGTGGCCAGCAGCGGGGATGGTTGGGCGGGCGTGTGTGACTGCACAGATGACCACTCGAAGATCATCAATTACAGGTGAGTAACCTGTTTATCTTCTTCGTGGTCTCTGTGCAGTCCCACACATGGGTGACTGATAAGCTGAACTGCACGGTGGTGGGTGCTGGCACTAAAGTAGGAGAGAAAAATTAATGCAATGTTAATGCAAATCAGTCAAGCAAGTAGTGGACTCCAAGGTAAGTTGGTACTTACCGGATCCAGATCGTATCTTAGTCGAAGATAGAGCGGAGTACTGCCTGTCCAAAGGAGGCATCTTGCCTAGCACGAACGTCCAGAGCGTAGTGCATAGCAAAGGTCGAGGTGGAAGACCAGGCGGCGGCAGCGCAGACGTCTTCCATGGAGACCCCTCTGGCTAAGGCAGATGATGTTGACAAAGCTCTTGTAGAGTGAGCTCGTAGTGTAGTTGGAACCGGCTGCTTTGCTAGTCTGTAACACAGCTTTATAGCAGCAACCAACCATTTCGAAAGTCTCTGAGGAGATATCTTTTGTCCTTTATTGTGCCGTCCATAGGCCACAAAGAGTCTGGAGTCCTTCCTGAATGATGCTGTTCTATCTATGTAATAGGCGAGTGCCCGTCTAACATCTAGGCAGTGTAGGGCTTCTTGGCCCTTATCCGTAGGACGTTGAAAGAAAGCGGGTAGAGTTGTGACCCTGTGGAGGTGAAACGTGGATACTACCTTAGGCAAGAAGGTAGGATCTGGTCGTAACACTACCCTATCGTGATGAAAAATGGTGTAAGGCGTGTCTGCTCTAAACGCACAAATATCGCTGGCTCTTTTAGCGGAGGTAAGTGCGACTAGCAGCGCCGTTTTCCACGAGAGGAGATGCAAAGGGATTGAAGCCATGGGTTCAAAAGGTGGTTTCATTAGCTGGCTTAATACTAGAGATAAACTCCAACTGGGGTACAGTTGTCGTGATAGTGGATGCAGGTGTAAAATTCCTTTCAAGAAGGATTTCGCAGCGGGGTGTGAGAATACAGACCGTCCTTGTATGTGAGGGTGAAAAGCTGAGATTGCTGCCAGGTGCACCTTTAAAGACGAATGAGTTAGCCCCTTTTCAGATAATGACAATGTATAGGCCAAGATTTGAGGCATAGAGGCAGACAAAGGTTTAAAGTTATGCTTGGTTGCGTAGATGGAAAATCTTTTCCATTTCATGGAATATGACTTTCTCGTTGATGGTTTTCGTGCATTTAATAGGACGTTTCTCACTCCCTCAGGGAATTCTGAGAAAGTATCCTCCAAGCTGTCAAGCGGAGTCTGTCCGGGTCGTGATGAAGAACCCTGCCGTTCTGTTGCGAGAGGAGATTCTTGGCCCGGGGGAAGTGATGGTAAGTATTGTCCGATAGGAAAAGGAGCGTTGTGAACCATGGTTGGCGAGGCCACCACGGTGTGATTAGAATACAATTTGTATTGTCCAGTTGAATTTTCTGTATTGATCGTGTTATCAGTGGAAACGGTGGGAAGAGGAAATGTAATGGACCTGTCCATCTCTGAATGAAGGCATCCCCTGCAGATTGTGGTGAGGGCGGACCTCTCATAAAAAAGAGAGCACATTGTGCATTGTCTGGTGCAGCAAACACATCTATTGATGGTGTTCCGAATTTCTGGAACACTGGTAGAAGGTATTGCCTGTGGAGTGACCACTCGTGGTCGTTGATGAGGTACCTGCTCAATGTGTCCGCTTGTGTGTTCTGGGCACCGGGGAGATGTACTGCAGTGAGATGGATCTGATGCGCGATACTCCAGTGCCAGAGGTGCATTGCTCGCTTGCAAAGACGGGTAGATGCAGTCCCTCCTTGCCTGTTTATATAGAACACAGTCGCCACGTTGTCGGACGCTATTTGAACGTGACGGCCGTGAAGAGTTGGCAGGAATGATTTCAGAGCTCTGTGGACGGCTAAGAGCTCCAGGCAGTTGATATGGAGCGACTGTTCGTATGGCGTCCATTGCCCCTGGACTGAGAGGGTGTTTAGATGGGCTCCCCAGCCCCACCTTGATGCATCTGTTGTGACTACCGCTGACGGGCTTGGTCTTAAGAATGGCATGCCTGTCAGCAAATGATTTCGAACTGTCCACCATCCCAGAGAGGGAAGGATGTTGTTTGGGACAGTTAGGAGGGTTTGTTGAGATTGGCGTTGGGGACGATATGCACGAACAAACCAGATTTGTAGGGGCCTCATACGGAGTCTTGCATGTGGTAGAACCGCCGTTGTCGCTGCCATGAGTCCTAACATGCGTTGAATGGTGAAAGCTGTCTGTTTTGGCTGTTGCATGATTTCTGTGGCTAGTGTGTGAATAGAGGCTATTCTGTCTGTTGGGAGGTACGCCCTGTGGTCCGTGGTGCAGAGGCGAGCCCCTATGAATTGAATGTCCTGTGAGGGGATTAAATTCGATTTTTGCTGGTTGACTTGGAGACCCAGGTCTGCTAAGAGTGCAAGGGTTATAGCAATGTCTTTTTCCAGTTGTGGCCTTGAAGGCCCCACAAGGAGCCAATCGTCTATGTATGGGTAAGTTGCAATTCCGCGCTGTCTGAGGTATGCAGCGACCACCGCCATACACTTTGTAAAAGTCCTGGGTGCTGTGGAGAGTCCGAACGGAAGCGCTCGAAACTGATAATGTCTGTTTCCCACGGCAAATCTCAGGAACTTTCTGTGGCCTTGATGGATTGTTAGGTGAAAATAGGCATCCTGTAAGTCTACCAGCGCCATCCAAGCATTTTGAGGGATTAGGGGCAAGATGGATTGGAGGGTGACCATCCTGAATTTTCTGTGGTGGATGAACTTGTTGAGAGCCCTGAGGTCCAAAATCGGGCGCTGACCTCCATCCCTCTTGGGGACTAGAAAGTACCGGGAGTAGAAGCCTGTCCGATGGTACTGATCTGGGACAGGTTCTATGGCCGCCTTGGCCATAAGAGTGATGATCTCTTCTTGGAGGGGAGGGGATGGAGGGGTTGCAACAAAGTGGTGTCTTGCAGGGGGAGAATGAAACTCTATTGAATAACCTCTTAAAATGATATTCAGGACCCATTTGTCTGTGGTAATTAACTTCCAGTTCTCGTAGAACGGTAGGAGTCTGGAAGTGTTGTGAGGTGGCAGAGGTGGAGAGTCAAAGAGACTGCTTGGATGCAGTTGCAGTCTTTTTAGGTTGTTGTGGTCTTTGCTGCCGCTGGTTGAAAGGTTGCTTAGACGGTGGAGCCTTACGCTTCCAGTATTCCGATTGTCGAGGGGACCTGGAGCGTTTGAATGGCATTGGCTTCCATGGTCTGGCTTTGTAGCCCTGCTGTTGCTGTTGGATCACACCAAGTCTTTTTGCCCGTTTGCGGCTGTCGTCGACTGTGGTGAGTATGTCGTCTGTCGTGGCATTAAAAAGGCCTTGGCCGTCGAAAGGGAGATCTTCGATTTTGAATTTAATGTCGGGTTGTAGGGAAGAGGAGCGAAGCCAGGCGTGCCTTCTCAAGGCAATGGAGGCAGCCATCGCCTTGGAGGTGCATCCCACGGAGTGACGAATGGTATTTATCTGTTGTTTGGAGACTCTATTGAGCTCCTGTAATAATGTGCATGCCTGTTTTTGAGCAGGTTCTGGTAGAGCCGAGACAAGCGTGCCCAGTTGGGAGGACAGATTGTGGGAGTAAGCAGCAAAATATGCCAAATAATTGTTGATTTTGGCGTTTGCTGTGGAGATGGAATACATCTTCCTTCCCAGTGTGTCTAATTTCCTGCCCTCCTTCTCCGGGGGTACAGGATGACGAGTCTGCTTCGATTTGGAGGAAGAGTGGACTATCATCGAGTTCGGAGCCGGGTGACTGAAAAGAAACTTCGACTCCGTAGCTTGGATCTTGTATAGGGATTCGATGCGCTTTGACGTGGGAGGAATAGATGCCGGCTTGTCCCAGGCTTCTTTAATGGCATCTAGATGCACCGGAAGCATTGGCAGAAAGGAACCGGCAGGTAGGTCCGAATGGACCAAATCGTGAACTACATCCGTGACCTTGGGCGCGTCCGATGTCAGCTTTACATTAAGAGCAGAAGCCATGTTTGCAACCAAGTCCAGATATGTTTTGGCTCCGTCGGATGGTGACAAATCTGCAGGCTTTGCAATATCTGAAGCTGGGGATCCAGGAGAGGACATTGATTGCATCGAGTCCGATGACGCGTCGGATTCGACATCGGAGTTGTCAGGTTCGGGTGCTTGCGGGTCCGGTCTGGTTGGACTCGCGTTCTTAGGTTTAGAGGTCGAAGTGGAAGGAGTCGGAGATGGCTGTTTCGTTGGCTGCTTACTCCGTTGGACGGGAGTTGCTTCCTTGGATTGGTTCCTGTGGTGATCTGCACGGTACCGAGAGTGGTGGTAACCGCAGCATTGATGGGAATCCATTGATGGAGACCTCGAGGTGTAGTAGCGTCTTCTCGGGGACATGGATGGAGACCGAGATCTCGGGTTGTAGCGATAGCGGTCCCTCCCCCTGCTAGGGGATCTCTCCGGGAAACGTGTATGATGGTACCGATGTCTCTCGATGCTCGGAGATCTGGCTGGGAATCGATGAGTATCAAAGTAGCGATGAGCATCGTGTCTATATTGGATGGGATTCGACATATCGCGGAACGATCTGGGGTTGATGTGTTGTTGAGTCCACTGCAGCGGGTCTCGGATCTTCTCCAGCGAAGGGTCTGGTATGGATCCTTGCAAAGAAGGGGATCGGGACGGAACCGGGATAACTTCCTCCGTCTGCTGATGCGGTGAGTCCGTAAGCGGAGTGGCCGCTTCCTGGGTATCGGATCCGGGTGTGGACGGGTCACAACGTATGTCAGACTCGTGTTGTTCCAAAGGTTTGTTCGGAGCGGTAGGTTTTTTCGAGTCCTTCGGGTCGGTAGATTTTTTCGGTTCCTTCGGGTCGGTAGGTTTTCTCGAATCCTTCGGGCCCTTCGGCTCGGAGTGCTTGTGTTTCTTGGTGTGCTTCCCAGTTTTCAATTTAATAGGCGCGACCGTTTGTTGTGACGTCTTCGCGCCGTCGCCGGTTTTCGCGGCATCGCCGGGCTTATGCTTGCTGGGAACAGTGGCCACTGAAGCTGCCGACCTTGCGCCGTCCCCTTGGGGAGACAGAAGGGGAGGCGACTTACTTGTAGTAGAGGATTGCGACATTTCAGGGTGAAGCACAGACTCCATAAGATGACTTCTCAGTCTAGCGGCCCTGTTTTTCCGCGCCTGTTTGCCGAATTGAAGGCAATGCGCACAGGCGTCTACTTTATGGGCTTCTCCCAGGCAAAATAAACAAAGTGAATGTCCGTCCGATGTAGGGATTTTTGCCCTACAACGCGAACACCTTTTGAAGGTTATTCTACTATCCCTTCCTTCCATACGCCCGGGGGGGGAGGGGGGGTAGGGGAAGGGAGGTCTGAGGTAAAAGCAGGAAAGATATTTTTTTTTTTTTTTTTTGAAGAGTAATGAAGAGTATAAGAATATAAAGAGGAAAATGGAATAAAAGAGAGGAAACGACGAAGAAGCGAAGGCTAGGATCTGAGGTAAAAGAGGAGCGCAACGAGGTAAGACTATCCCGGGCGACGGTTGGAAAGAAAACTGGCTGGGTGGGGCGCCTCCCTCCCGTTCCAGGCATGCGCAGTGGATGCCTGCTCCCCAGGACGGAAGGGAGTGCGCGCCAAAAATAACGCCTAGGCTAGCTTTTAAAATCTCCGAGGTAGGGTTCGTCCTGACGGGAAAACCCATGTGTGGGACTGCACAGAGACCACGAAGAAGATCAAACACGTTTCGGAGGGTAGCTGTGTCAGTCTGCAGTAGAACAGCTAGCACCTAAGGGACCGACAAGATTTTTTTGTGGTATAAGCTTTCGAGAGTCAAAGCTTCCTTCGTGTAATACACTGCAGAGTAACTTCTGATCTTCGTAAGAAACTGGATGAAACTCAAAGAGGTTTAAAATCAGGCAAAGCAGACTTGCTACAATTCCCAATTGAATAAGAGGCCAGTTTGGGTCCTACAAGACAACCTGGAGACTTGAACATCCTTTGGCAGGCTACATTAGTCAACAGGCCAGTAGTAAATTAAGGATGAACAAAAATGATTCTACTTGCTGTTCATCTGATACTCAGCAATTCTATAAAGCACATATTTTTAAATTCCTTTTAAAAATATGCCTTTCGGAGTGCATTCGCTAATTCTGCAACCCAGTTTTATTACATTGCTGTATATTGCATAATTTTTAATGAGGCAATCTTAGAGTTACCCTGCTTCAAAAAGCAAAACAGAGGACATATTTCCTAACTGCTCCAAACAAGTGATCACTATGACAAATCTCCTTTTAAATACCCTACTTAGGCTGTGATAATTGCTACTAAATAGGAATATTCCTAATCTTCCAAAGAAATAGATCCAGGTGGGCAGCTGTGTTGGCCTGAAGCAAAAGAACAAAGTTGGAGTCCAGTAGCACCTTTAAGACCAACAAAGTTTTATTCAGAATGTAAGCTTTCGTATTCGTGCACACTTCATCACACAATGAAACAGGGGTACAGTGAGCAGTGCTACATATAGCGGGGTGGACAGTGGTTAACCATGCAAAATAGTACATAGTTAAAATCCACTGGACTCCAACTTTGTTCTCTTCTGAAGACATTTTCATCAGTTTTTTTAAAAAGAGCCCCACAGAGGACAGACACCAAAAAAGAAGACACGCACTCTAAAAAGAGGACACTTTAACCATATGTAACCTGTGATAAGAAGTCTCATTGAGAAAGGAGAATGATACACTTAAGTAAATGAGGCAGAAAGAGCTATCAAGCCATGGTGACCCCTGTAGGGTTTTCAAGGCAAGAGGGGTTCAGAGGTGGTTTGTCATTACCTGCCTCCATCTCATGTCCCAGGTATTTCTTGGAAGATTCCCACACAAACACTAGCCAGGGCTGACCCTGCTTAGCTTCTGAGATATGATGAGATTGGCCTAGCCTGGGCTACCCAGATCAGGAAGTGAAGAAAATAAACAAGGTAAACGCATCTGTATGATCCTTAAGCTGCCTTCTTTTATTTGTGTGTTTAGATTTGATGGTTGCCCTTAAAATATTTTGTTGTGCATCACTTCCAAATATATATGTCCTTTGGAACACAAGAGAAGCCATGTTGGATCAGGCCAATGGCCCATCCAGTCCAACAGTGGCCAAAACCCCCAGGTGCCATCAGGAGGTCCATCAGTGGGGCCAGGACACTAGAAGTCCTCACATTACAGAAAAGCATTACAGAAACCTAGTAACTAAGCAAACAAATATATATGGACATTTAATTTTCCCTCCCAGCACGCTCGTTAATTTGCCAAGCCTTGTCAGGACCAAGCAGCTTCTGATTCTTTTTGCTGCGGCAAGCTTGCATTTCGGACGCTTCTCGGAATCCACGCGCCTTCCGCGAAAGGGAAACTGAAAGCGCGAGGCCAGGAGCGCGCATGAGCCGGAAAGCCCCGCGGCCCTTCTCCCGGCTTGCGATCAGACATCTGCCTGGCTACTAGTGACGAAGCCCCCATCCTTGGTTGTGATTGGTCCGAAAGATCCGAGTCTACCCGTTCCCCACCCCTTTCGGGGCATTTTCGCAGTCCGAGGAACTCGGAGTCAGAGCAAGTCGTGGGGCGCGATGGCCAAGGCGAAGGAAGTTGCGCTCTGGTGCGTCCTGGTAGCCTTTTGCATCTATACGGTGAAAACCGAAAAACGTAAGTCGTGCTCGCCTCCTTTCCTCCTCGGATCTCTTCTTCACGGGGCGAGCAGAAGTTTGGGGCGTGCTCGGATCCGTCTCGGGGGGCTGTAACGGGTCAAGACCAGAGGGCGCGTTCTCACGATCCGCTTTCTGGAGTTATCTATCGGGAAGGGCGTGTGAGAAAAAAACTCCCCCCTCCCAATTTTCCACTAGCATTTTCCTAGTTGATAACTTTGGGATTCTGATTCTGTTGCGTAGTGTTAAAGATCCGGGGGGGGGGGGGAATAACCCGGATTAACTAGCAGTTTCGACGTTTGGCACAGATGCAAGAGGCGAGTGGGTGTGAGAAAGGATCTTCCTTTCTCTCTCTCTCCCCCCTCCCTTCCGTCTTCCTGTTTTCTTTTCTCTCTCTCCCTCCCCGGCAGTTTGAAGGCAAAAAGGATTGTGGAACATTGTGGAAGGACTGGGGTTCCAGGAGGAATACTCGTGATAGGCTTGTGTGTCCCCTCCCAAAAGTAGCACGCTTCCCCTCTAGCATAACCTGTGGGTGGATTAGAGCCTGCGCCACCAAGACTCACTGCGAGAGCATCTGACAAGCCTGGGTGTCAACCAATGTTCCTTTAAGCTCCGGAATCTTGTGAGCAAAAATTCTACTTTGTGAGCTACTGGTATTAGTGGGCTACAGTATAAATTACTGTGCTCTGGGGACATCCTTCCTGAACTAACACAAAAATGTGTGAGCTGAAGGCTAAAACTCTGTGAGCTAGCTGAGCTCACGCTAACTCAACTTAGAGGGAACACTGATGTCAGCTAGTCCAGAAATGCTATTATGCTGAAGGGAGAACTTGCTTGTCTTTGAGAAGCTGCAGGACTCCTGTTTATTTTGGGGGTGGCCAGTTATACTTTACAAGGGAGCAAGAGGGTTTCGTTGTTTTGCAAAGGGCTGTACAGATTTTACATTAAGTACGTGCTTCCTGTACAAAGTTACTTTCCTTTTTCCATCACGTCGCAGCTTGATTTATGGCGACCCCATGGGGTTTTCGAGAGAAGACATTGTCTGCCTCTGCGGCACAACCCTGGACTTCCTTGTTGTTCTCCTAACGAAGCATTAACCAGGGCTGACCCTGCTTATCTGCATGTGGCATTCCAGGAGCAGGGCTGCATTATGACTTTCGCGGGCACCACCCACCATAATAATATCAATATTAAAATGGTTTTTGATATAACTTTAAATCAACATTTTTTTCTGGGTTAAGGAAAATATAATAGCTTTTAGTGGGCCCTAAACATTTTTTTCGGGGGGGGGGGGAGCCTGGATGGTGAGAATTCTTTTTGTAAGTTATTCGACCCTAAAATCTCATGTTTTCCTTCTGATTTTAAAAGAAATTGTAAAAAATTTGTGGGCCCCTATAAGTATTGTGGGGCTTAGGAACTATACATAATCAGGCCCATAGCCGGAATTTTAAAAGTCGGGAGGGGGGGCATGTAAAAAAGTCAGGGGGCATTTAACGGCTGCCGTTGTGACTCAGGGCTCAAGACCTTCCCTCCTGCCCCCCCACTGCTGCCACCAGAAGAAGATAAGAAGATATTGGATTTATATCCCGCCCTCCACTCCGAAGAGTCTCAGAGCGGCTCACAATCTCCTTTACCTTCCTCCCCCACAACAGACACCCTGTGAGGTGGGTGGGGCTGGAGAGGGCTCTCACAGCAGCTGCCCTTTCAAGGACAACCTCTGTCAGAGCTATGGCTGACCCAAGGCCATTCCAGCAGGTGCAAATGGAGGAGTGGGGAATCAAACCCGGTTCTCCCAGATAAGAGTCCGCACACTTAACCACTACACCAAACTGGCTCTCACCACCGTTTATGGGGGGGCACAGAGGTGAAAGCTGAGAGCCAGGGGGTCCCACTTCCCTCTTCTGCAATTTAAATTGCATGGGAGGGGTACTTAGGAGCAGCTGCTGGCCCTCGGACATCATTTAAAGGGCTGAGAGAAGCATTGGCTGCTCCTAGGTACCCCTCCTGTGTAATTTAAATCATGGGGGAGGGGGGCAGCCCTCAGAAGCAGGGGGAGGGAAGGAAGGTCAGGGCCACCTGAATTGGGTCACCCAACAGGAAGTCAGGGGGCAGGGCCCCCATAGGCCCCCTGTAGCTACAGGCCTGTAATGCATAGGTCAGCTCTGCCCTGTGGGGTTTTCCAAGGAAGAGACAGACAGAGGTGGTTTGCCACTGCCTGCCTCTGCATAGTGACCCTGGACTTCTGTGGTGGTCTCCCATCCAAGCACTAACCAGGGCTGACTTTGCTTCACTTCTGAGATATGATGAAGTTGGGCTTGCCTCGGCCGTTCAAGTCAGGGCAACTCACATTAGACTGGTACTTTTCTTAGGGCCGCCAGTAGTTCACAAAGAAGTAAATGTGCTTTTGACATCCTCAAAATTCTTCATAACCTTAGATATTATATGAAAAGAAAGTGCGTGTGTGGGAGGGAGGGAGACAGGTGTAAAAGGTGGTAGAGTCTATGATGACTGAAGAATGTTCCAGCAGCCCGTCCAGATGTGTACTCCTTGTGGCACTGTGTTATTTCTCATATACACTGATCGGTCTATAAGTGTAAATTACCCATTATGCTTAAAGCCACGCATGCCGAAACACATACCTTCATCCTGCTTCCCTCCCTTGGAGATAGGACTCTATTGTCCCATGGGGAGGTGAGGAAAAATTTCACAAGGGTCAAAACAGTCATTTGAGAAAGGGCACATGCTGCCACTTCTCAAAAGCTGCCACTTCCAAAACTGCTTTTTATTTAGCAAACAAATAAAAGTGGGCTTTGTGTTGCATATTTATATTTCTGGGGGATTTCCATCCCAGATGTGTGCCCAGTTTCAGTTTCATAATAGTTGTAAATGGCTTCGGAAAGACCGAGATGGGCGCATAGTAGACATACAAATCAAACATGGTCATTACACTCCCCCACCCAAGTATAAATATATCTGTGTTGAGACAGAGAGCATCTTAAGAGAATTTTCTAGTCTGTTTCAGCTGAAGCTATGCTGTTTCCCAAACTACTTCACTGTTCTGCACCATTCCTTGATTTACAACAGGTGCTGGGTACCTTCCACACTGGCAGATACTCAACAACAGGTCCATCTGGGCCTGCTAATTAAGCTCACTTAGTATTGGGTTAAATGTTAAAAATATGTCATTTGCCTTGGAAACACAGAATTATAGAATCGTAGAGTTGGAAGGGACCTCTAGGGTCATCTAGTTTAACCCCCTGCACAATGCAGGAAACTCATAAACACCTCCCCCAAAATTCACAGGATCTTCATTGCTGTCAGATGGCCATCTAGCCTCTGTTTAAAAACCTCCATGGAAGGAGAGCCCACCACCTCCCGAGGAAGCCTGTTCCACTGAGGAAGTTCTTCCTAATGTTGAGCCGGAAACTCTTCTGATTTAATTTCAACACATTGGTTCTGGTCCTACCTTCTGGGGCCACAGAAAACAATTCCACACCATCCTCTATATGACAGCCCTTCAAGTACTTGAAGATGGTGATCCTATCACCTCGCAGCCGCCTCCTCTCCAGGCTAAACATCCCCAGCTCCTTCAACCTTTCCTCATAGGACTTTGTCTCCTCTCCAGGCTAAACATCCCCAGCTCCTTCAACTTTTCCTCATAGGATTTGGTCTCCAGACTCCTCACCATCTTTGTCGCCCTCCTCTGGACCTGTTCCAGCTTGTCTATATCCTTCTTAAAATGTGGTGCCCAAAACTGAACACAATACTCCAGGTGAGGTCTTACCAGAGCAGAGTAAAGTGATACCATCACATCACATGATCTGGACACTATACTTCTGTTGATACAGCCCAAAATTGCATTTGCCTTTTTAGCCACCGCATCACACTGTTGACTCATGTTCAGCGTATGATCCACTAAGACCCCTAGATCCTTTCGCACATACTACTGCTAAGACAGGTCTCCCCCATCCTATAACCATGCATTGTATTTTTCCTACCCAAATGCAGAATTTTACATTTATCCCTGTTAAAATTCATTTTATTGATTTTAGCCCAGTTTTCCAGCCTGACAAGGTCATCCTGTACCCTGTTTCTGTCTTTTTCTGTGTTTGCAACCCCTCCCAATTTAGTATCATCTGCAAATTTAATAAGCATTCCCACTATTCCTTCATCCAAAGAAGCTTTATACAGTATCCCTAATCCTTGCGATTTCCAGGTGAAAGGGGAAAAATGCTGTACCAATGGTAGCAAGCGAAACAAATTTTACTTGCAAAAATAGAAGCACATCTGACACGACGTATTCATGCAGGCAGGGCTTTTTTGGTAGCAGGAACTCCTTTGCATTTTAGGCCACACACCCCTGATGCCTGACCAGTCTGTTGACCAGAATGGTGGAGTGGTTACATTGTTGGCCTAAGATGTGAGAGAGCCAGGTTCAAGTCCTCACTCAGCCTTGGAAGCTAGCCGGGTGGCCTTGGGCCAGGCACATTCTCAGCCTGGCCACCTCACAGTGCTTCATAATCCTAGATATTATATGAAAAGAAAGAAAAGGGGGAGGGGATTTAAGCATATAAATACACAAAACAAAGCCCACTTTTATTCGTTTGCTAAATAATAAGCAATTTTGGAAGTGGCAGTTTTTGAGAAAGCAGCATTTGGCAGCATGTCCTTAAAACAGTGGTGGGAAATGAAAAGCTGCTTTTTCACGCATGCGGAAAAAAAACATAGCTTCATGTTGGGCCATCCAAGTCAGGGTGCTATGTCTTACCCACCTGGATATTTTATTTATTTAATTTATATCTTGCCTTCCTCCCCAGTGGGGGGGTCCCAAACTGGGAAACCAGTTTGGTGTAATGGTTAAGTGTGCGGACTCTTATCTGGGAGAACCGGATTTGATTCCCCACTCCTCCACTTGCAGCTGCTGGAATGGCCTTGGGTCAGCCATAGCTCTTGTAGGAGTTGTCCTTGAAAAGGGCAGCTTCTGTGAGAGCTCTCTCAGCCTCACCTACCTCACAGGGTGTCTGTTGTGGGGGGTGGAAGGTAAAGGAGATTGTAACTACTCTTAGACTCTGAGATTCAGAGTATAGGGCGGGATATAAATCCAGTATCTTCTTATCTGGAGAGGTGATGTGGTTTTGCTATTTCTGTAACTGGCCTGCACAGTTATTATTAAATACAGTGACCATGTTACTAGTTCTTCATTAGTTGGCTGCCCTGAACCAAAGGGTTGGGGTATAGATTTTAAAAATACTAGACTGAAACAAAAATTGTGGTCTTCCTGGGGCTCTCCTTGGCTTTCTCATCCATCTGTGCAGTTGCACCCATGTCTGCACCTGCTTAGCATCATTTCCCACTCACAGTCCGGGCTCTGGAACTTTTGGAGCTGTTTTCTTATGTGGAAGAGACATTTATGAAGAGAATTTGCCCAATAGGAGGCTACATAGTGGAGGATCCTCTGTGGGGAAGGAATCTCAGGTTAGTCCTTGGCATTTCCAGGTAGCAGTGATCAGGGAGTCGTTGATGTGAAAGACCTCAGCCCCTGGAACCCTGAAGAGCCATCACTGGTCAGAGTAGACAAGACTGACCTGAACAGGTCAATTTATGTGTTTAGTATGTGTGTTCACCTCCGTTGATCTTGGATCCTCTGGCTTTCCCAATTTCTCCAGGAACACCTTCTGTGCAGGTGTTCACTCGCTATCCCGTGGAGTTTGGCAAGGAGAACATCTTGCAGTGCTATGTTGATGGATTCCATCCTCCCAAAATCAGCGTCACGCTTCTGAAGAATGGCAAGAAAATGGACTGCCAGCAAAGTGATCTTTCTTTTCACTCAAACTGGGCCTTCTTTCAGCTTTTCCACGCCAATGTCACTATCGATGAGAAGGATGAGTATGCCTTCAGGGTGGAACATGAAACCTTTTCTGAGCCCAAAATCTTCAAACTCGGTGAGGACTTTTCCTGCTTCGATCCCATCTGTGTCCCCTTTTCCTTTTGTCTCAGCTCCTTGAAAGGTGGCCCAACCAAACAAGTCTCCTGGCTGACAAAAGTCTTCCCTCCGAACACCAGTACACAACTCACAATGAAAAACATTTTAGCTGTTCAGCTTCAAATGAATCTTGTTGTTCCTCCTGTTAACAACGACCAAACACACACACATACTCATTCACAGTGGCTGTGAATAATGGTGAACTGAATATAGCTCACGGCTGCATGATTATCAGTGCATCTTCCTGGAGTAAAATAGAGCAGGGGTGGCCAACGGTAGCTCTTCAGATGTTTTTTTTTTGCCTACAACTCACATCAGCCCCAGCCATTGGCCATGCTGGCTGGGGCTGATGGGAGTTGTAGGCAAAAAACATCTGGAGAGCTACCATTGGCCACCCCTGAAATAGAGAAAAACTGTTATCAATGCATCTTCATGGATCAAAATAGAGAAGCGGCCACTGTTAACCAGTTCCTCTGCTTTAGAAGATGTACATTGATAAGAGTGTTGTCAGGGAAGGATTTCAGGGATTTTCCAGCATGTGATGGGTTTTTCCAGTTAAAAAAAAAAAGTATCATGCAACTTTTTAATCATGGGAATAAATCACTCTTTATAGTTTTTTTTCCTAAGCTAGTGACCCTCCTTCCTGCCCTGTTTACAATGGATGTTTATCTATTTTTCCATCTACACACATTACTTTAGTTGTATTTTTAACTCATTTCATGATGTGTTTTTATACTGTTTTGCGTTTAGTCGTTACCCACTTTGGTGGTCCTGGCTGGGCTGAGAGGCAGGATGTAAATCTTGTAAATAAATTAATAATCACTGTGTGATTGTAAGCGAGTCACGCCCTTCCCAGCTCACTGGTTGCCTTGGACATCCAAAGACAACTAGATAGGAGTCCAGTAGCACCTTAAGAGACCAACAAGACTTTGGAGCTATGAGCTTTTGAGAGTTAGTGTTCCCTTTGTAGGGAGAGTTGACTCTCAAAAGTTCATACCCTGAACATCTTGTTGGTCTCTAAGGTGCGACTGCAGACCAGCAAGGCTACTCTCTGGAACTGTCTGCTTAGAACTGCACTGAAAATATCCCGTGGGGCACACTTCTATTTCAATATAGGAAGTCTTTACAACTAGATACAGGGTTTATTGGAACAATTCAGTTACTGTTTGGTGGAGCACCATGTAGTTGTCTATTGTTTACATACATTCGTTATATTTTTTTTCCACTCAGCCCTTGCCAGTCCTGTTTAATTCCACTGTTGCAGGAGCCCCCATCAGCACCTTTAACTCACACTTTATTGAGTCAAAATAGGCCCATTGCCTGCTTTATAAGACTGGCCCAGAGGTGGCAGTGGAGGCTGATAATGGCAGGAAAATGGCAGGAACTGCTCCAAGACAGGGCGGGGTACCACTTGGGATGGCAGAAACAGCTCTGGAGGAACTGACCCATGGCAGAGGCACAGCTCAGCCCCCTAAGGTTTTAAAGGGACAGAGGAGGTGGAGCAAGCAGCCACAATTATGTGGAAGACCTGTTTGGACTGGCAGTAAAGGGAATCTTAATGAGGACTGAGTCTGGGTGAATCTCAGCCTACCGTAGAAGACACTGAGGATGTCCCTCTAGAAGGTCCATAGTATATAAATGGAGAAGATGTAGAAATAAATACATGCCCAGTCACATGTCATGTGTAGCTATTCCCTTCACCTAAAAAGAACTGTGGCCTGTAACCCATATCTTCTGGTTATATGAATGTTGTATCTTCTAAATATATTCTATGAAAGAAGGTAAGCAGGCATCCAGGAAATTACGGACATCTGAGCTTAGCGGGCATCCTTCTTTATAAGAAAAGTTGCCATTGGTCGCAGTTGTGTAGAATTAGATAGTGCTGTATTATTTTTTCTGCTACAGGGGAAAGATCTGTCCTCAAAGTAATAATGACTGTGTTTTCTTCTACAGAAGTGTACTGAGCAGATGTTCTCAGGAAAAGAAGGTAAAGTACAGATATTTCATAACAATTGTGGCTAATGTGAATTGTATGTTGAGGAAAACTGGAGATGAAGAACATAAAATGGGAGGGGAGGGCTTACAGCAAGGTTCAGGCTTCATTCCACAAGACTCACAGTGTCACAGTTTGCCCAGTAGATGTACATGCCTGTGAATTGGTTTAGTCATCTGCTATAAATCTGTGGGATGCAGATGGGCTATCAGTGATTGAAATATGTAAAACTTACCTTTTCCCTCTCTCCAGATTGGAAGACATTGAGATTTCCAGCCATGCTGTCCTGAACCGTTCTTCCTGTGCTGTCCCCACTTTGAAATGACTGCTCTGGAAAACCATTTTTAAGTCTGCGCAAACACCAAATTAAGTGTGCCGGGTGTCTCCTGAGGCCTGTTGCTGTGCAAAGCTTGAGATTTCGAGGCGTGTGGATTTAGAAAGACTGTCACCTAGTTAAGGAAATGTCAGTCAATTAGAAGAAGAAGATCTCAAATTAGCACATGAAAGAAACAGTGCCCTAGAGAAAGAAATCATTTTCCTGTTTAAAAGAGTATTGCCCATATATGTTGCAGGAAGTTCCATTTTAGAAGAGGCATTCTTTTGTCATGAGAGAAGAGGCAATGCCTCTTCTAAGAGAAGGCTTACCATATTCATTCATTCATAGACCTTTATTGGCATATCAGTGGTCATAGAATAAATAGCTTGCTATATTCTCCCAGTGTTTGTGAAGTCTTGATTAAAAATGATGATTTAAAAAAGGAACTGCCCAAAGAATTGGGAGCATCTCTTCAGTCAATCACAGGTGTTGGTTATAACTTAACTGATGGCAGAAATTGAGCTTTTCCTCTATACATCTAGTGCAAGCACAGAATTGAGCACTCAGAAAACAACAGCTACTTTGAATTTATTGTAACGTATAGATTTTGCAATTCGAAGCACAATAGTAATTCAGCCTTGTGTTGCTTTTTTTTAAAGTTTCTTTATTAAAATCTTCTGGATGTTTGTTTTGATTATAGTGGTGAAGGGAAATATTCTAAGATGTGTTTGGATACAAACTACTTTCTTATCTGGCTTGTAGGAAACATAACTTTAAAGATCATTGCCTTCTTTCAATAAAGTACACCTACTGATCTTTAATATTTTCTTTGTTATGTCTATTGATTTGGGGGCATTATTTGGCAGATTAGTCAATGAAATAATCTGATGATACCCTTAGGACAACCGGCAGTGGATGTCCACACTCACAGTTTCAGTCACAAGGAGCCAATTCAGTTCACACAGGTGGCAGTCCTAAAAGCACTTTCCGAGGAGTAAGTCCCACTAAATAAAATTACTTTTAATTCTGAGTAAACCTACTTAGAATTGCACCCATAAGCCCACACGGAGTCCAATTTACATTTCCCCATCATACAAGATGGCACAAGAGATAACAAAAGCCTGCCCCCTTTTACTTCTTTCAGCTTCTGCCCAGCAGGCCTAGTGACTATTGATTATATTCACCATTTACCGGTAATTACCACTTCTATTAATTGAAAGACTTTAGGTGACATACACAAAAAAACCATATCAAATAAGCAATTATGCAAAATGTATTTTTACAATTAGCTGAGTCACAATAAGGCATTTTAAATGGGTTCAACTAATACCTATGACAGTTCAGAAGTCCTGGTATCAAACAGTTTATCAAATATTGTTTAATATGTGCAAGAGAAGCCTGAGACAGATTCCTTGCTGCCTTAATCTCTATGCCCTAACAAAGAAGGAAAACAATTTTGGGTTCCTACCAGTTTTCCTTCTCAGGTGAAGGGACTGAAAATCCCCCACCCATCCCTTAGGTCTTAACAGCTGGGAGGGCCCAAAGGAGAATTATGCCCTAAAGTGGTACACTCGCTCTAATTTGTGCAAGGCTTGGGCTACCAGTGAAGACATGAAGCTGTCAGGGTTGGTATCCCCTCTTGACCACCAGCAGCTCTCCAGGATCTCAGGCCTACTGCTGGAGACTGAACCTGGGACCTTATGTGTGCAAAGCAGATGTTCCACCACTGAGCTTCATGCCCACCTCAAAGGGACCCCTCTCCTCAGCCTGGTGTATGTGTTGGTGGTGTGTTGATTAAACTGGAGGCAAGGCATAGGAACCTGCTTGTAGGATAGATCAGAGAAACAATTCCTTTCCCATTTTCCACTTTTTTTTGAGGGGGGGACAGGCTACCTGACCTTTCTTTTTGGTAGCTGTGGAGATGCTGGAGCAGAATTTGCTTTTTGTTCTCCCTCTGGGTAAAAAGTATTGCTTGAGAAAGCAATTACAAAAGTATTACATTTGAATCCTGCATCTGCAGTCCTAAGGAGATGAACAAAGCAGGAGTCAAGTTGCACCTTTAAGACCAATTTTTATTTAGTTAGAACGTAAGCTTTCGTGTGCTCTTAAGTACACTTCATCAGACAAGGAATCCAGCACAGTGAGCAAAGCCATACATAGCTGAGCAGAGTTACACCTAAGGAGAGTATACCCTTCTAAGCCTGTTGACTTCAGTGGATTTTGAAGGATGTAAATCTGTTTAGAACCGCATTGTCATTCTGGTGCTGATACTGCTAGTTCCCATTGTAGTCCAGTAGTCTTCTTGTGACTTGATTATAGCAGCTGTAGCACACACCTCCCTCCCTTCCTTGATGAAGTCTCTTGATGCCCCTGCTGGGGGCCAGTACAGGGAAGGAAAACTTATTGCTGCTGGAAGAATTGAGATCCTCCATGCACCAACCTACCCTGCAGTAGCAGGAATTCTGCTTCAGACTTACAGAGAAGTTATACTTCCAAGTTTTATGATAGGACTCTTATCTACCTGGTCTCCCCCCCCCCACATCATGAATCTAAGCTTGAAAGAGTCATGATAAACATCTTTTAGGGTTGCCAATCCCCAGGTGAGACCCGGAGATCTCCTACTGTTGGACTAAAGAGATCAGTTCCCCTGGTGAAAATGGCTGCTTCGGAAAGTGGACTCTGACATTGTACTTCACTGGGGTCCCTCCCTTCTCCAAATCCCACCCTCCCCAAGCTCCACACCCAAAATCTCAAGGTCTTTCTCCACTTAGAGCTGGCAACCTTACAGGGTGCCCCCAAAAGAAGGGTTCTTGGTTTAATTTGCATACATATTTATTTGTTTATTTGATTTATATTCTGCTTTTCCCTTAAATATAGGGCTAATATCTGAAAAAGTGACTGGTGATTCATTGAAGTTCATCAAACGTTAAGTCTTTAAGGTGCTGCTGAATTGAGGAAACAAATGTTTTCATGAAAAGGAAAAGTCTCATCACATTCTGGGAGGTCTTTTTGTGGTAACGGGCAGGAAGTGGAAGGGGGCGGGAACTGCTCTCAAGCAGCAGCCAGCTGTGGTGTTTCCATTTTTCTACATTTTTATTGCAAGGCGTGTACATGAATCCAAGCTGCAGGTACTTTTTGTTTTTAAACAGGGAAGGGAAAATTGTGTGAGTCTAGCAGGGCACAAGGGGCCATACAGGCAACCTAGTCCAAACCCCTGCTCAGTGTAGGATCACAGCATCCCTGACAAGTGTTTGTCCAGCTTTCTTTGGAAGTGACTATTGCATGGATCACTGTTGTCAAGTTGCAGGAGGAGAGGTAGGGAACCAACTGCCTGACCCAAACAAAGATGGCAAAAGGCCAATCTGGCAGTATATATCAGTATGGAAAGCATAGCATGTTGTGGCTAACAGTGTGATGCAGTGGTTAGCATATCAGACTAGTACTCAAGTGGCCCCTTAAACCTCTTTGGATGACCTTGGGGTCAATCTAACCTACCTCACAAGGTTGCTGTGAGAGTGAACCAGATATACTGCCCTGAGCTTCTTGGCAGAATGATGAGATAAATACACAGAAATACAAACAAAAAAATAAATATACCACACTATCCCATCCTCCAGGGGTATGAGAGAGCAGAAATTCTTCAAGAGCACGTCACAGACAGACACTATACTATGTCAAAAAAAGAAATATACTACACTATCCCATCCTCCAGGGATATGAGAGAGCAGAAATTCTTCAAGAGCACGTCACAGACAGACACTATACTATGTCAAACAAACCACAAGTCTAAAACAGAAGGGGGCCATGAATGTATTCAAAATTCAGCAAAAGATGACCTCTTACATCAGGGGTGTCAAATGTGCTGCCCTCAGGCCTAATTCAGCTCCCAGAAGACTCCAATCAGACCCAGCAGCAAATGGCTGTCTGCTTTATTCTCCTTTCTTTGGTCACCATTTTTGCATTTCTTCCTGCAATGCAGCCAAGCCAAGCAGCCTCTTGCTCTTTCCCTCTTCCCCCTTCCTTTTCCCCAAGGGAGGAGGAGCCTCAGCTAATGGAGGGGCTTGGCTCTGTAGTTCTGCTGTGTGATTGATAGAGCCTGGCTCTCTTAATTAAACAGTAGAGCTACAGAGCCTAGCTCTTCCATTGGCTGAGGCTCCTCCTCGGGGAAGAGGGAAAGAGCAGAAGCTGCTTGGCTTTGCTGCCTCAATCCTACTGGAGAAATGCAAAAAAATCCTTTAACACTGTTTCATTCAAGGTATGAGCTTTTTGCCTTGCTATTCTGTGCATGTGTATGTGTGTGTTTAGTTAAGCTCATTCTGTCAGGGCTCTCCTGGATGCAACTGAGTTCCCTTCTGCTTTTCACTGTATTCATGCCCTGATCCAGTCTTTCTCAATAGGAAAGTAACGGGAACTATTTAGATGAAGAATAACCACAATCCACAGTGAGGTGGATTAGGCTGAGAGTGTGTGTGTAGCACATTTCCTGTGTAAACTGGGGATTTTGAACCTAGACTTCCCAGATAGTAGGCTGATAGTGACCATTCTGTCCCTGTATTCTTGCACTGCCTCATAGGAGTTGCAGGTTTTTTTTTTGGAAGATAATAGTTTTATAATCACATAGCCCTCAGTTTATGTCCTGGTGCCTTCACATGTTCTTGACCAGCACACAAAGCAACTTACATTCAAAAACTCACAATGCCCAGTTAGTTCATGTTTTTCCCTGGGTCCTAAGGCACAGAGCTTTGCATATGACATTTCTGTAGTGAATGTCAATAAATCAAAACTAGGCTTGCAATTTACAGATACGCACCTTAACAGCATAGTCAAGATTGCTACTGCACAGACATTGTCTCCAGATTTTGATGCAATAATTCAGAGCAAAAGGTGTCAGTTATCAGAGACCGTTAAACAAAATGCTGCAAAAATGTTAATGTTTTAAGCAGGCTTTAAGTTTAAAAAAACCCCTTTAGTTGTGTTTGTGCCTTATAAAGTTTGTATCTCTGTTATCTGGCATTACGTTTTATGACACACATGGCCTGACCCAGCGAGGTCTCATTTATGTCAGATCTGATCCACATAATAAATGAGTTTGACACCCCTGCCCTACATCATACTCCGGAATTCAGAGACCAGACTTAAAGCTGACTTGCTGTCTGCATCTCAAAAAAGGCGGATGGGGAGAGGGGAACATCTCCTGGCTTCTCCACTAGAGGGAGGCAGGACAGCGTGGATTTAAGCCAGTGGAAGGCTCTCCACCAATATGAAGCAGTTTCAAAGTACTCTTGAAGTCAATTTGACAGGCAGGCAGTAACTCAGCGCAGCAGTTGCTTCACTGTTTCCTTCTGGACTCCTCTTACCCCCACATTTACCATCACTCAGTCTTCACTGTTGCACTCCGCAATTCTCAGAGTTTGGTATTACCTCCCTCTACCACTTCAGTCAGACGAGAGAATGATGAGGCTGGAGATGAATCCTCAACCCGGGAGATCCCCAAGTCCCACCTGGAGGTTGGCATCCCTACCTGGTGGCCATTTTGGTTCTAAGAACATAAGGGAAGCCATGTTGGATCAGGCCAAGAGCCCAGCCAGTCCAACACTTTGTCACACAGTGGCCAAAAAACCCCAGGCGCCATCAGGTCCACAGCGCAGGAGGCGGGTGAACAACGTCTTTTGCCGCCACAACGCAGGAGAGCGGCGCCCAGAAGCGAAGGAAGCCGTTGGCAACCGACGGCAGTTGGGACGGACTCCACTGCGCAGGCTCGGACGCCCGCGCTTGCGGCAGCGTCACGCCAGGGCCGGCTCTGATTGGCGGAAGAACGTTTTGGCGGGCTCGGCTCGGGTGCCTCAACCGCGAGGTCTCCGTCTCCTCGGAACGGTGTTTCGGCGCGGCTCCCGAGCGCTAGAAGGGCCAGCTCGGCTCGCATCGTCATCGATCACTCACAAAAAAGTGAGGGAGAGGGCGAGGCGGACGGGGGCGGCTTGGCAGATTAGGGGAGGACATGCTTCTCTCTCCGCAGGCTGCCCTTTAGGCCGCTCCGCGTCGCTCTCCCTCCTGCTCCTTGCCTGGACGTCTCTGCTTCTCTGTGCCTCCCTCCTTCCCTAGGGTGGGGCAGGAGATCCCCCGGTTTGGAGGCCCTCCTAGGGTTGCCAAGTCCAATTCAAGAAATATCTGGGGACTTTGGGGGTGGAGCCAGGAGCAAGGGTGTGACAAGCATAATTGAACTCCAAAGAGAGTTCTGGCCATCACATTTAAAGGGACCGCACACCTTTTCAATGCCTTCCTTCCATAGGAACTAATGAAAAATAGGGGCAACTTCTTTTGGGGCACATAGAATTGGACCCCCATCCAATCTTTTTGAAACTTGGAGGGTATTTTGGAGAGAGGCACCAGATGCTACGCTGTGAATTTGGGGACTCTACCTCAAAAGACAGCCTCCCCAGATACCCGTGGACCCATTCTCCATTATTTCCTATGGGAATACATCTCCATAGGGAATAATGGAGTGCCCAGCAGACATTCCCCTCCCCCCGCTTTCTGATGACCTGAAGCAGGGGGAGGGCCTCCAAACCTGGGGATCCCCTGCCCCCACTTGGGGATTGGCAACCCTAGGCCCTCCCCCCGCTTCAAGGTAATCAGAAAGCAGGGGGGGATAGGGTTGCCAAGTCCAATTCAACAAATATCTGGGGACTTTGGGGGTGGAGCCAGGAGCAAGGTTGTGCCAAGCATAATTGAGCTCCAAAGGGAATTCTGGTCATCACATTTAAAAAGGGACTGCACACTTTTTAAATGCCTTCCCTCCTTTGGAAATAATGCAGGATAGGGGCACTTTCTTTTTGGGTTCATAGAATTGGACCCCCAGGTCCAGTCTTTTTGAAACTGGGAGGGTATTTTGGGGAGAGGCACTAGATGCTATACTGAAAATTTGGTGTCTCTACCTCAAAAAACAGCCCTCTGCAGAGCCCCAGATATCTGCAGATCAGTTCTCCGTTATACCCTATGGGAATTGGTCTCCATAGGGAATAATGGAGTGCCCAGCAGACACTTCCCTCCCCCCGCTTTCTGATGACCCTGAAGCGGAGGGAGGGCCTTCAAACCGGGTGATTCCCCTGCCCCCTGGGAATTGGCAATCCTAGGGGGAAATGTCTGCTGGGCACTCCATTCTCTATAGAGACTGATTCCCATAATGGATAATTGATCCATGGGTATCTGGGGCTTGGGGAGCCCTGTTATTTTGAGGAAGAGGCACCAAATTTGCAGCATAGCATCCAGTGCCTCTCCATAAAGTACCAGCCAAGTTTCAAAAGGATTGGACCAAGAGGTCCAATTCTATGAGCCCCAAAAGAAGGTGCCCCATCCTTCATTATTTCCAATGGAGGCAAGGCATTTAAAAGGTGTGTAGTCCCCTTAAATGTGATGGCCAGAACTTCCTTTGAAGTTCAGTTGTGCTTGGCACAACCTTGCTCCCAGCGCCACCCCCAAAGTCCCCAGATATTTCTTGAATTGGAATTGGCAACCCCATTTCTGCCTCCATATGAGCTGGCCCGGAGGGAGCCCCTCTGCAGGACTGTGCTTCTCGAGAGGTGGTCCTGAAAGCAAGCCCCGTGGGGCGTAGTGAGGCTTCCTTGCTGAGTAGCAGCAATCCTCTGGGTTCTGCTCTGAGCCCAGGAGCCTTTTCCAAGGGAGGTGAAACGTCTTTCACTCCCCCATCCCATCCCACCCCTCACCAACACCTCAGTGGGAGAGCATCAGTTTAGTATGCAGAAAATCTCAGGTTCAGTCCCCAGCATCTCCAGTTAAAGGATCAGGTAGTAGGTGATGTGAGAGACCTCTACCTAACACCCTGGAGAGTTGCTATCAATGTTGTTTCTTTGGAAAAACTGTCTAGTGTTGCTGGGTTATGAGAAATCACAAATAACGTAAATATGGATGTTTCCGTAGATAAATTTTATTCCCAATCACATCGACTTCTACTTTAATTGTTCAGGAGGTGGAAAAGGGTTGATTGGTAACCCAGTCCTCTAATGTTTAGCATGCTTTAGGAAAATCAAAATTTAGGGAATCTAATAGTTGGTTATTAGGCATTTATGGTCCGTTTGTCTCATTAAACTATGTAGTGGTACAGGTTTGCTTGTGGTCAACTCGTCTCACTGAGCTATATGTATAGGAAATGAATTTTAATATATTTGTATTCTACTTGACTCACTGAGGTTTGTAAAATTAAAACAGGTGGAACGGAGAAGTGATGATGAAAATGCATGTTGTCTCTTACTTGTTAAGAGTGCTCAATATGTTCTACATTTATTTTTTTAATAAACCTGACATATTTTTGTGTGATACTGCATGTGACTTAATTATTTAGAAGTATAAGCATGGCAGTTCTGTACAGACAGATAATGGGCTGCTCTGCTGTGCTAAACTGTCCAATTAACAAAAAATTTGCCCCACCCCCAGCAAGAAATTCCTAGCTTCGGTCTCCAAGGCTGGACAATGTGGTGTACTGGAAAGAGCAAGAGGGCTGGTTCGAAATCCACGGATTCAATAACTGAGGTTAGTGAGTAAGAATCAGTCAAGAACACAAACAATCATTAGGCCATTCTGGAAACAGATGGCAGTGGGAAGCATCTGGGGGTTTGAGTGTCAGAGCAGGATCTGGGAATCACAGGCTGGAATCCCAATTCTGCCATGAAAGCTTGCAGTGTGACCTTGGGCCAGTCACTCTCTCAGCCTAATCTACCTCACAGGCAATGTTCTGTTTAAGTCATGGAGTCTTCTGAGCAAAAATTCTACTTTGTGAGCTACTGGCATTAAAGTTGTGAATTACTGCATAAACTAGTTTGCTCTGGGGCTTATGTTTCCTGAGCTAAGACAAATATGTGTGAGCCGGAGGCCAAAAATCTGTGAGCTCGCTCACACTAACTCAGCTTAGAGGAAACACTTCTCACAGGGTTGTTGCTTTGAGGAGAAAGAGGAGGGCAAATAGTGTCATAAGGCACTTAGGGTTCCCACTGCGAAGAAAAGCAGGATAGAACTCTAATGAATGAACCAGGTTTTGAAGTCCTATAAAGCCAGTATTTCTTGCCATTGTTCCCAGAAGATGTGCCACATTCCTTCCTTTGACAAATGTAAAAAGTCTATTATAAAGTGTAAGGGGCAACAGTGTTGCTGACTCCAAGTTAGGAAGTTCCTG
Source organism: Heteronotia binoei (assembly GCF_032191835.1). Taxonomy (NCBI): domain Eukaryota; kingdom Metazoa; phylum Chordata; class Lepidosauria; order Squamata; family Gekkonidae; genus Heteronotia; species Heteronotia binoei. Next base: position 30,202,427 of record NC_083241.1, read on the forward strand.
GAGATTTAGGGGGTAGAGTTTAAGGAGAGCAGGGTTGGGGGAGGTATAATGCCATAGAGCAGGGGTGGCCAACGGTAGCTCTCCAGATGTTTTTTTTTTGCCTACAACTCCCATCAACCCCAGCCATTGGCCATGCTGGCTGGGGCTGATGGGAGTTGTAGGCATCTGGAGAGCTACCGTTGGCCACCCCTGCCATAGAGTCCACTCTTCAAAGCATCAGTTTTTTTTTTAAAGGGGAACTGGTTTCTATAGTCTGGAGGTAAGCTGTAATCCTAGGAGTTCCCCAGGCTCCACCTAGAGGCTGGCATCCCTATTTGTCCTTCTGATGGGAGCCAGTTACTGTACAGTGACATGGAGCTATAGCACCACCTTTATAATGTTTTGAGATGTGTGCCTCAAGGCAAGAATGGAAACCACATTCCCATGCTTTTTCTTCCGGCAGGATGATATAACTCCATCCTCTTCTACCAGCAGAGATCCTTCTAGTTCCTCAGTAACTTCTGGCACCGAAGAAGAACCAAGCCCAGTCTTCCAAAGCTCATCTGAGACAAAATGGGAGGTAGATACGGAAGATTACACTAAGGAGCTCACCTGCATGCTGTGCCTGGAATTCTTCCGAGAGCCCATGATCCTGCCGTGCAGCCACAACTTCTGCAAATCGTGCATCGAGAACATATGGCTTAAAAGGGGGGCCTTCACCTGCCCAGAATGCCGAACGAAGCATTTGGAGAAAAAGTACATCGAGAACCCCGTGCTGCAGAAGATGGTGGAGAAGAAGCTCAAGAGCTATCATGTGGGGAGCACCCAGCAGAAGTGCTTGGAGCACAACGAACCAGTGACGCTTTACTGGAAGACACAGAAGAAACTTGCCTGCTTCAGCTGCAGAGAAGATCAGAAGCCCCAAGACCAAAGCACCCAGTTCCTCCTCATCCCAGACGCTGTGCAGATCTATACGGTAACTAGTAACACAAAGGGCAGCTCAGATACTTGGAGTGGATCCAGGCCAGAGTAGCAGTTTCCACCAATTCCTCTGTTGCTCTTTGCCCACCTCATCTGTCATTCCCCAGGGTCTCCTATCCCCCCAGCAGCAGCATTTTGTGGTGATCAGTGGGCTTCAGTGCAAGGCTGGCATCAGCTTACCCTGAGGTGGGGCAGCTGCCAGGGTCCAGGAGTTCTGGTGGGGATCCCTGTTGCTAACCCCCACCCATATGCCTCTTTTGCTTCCAACGGCCCAGGATTATAAGGAAGGGCGTGTGGGTGGTGCTTGGTGGTAGCACCCCTGATGGCAGTGTCAGGCAGTGCAGGCAGGCAACTGAGCATGGGCACTGGGAAGTCTTGCAAGTAGGAGGATGCACAGGCAGGTGAGAGGCATACTGGTGTGGGGGTCATGAGGCCCTGATAGTGGGCAGATGGAGCCCCTCCAACACCTGGAACCAGCCCTGCTTCAGTGGAAGAGGGAATGCGGGAAAGTTCCATTGTGCCCTGTTCATTTTTAACTGAATTAATGGGCTCTGTGAGCTTTTTTTTTTTGTGGTAGTGCTCATCAGTAATGTGTAGTGATACCTTTCTGGGTAGCTGTCCCAAGTAAAATCTTAGCATTTGGAGAAATTGCAGCCTTTCCTAGCGTAGATCACAATTTACCCTCAGCTCAGTCCAGAGAGGCCACTTCTACTGACTTGTCCATTGCCAAGCGTTAAGCCTCACAAATGGCTGAGCAGATGCTTGGATTGTATTTTGTAGGCCTGCCAATGTACATTGTGTTTCCAAGCACAGGGCAAGATCCCACTCCTTGTACACAGGAATACAGATGAAAAGTCTCCAGGTGTTGGTCTCTTTTGAAAGTACCAAGTGGGGTGCAAACCCTCTATTGCAATATTTCACAGGTGCAAATGTCTGCCCTCTCATGGGAACTTACCAGAATAACCCTTGTGGCATTCTCTCTGCAGGGAAAACTGATCACCAAGAGAATTCAGCTGCGGTCCATCTTAGTGGAGCTAGAGTTGTTGAAGAACACTCAGGAAGAGAAGATTTCTAACCATAAAGTGGGTAACATCAATACAGGAGCTCATGTCACTTTTGAATCAATATGATAAAAAGATCACTGCTTTTAGTCTGTTTTCAGAGTCTCGATATACCTAAATCACATACAAAGCACATAGCAAATTTTGCCGTCTTAGAATGCCTACAAGAGCCCCGTGGCGCAGAGTGGTAAAGCTGCAGTACTGCAGTCGGAGCCCTCTGCTCACGACCTGAGTTCAATCCCAGCAGAATCTGGTTCAGGTAGCCGACTCTGACTCAGCCTTCCATCCTTCCGAGGTCAGTCAAATGAGTACCCAGCTTGCTGGGGCGAAAGTGTAGATGACTGGGGAAGGCAATGGGAAACCACCCCGTAAAAAGTCTGCTGTGAAAACGTGAAAGCAAAGTCACCCCAGAGTCGGAAATGACTGGTGCTTGCACAGGGGACTACCTTTGCCTTTAGAATGCCTACAAGACAGGTAACATTGTTTATTAAAAAGGAAAGATGTGTGTTGCTCTGTTCACTAAATATACAGGTCCGTCTCTCCCGCTAGGCAAACTAGGCGGTTGCCTAGGGCGCTGGGAGGGTGGGGGCAGCAAATTGGGCTCCCCCACCCCCCCTCCCGGTGCCCCAGGCAAGCATCTAGTTTGCCTGCCTGCCTCCCCCGCTGCTACTGCCGCCCGCCACCATCGCTGCCACCGCCCGCCCCTCCATTCCCTTTGCCTCCCCTGCGGCTCTGCGCCTACCCCCGCCCTCCCAGCCGCGCCTCCTCCCTCCCTTCGGAGTTCGGACCCTTTCCCCCCTCCCTGTGTCATTTTCAATGCTGGAACCGGCTCTTTAAAGCCCCCCGCCCCACCTGGAGGGTTCTCCTGGATGGGAGAGAGGAGTCAGTAGCAGCGGGGGTCGCCCTTTCAGCACGCTCTTCCTCAGAGCCGGTGAGTGCGCCCCGCCCCCGCGGCGCGGTTTTAGCCGCGTTTCGAGTGTTCAGCCGGGGAGGGGGGGATTTAAAGAGCCGGAATGCAGCGCTAGAGCTGGTTCCTGCGTTGAAAATGACATGGGGGGGGGGAAGGGTCTGAAGGGAGGGAGGAGGAGGCGCGAGGGGGGAGGAGCGGGGGAGCTGGGAGAGGTGCCAGGCAGCAAGTCTGCCTAGCGTTGAAAATGACAGGGGGGGGAAGGGTCCGAAGGGAGGGAGGAGGAGGCACGAGGGGGGAGGAGCGGGGGAGCTGGGAGGGGTGCCAGGCAGCAAGTCTGCCTAGGGCGCCATGGGGTGTCGGGCCACCCCTGTAAATATATTTCATGCCTAATAAGTTTTCTAATGTGCTTTTCCAGGAGAACAAGTTGCAGCTTCAGTACCACGTCTCCTTGGAATTCCTAAAACTGCACCAGTTTCTTCACAGCAAGGAGAAAAAGCTCATCCAGCAGTTAAAGGAAGAGGATGAAGTCCTTGTCCATGAAATGGAGGCAAATTTAAACCTACTCCAGGACCGATCTCAGAATGCTAAGAATACCCTGGGGCACATTCAGACCCGGTTGTACCAGCAGAATTCTGCTGACTTCCTAAAAGTAAGGAACCCGGACTTGACAGCACGCTTTTGTCTCAAGTATTGTTCCTTGGAGTGTTCACAGACTGTCCAAGCAAACTATAAAGGGGGGGATACAGTTGCCTCTTTCAGTGGCTGTTTGCCAAACAGAACCTCCTTGTCTGGAGGCAGTGTACCACTGAATAGCAGTCGCTGTTGGCTGGGAGAGGACAACAACAGGGAAGGCCATTTACCTTCATTTTGGGTTTTGAGGAACCACTGCATTTTTTTGCACTCTAAAAACCAGCCACTTTGTTTGCTGAGTTACGCACACAATATGCTTTAAAGAATGTCAGTTAGTGAACAGGTTTCTTTCCCCTCTCTCCTTTTTGTCTTACAGGAAATAGAAGTCTTTGTGGATTGGTAAGTGCATGTCTATAGCGGGTGTTTTAAATGATCATATTCTACCCTTACGTTGCTTTAATGCCATTTATACCTTTGTGCTCACCCACTTCTTCAACTGATGAGAAGTTCAAAAAGCTAAGACTTATTTGGATGGCTTCCCCCTTCCATCAGATCCCTACAGAGAGACTGCACCGATTGCTTCTGCCAACACTCACAGCAATGACTGATGGCTTCTTGGTTAAAGCCATTCAGTCAGGTTAAGGGTGTGATATCTCTAGCAATTAATTGGCACTGCTGAGCGTTATGATTCCAGTCAGATAGCTTTGTTCAGATGTTTGGTTCTGCCAGTCCACCCCCACTGGATATGTCCATTTCTCTCTTTTGACTATTCCCATTACAGACTCAACCTGCTGTTTATTCACACATTCAAGCACTGGCCTCTTCTCTTCAGACCTCACAGAGAAAGAGCTCACCTTTTCCTAGCTGTCCCATGGATATTTAACACAGCTATCAGGGGATTGCTTCCTAACATTCACCTAGAATCATAGAGTTGGAAGGGATCTCCAGTGTCATCTAGTCCAACCCCCTGCACAATGCAGGAAACTCACAATATCTCCCCCGAAATTCACAGGATCTTCATTGCTGTCAGATGGCCATCTAGCCTCTGTTTAAAAACCTCCAAGGAAGGAGGGCCCACCACCTCCTGAGGAAGCCTGTTCCACTGAGGAACCACTCTAAGTTCTTCCTAATACTTTTGATTTTATTTCAACCCATTGGTTCTGGTCCTACCTTCTGGGGCCACAGAAAACAATTCCACACCATCCTCTATATGACAGTCCTTCAAGTACTTGAAGATGGCGATCATATCACCTTTCAGCCGCCTCTTCTCCAGGCTAAACATGCCCAGCTCCTTCAACTTTCTTCATAAGACGGTCTCCAGACCTCTCACCATCTTCGTCGCCCTCCTCTGGACCCATTCCAGCTTGTCTTAAAATGTGGTGCCCAAAACTGAACACAATACTCCAGGTGAGGTCTTATTAGAGCAGAGTAAAGCGATATCATCACTTCATGTGATCTGGACACTATAACTTCTGTTGATACAGCCCAAAATTGCATTTGCCTTTTTAGCCACAACATCACACTCTTGACTCATGTTCAGCGTATGATCCACTAAGACCCCTAGATCCTTTTCGCACATACTACTGCCAAGACAAGTCTCCCCCATCCTATAACCATGCATTGGATTTTTCCTATCTAAATGCAGAATTTACAATTATTCCTGTTAAAATTCATTTTATTGATTTTAGCCCAGTTTTCCAGCCTGTCAAGGTCATCTTGTATCCTGTTTCTGACTTCTGCTGACAAAAAATCACTGTTCGTTTATTATCAGTCTCTGCTTCTATACACAGACAAGAAACCCATTCAAAATACAGACAGCAATTTCACAACACTCTGGTGCATACTTGAATGACATAAATTTCCCTTTAAGTAATAATATTTGAATCACTGCCATGAGTATTTTCTAGAGAACAACCCCCTTCCCCCACCCGGCACTATCACATCTTGCTAATGGTAGCATGCATTAATGGTCTGCACAGGGTGGAGAAGAAAACAGAACACTTCTCTCTGAGCCAGCTGGTCTTGAGATTTCTGGACCCAGGGGAGTATAAAGGGCCAATGCAATACATGGTGTGGAAGGAAATGAAGTCCATCCTTAACCCAGGTAAGGATCCTGGATATCCATAGTTAATCAAGCCATAGTGGATTAAAGGCAAAGTCATGTTATATAAGACGGGTGGGGAACATCCATCCCGAGGGCCATTTATGACTCTCAAGATCACTTGGTCTGGCCCTCGAGGATTGTTGGGCTGAGCCAAGCCATGTGTTGGCCTCTACAAAAAAAAAGCCCTGGACCTAGGCATTTGCCTAGGGTGGTGGGCTAGGGATGTGTGTGCCAAATTAGACTCTCCCCACAAGATTTCAAATAGAAAAACGATTATTGTATTAATTTTGCCGGCCTGAATCATTCTCCCTCGGTGGAGCACTTTTTAAAGTTGATGATTTTGTATGGCCCGTGAATGATGTTATAAATATCCAAATGGCCCTTGGCAGAAAAAAGGTTCCCCACCCCTGCTATAAGAAGTGTGCATGTAGATGAAAGCTTATACCCAGAATTAAACTTTGTTGGTCTTAAAGGTGCCACTTGACTTAAACTTTGATCTATTGCTTCAGACCAACACAGCCACCCACCTAAATCTATCTACCGGGATTCTTCCTGTTCATTAAGAAAACTGAATTTCAATCAACCCCACTCATTTAACTTTGAAAAGGAAGCTTCGGAGGAAAGATACCTGTGCTTTTTGGAGCAGTCGTTCTATTTGAGCAATAAGTTTGTTACTTGAAATATTTGTGTTTGTATTACGGAGAAGAAAGCTTTCTTTCTGTTAAAGGAAATAAGGAGGCACCCAAATCAATGAGTGCTAATTTTAGAGAGTGACAGCCAGTCTTGGTGAGATGTTGGGAGATCTGCAAATTGATCTCAAGAATTGATCCCGGTAGATAGATTCAGGTGGTAGCTGTGTTGGTCTGAAGCAACAGATCAAAGTTTAAGTCAAGTGGCACCTTTTTGGATGGATGGCAGGTGGTGAGCTTAAGCCAGTAAAGAAATATAATTTAATCTACATTAATTATTATGTCTTGCATTTTAAACCATTTATGTGGAACTCACTGTAACATACATAGCTCTCCCCTGCTCCATTTTATCCTCACAACAACCCTGTGAGGTAGGTTAGGCTGAGAGTAACTAGCCCTAGGTCTCAGTGTTCCCTCTAAGCTTCAGAGTCTTGTGAGCTACAATTCCACTTTTGAGCTACTGGAATGAAAATTGTGAGCTACTTCACAAATTATTGTGCTCTGGGGCCATTTTTCATGAGCTAAGACAAAAATGTGTGAGCTGGAGGCTAAAAATCTGTGAGCTAGCTCATGCTAACTCAGCTTAGAGGGAGCACTGGTCTCACTGTAAGTTTTTTGGCTGAGTGGGATTTGAATCCATGTCTCCCTAGTCCTAGTCTACACTTTAACCAATGCTCCAATGCTCAACAGAGGCTTGGTATACCATGTTTGTGCAGAGGCCCTTTTCAACAAGTCCTGATTCACACTTTTACAGTTGCTTTCCTATGCTTTAATCCAAGTGTTCCCAACATTTTCTTGCCTATGAGCACCTTTGGAATTCTGATATAGGGTGGTAGGCGCAACCACACAGTGGCTGCCAGAGGAGGCGAAAACGAGACACCTCAAGGAAGCCAAAGTAAAGTGGAGAAGCAAGATTATTTTTTTAAAACACACTGGGAAAGGAGCGAAAGGCATCCCTGTGGTGGCAGGTGCCACTAAAACAATGTTCTTTTAATCTGCCCAGCCAATTGGATTTCTGGTGTCCAGTCAGAAGCACTGCTGGTAGGGTTGCCAAGTCCAATTCAAGAAATATGGGGACTTTGGGGGTGAAGAAATATGGGGACTTTGGGGGTGAAGCCAGGAGACTTTGGGGGTGGAGCCAGGAGACATTAGGGGTGGAGCCAAGGTCAAGGCTGTGACAAGCATAATTGAACTCCAAAGGGAGTTTGGGCCATCGCATTTAAAGGGACGGCACACCTTTTCAATTCCTTCCTTCCATAGGAAATAATGAAGCATCTTCTTTTGGGGCTCATAGAATTGGACCCCTGGTCCAATCTTTTTGAAACTTGGGGGGTATTTTGGGGAGAGGCACTAGATGCTATACTGAAAATTTGGTGCCTCTACCCCAAAAAACAGCCCCCCCAGATACCCGCGGATCAATTCTCCATGATTTTCTATGGGAATAAATCTCCTTAGGGAATAACAGAGTTCCCAGAAGACATTTCCCTTCCCTCCCTCCTCCCCCGCTTTCTGATGACCCTGAAGCGGGAGGAGGGCCTCCAAACTGGGGGATCCCCTGCCCCCACCTGGGGATTGGCAACCCTACCTGCTGGGCATGTGTCCAACCTGGCCCTATCCATTTTCTAAAAACACATAGAGGGCACCAGGAAAGGTTTTGGCAGGCACAGTAGCACCCACAAGCACCATGTTGGGGATCCCTTATTTTTTTGTCTTCTTTTTTAACCAGATATTTCTGTCTTGGCTCTCGACCCTGCGACGGCACACCCAAACCTGGTTCTTTCTGAAGGCCTGACTTGCGTAAGACACGACGATTCAAAGCAATCGCTGCCAGACACCCCCGAGAGATTTGACTGCAGCGTTTCCATCCTGGGATCAAAAGGGTTTGCTTCTGGGAAGCACTACTGGGAGGTGAAGGTGGAGAAGAAGACCAAGTGGACTCTGGGAGTCGTCAAAGAGAGCATTAACCGTAAAGGCAACTATTCCTTGTCACCTAAAGCCGGCCACTGGCTTATCAAGCTAAGGTACAAGGACAAGTTAAAGGCTGTGGATGTGCCTCCCCACTGCCTCACCCTGTCTGGCACACTTTCTCGAATTGGGGTGTACCTGGATTATGAGGGAGGTCAGGTGTCCTTTTACGATGCAGAAAATCTGACTCACATCTACACTTTCATGGACACTTTTGCGGAGAAGCTTTACCCTTACTTCTGTCCGTGTCTGAACGACTCTGGGGAAAACAAAGCTCCGCTGAGAATTGTGACTTTTAGCATGTAAATGGGCTGTGATCAAGCTTCTTTAAATTTTTAAACTTTATCAGATCTTAAAAATGTTTAAACTTTATCAGATCTTAAAAATGTTGAATTACAGTTAACAGTATTGTATTTACACCCTACTATAGTAAAAAGATATATTTGTAGCAAATGCAAGAAATGTTATGAATAACAGCAATTAAGGTGGTTATTTTAAAAAAAATTACATGTTTGTTGTTGGTGACTCCTAGTGGCTACAGTTATGATAAAATGTAAGTTAAAATAAAGCCAGAAAATAAGAGACAACAATTTGAGTCTTAAAAAATACATTAAATTTCATCAGATTTGTTCCAATATAACAAAATACACATCATGCGTTCTTGTCTATTAAAAGTTTTTTTTTTTTAATGACAGAAGTTCAGATATTTTACTAATTGGGCTATCTGGATTTTACCACCTAGGACACTGAAAATGCCTCACTTTTAAAACAGTAATCCTCAGTAACTTCTAAAATAAAGTATGGGATTATAAACATCTCTTAATGGGATAAACACTTGTTTTCTTCTGAAATCAGGCTGCCTTTATAGCACTCATAATTGATAGGCTCCTCTTTATTTGGCCAGTAAACAAATTCATCTGCAGCCATATTTTAACTATCTGGAAGCATTACAAAGATCTGAGCATTGTGGTCCCATCTCATTCTCTGGAAATTTTTGACAGTATGTAGAACAGGATGCTGAATAGCAGTTATTCGTTGCTTTGATGATAACCAGCACAATATCAGCAACTTGCATTTCTCCTTGATGCTAACCAGGAGGATAGTTCAGATTTTATTTCGCCAAAAAAAAGCAATCCAGTCCCCTGAATCACCTGGTACCAGGAATACTATTGGTTCTTTGTGAAGACTTGCTGTATTTGGCTAGTGTCATCAGTGGTCTGCTGATGCTCTGTCTTTTGGGAGATGTTTTTTGTCAAAGAAGAAAAGCAAGTTTGAGCCATTCTTTTTACTGTTCTTGTGTCATTGACCATTCTCCTAGTTGGGCTGTGATAGGGGCCGGTTTTGATTTTATTGCTTCTTTTTCAGTTTTATGAGGCAGTTCATGGAGTAGTCTTGAAGATCTTGAAACATTATTAAGCATTGTATTAAGAGAAACTATTCTGAAGCCATCACCAGTAAATATCCCATTTTCTCTTTTTTCATATTAATGGGCAGATAGTCTCATCAATAAAGACTCTGGTGACTGTTATTCCAAACCAGAGTTTGAGTCCAGTGGCACTTTTATGACCAACAAAGTTTTATTCATGATATAAGCTTTCTTGCATAAGTACGCTTATATCACAAATAAAACGGTCTTAAAGGTGCCACTGGACTCAAACGTCATCCTGTTATTCCAAACTGCGTGAGAAATTTACACATTGTTAATAACATCTGTGGAATGGTTGGTTGGAATAAGGTGAGAAGCAGTCTCACTCCTGACTGCAAATTTGCCAGCTTTTCAACATTGATAAGATTTATAAGGAAACTGTTCTCAAAATTGAATATTTGATATTGTGCCTGTTTTGCCAGTGACCATAGTTTAGGTCATTTTCTAGGACATATATTGCTATCTGGTTGTTTTGCAATTGATATGTCATTTCACAGGTAGACATCTGCTTAAGTTTCTTCTAATCTATAGGCTTAGTAGACTGCAACCTCTGAATCATTGGCTATATTACCCTATAAGCCTTTTGAAGAGGCAGAACTTAGAGCCTCCTGAATAGGAGCTTTGGGACATTGATTGAGCTGTTTTAGTTGTGCCAAAATGTAGTTCAGTTGTTGAAAGATCTCATTTACTGTTTGTGAAGTCAGTAAACTGATCTCTAACGAATTTCAGCAAATAGTCTTTTAAATGGTCTAAGTCCAGTTTATGTTTCTCATTGTTGCCCTGTTGGGCTAGTTTTTCCTCCATCAAATAGTTTTAAGAGAGTTGTCCCTGAAGATGGTTATCTAAAGAAGACTAAGTTGTTAGGTCTTGTTCTATATCTGTTTCTAAGGCTTCATGCCTTTTTGGTGAGTAAAAGATAGGCCAATCATTTTCAATGCCCCTTGGAAAAGGAGGGTCATCAGTTTTAATTTGTTCTGCATACTTGGTCTGTCCTGGGTCCCCCCCCTCCCTTTTAAATGGATGCATACAGCTTGTGATTGGAATTTGTCCTCCATTTTCCCCCCTTGTTCTTATAAGGACTCATAACTTGCAGCTTGTTATCTATAAACAGTCTAATAACTTTTTGGCATTCCCAAATTTTTAAAAAGCTAAAGCTTTCATACATCTTTTGTTTTGCTTTGATCAAATCCAAGAAATGAACAGTTATCTCAGTTTTACATTTATGTTGGTCAGCACCTGAGGGGCAAATATTTATGTATGTTCTTTGTCTTATCCCACTTTTATATTAAATAAAGGATTGATTTGGATTTATTTATTGTTGTGCATTCTTTAAATGAAGTCCTAAATTTCACCATCACCCTGTATGTACAGAGACAGAGAGACAAATGTGTACATAGATACGTGCATATGTAGCTAGATTAGCAGTCAGACAGACCAATGTACACACAGATAGACTGACAGACAGATAAGTCACACTGCACTGTCATAAACTAACTCGGGTGGCCAAACTTGCTTAACATAAGAACTACAGAGAATAAATGTCAGAGGTCTGAGAGCCACAAGACAGGAAAGAAAGGTGGGGGAAAAGCAAATAGAGGGGGGAAAGAAAGCAACTTTAAATATATTCTCCAAGCTTTTGGCTGGCTTGACTTGAAAAGTTATTTGAAGAAATAAAAGCCTGCTCCAAGCTGGCCAATGGGGTGGTGGCTTCAAGAGCCACACATTATGTGGGGAAAAGTCACGTGGCTCCCGAGCTGCAGTTTGGCCACCCCTGCACTAACTAAGCAGGCCAAAAACCCCACAGGGCCTGTCTGGGAGACCTTTTGGCCTCCACATAGAGGACTGCCAACATTTCAAACTGTCCCCATAGCCGTCCCTTTCCCAACAGCTTGATGTTGAGAACCAGAGGAGTGTAGTGGCTAAAAGTGTCAGGCTAGGGTCTGAGAGACCCAGGTTTGAATCCCCACTTGTGCCTTGGAAGCTCACTGGGTGACCTTGGGCCAGTCATGTGCTCTCTGCCTGAGCTACCTCACAGAGTTGTAGGACAAAATAAAGGTGAAGAGGAGGGTGTCAGCTGCTTTGGGTCCCCGCTGCAGGGAATGGCAGGGTAGAAATAAAGTAAAATAAATAGTTCACACTTGGCAGGTATCCAGGCCATCAAGCCGAACCTTTAACTCATTGCCATGAAAAGCTTCACTGTCAGATCCAAAAGCCTGGGAATAGGTCAGGCCATTTTCTTCCTCGCCAGCTCCAGGTTGGGAAATATCTGGAGACTTTGGGGTGAAGCCTGAGAAGGGTGGGGTTGGGAGGAGGGAGGGACTTCAATGAGGTATAATGCCATAAAGTCCATCTTCCAAAGAGGCCATTTTCTCCAGGTGAACTGATCTCTGTTGCCTGGAGATCAGTTGTAATCATCTCCAGCCACCACCTGGAGCTTGGCAACCTTAGAAATGCTTGTGTTTTGTGTGGGAAATATTGCCTTTGACTTCATTGTGTACTATCAGTGTAAGTAAAGCAGTGATGGTCACACATGAGGGGAGGGAAAGGCTCCATGTGAGAAAGTGGGTGGAGCGATGCCCCTCCAAAGAAAAGGCGGGAAAACAGAGGCATCCTCAGAGCAAAATGTTCACTGGCCGCCAGGCCTGGTTCTCCCAAAGCGTCGCTCGAGAGCTCTGTGACCTTTGGGGTGAGGGAAGCCAGGCCGCTGAGGAAGGGAGCTGCAGATTTCCCTCAGCAAGACTGACCCCAGTGTTTGCGGGGGCACTGGGAGAGAGAAATGGAGGGGGAAACACTGTTATTTCTCATATAACCGCTTTTATATACATGCATATATAGAGAGGGGGGGGGGGCTATTCAAGGCAAAAAAAACAGAGTTAATGCACTAGAGTTAAAGCACATGATTGGCATGACATTTCAGATTATTAGTACAATGTTCAAGTAATGAAGCAAAGAATTCCTGAAAAGATTAGTAGAATAGTAATACATAATATTATAGAAATACTAGTATATATTATGGAAAGCATATATTTTTGGTCTGCCAGCAGGCTGTAGTTAACAGTGTTGTGTAGTGGTTAGTGTGTCAGGCTAGTACTGGAGAGGCCCCTTGAAGCTCACTGGATGACCTTGGGGCCAGTCATAGTCTAACCTACCTGACAAGGTTATTATGAAGGTAAAACAGTATGGTGCCAGATATTCTGCTCTGAGCCTCTTGGCAGAATGGTGAGAGAAAAATGAGAGAGTTGAAAATAAGGTGTTGCAATACAATTTAGTTAAACCTCCATTACTTCTGGAAAGAACAATGTAGAGCAAACAATCTTTAAATCCTGGTCAGCAGCTAGTTTTATCGGAGGGCCACTCTTCCATCCAACAAAGCCAGCTGTGTGCATATCCTTTTGCCACAGGTGACTGGGGAAGGCAATGGCAAACCATGGCGTGAAACGAAAACGTCATGATGTGATGTCACCCCATGGGTCAGTAATTACTCGGTGCTTGCACAGGGGACTACCTTTACCTTTTACCTTTAAAATCAGAATAAATAGTAAAAACTAGATGGCTTTCTTAGGTGGCTTTCTAATGCTGCTAACATTACAACTGGCCTTTGTAATGATACCTTAAGCAACAAATCAGTGTACAGCTTTTAGTAGAGGTGAATGTTTATCATTATACAGTAAGAAATTTCAACTGCAGATTACTGTAGTTCACCCACAACAAGAAGTCAGGCTGTTTCTTTTTCTGGTCAGTAGAAGAAGATACAGGATTTATATCCCACCCTCCACTCTGAGTCTCAGAGCAGCTTACAATCTCCTTTACACTTTCCTCTTCCACAACTGACACCCTGTGAGGTAGATGGAGCTGAGAGAGCTCTCACGGAAACTGCAGTTTCAAGGACAGCTCTGCGAGAGTTATGGCTGACCCAAGGCCATTCCATCAGCTGCAAGTGGAGCAGTAGGGAATCAAACCCGGTTCTCCCAGATAAGAGTACACACACTTAATCACTCCACCAAACTGATTCTGGTAACCCTAGATTTGAATGATGACACAGGCTGAATTCAGATGTCATGAACAAACCGGCCTTCAGTGAATTCCAATTTGAGTTGACATCCAAGTAAGGATGCCTTAACAAAGGATTATTTCCATCCAGTAACTGAGATTCTTAAACTGGACTGGCTGCCTCAGCCACCTCCAAATTATTTTAGATAGACAAAGTACCTCATACGGTTGTTGTGAGGAGAAAATGGTCCTTGCTGGGGAGACGAGTGGAGTATAAATGAAGTAGGTGAGCAAATAAAGTAAGATTAACATCAAATCTAGTGTCACGTTTGCAGATACAATAGGAAGTTACAGATGTATAAATCTCTATAGCAGAAATCACTGGAAATACTTCTTTAAAACTAGCTTAATTTCCTATGCAGATACTGCCTCCTTCTGGATAGAGTGGATCTTACAATGTCTATTTTTGTAACTTCAGGATAGGAGTGGCCAAACTGCAGCTCGGGAGCCACATGTGGCTCTTTCACACATATTGTGTGGCTCTCAAAGACCCCACTACCCCATTGACCAGCTTGGAGAAGGTATTTGTTTCTTCAAATAACTTCTCAAGCCAAGTCAGCCAGCAGCTTGGAGAATACATTTAAAGTTGCTTTCTTTCCATCTCTCTCTCCATCTCCTCTCCTCCATCTATTTGCCTGCTTGCCTGCCTGCCTGCGTTCCTTCCTTCCTTCCTGTCAGGCGGCTCTCAAGCATTTGATGTTCCTGTCTTGCAGCTCTCAGGCATCTGATGTTTATTCTATGTGACTCTTATGTTAAGCAAGTTTGGCCTCCCCTGGGCTAGACTGTGTGAGTGCATGTAAAGTGCTATTAAGTCACAGCTGACTTATAGCAACCCTATAGGGTTTTCAATGGAGACTGTGGCATTTCCCCCCAGTTGCCGAAGGAGGAGTGATCACAAACCACAAGGATGCCGATTACCTATTCAGCAGTGATGCTTCCCACCCTGATACAAAAAGGTATGTTTTACCCTGCCTGTTTAGTTCAGCTTTTATCAATATATTCTTTCTTCCCACCAGAAGAAGGAAAAAATTCCACAGATAAATATCAATCCAGCCAGGGAAAGCAACCTGTGATAATGTTTTTGTTAAACTGAAACATGAGGAAAAGACTGTCCAAAGTCCAGTGTTTACAAGATAAAACAGACTCGTAATCAGGGCTTTTTCTGAGCAGGAACACACAGGAACGCCGTTCTGACTGGCGTAGTGTTAGGGGGCCTGGCCTAATACGTAAATTAGTTCCTGCTGGGCTTTTTCTAAAAAAAAGCCCCATGTAAAACAGTGGTGATGTCAGGGGGTGTAGCCTAATGTGCAAATGAGTTCCTGCTGGGCTTTTTGTACCAAAAAAAGTCCTGCTTGTAATCATGTAGGTAACCTGTAAAAGGAAAGGGCAAAGTTCATGTTCTCTCATAAGGCTAGCATGGGAATTCATCAAATTCATTCTGTTTTAACGAAATACTTCTGCAAGCAAATATATATATATATTTAAAATGCTTTGCATATAGAAAATAAAAAGATAAGATTTCTAGTTTAGCTTTCTTTCTCACATGCAAGTTTCCTATTAGATTCCTTCCTTCCTTCCTTCCTTCCTTCCTTCCTTCCTTCCTTCCTGCAGCTCTCAAGCATTTGATGTTCCTGTCTTGCAGCTCTCAGGCATCTGATGTTTATTCTATGTGGCTCTTATGCTAAACAAGTTTGGCCTCCCCTGTTCCAAGGCATCCATTTTGTCCAGGAGAAATGATCTCTATAACCTGGAGATCAATTGTAATTCTGGGAGATTGCCAAACCATAGGCAGGCACCTGTGTTGGAAGTCAAGTGCTTGTATGTTAATTTAAAACAACAATGGAAAAAACTGCATTAAGTTGTTTTCGCTTTGTTCTTAAAATTATATTTCTCCCCTTCTTCCTTCTCCAGAATACACGAGAGCTTAGATTATCTAGAAGACAGAATTGAAGTTTTTCATTCCTGTTACCTCAGTTCAAGTGTCAACTCTGAAATTAAAACCACAGTGCCGCTGGGCCACTTCCTCCTCCCACCTGCCTGCTTACAAGAAGGTTAGCATGGGGTGGGGGTATCTCTCTCTGTGTGGAAATTAATAGTCTAAAAAGTTACGTGCTGTCAGTGGTTCAATATACCCAAGGGCCTAAAGATTTTTTCTGTGATGTGGTATATGGAAGATTTTACTTGGAAACATGTACGCTGTGAGAAAATATAGATGTAACTGCACTGTCATCATACCTACCAATGGGAGCTAATAAATTAGGAACTGGAAGAAAAAGATTTATTTTTAACGCTGTCTACAGTGTAACTGCTAATTTTTTCTTGAAGGGGAGGGGGGACAGTGTAAAATACCACTAATTAATGTTTTTACATTCGATACAGAAATTAGAGCGAAAATTGGCAGTTTTATATGGGAGCAAATAGCTGAACCTCTGAGGCTTCAGGTAAGCAGAATACTTTGCATGTAAGCCGTTTTTAAATGTGCACTTTAAGATTTTCTCTATTTTGGTTTGTTAATTCTACCATTTGGATTTTGATGTTTGTGTATGCAATTTGGAAGACTGCCTGATTTGAAATCATTATGATTGCATTTTCTTCCTTTCTTTCCTTACAGATATAATTGTGGAGCAAGAGTTCCCCCCAGTCTCTTTGAGACTGTGGGCATCTTTGAAATTCTGACCTTGGTGGGGGGTGCAACTCTAAAAGGATGCAAGGCCAGAGGCGAAGCCACACATACAAAAAGGAAGCCCAAGCAATTGGGCTTAAATTGGGTAGATAAAATAAAATACATTGGGAAAGAGCAGTGCGAGAGAGAATAAAACCAATGCTACAACTGCCCTCAAGATATTAGTTTAATCTGTGCAGCCAATCAGATCTCCAACGGCCAATCGAAAGCTCTGCTGGTCAAGACCTTTGCCTAGTCCTACCCACTGTCTAAAAATCACTTGGTAGGTACCAGGAATGGTGTTGGCAGGCACATTGGGGACCCCTGCTGTAGTGGTAAAGAGAATGAGCTGTGGTCTCTGAGGTCCCTGGTTCAAATTCTGCCTCTGCCACAAACAATCTATGGCTCTAGAGTCTCTGTCCTTCGATTTCCATCCATAGCAGAGAATCAATTATTGTAAGAATTACAGCAACATTAAGTTTGCTTGTGAAGGTATCTGAACACTGAGAATGGTATATAAATACTGAGTATTGGCTATTTCCATCCACCCCATCCTCTGACTGCTTAGCTTTATAAAGCTGCATGGTTCAACACACATACAAAACTGCATTTTTGCACAGAACAAGCCATGGCACAGCAATCCCCCCCTCCCAATTTTATTTGGCTGTCAGGTCAAAGCTGAATCATCGCTACCCCATGGGGTTTTCAAGGTGAAAGATCTTCAGAAATGGTGCTCAGCTTCTGAGATCTGGCAAGATTGGGGTAGCCTGGGCTATCCAGGTCAGGGCAATGATTCTCCCACCCCGTGGTAAAAGACTCCACTGTTGTAACAGGCAATAATCTATGGATTTAATAGTGGTATAGTCATTAGTTGAGGGCAGGGCTTTTTCTGTAGCAGGAACTCCTTTGCATATTAGGCCACACCTCCCTGATATAGCCAATCCTCCAAGAGCTTACAGGGTTCTTAGTACAGGGCCTACTGTAAGCTCCAGGAGGATTGGCTACATCAGGGGTGTGTGGCCTAATATGCAAATGAGTTCCTGCTACCAAAAAAAAGGCCCTGGTCAAGGGTAAAAATGAATATTTAGGAATCTGATTTCTCAGTTTTCTTATAAAATCACATCATGAGTGTTGTGCAGAGTTTTAAGGATAATTAATTGATATCCACAGCCCAGTGCACCTGCTGAAACAAGCCATGGCAGGACTGACCAAGAGATAAACAACTCAAGAGGGTTGGAGAGAAGGTATGTTTTCCTTCAATTGAGATTGCTGGTTGACTCTTGGATTGGGTACTGGTAGAGTCATGGCTTCAGTTATCACGTGAGGAGACTTCTGTACGCTGCCCTGATCTCCCTGGAGAAGGGCAGCATTATAAAATCAAGAAAACACACATGGACAAGAGACCTGGGGCAAAAATTATTTTCTCAGTTTGATAACCTCAGAGCTATATTAAGGCTAGGCAGTGCACTGCACTTTGATCCAGAAAATCTTTATGGATGAATTCCGATTGTTGGTTCCATCTCTGAGGCAAAAATCTGAACAGAACCAAACCGAAGTCCATCAAGTGGCACCTTAAAGACTAACAACATCTTTTCCTTCATGAGTTTATGTAATTTTCTGTATAACTGTGGTTAAAGGGGTTTGTTTCTCCGATTTGGTGAGCTCTGTCTCAGAAATTCCTTGGCTTTGTCATCAATCAAAAGAAAGACTGCAACTGAGAAATCAGAAGGAGATTGAGTCTGGGAAGAGCAGCCATGAAGGAGCTAGACAAGATTCTTAAGTGTAAGGATATGTCACTGGTGACCAAGATCAGTTAATTCATGCCATAATATTCTCTCTATTACTATGTATGAGTGTGAAAGTTGGACAATGAAGGAAGCTGACAGGGTGAAAGTTGATTCCTTTGAAATGTGATGTTGGAGAAGTATTTTACGGATAGTATGGACCAGGGATGGCCAAACTTGTTTTATGTAAGAGCCACATAGAATAAATGTCAGATGTTTGAGAGCCATGTTTGAGAGGAAGGGAGGCAGGCAGGCAGGCAAGCCAGCCAATAGATGGAAGGGAGTGAGAGGTGGAAAGAAAGCAACTTCAGCATTCAATATATTCTCTAAGTTGCTGACTGTCTTGACTTGGAGAAGTGATGTAAAGAGACAAATGCTTTCTCCAAGCTGGCTGACAGGGCAATGGTGGCTTCGAGAGCTACACAGTATGTGTGAAAGAGCCACATGTGGTTTCCAAGCCGCAGTTCGGCCACTCCTGGTATGGACCACCAAAAAGACAAATCAGTGGGTTCTAGAACAAATCAATTCTGAACCCTCCCTAGAAGCAAAACCAACTAAACTGAAGCTATCGTACTTTGGTCACATCATCAGAAGATAAGAGCCACTAGAAAAGATAATGTAGGGAAAGTGGAAGGTAGCAGGAAAAGAGGAAGACCCGACATGAGATGGATGGACTCCACAAGGGAAGCCGCAGACCTCAAGTTTGCGCAATGTGAGCAAAGCTGTTAGTGACAGGACATTGTGGAGGACTAATTTTTAGGGTTGCCATGTCAAAAGTGACTTTACAGAGTCTTTTAGGTGCTACTGGGCAGACTTCTGTTTTGTTTTGCTACAACAGACTAATACAGCTATGCCCCTGGGTCAAACTGATCAAAATGGAATTTTGGCTGGTTTGCTGTTTATTCCCACAATAAAACTTTACCTTGATTTTTAACATCTTATCCTGTTATACTTGATGCTTGACGCTGACACATATGCATTTGCATTGTTCATAATGTTATGTATGCATCGTATTCTGTCCAGTGATGTGTATAATTCTAAACAGAGTTGCATCCTGCTAGGGGAGTTAGGGAAGAGGCTGTGGCTCACAGGTGGAGCATCTGCTTGGCATGCAAAAGGTCCTAGCTTTAATTCCCAGCATTTCCATTACAGTGAAGACCATCAAACACCAAGAACACCAGAAGGAACAAAGTTGGCCTACGTTCCACTGCAGGATTATCCAGCAAGTAACATGATGACAGGTAAAAAGAGGGTTTTTTTAAAAAAGGGAATTACTACTGTTTAATGTAATGAAATCTAATTCGTTATGTGAAAAGTATGGGTTTTGTTCTAGCTTGACTGATACTCCAATCCTACACAGAGTTACTCTAGTCTAAATCCAGTGAAATATTTTTTTAAAAATAACAGCTTTGAAACATAAACTGCGTGGTATTGTGGTTGTCAAAGGTATACTTCTTTGTGTTTACCTAACAGGTTATGACTCTGCTAAAGAGATGAAGAAATATCTTGGGGAGATACGGGATTTCATTCCTGGACGCTCTGGATACTTGGTGTACTGTATACAGAGTGAGATGAGTTTTTTCTCCAAACCAAACTTGAAGCGAAAGTTATAAATAATATTTAATTTCACATGAAGAACACACTCTGCTCCTAAATATTCTTCCTTGTAGTTCGTGCTCTCATTCCGCCAAGTTTTCTTTGCCTCTGAATTTTGCTACTGGAAGGGCTGCCAAATGAACATTAGTTTTGGACTGCTTTTGCTCTGTATCCAACCAATTTGTGATATTCCCTATATGTCAATATTCTTCAAAAGTCTAACTATCAAAGATCTCATTACACACAATTGTGCTTCAGTGTGTTTGGACTGGCTTCTGCTTTATAACTGGAAGTTTGGATCTTGGAACATTCTAAGCCAAACGACAGTTTGAGTTAGAGTCCCCAGGTCCCCGCTAGCCACCAGTAGGGGATACAGGGTAGGGTTGCCAGATCCAGGTTGTGAAACTCCCGGAGATCTGGGGATGGAGCTTGGGGTGGACAAGGACCTCAGTGGGGTACAGTGCCATAGAGTCCATCCTCCAAAGCATCCCTTTTCTCCAGGGGAGCTGATCTCTGTAGCCTAGAGATGAGCGGTAATTCTGGGAGATCCCCAGGTCCCACCTGAGGCTGATATCCCTCATTTCAGTACTGCTTCTTGACTACTCATCCAGGTACAGGATTATAAATTGATTTCAGGATTGCTGACTATTTACAAAGAAAAGACCTTCTCTGATCAAGACAGCAAGTAATCTAAAAGAAGGACAGGACCAAAAGTCTGAGCCATTAAGCCATTTTCTTGAGCTTTCTGCCAGAGAGCACTTTCACACATGCTAAATAATGCAGCTTCCACCCACTTCTGTGGCCGTTTGCCGAGTGCATTGAAAGTGGATTGAATGTGCACTATTTAGTGTGTGTGAAAGCACCCAGAGTTCCCAAAGTCAAGTCATAACCACGGCCTCTAGATGGCACCCTTTGATAAAGTAAAAGAAAAAAGTGTGATTATGGGCAGGATAACTTCAGGATTTTTACAAAGTCACACTGGAATTTTACGTGTTACAAAGAAGTGAAAGAGGGCCATTTTAAAGCAGAAATTCAATTGTTCCTAATTTGAATCTTGGGAGTTGGGGGGCGGGGGGGGGGAGCAAAGTGCAGATGTATGCCAGTAGAGGTTGGTGAGGGTCGTGGCACCCATAGGCACTCTGTTGGGGACCCCTGTTCTAAAGCCTTTCTAAGAAGGACTTTAGTCCCATGGGAAATATGTTGGTTCTGATTTTTTTTTAAATAGTTCTTTCTTGTTAAGCAATAAGCTGTCATCCTCTATGGCAATGAAAGAACAAAGGAATCCTTGTCCATGATTGTCATCCATCCAAGAAATTAAGATGCAAGAGAAATCAACAAGAAAATAGTTTGATTGCTAAAATTACATTTGGGGAGCAGCGGGTGTAGGAAAGTGGGAAATCATCGTTTGTCTTAATACATACAACTGTTTCTGAGAGAACTCATTGTCTTTGATGGTGAGTTAGGCTGCTGTTTGCAATTGGCATAACTTTTATTTCCACTGTTGGCAGGGCCAGTCCTAGACTGTCTGGCACCCTAGCGAAGGCTAATTTCTGGTGCACCCCCTGCACTGATAACATCAACAAGTCACATGGGGGTGCCCAATTCAGTACCCCCAAAAGGCTGGCGCCCTAGGCTGTTGCCTAGTTTGGCTAGTGGCAGGGCCGGCCTCGACAGTAGGAAAATCAGTTCCACTTTCATTGGGAACTATGAACTAGATGCCCTACTAAGGGCTTGTTCCAAGCAGACCTCCACAATTTTGGCTGGCCTCATCTCTGTGCTGAATCTAAAAGGACTGCATATGAAGACCTTTCTTTTCATGAAAGTGGTTTTGGACTGATACAGAAGCATGCACATGAAACTTTATTCATAACTAAATTATCCCTATGGATTATTCAGGAAGAATTTGCAAAGATTCTACAGATTACTCAGGAGGAATGTGCAAAGATTGCAGATCACATAGATTAAAATCCACACAGAACAAAAAAGCATGTTAATTTTTCAGTGCCTTGTTGCAAGGTAAAGCAGCCTCCTGATTTATGTACTAATGATAACAAATATATTCCAAACTTCATAGGCCCCTTCTGGGTTTGGTTTCTCTTGACAGATCTAATTTGGTGTAGTGGTTAAGTGCGCGGACATCTGAGAGAACCAGTTTTGATTCCCCACTCCTCCACTTGCAGCTGCTGGAATGGCCTTGGGTCAGCGATAGCTCTCACAGAGCTGTCCTTGAAAGGACAGCTTCTGTGAGAGTTCTCTCAGCCCCACCTACCTCACAAGGTGTCTATTGTGGGGTGGGGGGAAGGTAAAGGAGATTGAGACTCTGATTCAGAGAGAAGGGCAGGGTATAAATCTACATTCTTCTTCTTCTTCAGAACGAAATTTCTGTGCTGGAAAAAGGGGATCTTAAAACGCAGCTTTGAGTTTAAGGTTAACCGTACCATAATGCAACATGAAGTAGTCTGTTTAAGTGGCAGATTTTTTTTTAAAGGGAAGTCATTTCCTGTTCCCTGGAAGCTCCAGTTCACATCAGGAGTCAAGGAGTGTAATTTTGATGTATTACTCCAGGCCACCAACACCTTTCTAGAGAAAGAGGGGTTGGGCAAGGAGGAAACTGATAAAAGCAAGAAAGTGGGAACTTCTTCAGAAAAACCTGAAGAGGAAACAGCCAAGAATAGAAATCTCTGTGACACAACGTTTTGGTGTCAAACGGCAAAACTTAGCAGTCCTTCCCTCTTGCAGCAATATATATTTTTGACAACACTACTTGTGTGTAATGCTAACGCCTCAGGTCTCTAAGTGAGGAAGGAAAAGGAGAACATTGAATCATAGAATCACAAAGTTGGAAGGGACCTCCAGGTTCATCTAGTCCAACCCCCTGAACAATGCAGGGAATTCACAAATACCTCCCCCCCACACCAATGATCCCTGCTCCATGCCCAAGTCTTATCTCTTTTATGATGACATTTGCTATCTGTAGCAGGGATCCCCAATGTGGTGGGGAGGGATGGTGGATCAATGGTAGAGCATCTGATTGGTAAGCAGAAGGTCCCAGGTTCAATCCCTGGGATTTCCAACTAAAAAGGGTCGAGGCAAATAGGTAGGAAAAAACTCAGCTTGTGACTCTGGAGAGCCACTGCCAGGCTCAGTAGACAATACTGGCTTTGATGGACCGAGGGTCTGATTCAGTATAAGGCAACTTCGTATGTTCACATGCCCATGGGCGCCATGGTGCCTGCTGACACCACCCTGCTTCCTGCCAAGTGTTTTTAGAAGTGGGTGGAGCCAAGTAGGGCTTTTGTCCATCAAGACTTCTGATTGGCCACTGGAGATTTGATTGGCTGTGCAGATCTTTGAAAACATTGCTTTGATAGCAGCTGCCGCCACAGCAGAATGGTCTTCAGTGTGTGAAGACAAGGTGCAGTAGCCATATTTGTGGCTGGGTCCGCCTCCTGATGCAGCCATTATGTGGCTGTACCTACCATGCTATGCCAGAATCACAAAGGTGCCCACAGATCCAAAAATGTTGGGTCTACAGCTTTGTCCATGTCTTTAAAAACAATATATTTTTAAAATCTGCCAAACAATTCATTGGCAAACCTTTTTAGTTGACCAAAAGTCTTTCCATCCATTATTTTAACCAATTAATTAATGGATTACATGTCGCAGAGGCCTTATAAAATGCTTTCACTTTAAATGCTGAAGTGGAATAATCCCAAATCTGTGACATCTGCTTTTGAGTATGCAAGAAGGAAACGCAAAAACCTATGAATTCTTTAGGTGCCATTGAAAATTCCTCTTGGGTCATTCACTGGCTCTTGATGTTTCATTGGGAAACACCTTCCAAGCAATAGTTTCAGCTTATACTACTGGACAGGGAAGTCTAACAGAGAAGATGAAACCAAGAGGATGGGACCTCCCTGCCCTTGGGTGCAGACAGTGTGGCAAATTTTCTGAATGGACCGAGTCAAAACCTATGACTCAGCAACGGGCGGACTGAGATACCCAGACACCTGTAGTGTTTTGGAGCCTTTTGCCTCAATGTGTTCACCTTCCGCTTACTGGCACCTGTCATATCTAGTGATAAATCGTTGACCTCCTAACCCTTCTGTCTGTGCAGGTCTGAAAAGGGTTCTGCCTTTATGTTCCTCTTGGTAATGCAGTCATAATGACAATAGTGGAACTGATTGGAAGCTCTTTGCTACACTGGGGGAAGGGAGTCATAGTAATTTTCCTGTGGCTTGGATGCCGTGCCAAACGCATGGAGGTTTTTTTCCAAGCTCCCTTACAACATTTTTACCTTTCTGTGGTTTCCTCATCATGTCTCAGGGCTTTCTCAAACCACCTTTGATCCAATTTTGAGAAAGGAGGGAGGAAAGGTGAGGAAACTATGGGAAGACAGGCTTATGGACAACAGTGTTATGCAGAAGCTTGGAGGAAGAAATGCTATGGTTCAGTACCAAAGGAAAACCTCTGTGGGAAAGACGCTGATAACTAAGTCTGGGCAACTGGAAACATGATGGCCCAGTTCTACTTTAGCACTTAGCTGACAGCCTCATAACAAGATGGAGAATAAACGCTCTTCAAGAGGCCTGCCAGCATAATTCTGCCTGGCAATGTCTATTCAGGGTGTGATTGGAACCCAAGGCTCATGATGCCAAAACACTACCTCATTGTCCTGAATTGCCCAGGCAGGACAGGTGGGGTCCCTCTGGACTCACATCCAGAGAGGGTTTAGGGTCTCCATAGGGAATAATGGAATGCCCAGCAGATATTCCTCCCCCCCGCTTTCTGATGACCCTGAAGCATGGGGAGGGCCTCCAAGCCAGGGGATCCCCTGACCTCACCTGGCAATTGGCAACCTACCTGTTTCCTGTAACATTTTTGGCCTTCGGTCCATCGCAAAGAGAGATGGAAATGGAAACCCATGAACTATTGTTAGAAAGCCATACCTCAATTTCCTTATTGTCATAAGGGTTACCTTTTGTAATTATTGCCCAATTACAATAATATGAGCCACTACTCACGTTAAGCACGTACACATCGTAGAAGTAGGCTTCTAGAAAAAACCACCACAAAGGTCATGAAATCCTGATGGAATTAATCCTTGCCAGGATTCATGCCAGTGTTTCCCTGAAAATGTTGCTTACAATGCATTTTTAAAAATAAAATCTAGGTTTCAGCACATTAACAAGCAGGAATAATAAAGACAGAACCTGTCAGAAAAGTAAACTGAGTACGTGTACTACCGCTACTGAGAATCCTATCAATGACATTTTTATTTCACTTTTCCTCTAATGAGTTCAGGATGGTATATGATGCTCAGCCCACCCCTTATCCTTACTATATGCCTGTGACAGAGCAATTGGTCCATGGTCACATCATGGCTAAATGAGGATCAGAACCCAGGACTTCCTTGTCCTAAACCAAAACTCTAGCCATGGCACCAAGCTTGTTCTCCAAGATATAGTTTTCAAGGTGGTTGAGTTGAAGAAGTGCAGACCCTTCTCAAAGAGAAAATCCAAAGCACATATTGCAGGTTCCGAATGCGTAACATAATAGAACAGGGGTGGCTAACTTTGATGGACCAAGGGTCTGATTCAGTATAAGGCAGCTTCATATATGTTCAATGGTAGCTCTCCAGATGGTTTTTGCCTACACCTCCCATCAGCCCCAGCCAGCATGGTCAATGGCTGGGGCTGATGGGAGTTGTAGGCAAAAAACATCTGGAGAGCTACTGTTCGCCACCCCTGTAATAGAAGTCCAGAAATCTGAAAGTGAACTCAATGTATCAGGAAAAAATGACCAGTTCTAATTTGTGGAATGCAGCGGAATGTGTTTTGCTCTTCCCCCAAAACATGGGTTAACTTTCTAACAGAATAAACTCATGCCTTCTAAATTCTGCTTCACTCCAAGAAAGCAGATGAAGAAACAAGACGCAACATGCAAAATACAATACACTAGATCCATGCTACATTTTCTAATGGCAGAATGGAACTTCCCTGCCTCCCATCTCCCACTGCAGCTCATTGAACAGCACAAAATGCTGATCCTGAGGGAACAGGGGATCCAGAGGAGTGACGTGAGGGGTCAATGCCCTGCAATGGGAAGGGGGAATCATTGGAAACTGCCAAATTAGTCCAGAAGGATCCAACCCAATTACTGCATTAGGAAAGACACGTGAGCCAGCTGGCAAACAGGTGGGGAAGGAAATCACATCTGCAAATCTGACCAGGAGAATTAATTTTCTGCCCCTGAATGTGGTCCTTGGTTAGATCTCATTTTTAAAAAACCATCTGAGCGTCTCCCAGATGAAATATTCATGATTGTCTAGTAACGTTGTTTACTGTACTTTAGAGACTTTTATCACTGGCATGCAAAGGTTAGCAAGCACCCCTCATTTGGTTGAGATATCCCTAGAGTGTGATATCTTGCCCCCGACATCACCTAACCTGGATGGCTCAGGCTAGCCTGATCTCGTCAGATCTCAGAAGCTAAGTAGGGTCTGGCCTGTTTAGTACTTAGAGGGGAGGCCACCAAGGAAGGCCACGGTTGCTTCATCTCCAGCCTTGAGAACCCTACAGCAATTCCCTAAAAGCTCAGCAGGATCAGCCCTGGCTAGTCCTTAGATGAGAGGCCATCAAGGAAACCCAGGGTTGCTACGCAGAGGCAGGCAATGGTGAACCACCTCTGTTCATCTTTAGCCTTGAAAACCCTACAATGTTATCAACCAACCCCCTGCCCAGGTTTATTTCTTCCTCTTATTTGCTTCACAGACCAGAGTTTCCAGAAAACAGCTGGAATACTTATTATTAGCCTTGAGAATGTATTGACCTTCCCTTTTGGTTTCCTAATATGAAATTCCTTTCTATTTCTGTTCCTTCATTTCATGAATCACCTCATTCCTTGTGCCCAACTTCCCTGTCCTGATGGTTACAAACAATGCCTTCCTTCATTAGTACGTTTCATCACTGTGTTCTTCTCTAAGCTTTCCAATGAAAATATTGACCAGAATGAGAGCTGTTCACCGATGGTCTTTTCAATGTAACTTTGATTCAAGGGAAAAAATACATGTAAACATAATGCAAAACAGAGATTTTGAATAATTCAGCACCCTTTGGTGTGACCTCTATTTTTCATCCTGTTTAGCAATCTGGGTTTAATCTTTTTTAAATACTAATGTAGCTTGGGTAAGGTTAGGCATCCTTGTCTTCTTCCACTCTGAAATCAAGCCCAGAGCCCTTCCATGTTGCTGAAAATGCTGGTTTCAAAGGTGTACACTGATCTTCATTCTGTGTGAACACTGTCCATGCCAGCTGTTTTTGGGGTTAAGCCATCCTTTGAAAAGCAAACAGGTTTGTCACAATTATGAAAGGGACAAATTAGATGCACCGAAACCATGCTTTAGTACAGATCAGTGCTCTTGATGTTCAAAGTAGTGTGGTGTGCGCATGCATGATTGTGTACCTATTGCGAATGTGCATGTGAGTGCAGAATTATAATAGGTAAAGGTAGTCCCCTGTGCAAGCACCAGTCGTTTCCAACTCTGGGTGATGTTGTATCATGATGTTTTCACAGCAGATTTTTTTTACAGGGCGGTTTGCCATTGGCTTCCCCAGTCATCTACACTTTCCCTCCAGCAAGCTGGGTACTTATTTTACCGACCTTGGAGGGGTGGAAGGCTGAGTCAACCTAGAGCTGGCTACCTGAACCCAGCTTCTGCCGGAGTCGAAATCAGGTCATGAACAGAGCTTGGACTGCAGTACAGTGCCATGGGGCTCTCCTACAGAACTATGCCCCCTTATGGTTTATCTACCTGTAGTCTCTCTCTCCAGGGACTTCTCTCCTGGCTGAGCACTTTCTGCATTGAAGAAAAATGCCTTGAGGAAGACAGGCTGTATGGCAGTAAGCTGCAGGTGAAGGAAAGATTCTGTACTTCTCTACACTTTTGATGTTTAAAAAAGCTCTTCCCTCATTCTTTTTGAGATGGGGGCAGTTAAACACATACATCTGTCACCATCCCAGTTAGTATGAATGTCGCACTACTCAAGGCTTTTGCTCTTAACCTGCTGTGCTCCAAAAACAAATAGCTTCAGCTTCCCTAGTAGCTTTTGCAGATGTCGGAAAGAAAAAGAAGATATTGTATTTACACTCCACCCTTCAATTGGAGTCTCAGAGCAGCTTACAATCTCCTTCCCTTCCTCTCCCCACAACAGACACCCTGTGAGGTAGGTGGGACTGAGAGAGCTCTGAGAGAACTGTGACTGACCCAAGGTCACCCAGCTGGCTTTATGTGAACGAGTGGGGAATCAAACCTGGTTCTCCAGATTCGAGTCCTTTGCTCTTAACCACTGCACCAAATTTTGGGCAGTCGCTCCCATGCAATACTTGAAACTGAAATATAGCTGAAATCTCTCTTTGAAGCCAGAATGGGCCAATGTTCAGGACAGACAAAAAGAAGTACTTCTTTATACAGAGAGGGATTAAAATGTGGAATCTGCTGCCAGAGGATGGAGTGATAGCCACAAGGCATAGGCGACTTTAAAAGGGGATTGGATAGATTCATGGAGGATGGGTGTAGTATTGCCTACTAGCCATGGAGACTAAGGGAACCTCTGAATCCCAGAGGCAGGAGGCAACATTAGGGAAGGGCATAGCCTCCATGGCCTGTTGTTGGTCATCCAGAGGAACTGATTGGCCACTGTATGAGACAGGATGGTGGACTGGATGGACCACTGGTCTGATCCAGCAGGGCTCTTCTGGTGTTCTTAAGAAGGCCTCGGCCTCTATGCCCTGTTGTTGGCCCTCCAGAGGAACTGATTGACCACTGTGAGAGGTGAGATGCTGAACTGGATGGACCTCTGGCCTGAGCCCAGCAGGGCTCTTCTTATATTCAACCACTGGCCTATCAAGCTCAGTATTGTTTATTCTAAGGAGGCAGTGGGGGCTCTCCGGGGTCTCTAGCAGCTTATGGTTCTCCAGCTCCTGCAGAAAGCAGAGAAAGGTCTCCTTGCTGCACTTGGAGATGCCAGGGAATGGACCCGGGGATTTCTGCATATGAAGCAGGTGTTACATCCAAGCGACAGCCCCCCAAGCATACCATTATATGTGCATTATTTGTAAATACAGAGTCCTCATCCTCCCACACACACTGGGAAAGCTGGCCATTTGTGGTAGGGAATATACTCTTAAATTAGGCCTCTCTCTCTCTTCAGCTGCAACCTGAATGTGAACTGGATCTACATGAATAAAATTAAGTTTATCATTTTTGCAATATACTTCTTGGGGGATTTATTTACTGCACTCAGTATCACATTTCTGTGACTGGGCAAACTCGGCTACATTAATCAAATATCTCAATCTACAAGAGGGGAGGGAGCCCTTGGGAGCTCTCTGTCTCGGGCCCCTGAAAATCTGGAACCAGCCCTGCCAGGGCAGCATGGCTGAAGCAGTGCCAAAGAGCAACACCAAAGTAACCAAGGCATAGCTCTTGAGCACAACTTGAGACAACCTGCTTGTGTTGATTTCACTATTTGCAACAGCTTTAGGTGGGTTTTGCTCACAGTTACACGTGAAGAAATTTATTTTTTCACCTGCAATTCTCCTACATTAGCCCCCCCCCCCATCCCTCTTCTTTGTTATTCTATATTAACGGGTAATGCGTGACTAATTGTTAGATTGCACGGATAGGATTTGTGGTAGATTGGCTATGGTGATAATTAACGGAGTGCCTCACTGAGAGAAGATGTAACTGATTGACTGGAATGACTAATAAATAACTGTCAAATGTTGGGCTTAAATGAACAATACGTTTGTGACTCGGTGTTAAGTTTAACATCCTGTTTAAAATGGAGAATGTACTTCTAGTCCAGTGATGTTTGATTGCCGTTTAGGATTCTTCACGGGGAATATTCTAGAAATTAATCAGAAATCCATCTTGGACTTGCCCGGACTATGTAGCAGTCACCAGAGGTTGCCATGACTTCCAGGACATGCAAACGCACACACATGTACACACAGGGACAGCCCTGCCACGAGGCAAACTAGGTGATTGCCTAGGGAGCTGGCCTTCTGGTTGCACCGAACTGGGCCCCCCCCATGTGGGTATCATTGAGGGGGCACCAGCCTTGCTTAGGGCACCACATCGTCTAGGGCTGGCCATGTGTACATACATATACACAAATGCAAAAAAGAAAACTAAATAAATCCATCTTGGGGACTCTGTTGGGTTGAAATGAGGCATAAAGATGTTCTACATAAATAAATACAATTCCTTGATTGAGTCTGAAGGGTTGGGCCCAAAGACTTCCATTTGCAATAGAATTGCCAACGTATAAATGGCACCTGGAGATCTCCTGGAATTACAACTGATGCCCAGTCTACCGAGATCAGTTCCCCTGGAGAAAACGGCATCCCCCAAATCTGCAGGAATTTCCTAAGCTGGAGTTGGCAACTCCAAAATGCAAGGTAAAGAGCCTTCTTCCTATGGAAAGAAGTTTTGGTAGGATCCTCCTTTCTCCCTTAGCAGGAATGACTGAATCGAACTCTTTGATGATTGGGTCTGTCCAGTGAGCGAAGGACCACCCTTAGGGTTTCTAGCTCTGGGGTGGGATATTTTGGAGGTGGAACCTGAGGAAGAGAGACTTCAACAGAGTATAATGCTATGCAATCCACCTTCCAAACTGGTTATTTTCTCCAGATTAACTGAAATCTGTCACCTGGAGACCAGTTGCAATAGCAGACCTCCAGCCATCACCTGGAAGTTGGACAACCTAAAAATAATGAAGACTCACAGTCTTCAAAATGCCTTCTTAGGCTAGACCTGAGGCAACAGACCAGCGTGTTTAAACATGGATTTCCCCCAATAGACAGAAAGAGGGGGAAGAGAACCTGAAAATCAAGTCAAACTTGACAGGTTTTGATAAATTGTAAATTGTTTTACTTCCTTGGTATTGATACCAGTTTGTTCTGGAGTCTTGTGTTTATATTTCTAAAAAAGTTAAAGAAAATCAAGATCCATCAGTATTTTAGAAGATACAGGTGTACATGGTACACTGATGAAGTGAATATCACCAGTGCCTGGGGTTAGAAATTTAGAAACTCCTGGAAAGAAAGCTGTGTTGTCTCACAATGTAAAAACGAAACCATCAGCTAGCTTTAGACCAAAGGTCACCAATATTTTAGTGCCTGTGGGCAATTCTGGAATTCTGACAAAGGGCACAATCACAAAATGGCTGCCACAGGAGGCGGAGCCAGTCACAGCAGGCGAGGCTAACCACAAAATGCCAGGGATCGAGTTTATATTAAGCTCCAATGGAAATTTCAAAGTTTCAGGCAGAAGCTCTGTTTAACAGGATGCCTTTTAATCTACACAGCCAACCAGAAGCCCTGCTGGGCAAAACCCTCACCTAGTTCCACCTACTTTCTAAAAGCACTTGGTGGGTGCAAGGAAAGGTGTCAGCAGGTGCCATTAAGCCTACAGGCATTATGTTGGGCACCTCTGCTACTGGAATGAAAAGCCATTGTTAAGCTTCTTTATCAGATACAGAAAGGGATCAATGCTTTTCTGAAACCTCTGGAGCAGCAGGTTTGTCAAGAATCTAAGGTGCCAAGACACACAACCCAACAGAGAGTTAAGTACAGAGATAAGCCCAAACCCATAGGCTTGTAGTCTTAAAAGCCACTGGTTTCATAGGACTTAAGTGAGCTTCGCATCACGTTGACGAGACCCCAGAGCCTTTCTGTAAGTCATCACCAAGCCATCTTGGGAGCAAAACGGAATGTGTCATTAAAGCTTGCCCTGGGCTCACCTTCCCAATTAGTCAATGCAAAACAAAGCCCTAAATAGTTGGGTATAGAGTCTAAGTCATAAGAAACTTCACTGGTTGCTTCATTTCAATTTGTACATTTACCTTTTAGCAAATCCCTTTTGCATCTCCTCTTTAACCAGCTTCCTATTACTTAACTGAGCACCCATCTTTTCAGATTTAGAGAGGGATTCTTTGCCTGGCTGTTCATGCACGCGTCTCTTAGAAGTCAGTGATTAAATCAGGATCCTAACCTTACCTTACAAATAATCTGTTCCGTTATATGCTTCATACTCTCGGAAACATTATCTGAGGCAAAGATTTGTACCATCTGACAAATTGTTTTAATCTCTCCTTCTTTAGTTCACGGGGTTTCTTTTATTTCTCCTGCGCATCCTAATTGTATCTGATTAGACTACTTTCTTGTCTCAGCCTCTCTGATACTCCTAATTAGTGCCAGTGATACAGATGTCATTGTTATTTCTGATCATGCCCCCATATCATTAGCCTCCAGTTTCCAGGCTGGGTTAGACCACTTAGTTTATGGCAGGGGTGTCAAACATGTGGCCCAGATGCTGAATCAGGTCCCTGGAGGGCTCCTATCAGGCCCCTGAGCAACTGGCTCTTCTCTGCTTCCTTCTCCCTCTCTCTTGCTTCCTTCTGCATAACAGCTTGCTTTTCAAGGCTTGCTCAATCACACAGGCGCTACAGAGCAAAACCTCTATTTACTCCATTGGCTGAGGCTCCTCTCTTGGGAAGGAGGGGGGGTAGGCAGAGCTTGCTTTGCCTCTCAATTGCACAGTACAGCTACTGAGTCAAGCCTCTCTTCCTTCTGTTGGTTGAGGCTCCCTCCCTCCTGGTCCTCTGGGGAAGGAAGGAAAGTGCCAGAGCTTATTTATTTATTTATTACTTTAAATTTCTATCCCACCCTCTCCGCAAGCAGACTCAGGGCGGCTAACAACATACATTTTTACAATTTAACCAATTTACAATTTAACCAAGTGGGCTTCCTTTGCCCACTTCCCTAGATCTCATGGGAGAAATACAAAGTAAGCACCTTTAAGACCAATGAGTGCTGATGTAATAAACATGTTTTATTTTAAGAGTTTTTTTTTAAATCTTCAATTGTGTTTGTGTCCTTCATAAAGTTTCTATCTTTGCTACCTAGTCTTAAATAGGTACGCCCCAGGCCAACATGGCCCAGTCTGACATGGCCTGGCCCAACAAGGTCTCATTTATGTTAGATCCAGCCCTCATAACAAATTAGTTTGACACCCCTGGTTTATGGTGTTTTAATGTCTCTTTTCATGATGATGATGATATTGGATGGTATTGTGTGTAATGTAATCAGAAGATCCAAACGTTGTTTGGCAGCTAGAAGTTCTAGTTCTTTTAGTGTTATGAACCACTAGGTGGCGAGCTAGACTTGTTTTTAAGGCAAGAGACATTTCAGAGGTGGTTTGCCATTGCCTACCTCAGCATCACGGATATGGTATTCCTTGGAGGTCTCCCATTCAAATAGTAGCCAAGGCTGACCTTTCTTAGCTTCCGAGATCTGATGAGATCAGGCTAGCCTGGGCTATCCAGGTGAGGACTCTCACTGTAATTACGAGACTTTTAAAAATCAGATGATGGCTGAGTATATTCATATTTTAATATGAATATACTCATAAGATGGTAGAATACTGTTAAAATTCCTTGCAAACAAAAAACCAGGTGTGGCTCAGTGGTAGAACATCTGCTTGGCATGCGGAAGATCCCAGGTTCAGTCCCTGCCATCTCCAGTTCAAAGAACCAAGCAGCAAGTGATGTGAAAAACCTCTGCCTGAGACCCTTGGAGAGCTGCTTCCAGTCTGAGTAGAAAATACCAACTTTGATTGACCAAAAAGGTACACAACAAACAAGGTGCACAACAGTGCACAACAGACAAGGGAAAGGGGAAGACTGCTTTGCTTTGCTACGTTAATTTTCTGTTTGCCGAGTGCACACAAAAGCTTATATCCTGAATAAACCTTTGTTGGCTTAAAGGTGCCACTGGACTCAAACTTTGTTCTACATATAAAGGTGGAGTATAAATGAATCAAGTAAGATAAATACAAACTACTTGTGTTCAACCATAACATGAGCAAAGGCCTCCAGGTGGGAGCTGCGGAGCCGGGAATTGCAGCTCATCTCCAGGCTACAGAGATGAGTTCCCCTGGAGAAAATGAATACTTTGGAGGGTGAACTCTGTGATATTGGGCCCCACCGGGACCCCTGCCCTCCCCAGGCTCCATCCCCAAATCTCCAGGCTGGGACCTTTTGGATCTGACAACCCTTCCTGGCTACCCTACTACCTGAGCCTGGAAACCCTACCTGAGCCTAGAAACCCTATCTGGCTCCCCTACCTGAGCCTGGAAACCCTACCTGGCTCCCCTACCTGAGCCTGGCAACCCTACCTGGCCCCCCTACCTGAGCCTGGAAACCCTACCTGGCTCCCCTACCTGAACCTGGCAACCCTACCTGGCTCCCCTACCTGAGCCTGGAAACCCTACCTGGCTCCCCTATCTGAACCTGGCAACCCTATCTAGCTCCCCTACCTGAGCCTGGCAACCCTACCTGGCCCCCCCTACCTGAGCCTGGCAACCCTACCTGGCTACCCTACTACCTGAGCCTGGAAACCATACCTGAGCCTAGAAACCCTACCTGGCTCCCCTACCTGAGCCTGGCAACCCTACCTGGCCCCCCTACCTGAACCTGGCCCCCCTACCTGAGCCTGGCAACCCTACCTGGCTACCCTACTACCTGAGCCTGGAAACCATACCTGAGCCTAGAAACCCTACCTGGCCCCCCTACCTGAACCTGGCAACCCTACCTGGTCCCCCTACCTGAGCCTGGCAACCCTCCCTGGCTACCCTAACCTGAGCCTACGTCATCCCAGCCAAGGCCAGGCAGGAGGCCCGCCAGGGAGGGGCGCGTGTGGACTTGAGACCCTGCGGGGATGGGCGGAGGTGGGGGTCGAGACCTCCCCTCCTCGGGCGGCACCTGGACTCCGGCCTCGGGGCTAAAGTTCCCCGCCGAGGCGGAGGGCGGCGAGAGAGCGGCGGTGGCGGCGGCGGGGCGCTGAAGGCCGGGTTGGGCAGCAGCGCTGAGAGTCGCAAAGGAGCAATGGCGGCGGCCGAGGAGAGCAACCTGTCGGTGGTGGTGCACAAAGCCGGCGACTTGCGCTTGGTGAGGCTCGGCGCCGCCCCGCAGGCTCGCCTCAGGAAAGCGGCGCGGGAGAGGGAAGCAGAGGGCGGCCCTGAGGGGGCTACCCGGGCTGGGGGAGCGGGGCTGAGCGGAGGCAAATAGAAAGCGGGCTGTGAAGTCGTGAAACGGGGCTGCTGCATAGGGTTGCCAAGTCCAATTAAAGAAATATCTGGGGACTTTGGAGGTGGAACCAGGAGACATGGGGTGCGTGTGTGTGTGTGTGTGGAGCCAGGGGCAAGGGTGTGACAAGCATCATTGAACTCCAAAGGGAGTTCTGGCCATCACATTGAAAGGGGCCACACACCTTTTAAATGCCTTCCTTCCATAGGAAATAATGAAGGATAGGGGCACCTTCTTTTGGGGCTCATAGAATTGGACCCCCTGGTCCAATCTTTTTGAAACTGGGGGAGTATTTTGGGGAGAGGCACTGGATGCAATAATGAAAATATGGCGCCTCTACCTAAAAAAAACAGCTCCCCCCAAAGCCCCAGATACCCACGGATCAATTCTCCATTATTTCCTATGGGAATAAGTCCATAGGGAATAATGGAGTGCCCAGCAGACATTTCATTCCTTCCCTCCCATCTGATGACCCTGAAGCAGGGGAGGGCCTCCAAATTGGGGGATCCTCTGCCCCCACCTGGGGATTGGCAACCCTAGCTGCATAAGGTTGCCAACTCCAGGTGGGGAGGTTGCTGGAGATGTGGGGGCAGAGCCTGAGGAGCAGTGTTCCCTCTAAGCTGCAGAGTGTTGTGAGCAAAAATTCTGCTTTGTGAGCTACTGGCATTAAAGTTGTGAGCGCCTGCATAAATCAGCATGCTATGAGGCCTTCCTGCCTGAGCTAAGACAAAAATGTGAGCTGGAGGCAAAAAAAATTGTGAGCTAGCTCATGTTAACTCAGCTTAGAGGAAAGACTGCTGAGGAGGGCAAGGGTTTTTTTTTGGTGGGGGGGTTAGATAAGTGTTGTGATTAAGGTTGCCAAACTCCAGGTTGGGAAATACCTGGAGGTTTGGAGTGGAGCCTAAAGCGGGTGGGGTTTGGTAAGAGGAGAGGCTTCAATGGAGTAGTTATTTATTTCCATTTCCAATTTTATTCTATACTTTATGCTCCCAGACCTACAGGTCATAAGCAAACAAATTCAGTAGTCCAGTAGGACAGAATACTACAGTTCAGATATACAGTCAAAATGCTAAGTACAGAAAATAAAATTACCATTAAGAAAAGAAGTGATTAAAAACCATAGATAAAACTTTTACCAGTGGGATATTATGTCATAGAGTCCACCTTCTCTGGCAGCCCTTTTTCCAGGTGAACTGATCTCAGTTGTAATCCCAGGAGATCTCCAGCCATCATTTGGATCTGCAGCAATTGCCAAGTGATATTATTTACCTTCACACCAGGAAAACGTTTCAGCTGCCCATTTCCACACATTAAAGCTCCCCCTAAAGGGACAGTTTTTCCTCCTGGCCAGTTGGCAATCATAGTTTTGCCAACTCTGGTTTGAGAAATTCTTGGAGATTTGAGTTGCAGAACCTTGGGAATGGATTTTTGTTTCTCTTAGAATCTATGTTATGTCATAGAATCTGCACTCCAAAATTTCCATTTCTTCCCAGGGAAACTGATGTATGTATTTTGGAGATCATATACAATGCTGAGAGATCTCCGAGTCCTACCTCGGAATTAGTAACTCTAGCATGGAGTCCACCCTCCGAAACAGCCATTTTCTCCAGAATTGATCCCCGCAGTCTGGAGACCAGTTGTAATTCCAGGGGTTCAGGGCCCATCTGGAGGCTGGCAACCCTGTTTATTAGGTTGAGGAAATGGGTTGCTAACCTCAAACCCCCCCTTCCCCACATACACACACATTTCTTCCATGGCATGGAAAATTCCACCTGCTAATAGAAGTTTCAGGCTGGGTAGCCCTGTGAGGCTGTAGCAGGTAGAACTCAAATCAAGCCCAGTAGCACCTGAAAGACAAACACAATTTTTTCCAGGGTATAATAAACGTTCGTGAGTCAGCGCTCACTCAAATCTGAAA
Source organism: Heteronotia binoei (assembly GCF_032191835.1). Lineage (NCBI taxonomy): Eukaryota > Metazoa > Chordata > Lepidosauria > Squamata > Gekkonidae > Heteronotia > Heteronotia binoei. Next base: position 30,239,334 of record NC_083241.1, read on the forward strand.
ATGTGAGCCACTGATTCACAAAAGCTTACTCCTTGGACAACTTGGTGATTTAAGATCTGTGCAAAAGCCAGGTGGGTGGTGGTGGTGGTTCTTTTTCTGTTGAATTGGCAAACCTGTGGGCAACCAGGAGTCATGTTTCCTAGTAAAAAGCATGGGCTGGATAATGTGCATGACCCTTTTTTACATTTTGTGTGGGAAATGTGAACACTGGCTGCATGCAGCCATAGGTATGTTTCCAAGGGACAAAGGTTGCAATGCTTCAAAGGTTACAATGGTAAAGATATTTTCCTGGGATTAAGTCCCTTTGAATAGGATGGGACTTGCTTAGTGTACACCTGTTTAGGATTGCTCCCAAACTTTGTTTTTTGTTGTTATATATAATTTTTAAAAATTAACTAACAACAAGCTCTTGTAGCCAATACCATACCTCCCAAAGCGTTTGAAACTTGCCCTTAACCTGTAGCAAGCACTTCACTTTTCAATATCTGTAAATTGTTTCTCTCCTGCAGGGTGAGGATTGCTAAACCGAGTGTGCCTTTTTGTGAAGTTTTTGAATTTGGAAATTGTTTAGAGAGGATTCAAAAGTAAATGGTGGTTAGAACAGAGGTCAGGGTGAGTCATTTGACTGGATTGGCTAAGGGTGTTTGCTTTTCTAGCTTTGTCAAAATGGGATTTCCTCCCCCCACAACTGAAGTAGGAGCACAGTCAAAGGATTGTTCTCGACACACGCACACCCACACACCAGCCCCTTTCTGTTCATGTTATCAGGCCTTTTTGGGTAGAAAAAGCCCAACAGGAACTCATTTGCATCTTAGGCCACACCCTGTGATGCCTAACCAGCAGGAACAGTGTTCCTGTGCGTTCCTGCTAAAAAAAAAAAAAGCCCTGCGTGTTATAAATTTGTCTAGGCATCCAAATTCAGATAAGAGCTTTCTATAATTTAAGCTCCCCCCCCCCCATCAGCTGGTGGTAGAAAGTGCCACCAACTCACTGTTGACTTATGGCAACTCCATGGGGTTTTCAAGGCAAGAGATATTCAGAAGTGGTTGTCATTGCCCGCTTCTGCTTCACAACCCTGGCATTCCTTGGTGGTCTCCCATCTCTGATGTGTGTGTCTTTAAATAGGAGGGTCTTCATTCCACTGTTATGTATATAACTTGTTTAGAGTGGGATGGTTACAGCACTCTCTGGCTGCACGTAGTTTGTTGTCGGCTCTCCTTTGTGGTGTTTCGTCTTTGCTCATAAAGCTGTTCTGTAAACAACAACTTGGCGATGTTGTTAGTGGTTCTTGGGTGCCAGACACTACATGGTGTCAGCAGTGGGATGGATGAATACTACCCAGGGCCAACCCTGCTTAACTTGCAAGATCTGACAAGATCAGGCTATCCCCAGGGTCGCTAAGCAGATGTAGGCAATGCAGAACTACCTCTGAATGGCCTCTTGCCTTGAAAACTTCCTAGATAACCCTGACCTGAATGGCCCAGGTGAGGCCAGTTTTGTCAGATCCTGGAAGCTAAGCAGGGTTGGCTCTGGGTTAGTACTTGGATGGGAGACCACGGAGGATGGTCAGTGGCACTATGCGGAGGCAGGCAATAGCAAACCACTCTGCTTATTTGTTGCCTTGAAAACCCAGTGGGGTCCCTTGTGACAGTGTGCAAGCTTTTGAGCTCGCCAGAACTATGCGCCAGGTTGGATGTTACAAACATTTATTTTATTCTAAGGATGGAGAGAGGGAGTGGATGTCTCGGACCATGATCTTAAGACTCAGTCTGGCATCCCATGTCAAATGCTGAGGAGGAATACAGATTTAAAATGGTGCTTGTGTTGGGTTGCACCCAGGCCTCAGATTCAGCAGGAGCTCACAGGAGCACGGCTCCTGAACCATTCTGAGGGTTCCCCCTCTTCCTCCCCACCTACCTTGTCCATTGAATTTTAGGTGCAGCTACATAACAATCCCTGGATTAGGAGAGCAGGCAGCCAACCAGCCACCAGGAGCCTTGCTGCACCGCCAGCAACCCTCATTAACCCCTGGAGAAGGCCACACCGCCCTTTCTCCACTTCTTATGTGATTTTGGGCAGCGGGTGGATTGCTGGCCTTTTGACTCTGGGAGCTGGGGGGTAGCCAAGGATCTCTAGCCAGCCCAAGCAGGCCTCCCTCGCCCGGGGCTCTCCTTTCTTGCATCAGGTTGCTTTAGACTGTGGTGGTGGTGGCATAAGAACATAAGAGAAGCCATGTTAGATCAGGCCAATGGCCCATCCAGTCCAACATTCTGTGTCACACAGCGGCCAAATATATATATATATACACACACACACACATATGTTAATAAGTTATGCTAATGAGCTCCCTCACCTATTCTTCTACAAAACGTCCCCTGGTTGCACTCCTCCCTTTGGAAACATAAAGGCCAGTGATAGTCCCTGTGTCAGCTTTCACACAAGCTGAATCTTGTCCCTTCTGTTTCCTTACAGGAAAACCGGCCGGTACCTGAACCAGGTCCCAACGGTAGGTCTGTGTGGATTAGTTGCTCTTTCAGTTTGTGGATCCTTTGAATGCGTTTTACGTTTATGGTTACGTGAGTCATTGTGAAGGCAGGCTCCCAAATCATTCAGATTCGCTTCATACTCTGTCCCCTTACTCAAAACTCATTTGCTTAATTCATTCGTACCTTGCCTTTCTCCCCAGTGGGGACCCAAAGTGGCTTGCCCTCCTCCCCTCCATTTTACCCTCATCACAACCCTGCGAAGCCAGGGAGGCTGAGAGTCACCCAGCGAGCTTCCATGGCAGGAATGGGGATTCGCAGGGCTTTTTTTGTAGAAAAAGCCCAGCAAAAAACTCGTTTGCATATTAGGCCACACCCCCTGATGCCACCAGTTCACACAGGGCTTTTTTTGCAGAAAAAGACCAGCAGGAACTAATTTGCATATCCAGACCAGCCAGAACTGTGTTCTTGCTAAAAAAAAAAAGCCCTAATACTAGTCCAAGTCCCCTGATACTAGTCCAACTCTCTTAACCACTACACCAGGGGTGTCGAACTCATTTGTTATGAGGGCCAGATCTGACATAAATGAGACCTTGTTGGGCCGGGCCATGTCTGTCGTAAAATGGAATGCCAGCTAGCAGAGATATCAACTTTATAAAGGACACAGACAAATTTAAAAGCTTAAAATAAAGCATGCTTAAAACATTAGCACTCATTGGTCTTTAAGGTGCTTTCTTTGTATCCAGGGAACTGGGCAAAGGAAGCTCTGGGTCTTTCCTTCCTTCCCTCTGGGACCAGAAGAGAAGGAAGAGAGGCTCGGCTCAGTAGCTCTACTGTGCGATTGAGAGAGCCTGGCAAAGCAAGCTATCCCTCCCCCCCCAAGGGAGGAGCCTCGGCCAATGGAGAAAATAAAGGCTTTGCTCTGCAGCTCCTGTGCGATTGAGCAAGCCTGGCAAAGCAAGCTGTGATGCAGAAGGAAGAGAGGGAGAAGGAAACAGATGACAGCCAGTTGCTCAGGGGCCTGATAGGAGCCCTCCGGCGGCCTGATTTGGCCCCTGGGCCACATGTTTGACACCCTTGCACTACTGGCTCTCCTATAGCATTTACTGTTCTATCAGCATGAATGAGTCAATGAAAGCCATACGCGTGAATCATTTCAATTCTTGAGTTTTCCATTCCCTCCCTGAGGCACTAAATTTCTTATGCAGGCATATTTTTCAAGGGAAATTTCCTTGTCAGAGACTGTGCTGATGTTGCATTTGGAAAGTTTTTCTGCTTCTTTGTGTATACATTAGCATCATGAGGTCCCATAGAATCTCTATCTGGCTGCCCCCGCGAGAGGCTTGCCAACCACCAGGTGGGGGACGGGGAGTGCTCCCAGAATTACAAGTGGTCTCCAGACTCCAGAGGTCTGTTCCGCTGGAGAAATGGCAACTTCAGAGTGTGGACTAAGAACCGAAGAACATAAGAGAAGCCATGTTGGATCAGACCAATGGCCCATCCAGTCCAACACCCTGTGTCACACAGTGGCCAAAACCCAGGGGCCATCAGGAGGTCCACCAGTGGGGCCAGGACACTAGAAGCCCTCCACTGTGCCCTCCCCAACCACCAGGAATACAGAGCATCCTGCCCCAGACAGAGAGTTCCAACGATACACTGGCTAATAGCCACTGATGGACCCCTGCTCTTATCGAACCCCATCTTTGCTGAGTTTCCTCCTGTTGTATACTTAGCAGAGTCAAAAGCAGCACAGCACATAAGTTTGTTTAGCTTGCGTTTACTAAAAATAGGGAAGGGTTACATAGACTGAAAATAATAACATCCCAACTATCTAAGCTCCATCTTGGTTCTTGGTCTGAGCAAACACATGTAGGTGTGTGAAAACAAAGGAGATAAAGTTTACCCTAAAGCCCTCACCTTATTGGTGGTAAAAACTGTGCCTGACACCTGATTGGTTCCAAGCTAGCTCACTAGCATTAGCATACATAAACAAATGAAAACAAAGCAGGAGTCAAGCATCACTTTTAAGACCAACAAACTTTTATTCAAAATGTAAGCTTTCGTGTGCGTGCACACTTCTTCAGATGAGGAATGAGGTGCAGTAAGCAGAGCTACATATAGCTTGTGGGGTTTAGAATGCAAAGCGGTGCAAAGTTAAAATCCAATAGCAGAACAGTAAAATTAACAAATTCAGAAAACCTTTGATCTGGGTTGCATTAGCTTGAGAAACCAATAAAAAAGTAACATGTCAGAATGTGAGAATGTCTGTTAATTATTCTATTGCTAATAAGCCTGGGTCAAAATATGGGCATTTCCTTCCCAGAAGTTAACTCTTTCAGGACAGAATGGAATCTCCCCAAACTTCACACTCCCCAGCTACCCTCCCCACCAAAAAAAAATCTCCAGGAATTTGCCAGGCTAAAGTTGGCTACCTTACTCCATGACCAAATAAACAGTATCTTGTTGCTTTCATAGGCACAGAAGGTAATCGCAGCCATCGTCTAGGTCTCTCCGCTTTGGAACTTGCACTGTGTATAGGAGCAGACCACTGACCACTCACCTGTGCTAGGGTCGCCAAGTCCTATCTGAGAAATACTTGAAGATTTTGTGGGGAGGGGGTGGAGCTTGGGGAGGGCAGAGTTTGGTGAGAGGAAGGACCTCTGAAGTGTAGAATACTATATAGCATCCACAGTAGCCTTTTTTCTCCAAGTGGACAAATCTCCACTGTCTAGTGATCAGTGATAATTCTGGGAAATCTCCAGGCCTCACCTAGAGGTGGACAACTCCACACATGAGCAGTTAACTAAAGAGGCTTTTCTGGCTTTGGTAACGTTTGCATTGGGTCTCCAGTGATGGAAGGAGCAGTGAGTTATATGCAGGGGTGGAATTCTAGCAGGGGATCCTTTTCATATTAGGCCAAACACCCCTGATGTAGCCAGTCCTCCAAGAGCTTACAAAAAAGAGCCTTGTAAGCTCTTGGAGGATTGGCTACATCAGGGGGTATGGCCTAATATGCAAAGGAGCTCCTGCTAGAATTCCACCCCTGGCTATATGTGTGTGTTATGAACTAGGGAAATGGTAGTTTTATGACAGGGCAGGGCTCAGAAGTGCTTGCTTACTTTCTCTTTGAGAAGGTTCAAACTCCAGTGATTCTGCAGAGAGCAAAGGAAGAGAGAGCCAGATGTGATATGTTTCAGAAGTCAACAGAGATGGGTTTAGGCGTAGGGCAGGACGCCAAGTAAGGTGATCAATGGAAGTAAAAGAGTGACAGGTTTGCATTGCCACATGTTGAAGAGAGAGAACAGAGAGAGTTACAAGGTCCTTGCAGTTTCAGATTTGAGTGCAGTTGTACCTTAGAGACCAACAATATATTTGAAGTACAAACTTTCAAAGAGTCAGAATTCCCTTCATCTTTTGACTTGGACTCCCCAAAACCTATCCCCCCGGCCTGATCTGGTTGGTCTCTCAGGTACTACTGGACTCAAACCGAGCTTCTCCTGCAGCCAAAATGGCTATGCCATGTTTTGCCAGAGACTTGGAGAATACATTTAAAGTTAAAGTTGCTTGCTTTCCAGCTCTCTCCTTCCTTCCTTCCTTCCTTCCTTCCTTCCTTCCTTCCTTCCTTCCTTCCTTCCTTCCTTCCTTCCTTCCTTCCTTCCTTCCTTCCTTCCTTCCTTCCTTCCTTCCTTCCTTCCTTCCTTCCTTCCTTCCTTCCTTCCTTCCTTTGCCAGTTTGGTATAGTGGTTAAGTGTGCAGACTCTTATCTGGGTGAACTGGGTTTGATTTCCCCACTCCTCCACTTGCTGCTGCTGGAATGGCCTTGGGTCAGCCATCGTTATCACAGAGCTTGTCCTTGAAAGGGCAGCTTCTGGGAGAACTCTCTCAGCCCCACCCACCTCACAGGGTGTTTGTTGTTGGGGAAGAAGGTAAAGGAGATTGTGAGCCGCTCTGAGACTCTTCAGTGGAGGGGGGAATATAAATCCAATGTCTTCTTCCTTCCTTCCTTCCTTCCTGCAACTTGCAGCAGATCACACCGTTAAAAATAATGCGTGGTGGAAATCATTCAGTGAAAAATGCACTAAACTGGGTTACAAAACTGGATCGTGCAATGAAGGAGGTGTGTGTATGTGTACACGCACGTGTGCGCGTGCACACACACATACATTGACCAAAGCAATGAATGCATGCGGTATGCAATGTGCTGGTGATTTCGGTGCCTCTGTAATCATTAGACAGGCTTATGAGTAAGTCAAGGGTTCTCAAACTCCTTGAGCCTGTGGGCACACTTGGAATTCTGACATGGCTTTGGTGGGCGTAGCGACAAAATATCTGCCACATAGGGTTGCCAGCTCCATGTTGGGAAATACCTGGAGATGTCGGGGGTAGGGTCTGAGAAGGGCAGGGTTTGTGGAGGAGAGGGACCCTCAATGGGGTACAATGCCATAGAGTCCACCTTCCAGAGCTGCCGTTTCCTCCTGGGGAACTGATCCTCTGTCGTCGGGAGATCGACTGTAATCCCAGGAGCCAGCCACAAAACGATTGCCACAGCTTCACTGCAGTAACACAGTATAGATTCTTGTGCTGTGGTGGCAGCTGCTGCCAAAGCAACATTTTAAAAAAATTGTACAGCCAATCAGAAGCCTTGCTGGGCAAAAAGCCCTACCTGCCCCCCTACTTCTTAAAACATTTGATGGGCACTAGAAAATGTCGGTGGGCATCATGGTGCCCATGGGCACCGTGTTGAGCATGCCTGACTGTAAGTATTGTGGTTGCCCAGGACAGAACTGCTCTCTCGCTCTCTTTCCCTCATCAGCTTTCTTCTCACCTTGATCAGTGCAGTGCTTGACAGTTGTGGAGGGGAGGTGTGCAGGTGCTTCCTTCAGTAATTTCAAAAGGAATAGATCTTGCCTACAGAATGCATCAGCCGTAGCCACAAGTGTAAAGACAGGGCTTGCCTGTAGCTATGTGGTTACACTGACTGCAAGCTCAAAGATAGCGAGCAGGTAAACTTAATTGCAGTTGTAACTTGGCAGGTAACCTGCCGGGGCTTGCCGTGACCATGAGCCAAAGGACCAGGAATCTTGATAGGATTTAGCTAAAGCTTCAGATATGCTGAAATTGGATATCCTATCTCTGAAATGTTCTAGAAGGCAAAGGGAAACTGTCAAGTTTTTTTTTTTTTAAAGCAGGAACGGACAGGAACCCAGTTCCAGCTGGCTTGGCATCAGGGGGTGTGGCCTAATATGCAAATGAATTCCTGCTGAGCTTTTTGTACTAAAAAGCCCTGTGTGAAACAATGCTGATGTCAGAGGTGTGGCCTAATATGCAAATGAATTCCTGCTGGGCTTTTCCTACCAAAACTGTCAGAAAAATATTCATTTGGCATATTTAAATGTAACCTATTTAAATACCCTGCATTCTCTGAAGTCCTTATAGTTGCAGGTTCCAGGTTTTGCCCTGTGGGAAATAACGCTTTCTGCTCTGTTTCTTTTCTGCCAGAGGTGCTTTTGAAGATGCATTCTGTCGGAATCTGCGGTTCCGATGTACACTATTGGCAGCGTGGGCGGATCGGGGACTTTGTGGTGAAGAGCCCAATGGTGGTGGGCCACGAGGCGTCAGGAACCGTTGTCAAAGTGGGCTCTTCTGTAACCACGCTGAAGAAAGGTGTGTTGAGGCCAGGAATGGGCTGGGACCCCACAACAGTTCTGCAGCTAGCTATGTAATTCATTATCATATGGCATTGTGTGTAGTATAGCCAGAAGATCTGAAAATGGTCTGGAAGTTCTAGCTTTTTTGCGGTGAGCGAGACCCATTTCAGGGGCGAGAGAGCTCTTTAAGAGCTGTGACTGACCCAAGGTCATCCAGCTGACTTTGTGTGGAAGAGTGGGGAATGGCATCCAGTTCTCCACATCAGAGTCTGCCGCTCTTAATCACTACACCACGCCGGCTCCCAGTTGATTTAAGAGTCCATCGCAAAGGCAAGCCTTCACATATTGACACCTTTAAAGCCCTGTATGACCTGAGACCAACATACCTTAAGGACCGCCTTCTCCTGTACAAACTGACCCATTCACTCAGCTCATCCTCAGAGGTCCTGCTTTGGTTGCCAGAGAGATGGCAAGCTGAGAAAGGGCCTTCTTTGTCATGGCACCAAAACTTTGGAACTCCCTTCCAAGGCGATTTGTCCGTCTTCCTCTATTGGTGTCTTTTGCCAGCAGGTGAAGGCCTTTTGGTTTCATCTGGCATACCCCTAATAACAATATTGGTCCTCCTTCTAGTGCTCTGCATTTACATGCTTTTAATTGAATTTTAATAGAAGTATGTTAAAACACCAAGGGTCAAACTGTTGATCTGTACTTAGGATTCCAGATTTGGCCCTGAGAATGCAGAGTCAGGCAGCTTTGATATGGACTGGAGACATGGGGCTGGGAAAGGGCTTTTAAAATTCTCCCACCCTGTCGTTGCACTGTTTCTCCAATCAGAAATGCATCTCTCCCATCCCCTGGCTTTCTTCAGTCCTGGTTCTATAAGAAAGGCATAGTATGCATACCTGCCTTATTTCCCAGCTCTCGCTTAATAGAGATCCATTTTCCATTGGAGAAACGGCACAAGGACATAGCTGCATTTTTGTGCACAATAACACATGCAGAGTTCCAGTCACAGAGCTCTTAAATTAACATGTAGTTTGAGTTCAAATTGTATTCCACCAGTCTCTGTTTGTCTGAAGTGCTGGGTGCATGTTGTGCCGTGGTTTCTGGCTTCAGCACCCTGCTTCTTCACCTTCCTTGGAACTGCACATAAATGCTTTTTACATCCCAGTTTGCCCAGTCATTGATCTTGCTACATTCATGATCTTTTTTTCCTCCCAGGTGACCGAGTAGCCATAGAGCCTGGGGTTCCCCGAGAAAAAGACGAGTTTTGCAAAACTGGGCGGTACAACCTGTCTCCATCCATCTTTTTCTGCGCAACTCCCCCCGATGATGGGAACTTGTGCCGTTATTACACGCACGATGCCAACTTTTGCTACAAGTGAGTTGCAAGTGTCTGTTGGCGGGTGCTTTTGTGTGGAGAGGAGCTAGCCGAACTGAATTTCTCCCATGGGTAGTTAAGAAGAGCCAGTGGTCCATCTTGTCCAGCATCCTGTCTCACACAGTGGCCAACCAGTTCCTCTGGAGGGCCAATAACAGGGCATAGAGGCTGAGGCCTTCATAAGAACATCAGAAGAGCCCTGCTGGATCAGACCAGTGGTCCATCTAGTCCACCATCCCCTCTCACACAGTGGCCAGCCAGTTCCTCTGGAGGGCCAACAACAGGGCTTAGAGGCTGAGGCCTTCATAAGAACATCAGAAGAGCCCAGCTGGATCAGACCAGTGGTTCATCTAGTCCAGCATCCCCTCTCCCACAGTGGCCAACCAGTTCCTTTGGAGGGCCAACAACAGAGCATAGAGGATGAGACATTCACTTCAGAAGAGCCTTGCTGGATCAGACCAGTGGTCCATCCAGTCCAGCATCCTGTTTCACACAGGGGTCAACCAGTTCCTCTGGAGGGCCAACAACAGAGCATAGAGGCTGAGGCCTTCATAAGAACATCAGAAGAGCCCTGCTGGATCAGACCAGTGGTCCATCTTGTCCAGCATCCTGTCTCACACAGTGGCCAACCAGTTCCTCTGGAGGGCCAATAACAGAGCATAGAGGCTGAGGCCTTCATAAGAACATCAGAAGAGCCCTGCTGGATCAGACCAGTGGTCCATCTTGTCCAGCATCCCGTCTCACACAGTGGCCAACCAGTTCCTCTGGACAGCCAACAGCGGGACAGAGGCCAATGCCTTCCCCTACTATGGCCTCCTAGCTCTGGGATTCAGAGGCTTAGGACCTCTGAATGTAGAAGCTCCCCTCTGTCACCCACTGATAAACTAATCCTCCATAAATCTATCTAATCTGCTCTGAAAGCTGTTTGTTCCTGTGGCCATCACTACATCATTGGGCAGCAAATGCCACCTTTTAGTCACTCTGTGTTTAAAGCATAGATAAAACTTTGCAGGTCTTAAAGGTGCCACTGGACTCAATCTGCGTAAAGAAGTATTTCCTTTTGTCCGTCCTGAACCTGCTTCCCATCTGCTGCACTGCATGCCCTCGAGTTCTAGTCTTTTGGGAGAGAGAGAAAAATTTGTCAGCTCTCTCTACCCCATAAGAGCCCCGTGGTGCAGAGTGTTAAAGCTGCAGTACTGCAGTCCTAAGCTCTGCTCACGACCTGAGTTCGATCCCCGGTGGAAGCTGGGCTTTCAGGTAGCTGGCTCGAGGTTGACTCAGCCTTCCATCCTTCCGAGGTCGGTCAAATGAGTACCCAGCTTGCTGGGGGGAAAGTGTAGGTGACTGGGGAAGGCATTGGCAAACCACCCCGTAAAAAGTCTGCCGTGAAAACATTGTGAAAGCGACGTCACCCCAGAGTCGGAAACGACTGGTGCTTGCACAGGGGACCTTTCCTTTCCTTTCCTCTACCCCATACAATGATTTTATAAACCTCTATCATATCCCTCCTCACCCCTTTAGTCAAATGCCTAATAAAGGGTTCAGTAATCATATCCCCCCTTAGTCCCGTATCCCCCCCTTTTAAGATCTGGACTCTTCAGCCTTTCCTCCTAGGGAAGGAGCTCCAACCCCCTTTTCATCTTGGGCTGCCCTCCTCTGTTAGTTAGGATATCACCACACTTGCTATCATGAAGCTGTATGGTGCAGGATCTCACCTAATTTGACAAACCAGTTGGGAAATAATGTTACATTTTAAAACATGAAGAGTCAGAGTAAAAAGAGTGGAAAGTAAAAGGACATTGGACAATGTTTGATAATGATTAAGTTTTAGAAGAAGAATATAAGTTTTTGTTTTAATACTTAAGGGTACCTTTAAATATTAGCATTATAAGTAAATAACACCGGAGGGGGTCAAGTAATGGGGGGAGGGGTGGGTAAAAAGTAATGGGGTAGATAAAAGAAGTTATTAAGATTTAAGAAATAATTTTGTTACCATATGTTACCAATAGAATTGTTTTAACCAAAAAACATGAAGAGTCAGAGTACTGTAGCATATAAAGGTTTGAATCGCTGTTCTGCCATGACAGCTTATTAGGTGACCTTGGGCCACTCACGCACCCTACCTTACAGGGTTGTTGTGAGGGTAAAATGGAGGCGATGAGAACGATGTAAGCTGCTTTGAGTCCCCACTGAGGAGAAACGTGGGATATAAATAAAGTAATATGTAAATAAATTAATGGAACTTTATATTTTTACTTTTTAGAAATTAGATTTAGCAGAGACACATATACAGTACAAAAATATTAAGTACAGACCAGGCCAGTATTCCAGCCTGAGATGTCGTGCCTGGCACAACTATCGAATTAAAAGCAGTTGATAGGAAAAGTGTATTCAGAGGCTAATATCAAAAGCTGTCCGTGTAAATCTGCATTATCTGGCTCTGGCTTTCATGCCACACTGTGAACAAACTGTGCATGTGGATTTCATCGTGTACAAATAAATTTTCAAAGAACTAATACATGACAGTACTTTCCCCATTGTAGACCTAAGTACAGCAGTTATTTTACCCGTGAGTATTTTGAACCAGATCTTGGTACTTAACAGTGCAATCCTAAACAGTTAACAGTGCAATCCTAAACAGTTAACAGTGCAATCCTAAACAGAGTCATCCCCTTCTAAGACAATGGATTTAGGAGAGCAAAGCTTTTTGTGGGGTTGCACTGTTTTTCTCCTACGTATGTTAATGTCTCTGCAGTGACTAGTGAGTTACCTCTAACATGTTTACCAACAGCTGAAATTTGGAAATTTCATTTCCCCATGTTTCTATGCTTATTTTGGGGTTGACAGGGCAACCCCCCCCCCCAACCACTGGCAGAGGAGGGGGGGAGTAGAGTTGTCAGAAAACTCCTGGACATCTGGGGATAGAACCTGTGGAGAGCAGGGACCCTCAGTGGGGTACAGTGTCCTAGAGTCCATCCTCCCAAGCATCCATTTTCTCCAAGGGAACTGATCTCTGTGGCATGAAGAGGAGCTGCAGTTCTGGGGGATCCCCAGGTCCCTCCTGAAAACTGGCATCTATAGCCAGTTTGGTGTAGTGGTTAAGTGCATGGACTCTTATCTGGGAGAACCAGGTTTGATTCCCCACTCCTCCACTTGCATCTGCTGGAATGGCCTTGGGTCAGCCATAGCTCTGGCAGAGGTTGTCCTTGAAAGGGCAGCTGCTGTGAGAGCCCTCTCAGCCCCACCCACCTCACAGGGTGTCTGTTGTGGGGGGGAGAAGATAAAGGAGATTGTAAGCCGCTCTGAGTCTCTGATTCAGAGAGAAGGGCAGAGTATAAATCTGCAATTCTTCTTCTTCTTCTAGCTCATTTTTCAATTGGTTTTTGCTCTTACGGATGGTATACAAGAGTTCCTGCCCATTTTCCTGATTCCCCCATTAAATTGTAAATTGCTTGGGTGGTTCAGAAAAATCCTTGCAGTTGTATTGTTCAGGAAATCACTGAGAACAGTGGCCTGCAACCTGGAAGTAGTCTCCAGTCCACAGAAGATTATATAAATAAATGAAGGCTCATACTACAGTATATTCATATTCAAGGTGCCACAAGATTCTTATTTTGGCTTACCCCCCTTAAACTCCTAGGACTGTTCAGTGTCAGATAAAGCTGCGTGCCACAGAGTGTTGCAATGGATGGGCCATTGGCCTGATCCAGCACGGCTTCTCTTCGGTTCTTATGTCAGAAGGTGCAGGTACAGCAGACAGATCTCTGTGAAAATTACTGGCCAATTTGGAACCAAGGAAGTAGTTTTGTCACTGTACTGAATTAGCTGGTGGAGTTTACTGTGGCAAGCGGTTCTGAAGAGTAACGGTGGACGTAGGTTTAGAAAGGATTAGGCCACTGGGCATGAGAGTCATTCTCACTCACAAGGTGTTACTAAACCTCTAATTGCTGGAAATGAATGACAGGATGGTGGATCATTGCCTTGAGGTTTTCTCATCTGCTTACTGAGAAACACCCAGCATTAGTTAACGTGGGAAGAACCTCCTCTCTAAAAAGAAAGCTGAGTCAGATTGTTGGACCAAGAAGTAGATTACAGCAGCTAACGTTAACAAGGGAGATATCGAGCAGGTTGCATTGGGTCTTTAAGATTAACATTAAGAACACTTCCTGGCTGTCTTAGACATATGGTCGTCACACTTCAACAATTCGATAACTTGCCTGGTTTTAAGATTAATCAGTTCCAGTCTATGTTAAGTGAAGTGTAATGTGCCACCTGAACTTTCCCTAGAAGCTGAAAACGACTAAGCAGAGACTGTTGTACTTTGGTTGTGTTATGAGAAGACAAGAGACACTGGAAAAGGCAATCATGAAGTTGAGGACAACAGGGAGAGAGGAAGATCCACCCAACATGAGGTGGATTGACTGAGTCAAGGAAGCCACAAGGGCCCTCAGTTTGCAGGACCTGAGCAAGGCTGTTAAGGAGACGACGTTTTGGAGGTTGTTAATTCATAGGAGCACCTTAGGTCAGAAGCAGCTTGATGGCACCCAGGGCTTTTGTTGTAGAAAAAGTCCAGCAGGAACTCATTTGCATATTAGGCCACATCTCCAGATGCCACCACTGTTTCACGAAGGACTTTTTTGTAGGGAAAGCCCCAGCAGGAACTCATTTGCATATTAGGCCACACCCCTGACCTCACCATTATTTCGCACTGGGCTTTTTTTGGTAGAAAAAGCCCGGCAGGAATTCATTTGCACATTAGGCCACATCCCCTGACACCAAGTCAGCCGGAACTGTGTTCCTGTCCGTTCCTGCTCAAAAAAAGTCCTGATGGCACCTGACACAGACACACAAAATGTGGGGCCGCATTTCAGTGCAGAGATTGGAATTTTGACCAAATATGAATGGAAAAGTGGGGAGGGGGGGATAACAAATACTTAAATGTCTGCCTGACCTGAGGTGTTTCTTATTTAACTCGAGAGCTATTCATTCAAAAGACACGAGAATTTTAAAAAATGGTCCATTCGAAATCTTCCAGGATTGCAATTAAAAGATGCTATTTAGATTTACATTTCTATCCATCCCTTGTAGTAGAGGGAGAGGAATTAACGATGTCAGTTTGGAATTATTTGCCATCCAGCTATAGAAGTAGTTATGCTATTATGCACTGGAGTGTAGTGTAACTACTCCTAAGGGGAGGGACTGTGGCTCAGTGGTAGAGCATCTGCTTGGTAAGCAGAAGGTCCCAGGTTCAATCCCTGGCATCTCCAAAAAAGGGTCCAGGCAAATAGGTGTGAAAAACCTCAGTTTGAGACCCTGGAGAGCCACTGCCAGTCTGAGAAGACAATACTGACTTTGATGGACCAAGGGTCTGATTCAGTATAAGGCAGCTTCATATGTCCATATGTCCATAAGCATTGCCATCATGCCTGTGTGTTGACTTTGCTCCGTGTTCTCTTTCTTCACTGTAGGCTTCCAGAAAATGTCACCTTTGAGGAGGGCGCTCTGATTGAGCCTCTGTCCGTGGGAATCCATGCCTGCAGAAGAGCTGGGGTGACCCTTGGAAGCAAAGTCTTCATTTGTGGTGCTGGTATGAAGCCATTGCTTTGTGTGCTTTTGAGCCCGCCCTCCACCCCAAGCCAGATGTCTGCCTTTCAGGCCAATGGATGGTCCAAATACCTCTCTCTGGAGGGGATGCTGGAAATGGCTTTCTTGGGGAAAGCAGTTCCTGTTTTGCACATAATGCTTCTTGTGTGGACCGCTGCATCCATGCTCCACTGTGCTACCCAGATTCTGATGTAGACAGAATAGAGGGTCTGTTATGGATGGGATAGAGACACATGGCGGCAATAAGAACAGAAGAGAAGCTCTGTTGAATCAGGCCAGTGGCCCATCCAGTCCAACACTCTGTCACACAGGGGCCAAAGCCTAGGTGCAATCAGGAGGTCCACCAGCGGGGCCATAAGAACATAAGACAAACCCTGTTGGATCAGGCCAATGACCCATCCAGTCCAACACTCTGCATCAAACACTGACCAAAACCCAGGTGCCATCAGGAGGTCCACCAGCAGGGCCAGAACCCCAGAAGCCCTCCCGCTCTTGCCCCCCAAGCACCAAGAATATAGAGCATCACTGCCCCAGACAGACTGTTCCATTTATACCTTATGGCTTATAGCCACACATGGACTTCTGCTCCATATGTTTATCCAGTCCCCACTTGAAGCTGCCTATGCTTGTAACCTCTGCCACTTTCTACAGCAGTGAATTCCACACGTTCATTACTCAGTTCTTGTTGTGTGCAGTTCCAAACTGTTTAGCTGGAACAGCAGTTGCTTGTGATGGGTGATATCCCTGTGCTTGGTATGATGCTTGCAAGAGGCCCCCATGATATTGGCATAGGTAACTAACCGCTCTATGCCCATAACTGCATAGTCTTCCACATAACATGTAGCCTGATATGTCCCTTGACCCAATTAAGGAACACACGACAGGTCCTGTTGAGAGAAACTTTTTTTAAAAAAAGGTTTTATTAATAAGGATCAGGGCTTTTTTTTTTTGTAGAGGGAATTCTTTTGCATATTAGGCCACACACCCCTGATGTAGCCAGTCCTCCTGGAGCTTACAGTATGTCCTATACGAAGAGCCCTGTAAGCTCCTGGAGGATTGGCTACACCAGGGGTGTGTGGCTTAATATGCAAAGGAGTGCCTGCTACAAAAAAAGCCCTGATAAGGAAGATTTGGTCCGTAGAGCAGAAGGGCTCCAGCAAGCCAAGAGTCTTCAGAGAATACAAAATTGACCAAGGGGTCTTGTACCCTTTGTGACATAAGCAAGAGTGAGTTAAAACATGCATCATTGGATGACAGATAGCAGAATGCATGAGATGGCAAGTCTACATTGGTGAATTCAGTAAATTGGGATGCATTACAGAAGATTAGCAACAGTTTACGTTTCAAAAGATACGTCATTTCTTGTGCAATTAAAACCATCCTTGTTCTAAACGCATGTCCTTTCTCAAGGATCTAGTTGCCATTCTTGAGGTTCGTCATGTGAATGTTATGTACTGTTCTGCCGTGTGCCCTAATTGCTCCAAGTGAGCGGGGGTGTTGCAACTGTTATGCTGGGTGAAGCTGTTTGGAGCTGTCTCTGAAACAAGAGACCTTGGCAGAAATAACTTTCGATTTCAGGCAGCAGAGAGATACAGGAGTAAATATTAAATGCAAAGAATACATGTAATACATGCAAGGAATACATGGAGAGCCAGTTTGGTGTAGTGGTTAAGTGTGCGGACTCTTATCTGGGAGAACCGGGTTTGATTCCCCACTCCTCCACTTGCACCTGCTAGCATGGCCTTGGGTCAGCCATAGCTCTGGCAGAGGTTGTCCTTGAAAGGGCAGCTGTTGTGAGAGCCCTCTCCAGCCCCACCCACCTCACAGGGTGTCTATTGTGGGGGAGGAAGGTAGAGGAGATTGTGAGCCGCTCTGAGACTCTTCGGAGTGGAGGGCAGGATATAAATCCAATGTCTTCTTCTTCTAATTCTATGTTCTAATCCATTCTCTAACTAATATAAAAGTGTATCAAGACCCATGCATCCCACAATAGTGTGACATTTGAGTCAGTGTTCCCAAGTGATCTTCCAGCTGCCACCACAGCTGGATCTTTCCTTGCTAGGCTAAAATTTACCTCCCTCCTCTTTTCCTCTCATTTTCGGGCCTCTTGCCTATTCATACATCACAGATTGCCTCCTAGGGCAAATAATGTTGAACTCATTTGTTATGAGGGCCAGATCTGACATAAATGAAATCTTGTCAGGCTGGGCCACATATGTCATTAAATGTAGTGCCAGGTAGCTGAGATATAAACTTTATAAAGGACACAGACAAACACAGTTAAAGATTTTGTATTTCTCCTGTGTGATTGAGGGAACTGGGCAAAGGAAGCTCTGGCTCTTTCCCTCCCTCCCCAGGGGATGAGGAGGGGGTGGGGCCTCGGCCTATAGAATGAAAAAAGGCTTGGCTCAGTATCTCTGCTGTGCAATGGCGAAAACCTGGCAAAGCAAACTATCCTCCCCTCGCAAGGGAGGAGCCTCAGCCAATGGAGAAAATGGAGGTTTTGCTCTGTAGCTCCCATGTGATTGAGCAAGCCTGGCAAAGCAGGCTGTGACATAGAAGGAAGCAAGAGAGAGGGAGAAGGAAGCAGACTTGCTTGCGGGTCTGATAGGGACCCTCCAAGGGCCTGATGCGTCCCTCGGGCTGCACGTTTGACACCCCTGTCCTTGGGTGTTTTTATTATTTATTATTTTCCTGCTTTTCTTTCAGGACCGATTGGACTTGTGACTTTGCTTATCGCTAAAGTCATGGGAGCTTCACAAGCGGTGATCACCGGTAAGCTGGCCTTCTGGCTTTTCGGTCCCTGTGTCTGTTCTGCAGGTTTACATGAGAATAAGTACTTGTGTTCTCGGGGCATTTGAGAAGCTGCCGCAACACACAGAGAAAGTCTTAACGTGCTGAACAGCTGCTGAAGTTGGTTTCTGGTTCCTTTGGAAAAAGGAGAAGCAGTTAAGGAAGAAATACTGGGGGGCGGGGGGGTTACTCCAAGAATTTCTGTGCATGCAGATCACTGGAGTAAGGCACTTTTATGGCCCATCCCAGAAATGTGTGAGAAATTTCCTCCCAGGAGAATAACTTCTAAGCTATATATTGGATGCTGATTTCCATTTCTCTTCAGATTGCTCTGCGCCACTAGTTTTGTGTCAATGCCAGGACAAATCCCTGATCATTCTTGGTGGGTGACCCAAGTACTTTCAGATCTTTTTAAAATTTGTATTATTATTTTATTGGGTTTTTTTTAAAATTAGGGATACGGAAAGAGGAAAAAGGAAATGGCAAAGTTACTTAAAAGATTCTAAAATATTTACTATTAAGGACATTCAAAACTATAAGTGATGTATAAATACGTAGAGCATTTATGGTAGATATAAAGCGTGTTCAAAAACTTTCTCAACCTATGTATTACAATTCTGTAGTCATCCCTACAGCAGAAATGGAGAGGGAGATAAAAATAAAATGAAATAAAACATATTTTAATTCTGTTTCATTACACCCATACACTTTAAACCCTGTTCATTAAAAATATAGTACATTAATAGTAATAATTCAATCATCTTCAAACATAAACATTTGATTTTAGCATAACATTGATACTGTTTTCCTGCAGATTGAACCATGTTAATTCCTGAATGATTTCAAAATAATATAATACTTAGCTTCAGTTCTTGTTCTTCGTCAAAACAGACAACAAAGAGCTGTGTGGCCTGTTTCGTCCAGTGCATAAGGTGTGACAACTAGGGTAGAATATGCCTCCTTAAAACAGGGGTCCCCAACCTTTTGAGCTTGCGAGCACTTTTAGAATTCTAGTACAGCATGGCGGGCCAAACCACAAAATGGCTGCGCTGGGAGGTGCAGCCAGCCACCGCACAGCTGTCACAGCTTACCTTCAGTCATATAGTTAAGATCTTTGTGCTGTGGTGGCAGTTACTGCCAGAGCAGCATTTTCAAAAATTTGAAATTTCCAATGGCTTATCAGGAGCCTTGCTGGGCAAAAAGCTTTACCTAGAGACAGCCAGTTTGGTGCAGTGGTTAAGTGTGTGAACTTATCTGGGAGAACCGGGTTTGATTCCCCACTCCTCCACTTGCAGCTGCTGGCAGGGCCTTGGTTCAGCCATAGCTCTCACAGAGCTGTCCTTGAAAGGGCAACTTCTGTGAGAGGTCTCTCACCCCACCCACCTCACAGGGTGTCTGTTGTGGGGTGAAGAGATTGTAAATTGCTCTAAGACTCTGATTCAGGGAGAAGGGCAGGGTGTAAATCTGCAGTCTTCTTCTTCTAGCCTCACTCACTTGTCTAAAAACACCTGGCGGACACCAGAAAAAGCTATTTCCAAAATGCCCACAAACTCAGGAGCTCTAGGAGCTGATTTGCAGCCAACCACCATATAGAAAACTACGAGAGAAAGTTTGGCCCTTTTTATGTAGGAGAGCTCTACATAGATGGGAATCTTTCATACTGTTCTTACTCTCCCCCTGAAGTGCCCTTTACTCTCACTCCTAAAGGGCTTTCTGACCCTGGAATGTGTAGCTTGGCTTCTACCTTTGAGTCCCAATCTGCAGGGCCTTAAGGGGGCCTCCAGCTGAAGTCTCAAGAGTGACTCATACAGCACAACTTACCTTTTTTTTTTTGTAGCTGCAATTATGAACTTGACTCCTTCAAGTTCATAATTGCAGTGTCCCAGCCTATGAGCTGTGGGGTTTCATATCCCAACTTTCAGCAGAAGTTCGAAGTGAAAGCTTTTGTCTTTGTTTCCTGTGGCACCATGTTGGAGACATGCCTTACAAATATATCGTTTTCTATGCAGAGGATGTTTTGAATATGGAGAATAAACATTCAACCACCTGAGCCTTATTGACAGTCAGCAGTGGTAGAGCCCAGACACAGGATTTAATGCCCTCAGATTTAAATTGCATGATGAGAAAGTAGTGTTTTTGGATGGGGATTGTGGCATCGTTCCCCATGCATTCTGCAAAAGATGTTTGCAGGGAGCGCTGGACAGGGGTGAAATTCTAGCAGGAGCTCCTTTGCATATTAGACCACACGCTCCTGATGCAACCAATCCTCCAAGAGCTTACCAAAAAGAGCCTTGTAAGCTCTTGGAGGATTGGCTACATTAGGGGCGTGTGGCCTAATATGCAAAGGAGCTCCTGCTAGAATTCCACCCCAGGCGCTGGATACGATATCACTTCTGTTCTGATTGGTTTCTACAGCTTTTGACGCTTGTATTTTTCTCACACAGATTTATCTGCTTCCCGCCTGGAAAAGGCTAAGGAACTCGGGGCCGACTGCACTGTCAAGGTTCAGAATGAGAGCCCTCGAGAGTTGGCAGATAAGGTGAAAGACATGCTTGGTTGCATGCCTGAGATAACGATGGAGTGCAGCGGGGCTGAGCCCTCCATTCAGGCAGCGATATATGTGAGTCTCTCTCAGTTCCTGGGTAGACCTGGGCTGGCTGTTGCTCTCATGAACCAAAAAGGTTAACATCAAACCAAGTTGTATGCTGTGGACCTGTCACTCTGTGGGGATTAGAACTCGAGTCTCCCCGACCCCAGTCCAGCACTGGAACCTCGGTGGTGGTGGTGGTGGTGGTGGAAGGTGCTATCAAGTTGCAGTTGACTTTTGGTGACCCCCATGGGGCTTTTAAGGTAGGAGACAAACAGAGATGGTTTGCCATTGCCAGCCTCTGCATAGCAACTGTGGGTTTCCTTGGTGGTCTCCCATCCAGGTAGTGACCAGGATCTCCCCTGCTTAACTTCCAGGATCTGATGAGACTGTGATCTCTTGAGCTATTCAGGTGAACCTGAACCTCTGCACCAATGTTCCCTCTAAGCTGCAGAGTCTTGTGAACAAAAATTCTACCTTGTGAGCTACAAGCATTAAAGTTGTGAGCGCCTGCATAAATTGGTGTTCTCTGGGGTCATCCTTCCTGAGCTAAGACAAAAAGGTGTGAGCTGGAAGCTAAAAATCTGTGAGCTAGCTCATGCTGACGCAGCTTAGAGGGAACACTGCTCTCCACCCACCCTACTTTTTAGTAGTTAACATTAAAACCAGAAGAGAATGAAAGAGATTCTTGGCTCATGAAAGCTCAACATTTGGAGATCCACAAATGGAAAAACAACACTACTGTCTGAGTCCAAACTGACTCACACATTCCACAAAGACCTTCACATATGCCTAGTGTTGGCATGCTGGTCAGTTGGCTGCCTGTGGCTCTTGCTACTATTCACAAGATTGCTTTCTTCAACGAAAGATCTCTGGTGTTAGTATGGTTGCCAAGTCCTCTTCATCCTCTGCCAGGGGACATTTGCGTGCATGATGCGCGCGCATGCAATGAAATGACGTCATTAAGAAGTGATGTCATAAAAATGGCAGCACCCATGCGAGGCCACTCTAGGCGTTTCCAGGAAAACTCTATGTACCTATTGTACCATAGAGTTTTATGTCCCACATGGCTAGAGTGTCTGAGGAAAACCATAGAGTTTTCCTGGAAATGCCTAGAGCGGCACCACAGGGCTGCTGCCATTTTGATGACATCACTTCCAAGTGACATCATCATGCCAGCGATGCGGGGGAGATTCCCCGCCCGGACCGGGGGCTTGGCAGCCCTATGTGTTAGGGTTGCCAGACCCTCCCATGGAGGTAGGGCTCCTTTGCTTCCAGGCCCTGCCCCTCAGCCCCCTATCAGCTGGCCAGCAGGAGACTTTCCAGTAAAAAAAGGAAGGCCTTAGGCCACATGGCCAGGCCACATCCTGTGGAAGTGTTGTCATCATTCTGCAATGTGCAGTTCACTCTCTGGTATTTGGGCAAAAACTCCAAGGTGAAAGCTGTTTTTACAATAGAATTTTTGCCCAAATACCAGACTGTTGCCTGGATGTTGCAGTCCAACATGGCTTGGACCTTCCTCTTTCTCCTGTTAACCCCCCAAATCACTCGCTGTTTGCCAGGAGGGACCTGGTGACCCTCTGTGGTATCTTTAGCATTTGTCTTGGTCTGCAGACCTGGGCAGCCTACATGCCTCTTGCATCACTCTCTATTTCCCGTCCCCTTGGTCAGAGATATGCAATTTGGTTTGTCTCTTTCATTTCTCTTCCAGGCAACCCGTTCTGGAGGGACAGTGGTTCTGGTCGGGATGGGTCCCGAAATGGTCACTGTGCCCCTGGTGAGCGCAGCTGTGCGGGAAGTGGACATCAAAGGGATCTTTCGATACTGCAACACGTGAGTATTTATCAGGCGATCTAAAGATGCAAGCAAAACCAAGTAAGAACCAGAGTTTGAAATTGTTAGGGAGAAGTAACCCCAGCTACAGAGTGTTTTCACTATGTCTACTGAATGTCATGAAATGAATAAAATGGATGCAAACAAAATGGTCAGTGTCGGAAGTGACAGAATGGTAGTGATCGGACAGCTGTTTTATTTTGTTCACTGCGGCAGTCCTGCTGTCTATCTGGGCTTATCAGGACAGGCTACTCAGAATGTCAGACTTCTGCAAATCATTCTTTCAATTTTCTTGACAGGTGGCCTATGGCAATCGCCATGCTTGCGTCTAAGAAAGTGAACGTCCAGCCATTGGTGACTCATCGTTTCCCTTTGGAAAAGGCTCTGGAAGCTTTTGAGACCACCAAAAAGTGCATCGGGATAAAAGTCATGCTGAAGTGCGACCCCAGTGACCAGAATCCTTGAAAAATCAGAAGGCAACGTCCCGGTCCCTGTCTGTTCTTACAAGGACAGAGTACACCAAAGGCGAGACTTTACTGTTTAAGGGCTTTTCCCCACCTTAAAATTGCCAGAAATGTGAAAAATTATATGGGAGGTA
Organism: Heteronotia binoei; assembly: GCF_032191835.1. Classification (NCBI taxonomy): domain Eukaryota; kingdom Metazoa; phylum Chordata; class Lepidosauria; order Squamata; family Gekkonidae; genus Heteronotia; species Heteronotia binoei. The sequence continues at coordinate 30,262,261 of NC_083241.1, forward strand.
ATCAGTCCAAATTTTCAAACTTTTTAGTCTTGAGTGGATGTTGAAATCAGTAGAAGGTACTTAACAATGACCGACATGGAACAGAAATACATCGAAGAATTGCTCGATTCAACTCTTGCTGGGCTGTACCACTTCAGGTGGTGTGGGGAGCAGCAATCGGTGTGAGCATCCCTCAAAATAACAGACATGTACCCTGGCATGTACCAAACAAATATTTTTCTGTGTTTGTGTGGTCTGGACCGGATTAGCAGCAGGGAGGCAGTTTCTTGATAAGTCATGTTGTTAGTTTTGTACATCCAAGGAGGTATTTTTTAAAGTGCTAAAATACACAACCCCTGCCTGCGGTTTGCAATAGTTCACCCACTAACAGCTGTGCCTTGAACACACATGAAGATGCCTTATACCAAATCAGACCTTTTTGGGGCTGGAGAGGGCTCTCACAGCAGCTGCCCTTTCAAGGGCAACCTCTGCCAGAGCTATGGCTGACCCAAGGCCATGCCAGCAGTGTAAGTGGAGGAGTGGGGAATCAAACCCGGTTCTCCCAGAAAAGAGTCCACACACTTAACCACTACACCAAACTGGCTCTTAACCACTACACCAAATTAGATAGATTCATGGAGGAGAAGTCTATCAATGGCTGCTAGCCCTGGTGACTGAGGGGAACCTCCATGTTCAGAGACACTGATCCTCTGAATCCCAGAACCAGGAGGCCACCTCAGGGGAAGGCTTCTGCCCTTCTGCTCTGCTGTTGGCACTCCAGGGGAACTGGTCGGCCACTGTGTGAGGCCTGGTCTGCCTTTCTGCTTATTGAGAGAGCCTCTGTCTTGTCAGGATTAAGTTCCAGCTTGGTCACCTTCATCCAGCCCAGTACTGATTCCAAGCACATGTTCAGAACATCGACAGCATCCTTGGGAGTTAGGAGGGAATTAAAAAGTAGAGCTGGGTATCAGCTGCATATTGGTGACACTCAGGGCTTTTTTTACAGCAGGAACTGATTTGCATATTAAGCCACACACCCCTGATGTAGCCAATCCTCAAAGAGCTTCCAGGGCTCTTAGTACAGGGTCTTCTGTAAGCTCCAGGAGGATTGGCTGCATCAGGGGCGTGTGGCCTAATATGCAAAGGAGCTCCTGCTAGAATTCCACCCCTGAGGCCACACCCCCTCGATGTAGCAAATCCTCCAAGAGCTTACAGGGCTGTTAGTACATGGCCTTCTGTAAGCTCCAGGAGGATTGGCTACATCAGGGGTGTCTGGCCTAATATATAAAGGAGTTCCTGCTACAAAAAAGCCCTCGTGGCACTGCAGGCCAGATGTCCCGATGGTCTCTTCCAGCATCTTCAATTAGGTATTAGATACCATGGGTGATAAGAACATCAGAAGAGCCCTGCTGGATCAGACCAGCGGACCATCTAGTCCAGAGTCCCATCTGACACCAGTTCCTCTGGAGGGCCAGCAGCAGGGCATAGAGGCTGAGATCTTCCTCTGACGTTGCCCTGGATTCATAGCTTTAGTGTCTATGAACGTGGAAGTTCTCAGTCACCATGGCTAAGAGCCACTGATAGACTTCTCCTCCATGAACCTATTTAATCTGTTTAATTAAAGCTGTTTATTTTTGTGGCCATCACACTTCCTACGGCAGTGAATTCAACACTTTAATCACACTCTGGCTCCACTCCAGACCTCCTGCAGAACAAAAGCAGAAAGGTGGGGTAATAAATCAAGTTTAAAAAAAACTAATGGAAATTAAGTGGAAATACATTGGCTGTAGTTGCCATAGATAGCACGCCTTGGATTTATGTGCCTGGTTGTTTCTAGCTGACGGTCACAAAAAATAATTCTATTGTGGAACTCCATCCTTTCTGACAACGCAGCTCTGTGGAATTCCTGCCTCTCAGCTAGTGCATGCTGTTGGCGCGAGGGAGAAAGATGGGTGTCTCTGTTCATCCATGTGCCAGAGAACGGCAGCTCCTGTTGTAATTGGTGCTCATCCCTGACATCTTGTTGAATGAGTGTTTGTTAGTGCAACTATTTAAAGTAAATAGGGCATGAATGCAATGATTGGATAACATTTAGCACTGGTATTTAATGGTGATACCCCCTTCCTTGTTTTGGGATTAGAAAAGGGCAAAAATAGTTCCAATAAATAGGTCAGAGCCCGGAAGGGAGGGAGGAAGGGAGGGGCAACCCCCAGACTGAGCCCTGTTTCCCTGAGCTCAGAGTCCTGACTTGCTCAGCGTATCCATCACCGAAAGTGATCATCCAGTATCTTGTTCTGGGCTTCTAAAATGTGCCTGAGAATGCTCTCAGACAGAGCCAAACTCTTGTTTGCCCAGCTCTCCATTTGGTTGCTGTGGCAAATTGGAGAATGCAGAAAGCTCCCCAGATGAAGAAGAAGGATATTGGATTTATATCCCGCCCTACACTCCAAATTTCAGAGTCTCAGAGTGGCTCACAATTTCCTTTATCTTCCTCCTCCACAACAGACACCCTGTGAGGTTAGAGCTCTCCCAGAAGCTGCCCTTTCAAGGACAACTCCTACGAGAGCTATGGCTGACCCAAGGCCATTCCAGCAGCTGCAAGTGGAGGAGTGGGGAATCAAACTCTGAGTGGGGAATCAAACCCGGTTCTCCCAGATAAGAGTCCGCACACTTAGCCACTACACCGAATTGGCTCTCCCTTCATCGAGAAAGCTTTCCATTGCATCCTGCATGCATAAGGGGAGCAAGTTCTATTGATGCCCAGGTTTGTCAAGATCCTCTTGTGCAGCCAGCAGTCCTTACTGTCCTGAATGGTTTGCCAGCAGAACTTTGCAGCTAGTCAGGTCCCCTTCTGGCCACCGTCAGGAGGCAGGGTTGCCAGCTCCAGGTAGGGAAACTCTTGGAGATTTCGGGGTGGAGTGGGGAGGACAGGGACTTCAGTGTAGTGCAATGCCATAGAGTCCACCTTCCAAAACATCCGTTTCCTCCAGGGGAACTGATCTCTGTAGCCTGGAGATGAGATGTGATTCTGGAGGATCCACCTGGAAGCTGGCATCCCCCGACCACCATTGGGGGACAGAAGATAGGGTCCCCAGGTTGGGGAACTCCTGGAAATTTGGGGATGGAGCCTGGGAAGGGCAGGGACCTCAGTGGGGTGCAATACCATAGATTCTGAAACATCCCTTTTCTCTGTGGGAGCTGATCTCTGTAGTCTGGAGATGAGCTGGAATTCCAGGATATTCCAAGGTCACCCCTCCCCGCATCCCTGTCTTATGGGTACCCTGCTGAGTTTCAGGAACCTTTGATGCAGTTCTGGGAAGGGACCAGCAGGTTGCACTGTTGTTGCAGAAGAGGGGCAGCATTTAAAACTATGACCCATTTTGCACTAGACCTTTAATCCTGGTTTAGCCCTGTCCCCAAACTGACATTCTACACTAGAATCAGAGAAATCAACTCTATGATTCTATGATTTTAGTGTAGAATGTCAGTTTGGGGACAGGGCTAAACTAGGATTAAAGGTGTAGTGCGAAACCGGTCTGTTTGTGTTGGGGGGCGGGGGTTGTTGTCAAGTCAAGCTTTCCCTTTCTACCAGCAGCCCCAATTTGATCACTAGCTATAAGTGAGCGAGCGCCGCTCCAGTTTCACTGGTTCTTCAGAATCCACATGATTCACAACTGAGATTTACCCTGGACCTTGCTTTCCACTTCAGTCAAGATTTCCTTCTTTGAATTCTCCAGATTTCCCCCCTTTTGAATCATCAAAGTTATTTGCATGTTAGCAAACTGCTATTGCTACACAACTCAAGCTAATGTCCTCAAATGCAAGGCCATAAAATGGATTTACAGCCATACAACCCTGATTCTCTGTAAAGCTCTTCTGATACTGTAGAGAAAGTCATCAACATACAATATATACACAAACCAAACCCTCACTTAAAAAGGACAGATAAATTAGACTTCCACTATCCACAACCCATTAAAATTGTTTTTATAGAAGTTTCAGTTAAGATTATGTCCTGTGAATGAAAGAGCTAGGTGTACATCTAACCGCACTGATCTTTTTGCACAGTTCAGGCTTGGAAATGGCTTATCATATATATAACAACACACCTGGAAATCTTTCATGTAGGCAAACCATGCAAAATCCAGACCAAGGCAGAAGGTTTGTGCTTACAGTTCTAACTCTACAGTTGCATTTTACATTTATTCTTCATTGCTGGAGGCAGGGTGCGATGTGTTGTGACTTAGACAACTGTATAGCTCAGGGTTGCCAGCACTGGGCTGGGAAATTCCTGGAGATTTTGGCGGTGGAGCCTGAAAAAGGTGGGGTTTGAGGAGGGGAAGGACTTCAATGGGGAATACTGGCACTGAGTTCACCTTCCAAAGCAGCCATTTTCTCCAGGGGAACTGATCTCCGTCACCTGGAGATCAGTTGTAATCCCAGGAGATCTCCATTAATCACTTGGAGGTTGGCAACTTTAGTAGCAGATTGAAATTCAACAGGTGCAGCATCCCTTTGAAGCTACAGTGGCAGAGAGGCTTCTGTTGATGCGCCCGAGCTTAAGAGGGTGGTCTTTAGCGACGCAAAGAATGAAGGCTGTACACAGCAGTGTTAAAACCACTATATACAGTTTGTTTACACCTCTCACTCTCCAATCTTTCATTGTGTTTATCTGTGCCCTTTATAAAGTTTGTATCTCTGCTTTCTGGCATTACATTTTACGACACACACGGCCCGGCCTGACAAGGTCTCATTGATGTCAAATCTGGCCCTCATAATAAATGTTTGACACCCCTGCATTAAACAATAACATAGCCATTCCAAGTATTTATGGCTGCCGATGAACTCCAGTGTCCTTGGGCTGCTGCTTAAAAAAAACAAAAATAGGCGAGCACAGCTTTATTCTCCCACTCTGCGAGGAAGCAATTAAAGGAAACACGTGCATCTTTAATAAGGTTAGTCAAAGAATTCTGTGCATTTCACAGTCCCATCCTAAGCAGGGTTACACTCTTCTAAGTCATTCGGTTTTAAAAGGTGCAATTCTGCGAGGACGGCCCAGTCAGCGGCTCTTGCCTTCCCTTGACAGCTCAGGGTGGGTCCTAATAACACGGAGTGTGGTTTTGAGCGAGCCTTGCTTTTTAAAAAACGCACCCCGAAACACTGTATCGGCCCTGAATGTGAGAGAGACCAGTTGTAAATAAAGTAAGTAGGTTGGAAAAGCGAGTGATGGTAATGCAGCAGAGTACACCTGGTTGGACAATCAGTTCAATTGCTGGAAAGTATTTTGATTTTAAAAGGTGCCTCTCATTAAGGCAGTGAATTGAAGATGTTATTTAAAAAAAATGTGTGTGCGTTTCAAGTTATGACAAGTCACTTTCGACTCATGGTGACCCTATGAAATGAATATCTTTTCCAAATGCCCTACTGTTAACAGCCCTGCTCAGGTCACAGCTTCCTGGATGGAGTCTATCTATCTCTTTTCCTGCTGCCTTCCACTTTTATAAGAGCCCTGTGGTGCAGAGTGGTAAAGCTGCAGTACTGCAGTCCTAAGCTCTGCTCACAACATGAGTTTCATCCCAGAGGAAGCTGGGTTCAGGTAGCCGGCTCGAGGTTGACTCAGGCTTCCATCCTTCCGAGGTCGGTGAAATGAGTTCCCAGCTTGCGCGGTGAGGGGGGGAGTGTAGATGACTGGGGAAGGCAATGGCAAACCACCCCGCAAAAAAAAAGTCTGCCATGAAAATGCTGTGAAAGCACCGTCACCCCAGATTTGGAAATGACAAGTGCTTGCACAGGGGACTGCCTTTCTTCCCACCTCCACTTTTATGTATTTATTTAATTTACGTTATTTGTAGGCCGCCTTTTAGGGTTGCCCATGGAGTTCCCAGTGGACACTCAAACCCCACCTCCCCACCCCTGCTTTCTGCTAACCCTGAAGTGGGGGAAGGGCCTCCAAACCAGGGGATCCCCTGCCCCTAACTGGGGAGTGTACACACGCAGGAAACCACCGCAGATGGATTGAACACAAAAAGCTGGTGAAAAAAGACCACTTAAATCCTTTGCACATCAAAGTATTAAATTCATAGAACACATCAAAAGAGCATATTATGCCTCTCATCTTTTACATACATCATTCATAGCATTGCATTTGAAACATGAATTCTTATCAAAGTTCTTAAAGTTACGGTCCCATGCATGTGCCTTTAGTGTATCCTGACAACATCACCCATCAGAGAGGAAAAGTTGGCAACTGGATTTTGTGCTGGGTATTCAGAGTGTGGAGTGATGACTGCAGGATACACTAAATGCACATGTATGGGACTGTAAGTTTTAAGAACTTTGATAAGAATTCATGTTTCAAATGCAATGATTTAATAGATGAGAGGCATAATATGCTCTTTTTTGTGTGTTCTATGAATATAATAGAATTTGATGTGCAAAGGATCTTAGTGGTCTTTTAAGACTTTTTCACCAGCTATTTGTGTTGTTCAACCCAACTGGGGATTGGCAGGTGAGGGGGGGGATATTCCAGATGAAAGAAACTGAGGCTTTTGGGGAAAAACCAGCAATCTGTGGTGGCTGTGGAATGTCCTGTTAAGTCACAGCTGACTTAGGGCGACCGTCTGGGGTTTCCAAGGCAAGAGACGAACAGAGGTGGTTTGCGATTGCCTGCCTCTGTGTCCCAGCCCTGGTATTCCTTGGTGGTCTACCTTCCAAACACTGGCCAGGGCTGACTTTGCTTAACTTCTGAGATCTGATGAGATCGGGCTAGCCTGGGCTGTAGGCAGGGGGGAATGTAGGGATGCCAGCTTCCAGGCGGGGCCTGGGCATCTGGAGTTCCAGCTCACCTCCAGACTCAGAGATCAGTTCCCCTGGAGAAAATTGATCTTTTGGAGGGTGGGCTCTCTGGCACTGTGCCCCACTGAGGGCCCTGTCCTCCCCAGGCTCCGTCCCCAGATCTCCAGGAGTTTCCCATTCTGGAGCTGGCAACTCTAGATGCATGGGTGGAGGTTGTGCCTCCTTCGATGGTAAGGGAAAAGCGCTCTGACTCTGCACATGTTCAGGAGTTCCAGAAGCGAAGGATGCAACCCAGGCTGTGGCTTCCGCAGCTGGGTGTCAATGGGCTGACAAGGGGGAGGGGTGTCATGAAAGCCGAGCTCTTCTGATGCAAACCGATGGCAGAAGGCCAACAAGGGATTTCCTGATTGACAAATCCAATCGCAAGGGTGGCATTTGCAGCCGCAAGGGAAGCTCTTTTTCTTTGCACAGCTGAGCAAAGAACCCAAGGTATACAAGTTCAAAGCGGCCTAGCCCTTGCTCCAGTGTTTACTTTCCCCACTCGTCCCACAAGCACCGAATGGCCACAGGGAACCAGGGCTCTGAAAATGCAAGTGGGAAATTCTGCTTCTCGTGAAGTTGGGCAACAAGGGGCCGCCATCGGCAACACCCTCCCCAGCTTGGCTCACCTTACAGGTGGCTGCCAGGAAACCCTCACATCACCTTTGATAGCTTTCCCTTCTGTCGTCATCTGTAAACACGGCACGGGGGTCTTCCGCAAGGACCCATTGAGAAAAACCGTTCAGAGGTCAGGGTCGTAAACTGGAATCTTTGTGACTGGGGTGGGGTGGGGGCGTTCAGGAAGGGAGAAACAAAATTTCCTAGTCGGTGGCACATCATCTGTAGCTTAACAGGGTGCCAACCTCCAAGTGGTGCCTGGCGATCTCCTGGGATTACAGCTGCTCTCTAGGAGACAGATATATCCCCTTGGAGGACATGGTCACTTTGGAAGGTGGGCTCAGTAGCAGGCCTCAGATTCAGCAGGAGTTCACAGGAGCGCAGCTCTTGAACCTTTCTGAGGGTTCCCCCTCTTCCTCCCCACTTACCTTGTCTATTGAATAGTAGGTGCAGTTGCATAACTAACCCTGGATTAGGAGACCGGGCAGCCAGCCAGCCACCAGGGGCTTTGCCACTCCCCCAGTAGCCCTCATTAACCCCTGGAGAAACCCGCGCTACCCTTTCTCCTCTTCGTATATGATTTTGGGCGGTGAGTGGCTTGCTGGACTGGAGGGGGGGGCAGCCCAGGAGAGCCCCGGGTGAGTGAGGCCTGCTTGGGCTGGCTGAATCTCTAGCCAGCCCAGGCAGGCCTTGCTTGCCCAGGGCTCTCCTTTCTTGCATCAGGTTGCTTTTGGCTGGTGGTGGTGGTGGGGCAGTATATGCTAAAGAGTTATGCTTATGAGCTCTGCCACCTATATTTCTACAAAACAACCCCTGCTCAGTAGTATTATACCCCATTGAAGTGCCTCCCTTCCTCAAATCCTGCCCTACTTGTCATCCCCCAAATCTTCAGGTATTTTGCAACCCAGAGCTGGCAACCTTATATACGCGTTGCACCTTAGTATTAAAAAATGAGCTGTGGGGTAGGGGTGGAAACCTCCAAAGGAAGTTTGGAATAAGGGCCCAAAGGTTAAAAACATCAATCGTTACAGACAAAAGTGCATGTGTTTATTACAAAAACATATAAAAACCTTGTAGGGGCCCTAATGAAACCTCATAAAATCCAAGTGACAAATGCACTTGGAAGATGGGGATGCCTCCTTTTGGGGCTCATAGAATTGCACCCCTTGGTCCAATCTTTTTGAAACTTGGGAGTGATTTGAGGAGAGGCACCAGATGCTATGCTGAAAATTTGGGACTTCTACCTAAAAAAAAAACCCCACACCCCAGAGCCCCAGATATCCATGGATCAATTCTCCATTATACCTCATAGGAACCAGGTGCCATCAGGAGGTCCACCAGTGGGGCCAGGACACTAGAAACACCCCCCACACACACACACACACTGTTGTCTCCCAAGCACCAAGAATACAGAGCATCACTTGCCCCAGACAGAGAGTTCCATCTATACCCTGTGGCTAATAGCCACTGATGGACCTCTGCTCCATGTTTGTCCAATCCCCTCTTGAAGCCATCTGTGCTTGTAGCTGCCACCCACCTCCTGTGGCAGTGAATTCTAATCACACCTCAGCAATTTAATTGAGTGCCCACAAGTTCTTGTATTGTGAGAAAGGGAGAAAAGTACTTCTTTCTGTAAGAACATAAGAGAAGCCATCTTGTTGCTCTCTAAGGTGCAATGGGACTAATCACTCTTTGAATGAAGAAGTACTTCCTTTTATCCATTCTAACCTTACAGCTCAGCAATTTAATTGAGTGCCCACAAGTTCTTGTATTGTGAGAAAGGGAGAAAAGTACTTCTTTCTATAAGAACATAAGAGAAGCCATCTTGTTGCTCTCTAAGGTGCAAGGGGGCTAAAATTTAAACCCTAAAGAGGTTCAAATATGCTAATACGACAAGCATGAAGGAATAGTCAGTGATGTAAATTTAATGACAACAGCTCCACCTTAGGTGTGTGGCATAAGCTCCTTAATTAATGCATAGGGCTGCCAACCTCCAGGCGATGACCAGAGATCTCCTGGGATTACAACAGATCTCCAGGCGACCGAGATCAGTTCACCTGAAGAAAATGGCTGCTTTGGAAGGTGGACTCTATGGTGTTTATACTCCATTTAAGTCCTGCTCCTCCCCAAACCCCATCTTTCTCAGGCTCCATCCCCAAATCGCCAGGTATTTCCCAACCCAGAGTTGGCAACCGTCTTCATACAGTATAAGAAACTCAGCTCAACTTCCAGTGCTAATTTAAAAGGAAAAAAAAACCCCAAATTGCATCGCTGTGGTAATTTCCATGAGCTAGCTGAGGAGACCCAAACCAAACACTTCAGATTTTCTCCTGAAGACTCAAGATACCCTTAGAAACCATAGAAATCATGAGCAAAGAAGGTTGCCCTGATTTTATTTGCCTCCTGGTTTCTGGGTTTCTCTTTGCTATCAGAGGCGGGTTTTCTCAACCTCTTCTGTCCAAATCTGAGAGCTGCCCCAGAAGGCTTGAGTGTTTGTCATCGAAGCAGAGAATGGAGTTAGTTGGAAATTCTCTTGACTGGCTCTTATCAAACAAACAAAGTGAGGGAACTCGATGGTTATGAGGGGCCCATCGCCAAGAAATGTTTAGTGTGAGGAAATGGAGTTTCACTTCAGGCAGAAGATGCAGGATATATTCCCATGTGAAGGTTAAAGCTAGTTGCCTATCTCCAGGTGGTACTTGGAGAACCCCCACCCCCATTACAATTGATCTTCAGATGACCAAGTTGAGTTCCCCTGGAGAAAATGGCTGCTTTGGGGGGTGGGCTCTGTGGCATCGTACCCTCCCCTCCCCCAACCCTGCCCTCCCCAGGCCCCTCCCAAATCTTCAGGTATTTCCCAACCCAGAGTTGGCAACCCCCAGTTAAAGTGGTTTCACACCAACCAGTTAGGAAATAGAGTTGCCAGTTCAGGAATACCTGGAGATTTGGGGGTTAGAGCCTGAGGAGGGTTGGCATTGGGGGAGGGGAGAGGAAGAACTGCAGTTGGGTATAAACGACATAGAGCCCACCTTTCAAAGAGGCCATTTTCTCCAGGTGAATTTATCACTATCAAGCTTCTACCTTGAAAAAAAAATCTTTGTTGGTTTTAAAGGTGCCTCTGAACTTAGAATTTGTTCTGTAACACAACAGACTGTTCACCTGAGCAACAAACATCTCACCTCTTTTCCCTAAGCAGAAACGAGAGGCCTGTTGTGCAAATGAACAGTCGTCTGGGTCGCTTTTGCTAACTGGAGCAGAACCGCTTTAAGCCTCGTGTGAGAAAACATCCTCAATCTGAACGGTTCAACCTCACCTGACCTTCGCAGTCCATTTTTGAGCCCCAGGGGCTGCAGGGGATTAAATTGCCAATTCTGGGTTTTTCCAGATAGCTCGCTGGACTTAACCGGTAAGCCCCATAGCAGCTCAGAATCAAGAGGGAAGCTCTGGGACAGAACACGCCCTTGGGCCTGTCTCTAACCAATAATTATAGCCCTGCCAGCTTGGGGAAAGTCCTGGAGTTTACTAATCTTCAGCCCAAGTAGAGATTCATTCCAATCAAATCCCCCCACCCCATAAGCCAGTAGCTTCGGGGTGTCAACCTTCAGGTGGTATCTCCTGGGATCACAATTATTCTCCAGGTGACAGAGATAAATTCCACTGCAGAAAATGGCTGCTTTGGAAGGTGGACTTTATGGTATTATACCCCCATCGAAGCCCATCCCTTCCCCAAACCCTGCCCACCTCAGGCTCCACCCCCAAATCTCCAGGTATTTCCCAACCTGGAGTTGGCAACTCTACAGTAGCTGCCCCTGGCCAGGGTCTTCAGGATTTTGTGGGGAGGTCAAGAAAGACAGAAGAGCTTTAATTGTGGAGTGTACAGGACACATTTTGGAGCCTAAAATGAAACTTTCAAAGCTCTGGAATCTCTAAATTTTATTGTGCCTTTTCTTATCTCACCCACCTAAAATGAAACTTTCAGACTTAGGTGCAGGTTCTGTCCCATGTCCTTCTGTTCTTTCCCTTCCTCCACCTTCTCCAGCAAGGTAGAGAAATAAGCTACTTGAAAATCAAATCTATGGTATGTGTCATCACAGTGTGAGGGAGAGTTGAAAAAGTCAGCCACAAGAGAAGAGTCAGGTCAAATGCGCCACAGAAGCTGTGTGTGTATAAAGGGATGTCAAGTCACAACCAATTTACGGCAACCTCAGCAACAGCCTTTCAAGGTAAGCTAGAAGCAGAGGTGGTTGGCCATTGCCTTCTTCTGCAGAGTCTTCCTTGATAGTCTCCCATCCAAGAACTGACCCTGCTTAGCTTCTCCCAGCAAGAAACTTTCCAGGCAACTGAGAAGCACAGGTGGCTGGCCATTGCCTTCCTCTGCAGAGCCTTCCTTGGTGGTCTCCCATCCAAGTACTAACCCTGCTTAGCTTCTCCCAGCAAGGGGCTTACAAGGCAAGTGAGAAGCAGAGGTGGTTGGCCAATGCCTTCCTCTGCAGAGCCTTCCTTGGTGGTCTCCCACCCAAGTACTAACCCTGCCCAGCTTCTCCCAGCAAGGGGCTTTGAAGGCAAATGAGAAGCAGAGGTGGTTGGCCATTGCCTTCCTCTGCAGAGCCTTCCTTGGTGGTCTCCCATACAAATACTAACCCTGCCCAGCTTCTCCCAGCAAAGGGCTTTGAAGGCAAATGAGAAGCAGAGGTGGCTGGCCATTGCCTTCCTCTGCAGAGCCTTCCTTGGTGGTCTCCCATACAAATACTAACCCTGCCCAGCTTCTCCCAGCAAAGGGCTTTGAAGGCAAATGAGAAGCAGAGGTGGCTGGCCATTGCCTTCCTCTGCAGAGCCTTCCTTGGTGGCCTCCCACCCAAGTACTAACCCTGCCCAGCTGCTCCCAGCAAGGGGCTTTCAAGGCAAGTGAGAAGCAGAGGTGGCTGGCCATTGCCTTCCTCTGCAGAGCCTTCCTTGGTGGTCTCCCATACAAATACTAACCCTGCTTAGATTCTCCTAGCAAGGGCCTTTCAAGGCAAGTGAGAAGCAGAGGCGGCTGGCCATTGTTTTCCTCTGCCTCCCTTCCAAGTACCAGCCCTGCTTAGCTTCCAAGATCTGACAAGATTTGACTACACCATGCCGTCTCTCTCCCACCTGGGTGTTACCAAGGCCTTGATGTTTTGAGGATACTTAAGGCAAGACATAAGTATGTTCTACAGTAGAAATAATTTACAAAAGCTCTCAAGCACTGTTAGAAGGAAACACCATTTTAATGGGTTCTTTTAATCCATTTACAGTAAACTAAAATAGCAAAAAAACCCCAAAACAAACAAGTTCCACACTCAGCAGTACTGGGGAAGATCTGTATTTAAAAGATATGACACTTAAACTAGAATAGTGTTTCAGTTTTTTTAAAGTTCTTATCCCTAGGAGGAAAACCCAGAGGTTTTTTTTAAAAGGAAATCAACCTGCTTACTTTGGCTATGAAACTGGCAGGAAAAGTCATCTATTAAATTCAACACAGACAAGAGAACATGTTGTGCTTGGCAGGCTAAAGCCTCCTACTTAACTGGTATATGCTTGTGCAAATTTTAACAAGAGCTATAATGGCTTTTCTTCATTGTAAAACTAGCTTTTATAAGAAGAAGAAGAAGATATTGGATTTATATCCCGCCCTCCACTCTGAAGAGTCTCAGAGCAGCTCACAATCTCCTTTACCTTCCTTCCCCACAACAGACACCCTGCGAGGGGGGTGGGGCTGGAGAGGGCTCTCACAGCAGCTGCCCTTTCAAGGACAACCTCTGCCAGAGCTATGGCTGACCCAGCCAAGGCCATGCTAGCAGGTGCAAATGGAGGAGTGGGGAATCAAACCTGGTTCTCCCAGATAAGAGTCCGCACACTTAACCACTACACCAAACTAGCTCTCCTATGGGTTGGTATTCCTAGGTTTGCTAGACTTCCCTATAATGCCGAAGGCATAATTCTAGACAGCAGTCATGACCCCACCATAAAGGTGAACCAGTTAAAGCTGTTCAGCTATCCTAGCTACTGACTTAGGGGCTCTGGCAGCTGTAAGTTGTAGGAAACGGGGGTTATGGGCAGACTTCATTTTGGACAGGAGCTCACAGGAGCAGAGCTCTGGAATCTCAAAATTTTATTGTGCTTTCTTATCTCACCCACCAAATACTTGCTTCTGGGCTCCATTGTTCATACCCCCTTTGAGAATTTTGCTGAGCAAATTTGACAAATTTTCTAATATTTTCCCCCACAAAAAAATGGGGAAATAACAAAACATATACAGCAGGCAGATGGAAATCTTCATCAAGCCACTTGTAGCTACAGAGGAGAAAGTAATTTAAAAAGTATGATGGGAGTAAGGTTTTATTATGATAATTATAATTCAAGAAGCATTTTAAGGTAGATGCTGAGCTGATATAACTTAGTACACCTTCTGATGATGTCAGGGGTGTGTGGCATATGCAAATGAGCTGTGCTAATGAGCTCTGGCACCTCTTTTTCTATGAAACGACCCCTGGTTATGGGTTGTTCTTCCACAACTGCTGGTGCCTTCACAACACTGTCATTGTCTGGGTTCCTTGGCAGAGAGCGAAACCACTTTCAAACTAGTTTAGGTTTGTAACAGAGACGTTTTGTGATTGTCTCAGACAATTTAACTATCCCCTTTGGTGCAGCGGGCAAACAAGACTGTTCTAGGTTTTAGGCTGCAGCACCTGATATTCCCAGGTGGTCTCCCATCCAAATACTAACCAAGCCCAACCCTGCTTAGCTTCCAAAATCAGATGAGACTGGGCATATTCAGGGTGGGATGGTCTGCATGGATATGAACACATGAAGCTGCCTTATACTGAATCAGACCCTTGGTCCATCAATGTCAGTATTGTCTTCTCAGACTGGCAGCGGCTCTCCAGGTCTCAAGCTGAGGTTTTTCACACCTATTTGCCTGGACCCTTTTTTGGAGATGCCAGAGATTGAACCTGGGACCTTCTGCTTCCCAAGCAGATGCTCTACTACTGAGCCACCGTCCCTCTCCATGGGTCAGATATGGTGGCATGGGTCAGAGTATGCAGGCCAATCGAAACGTATGGCTGCATAGAGAGGGCAGATCACTTAAGAGGCAGCTCCAGCAGTCGGAACATCAAAAGTTTAAGAGGAATAAATACTATCACCATGTTAAGGGAGGGACCTGCTAAACCTTAAAAAGAACTATAAAAATCCAACCAAAGTCAGAAAGCAGAAGGCTTTGTCTAGAGCAGGGGTGGCCAAACTGAGGCTTGGGAGCCACATGCGGCTCTTTCCCACATATTGTGCGGCTCTTGAAGCCCCCATCGGCCAGCTTGGAGAAGGCATTTCTCTCTTTAAATCACTTGTCCAAGTAAAGCCAGCCATGGCTTGGAGAATGCATTTAAAGCTAGTTGCTTTCTTTCCACCTCTCCCTCCCTCCCCATCTTCCTTCCCTCCCTCAAACATCTTCTGGCTCTTAAACATCTGACGTTTATTCTGTCTCTCCCGGAGGCCATAAGGGCCCTGCGGGATTTGTCTACATTCCGCAGGGCCTGTAAGACCGAATTGTTCCGGCAGGCCTTTGACATTTAACTGAGAGAGAGCTGCCACTGGACATTATATAGAGCTCCATGCAGAGTACCGATGGTCACCATCGAATTTTCAGAACCGCTATACTGTACCGTATTAATACAGCACCATGAAATGTTTTAAATAATTTAATTGTAATTATGTTTTATATGTTTTATTGGTTTTTAATGGCATTAATGTGATGTTGTGAGCCGCCCTGAGTCCGCTTGCAGAGAGGGCGGGATATAAGCTTAACGTAATAAATAAATAATCTGTGTGGCTCTTACATTAAGCAAGTTTGGCCACCCTTGGTCTAGAGAATCAAGTCAGCTTATATCTGCAATCAATAACCATATAACATAGCCTTTTTGGCCTGGTGTTAATTCATCTAAATTTTATAGCATTAGGATACTGTATTGACCCAAAAGCAAGATGACCCAGAATCTATGACAATCCCCTTAAAAATAAAGCTTATATGTAAAAGGTTTTAATTACTGTATGTGACTGTAACTTGCATGTGAAGTTAAGATAAAGCCCTTTTTTTCTTGATGACACACGGGAAAAAGACAAGTCCTCTTTTCAGGTAAATAGAGTGTTTATTCAAAAAAATGTCTACCAAATATTTTAGAGGTGACTCCTATTACCATCTGTTCGAACGGTCTAAGCCTGGCAGGGATCTAAGCGTTCTCAAAGAGAGATTCTGGGCCTAAATTTTCTAGCCAAGTACTCAAAACTGACATTTTTGGTAGGGATGGAAGCAATACTCCCTCTACGCTGTGGAGTCTTGTGAGCAAAAATTCTACTTTTTGAGCTACTGGCATTAAAGTTGTGAGCAAGCAATTGGGCTACTCCATCCATTAGTGTGCTCTGGGGGTCCTCCTTCCTGAGCTAAGACAAAAATGTGTGAGACAGAGGCTACAAAATTGAGCTAGCTCACACTCACTCAGCTTAGAGGGAACACTGGACGGAAGTACCCTTGTCTTCAAGGCACTAAAGATGGGAACATCAGCCCCCACAAACCCTCTCTTGCTGGAAACATATAAAGCTGCCTTATACTGAATCAGACCCTTGGTCCATCAAAGTCAGTATTGTCTTCTCAGACTGGCAGTGGCTCTCCAGGGTCTCAAGCTGAGGTTTTTCACACCTATTTGCCTGGACCCTTTTTTGGAGATGCCAGGGATTGAAGCAGGGTTGGGCCTGGTTAGTATTTGGATGGGAGACCATCTGGGAAACGTGACAGGCTGTGTCTGTTACAAAAATAGATGGAGTGGGGGGTGGGTGGGGGGTGGTGTTTACAAGAAACAGTTGCATGGCAGCCACTCCCCAAGAAAGACATCAGGACATGAGTCAGTCGAAGGCCTAAAAGTTCTCGTAGTGATGGACAAAATAGGTCTGGTCCCGCTTGTTGATCTTCTTGCAGGCTTTCTCTACGTTCTTGGTCATGCCCGGGGGGCCGCAGCTGAACACCCCGATCTTCTTCACCTGAAAGTGAGGAAAAGAGCTCAGAAGGAGGGAGCTGTGAGAGGAGAGTCAGCAGCAAAACTCACATCCAGCCCTAAGAGGGGCTCGAAACTTAGGAGAAGCCGTGGTGAAAAAGCATCTGTTCTGGCAGGCAAGAAGGGACCCGAGTTCAATCCTCAGAATCTCCACTTAGAAGGAAAAGGTGTTGGGACAGTCCTCTGCCTGAGAACCTGGAAAGCTGCTGCCGGTCAGAGTAGGCAATACTGACTTGAATGGACTCAGGGTCTGACACGGTATAAGGAAGCGTTATGTGTTCATTGTCTCCATCAGGGCTTTTTTTGTAGCAGGAACTCCTTTGCATATTAGGCCACACACCCTTGATGTAGCCAATCCTCCAAGAGCTTACAGTAGGCCCTGTAAGAAGAGCCCTGGAAGCTCTTGGAGGATTGGCTACATTGGGGGGAGGGGCATGGCCTATTATGCAAATGAATTCTTGCTACAAAAAAAGCCCTGGATTTGAAGAAGGGAGGGATTTCAGTGGGGTACAATGCTCTACAGTCCACCTTCCGAAGTGGCCCTCTTCTCCTTGTGAACTGATCTCTGTTGCCTAGAGGTCAGCTGTAATAGCAGGTCTCCAGCCATCACCTGGAGGCTGGCAACCTCAATGGGAATGGGGGTGTAGGGTGGCCAGATCCAGGTTGGGAAAGTAAGTAAGTAAAATTTTATTTGTATCCCGCCCTCCCCCGCCTAAGCAGGCTCAGGGCAGCTGGAAACTCCTGGAGATTTGGAGACGAAGCTTGGGGAGGACAGGAGCCTCAGTGGGGCGCAGTGCCATAGAGTCCACCCTCCAAAGCAGTCATTTTCTCCAGGGGAACTGATCTCTGCAGTTGGGTGATGTGCTGTAATTCCAGGGGATTCCTAGTTCCCCCCAGAGGCTGGCAGCCCCTAATCCTATCCATTTATGGTTGAGGCCTCTTGCAAAATCCCTTACAAAGGCTCCGCCTCTTTGTCTGCTTCCACCCTCCAGACGCTTCTGCCTGTTTTTGCCACTGACCTCTGGATGCACCTCTTGCAAGGAGCAGAAGAAGGGGAGGAAAGGGGGCCGTCCAAAATGCGTGATGGATCGCAGGCCTGTGAACAGACTCCGGTTCAGGACCTTCTGAAAGTGCCTCTCACAGATGTACTGGAAAGAAAAGGGGGAGAGAGAGTCAGAATGCAGAGCATAACGCCATCTCTTGCCCTGGAATCTGCCACCGTTTACATCTCCATGAGGTCGCAGAAAACCAGAGTGGAATTAGGCCTCGTCAGGATGAACTGCTGTGGCCTCTTCCTAGAGGGAATTAGATGTGTACCCTCCCCAGAGAAGCATCCAGGGCCCCCAAGCTCAGATTCAGACTCACCAGCATAGTAGTGCGCAGGTCAAATTTCTCCGCCAGTTGGGTGATGTAGATGTGGACGGACACCAGCTCACGCTGGTCCTTCTCCTCCAGCTCGCGGATTATGTCGGCCACCCACTCAAACTGCCTCTGCGTCCGGGTCACCCAAATGAAATAGATCTGGGAAGGAGGAGAAGACGGGCATGGTGATTGCTGGAGCCCTCAAGGAACCAAGACCACAAACTTGGCTGATCTGTGCCTAATGTGGGAGGCACACCGCCTTCTCTGGGAGCGGCACTCTACTGTTCACCAATCTGAACATCTCCCGTCCAGCTGACCTCACCTTCTTACAGGGGATCTTGGAGCCGACCAATGACTTGAAGACCAGGTCTTTGAGGATGGAGGCAAACGGGGTCACCCCGATGCCACCTCCCACCAGCACAGACACTTCGAACTTATTCCACTCTTGGTGTCCTTCCCCGAAAGGCCCGTCTAGGTAGAGCTGCAAAGAGGCAAAGAAAAAACCTCAACTGCTTCCTCATTCCGACAACACAGTGTGAGGGTTGGCTGACTTGTGGGGCTGGGTGGAGGCAGGGGTCCCCCACTACCAGCTCCTACATTTCTGCTGCCACTCAGCTGGCCAGCAGGGGGAACTGGCCCCCCTAAAGAGGGTCTAGCTGACATTTTAGGGGCGTGCCTATGAGACTTCCAACATGACCTGGAAGTGACATAGGCACATCAGGGTGATGCTCTAGTTGTTGGGCAAAAACTCTATGGTAGAAGCTAATTTTATCATATGATTACTATCTAGAAAGGTAATTGGTTCTTGACTAAATATGAGATAATCAACACATGTGCAGATTAGCCTGCCAAGGCAAGGAAGAGGCCGCCTGGCTGTTCCACCAATCAAAGATGCTGGTCTTGTGGGCACACAAGATAAGGCCTTTTCTGTGGTAGCCCCATAATTATGGAACAGCCTCTCTAGGAAGGTGCACCTGGCCTCCTCATTGATAATCTTCAGGAGGCATTTGAAGACTGTTTTATTTAGGATTGCATCTGAGCCAGTTTGGTATAGTGGTTAAAGTCACAGACTCTTATCTGGGAGAACCGGGTTTGATTCCCCACTTCTCCACTTGCAGTTGTTTGAATGGCCTTGGGTCAGCCATAGCTCTCACAGGAGTTGTCCCTGAAAACGACAGCTTCTGTGAGAGCTTTCTCAGCGCCACCCACCTCACAGGGTGTCTGTTGTGGGGGAGGAAGATAAAGGAGATTGTGAGCCACTCTGAGACTCTGAAATTCCAAGTGTAGGATGGAATATAAATCCAATATCATCTTCTTCTTCTTTATTTATTTATTGGCAGTTCAGATTGGAGTTTTAAAATTTGTGACTTTTAATATTTTTTTTAATCATTGCTGTTTTAATTGTGTTTTTAATAATGTTTTATTTACATTGTAAGCCGCCTTGAGTTCCCCAAGGGAGAAAGTCGGCTAATGAATGTTTTAAGAAAATTAATTACATAAATAGAGCAAACAGCCTGTTTCTGTTTAGTCTCCTTCCCCTGAATTAAGCTCTAGGCAGGGAGAGATGAAAACCTCGTAGTCTTACCTTGGGATACTTGCCAATCTCCGCCACGCTTTCCGGGGAGTAGAGCTCTCGAAGTCGGGTCGTCCAGGGTCCAGCTGCTCGGATGTGCAAGCTCAGCGTGTCCTCATGGGGAGCGGAGGTCAGAGTGAAGGGGTGGTACTCGGTGGTGCCGAGAGACAGACAAGCAATTCGCACCCACTGCCCAGACCGGTAGTCAAAGTCTTCAGGCCTCTGGAACTGAAGGTGAGTGACCCCTACACCAGGGGAAGGGGGAGAAAGAGGCTTCCTGAGGATCTTCCATCAAGGCACAAGCTATGTGGAAATGTACCTTCTAAAGACACTGGTGCAGATCTTACCTTAGCCTACTACTCCACTGAGCAAAGTTGATTTATCAAAAGAATAACTAACCATTCTTGTACAACAGTGGATGTAGCATAGCCAGGAGATCTGAAGACTGTATAGCAGCCTGAAATTCTAGTTCTTTTTGTGGCAAGCTAGGTCTGTTTTTGGGCTGAAAGAATTGTGACTGGCCCAAGGTCACCCAGCTGGCTTCAAGTGGAGGAGTGGGGAATTGAAGCTGGTTCTCCAGATTAGAGCCCACCGCTCTTAACCATGACACCACAGCTGTTCCTCCAGTTATCTGACAAAGGGAGCTTTGACTCCTGAAAGCTCAGACCCTGGAAAATCTTATCAGCCTTTAAGGTGCTTCAGGATTCGAATCTTGCTCTTCTTCCAGGTTAAATGGCTTTTCCATGGGAGGAAAAGCAGCTTAAATTGGAAGAAGACTCCTTAAGCTGGAGAAAAGCTACTTGCAGTATTGTTGATCCACCCCAACCGAGAGGCAGCTAAACACGGAATCAGAGTTAGAAGGGACCTCCAGGGTCATCTAGTTCAACCCCCTGCACAATGCAGGAAATTTACAACTACCTCCCCCCCCAACACACTCTAGTAGCTCAGGCCACTGAATTTTTAGTAAAGCGTTTCCAAAAGTGTGGGAACCAGTGCGGTGTAGTGGTGGAGTATCAGGCTTGGATTTGGAAGACCTGGGTTCAAGTCCCCACTCAGCCATGAAGTTTACTGGGTGACCTTAAGCTAATATTATTTTATCAACCTAATCTGCTGCAGAATTGTTATGAGAATGGAATGGGGAAAGAAGCATATATGCTGCTCAGAGGAGGGGGAGATAAAAATGTAACGGGAGAAAAATCGGGCCAGTGGTTTCGCAGGAATGGGTGCTGGGCAATTGGGACTGCATCTAGTGGGAAAGCACAGTTGAAGCAATATATTCAATGCATTAGGACGGGAGGCAGAATTGGGTGCTCTTTGGGTTGTGGATGCACCTATGCACTTTCACTGCAGTGATACAGAAATGGGCATAAAAAAAGAGACCTGGGCAAGACTGCCAACTCTAGGGTTGCCAGCCTTCAGGTTGTGGCTGGAGATCTGCACGTCCATTGTCAGGATTGTCCATTCAGATTGGCAGTGGCTCTCTACTAAGGTTGTTAGGTCCCCCCTGGTCACCGGAAGGGGATGGAGGGGGCGGGTAAGATTGTCAAATCCAAGTTGGGAAACTCTTGGTGATTTGAGAATGGAGTCTGGGGAGGGCAGAGACCTCAGTGAGATAAAATGCCATAGAAGCTACCCTCCAAAGCCTCCATCTTCTCCAGGCAAAATCATCTATGTAGTCTGGAGATGAGCTGTGATTCCAGAGGATCCCCAGGTCCCACCTGGAGGCTGGCATCCCTAGAACTTCCAAGGTCTCAGGTCAGGGTCTTTCACATCACCTGCTATGTGATCCTTTCAACTGGGGATGCCGGGGATTGAACCTGGGACCTTTTATGTGCCAAGCAGATGCTCTGCCACTGAGCCACAGCTGCCCTCCCCCCCCAACCAGGGGTGCAAAACACATTTTGTCAAGAGGAATCTAACACCAAGGGATGAAGTAGTCACAGAAGCAAAAGCAAGGAACAGGCCAAGCTATGCAGGGTGAGGAAAAACCCAGGGCACAAAGACCAGCAGTATTTCTCTCTGCCAGGAACCAATCCCCCACGGAAGTTCAGTCAGAAGGGCTAATGGCCCCACGCTACCTGAAGGGAGGAGTTCGGCCTTCACCACGCTGATTTCCACCTTCTTCCTGCTCAGGCTGACGAGTTTGTCTGCCCCGTAGATGAGAGCCGGGACGAGGAAATAAATATGGAAACGGGGTTGCTGGATCAGAGCAAAGCTGCCGTGGACGATAACCTGGGAAGGACACAACGCCCAACACAGCAGTCGTTATACTGCATCTTTTAAAACAAAGATCCTGGCAACCAGGGTCCGAACTAGAGGTCTTTCACAATATCCACTACCTGATCCTTTTCTTAAAAAATTGGAGATGCCAGGGACTGAACCTGAAAGCAAAGAGGTCTGCCACTGAACCACAGTCACTCCCAATAGTTTGCCTTGGTATAAAAGAATTCCAAATGTTTATATATATGACCAGGGCTTTTTTTGTAGCAGGAACTCCTTTGCTTATTAAGCCACACACTCCTGATGTAGCCAATCCTCCAAGAGCTTACAGGGCTCTTATTACAGGGTCTACCGTAAGCTCTTGGAGGATTGGCTACATCAGGGGGTGTGGCCTAATAATGTAAAGGAGTTCCTGCTACAAAAAAAGCCCTGTATATGACTGTTAGGGTCAGGGCTCATTTTGTAGCAGGAACTCTTTGCATATTAGACCACACACCCCTGATGTAGCCAATCCTCCAAGAGCTTACAGGGCTCTTCTTACAGGGCCTACGGTAAGCTCCAGGATGATTGGCTGCATCAGGGGGTGTGGCCTAATATGCAAAGGAACTCCTGCTACAAAATGTGCCCTGGAGAGGGTTGTCCAGTCCCTTCTGGCCACCCACAGGGGATGGGGGGTAAGGTTGTCAGATGCAGGTTAGGGAACTCCCGGAGATCTGGGGATGGAGCCTGGGGAGGACAGGGAATAGAATCACAGAGTTGGAAGGGACCTCTAGGGTCATCTAGTCCAACCCCCTGCACAATGCAGGAAACTCACAAACACCTCCCCCAAAATTTACAGGATCTTCATTACTGTCAGATGGCCATCTAGCCTCTGTTTAAAAACCTCCAAAGAAGGAGAGCCCACCACCTCCCAAGGAAGCCTGTTCCACTGAGGAATCGCTCTAACGGTCAGGAAGTTCTTCCTAATGTTGAGCTGGAAACTCTTTTGATTTAATTTCAACCCATTGGTTCTGGTCCTACCTTCTGGGGCCACAGAAAACAATTCCACCCCATCTTCTCTAGGATAGCCCTTCAAGTACTTGAAGATGGTTGATCATATCACCTCTCAGCCGCCTCCTCTTCAGGCTAAACATCCCCAGCTCCTTCAACCTTTCCTCATAAGAATTGGTCTCCAGACCGCTCACCATCTTCGCCGCCCTCTTCTGGACCTGTTCCAGCTTGTCTATATCCTTCTTAAAATGTGGTGCCCAGAACTGAACACAATACTCCAGATGAGGTCTTACCAGAACAAAGTAAAGCGATACCATCACATCACGTGATCTGGACACTATGCTTCTGTTGATACAGCCCAAAATTGCATTTGCCTTTTTAGCCACTGCATCACACTGTTGACTCATGTTCAGCGTATGATTCACTAAGACTCCTAGATCCTTTTTGCACATACTACTGCTAAGACAAGTCTCCCCCATCCTATAATCATGCATAGGATTTTTCCTTCCTAAATGCAGAACTTTACATTTATCCCTGTTAAAATTCATTTTATTGATTTTAGCCCAATTTTCCAGCCTGTCAAGGTCATCCTGTATCCTGTTTCTGTTTTCTACTGTATTTGCAACCCCTCCCAATTTAGTATCATCTGCAAATTTAATAAGCATTCCCTCTATTCCTTCATCCTAATCATAAAGATGTTGAACAGAACAGGTCGCAGGACAGATCCTTGAGGCACTCCACTTGTCACTCCTCTCCAAGAGGATGAGGAACCATTCACAAGCACTCTTTGGGAGCTCATGAGGGTGCAAGACCACAGAGTCCACCCTCCAAGGCATCCATTTTATTGAAGGGAACTGATCTCTGTAGTCTGGAGATTAGCCTGGATTCCAGGGGATCCCCAGGTCCCACCTGGAGGCTGGCATCCCTACTAATTGAACTATTCCTTCCTATTCCTCCCTTGGTCTCCTTAATGTTTCCTAAGCCTTGTTCTTTCATTCCTTTACTAAACATGTGACCTAAAAATCATGCAACCAATTTTAGAATTCCTCCACCCCCAACCTATACTTTGCTACTGAGAGAAAAAAAATTAAACAGGTAGGTCAAACAGGGGAGGGAAGGTGGCATGGTATAGCTCGATCTTGTCAGATCTCAGAAATTAAGCTTGGTTGGTACTTGGATGGGAGACCACCAAGGAAGGCTCTGCAAAGGAAAACAATGGCCAGCCACCTCTGCTTCTCACTTGCCTTGAAAGCCCCTTGCTGGGAGAAGCTAAGCAGGTTTAGTACTTGGATGGGAGACCACCAAGGAAGGCTCTGCAGAGGAAGGCAATGGCCAACCACCTCTGCTTCTCACTTGCCTTGAAAGGCCCTTGCTGGGAGAATCTAAGCAGGGTTAGTACTTGGATGGGAGACCACCAAGGAAGGCACTGTTGAGGAAGGCAATGGCTAGCCACCTCTGCTTCTCACTTGCCTTGTAAGCCCCTTGCTGGGAGAATCTAAGCAGGGTTGGTGCTTGGATGGGAGACCACCAAGGAAGACTCTGGAGGGGAAGGAAGGCAATGGAAAACCACCTCTACTGCTCACTTGCCCTGAAAAGCCTCTTGCTAGAAGAAACTAAGCAGGGCTAGTATTTGGGAGAGAGAGCGCCAAGGAAGGCTCTGCGGAGGAAGGCAACCTCTGCTTCTCACCTGCCTGGAAAGACCCTTGTTGGGGGAAGCTAAGCAGAGTTATTATTTGGGTGGGAGACCACCAAGGAAGGCTCTGCAGAGGAAGGCAATGGCCAACCACCTCTGCTTCTCACCTGCCTTGAAAGACCCTTGTTGGGGGAAGCTAAGCAGAGCTAATATTTGGGAAGGAGAGCACCAAGGAAGGCTCTGCAGTGGAAGGCAACCTCTGCATCTCACCTGCCTTGAAAGCCCCTTGCTGGGAGAAGCTAAGCAGGGTCAGTACTTGGAAGAGAGAACACCAAGGAAGACTGGAGAGGCAGGCAATGGCCAACCCCCTCTGCTTCTCACTTGAAAGCCTTGAAAGCCCCTGGTTGGGTTGTCACAAGTCGGCTGCAACTTGACAGCTCTTTACACACACACAGGCCAAACGGACTCATTTGCCTGACCAAATGCGTAGCGGAGAGCTCTCCACATGTTCATACAATTGCAGCAGTTCTATCAGGGAGGAAGCAGGGCTCAGGAGTGTCTTACCAAGACATAGAGGACCACATAGAGGTGGTGAGTGATCCAGAAGCCCTGGAAACTGATGCGTCGGAAGTAGTGAGTGGCAAAGACATACATGATGGCGAGAATGACCAGCAGCAGCACCCCGGTCATGCCTAAGGGAGAGAGACAGGAAGAAGTGAAACTCCAGGCAACGTTTAAGGACCAACCAGCACGGTCCATTTCTGCTGGTCCCGCATGATCCATCTTTGCCAGCAACCTCCATCACCATCTTACCTGGGACTGTCTCAAAGAACCACCAATAGTACTTAGGGGGGATCTGGGACCTGGAAAGAAGAAGGGGGAAAGACACAATTTAATGTTTTGATTGGCACAAACCAGGGCTTTTTTTGTAGCAAGAACTCCTTTATATATTAGGCCCCACACCCCTGATGTAGCCAATCCTCCTGGAGCTTATAGTAGGCCCTGGAAGAAGAGGATTGGCTACATCAGGGGTGTGGGGCCTAATATGCAAAGGTGTTCCTGTTACAAAAAAAGCCCTGGCACAAACAATGCAGGACAGAGCTGTCACTGGAACAAATATGCTACCAACCCCTGGCTTTTGCCCAAGGGTGCCAGTGAGCTGCACAGCAGAGCTGCCAATACGGGTACAATGCCATAGAGCCCATCTTCCAAATCAGCCATTTTCTCCAGGGAACTGATCTTGATCGTCTGGATGTCAACTGTAATGGGGAGATCTCCAGGTGCCACCAGGAAGCTGCCACCCTCATTACAATGGTCTCTTGTCTTTTATTCACACAACAAACAGCCCTGTGAGGTTGGTTACACTGAATGCGTGCGACAGGCCTGCGGTCACCCTGCAAGGTTCTGTGGCAGAGTCTGAGCTTTCGTTAAAACAAATAAATAAAAGAGCAAGTTTGGGGTGGAGTTATATCAGTGTAGAAGCGGACCCCTCTCCTTCAGCCTTGCATTAAAAAAAAAAAAAATTAGGAACTCCGCCCCCCTAGAATGGGGCAGCAAATAATCCTGACGATGGGAAAGGCGGATGAAATGCAATCTGTTCAAAGTCTCCCTTCAAATACCAATGGGGGGAAATTCCCTACTTGGAGAGAAGCAATGGAGCATGCCTGAAGGAGATCAGATTTACTGCCATTCTAAGCAGGGTTACATCTTCTAAGTCTGTTGAAGTCACTGGGCTTAGGATAGGCTATCTGTAGGTCCAACGCAAGAAATATCTGGGGACTTTGGGGGTGGAGCCAGGAGCAAGGTTGTGACAAGCAGAATCGAACTCTAAAGGGAGTTCTGGCCATCACATTCAAAGTGACCATGCTCCTTTTAAATGCTTTCACTCCATTTGAATATAATGGATAGAGGCACCTTTTTTTGGGGAGGGGGGGATCACAGAACTGGATCCCCTGGCCCAATCTTTTTGAAACTTCGGGAGGGGGGTTAGGAGAGGCACTAGATGCTATGCTGAAAATCTGGTGCATCTGCCTGAAAAAACAGCCCCCCCCCCAGATACCCACTGATCAATTCTCCATTAGACCCTATGAGAACTGGTCTCCATAGGGTATAATGAAGTGCCCAGTGGAATTTCCCTCCCCCTCCTGCTTTCTGATAACCCTGAAGCGGAGGGAGGGCCTCCAAACCAGGGGATCCCTGACCCCTGCCCCAGCCTGAGGATTGGTAGCCCTAGCTTAGAAGGGTGTGGTGGTTAAGTGCATGGACTCTTATCTGGGAGAACTGGGTTTGATTCCCCACTCCTCCACTTGCAGCTGCTGGAATGGCCTCGGGTTAGTCATAGCTCTCGTAGGAGTTGTCCTTGAAAGGGCAGCTTCTGGGAGAGCTCTCTCAGCCCCACCTACCTCAGAGGATGTCTGTTGTGGGGGGGGGGAGATAAAGAAAATTGTAGGCTGCTCTGAGACTTGGAGTGCAGGGCGGGATATAAATATAATAATAATAATAACAATAATAATAATAATTTCTTCTTCTTCTTAGGGATGTCACCAGGTGAGTTCTAGAATTACAACCAGTCTCCAAACTCCAGAGTTCAGTTGCCCTGGAGGAAATGGCAGCTTTGGAAGGAGGACTCTATGGCATCCTACCTCACTGAGGCTCTTCCCCTCACCAAACCCTGCCCTCCTCAAGCCCCACCCTCCAAAAAACTCCAGGAAATCCCCAGCCCTGAGCTGGCAACCCAAGGATGCCACTGTCAGAAGATCCAAAAGGGGCCTGCGACTCACCCGTCATCCGTAAAGACTCCGGCGAAGAGGCAAGACAGGACGCTGAGGGGCGTAACTGTGAAGATATAGACGTTGACGATGTGCCCCAGTGTATGAAGGACTGCAGGATATCAGAAGAGAGAGACAGAGAGTTGTGTCTCTACAGCTAATGTTTAAACAAGCAGTTTCAAATGCCACGGAACACCTAGTGCTATGATGAGCTACAACTTTAAGCAAAGAATCATCTGCACTCTCAACAGAACTACAGTTCCCAGGCTCCTTTGGGGGAAGCCACGCCTGCCTACCGAATGCTACTTTCTGTCAACCATGACAGTGTGTGTGTGAGGGATGCCAGCCTCCAGGTGGGACCTGGAGATCCCCCAGTATTACACCCAGGGATGGAATTCTAGCAGGAGCTCCTTTGCATATTAGGCCACACACCCCTGCTGTAGCCAATCTTCCAAGAGCTTACAAGGCTTTTCTTTTGTAAGCTCTTGGAGGATTGGCTCCATCAGGGGTGTGTGGCTTAATATGCAAAGGAGCTCCTGCTAGAATTCCACCCCTGGGCCACACACCCCTGCTGTAGCCAATCCTCCAAGAGCTTACAAGGCTTTTTTTGGTAAGCTCTTGGGAGATTGGCTACATTGGGGGGGAGGCCTTATATGCAAAGCAGCTCCTGCTAGAATTCCTCCCCTGATTACACCTCATCTCCAGACCAGACTACAGTTCCCCTGGAGAAAATGGATGCTTTCGGAGCATGGACTCTATGGCCTTGTACCCTGCTGAGGTCTCTGCCCTCCCCGAGCTCCATCTCCAAATCTCTAGGAGCATCCCAACCAGGATCTGGCAAACCTACCCCCAGCCCCCTGCTGAAGTGTGTGTGTGTCTCCCAAAATCTACCTGAAAAGATCAGGGCCCCTGCAGCGATCCAACGGTGGAAGTCCACGGCGGAGTCAAAGGGGATGTAGCGGTTGAAAAACGTTTCCCGCAGGAAGGTGATGAGGTTCCGGCACATGGTGAGCAGGATGAAGGAGTACATGAACGAGATGCTGGCCCCTCCCCCCCGCGAGATCATGATGCCCACAAAGGTCGAGTCAGCGATGCCGGTGGGAGGGGTTGCAAACCCATAGTCTGCGGACACAGGAAAACCAGTTGGTCCCGGAAACGATAACACCCAGGATTCCTTACATCAGGGGTCCCCAACATGGTGCTCACTGACACCTTTCTTGGCGCCCACCAAGTGTTCTTCGAAAATGGGTGGGGCCAGCAGGTGCCTTTGTCCTATAGGCCTTCTGATTTGCAAGTGAAGATCTGATTGGCCGTGAAGATTAAAATAATATTGTTTCAATGGCAGCTGCCCACCACAGTGTCGGTTTTATTCTCTCTCTTATCCCTCTTTCCCAGTATATTTTAATGACCCCTCTTCTCCCCTGTGCTCGAATTTCCTCTGTGTGTGTGGCTCCGCCTCCTGTGGCAGACATTTTGTGGACGGCTCCGCCTCCTGCAGTGGCCATTTTGTGGCTGTGCCCATCTATCCTGTGTCAGAATTCTACAGGGTGAAAACAGTTGGGGACCCCTGCTTTGCATGCTTCTATCCTCTCCCCGGATGCTTGGGTTAAAGAGATTTAAGGTTTCATGCCTTGTTTACCTTTGTTACCGTCTTGGCAAAACTACCGTCAAGGGCTTGAAGCAGCTATAATAAATGGTGAACTGCGGAATAGGGTGGGGTTTGGATTATAGTGCAATAGGCGAGTCACTTTTCCCGCTCTTTTACAGCAACACTATTTGGACTAAGAAGAATTCTAGCCCCGCAAAGCCAGTCTCTACAGGCCTGAGTCACAAAAGCAGCCACTACAAAGCAGAACCGGGAAGTTTGGTCGGCAAACTTCCCTCGTTACCCATTAATAAAGCTCTACTTGCAGGCAGGCTTCTCGGTTCTACTTTGGCGTTAGTCTGCGCCGCAAGCAGATACGTACGTGGCACTCTCGGGTGTGGCTGCCACGGGCTGCCTGCTCTGGAGACAGGCATTCCTCCTTCCTCATTGGATGAGGATGTGGAGTTCGAGCCCCAGCTGGCCACTCTAGGTCCCGGGCCTAGCGGGTGACTCTGCGCCCATGGGTCGCCCGGCAACTCACAGTAAGCCCTCTCCGCAAAGACGCCGGCCGTGATGGCAGAGAAGATCACCACGCAAATGATGTGGCGGCGGTAGTTCTCAATGAAGCGCTTGAACTGCTGGATCTTCTGGTGGACTAGACCCCGGTGGTACTTCTCCCTTCGCGCCTCGGTGTAGAGATGCGGCTGAGTTAGTAAAGACGATCTGGAATGAACGGGGAACGAACGGAGTTTTTTGGATGAGACAAAAATGAAGATGAATGGGGTGCAAAGATATGAATCTGACCCGGATGGACCAGGATAGCCTGATCTCATCAGAACGTGGGAGAGAAGCAGGCTTGGCCCTGGTTCTGTACTTGAATGAGAGATCAGCAAGGAGGTCCAGGGTTGCTAAGCAGAGGCAGGCAATGCCTAAGCCGCCTCTGTTCATCTATAGTCTTGAAAACCCTACAGGGATGCCCTGGTTAGTGCTTGGATAGAAGGCCACTGAGTAATTACAGGGTTGTTGTGCAGAGGCAGACAGTGGCAAACCACCTCTGAATGTCCCTTGGCTGGTGCAAAAGCAGGACGCCCTGAGGTGGATGGCCCAGGCTAGCCCAATCTCATCAGAATTTGGAAGCTATGCAGGACCAGCCCTGGTTAGTACTTGGATAGGAGACCACCAGGGAAGTGCAGGGTTGCTATGCAGAGGGAGGCAATGGGAAAACACCTCTGAACGTCCCTTGGCTGGTGCAACAGCAGGGCACTCTGAGATGGATGGCCCAGCCTAGCCCAATCTCATTAGATCTTGAAAGCGATATAGGATCAGCCCTGGTTTGTATTTGGATGGGAGACCACCGGGTAAGTCCAGGGTTGGTACACAGAGGCAGGCGATGGGAAACCACCTTTGAATGTCTTTTTCCTTGAAAACCCTACAGAGGTTGCCATAAGTTGGCCACAGCTTAATAACACTTTCCACCACTGGCAAGGGACTTGAGCGCTGGGCTAGCATCCACCAGGGGCCCACTGGGGTCCCCATACAGGGCAAATGTCATAGCATAAATCACAGCAGTGGGAGCCATGGCAACCTCTTTTGAACCTCTAGTTTGCCCTGTGGTAATTTCCCAGTCTCAGCCATGCATGCAAAAGATAGCATGCATAGCTGAGAGCCAGTTTGCTGTAGTGGCTAAGTGTGCAGACTCTTTTCTGGGAGAACCCTCTCCTCATTCTCCACTCCTCCACTTGCAGCTGCTGGAATGGCCTTGGGTCAGCCATAGCTCTGGCAGAAGTTGTCCTTGAAAGGGCAGCTTCTGGGAGAGCCCTCTCAGTCCCACCCACCTCACAGGGTGTCTGTTGTGGGGGAGGAAGGTAAAGGAGATTGTAAGCCGCTCTAAGTCTCTGATTCAGAGAGACGGGCAGGGTATAAATCTGCAGTCATCAGTCGTCGTGGTCATGAGACTGGGAGGCTACTACAGGGCAAGCTAGAGGTTCAGAGCAGAACAGTTCAAAGCGTAAAGGTTGCAGAATACATCATGGCAAGAGCCAATCTTTTTGGTTAAAACAATTTTATTGGTAACATATGGTAACAAAATTATTTCTTAAATCTTAACAACTTCTTTTATCTACCCCATATATTATTTTTTACCCACCCCTCCCCTCGTTACTTGACCCCCACCGGTGATATTTACTTATAACGCTAATATTTAAAGGTACCCTTAACTATTAAAACAAAAACTTACATTCTTCTTCTTCTTCTAAAACTTAATCATTATCAAAAATTGTCCAATGTCCTTTTACTTTCCACTTCATCTGCCAATACTTTTTTGCTCTTTCACAAGTCCACTGCATATGGCAGAAAGAACCTTCATGTTTTTTACATTTCCAACATCTGTCTGGCATCTTATTGTTCATCTTTGCCAATTTTTTAGGAGTCATATACCATCTATACATCATTTTAAAACAGTTCTCTTTAATACTATGACACGTCAAAAGCTTCATAGAATTTTTCCACAAGTGTTCCCAAGTTTCCATCTGTATTTCTTTATTTACATTAATTGCCCACTTAATCATTTGAGATTTCACTACTTCATCTTCCGTAGACCATTTTAACAGTAATTTATATATGTTTGAAATTAATTTTTCATTATCTCCAAGCAGAACTATTTCCATTTCCGTTTGTTCTTTTCTTATCCCTTCAGTTTTAATATCATTCTCCACCAAGCTCTTAATTTGTTGCATTTGGAACCAATCATATTTATTGTTCAACTCTTCAGCAGTTTTCAATTCTACTTTGCCACTTTGTATTTTTAATAATTGATTACATGACAACCACTTTTCTTCACCTATTTCAGCCGTTATTTTAATTACCGTATTTTTCGGACCATAAGATGGACTTCCTCCCCCCCAAAAAAAGTGGGGAGGAAAGTGTGTGCGTCTTATGGAGCGAAGGTACCTTCCTGGGGGGGGGGGGGGGAATCCGTTGCTTCCGCCTCTGATCCCGGCACTTCCCCCGCGCCTGCCTGCCTGGCTCCAGCTTCTTCCAGCAAGCGCCAGGATCGCTCCCTCCGCCCTCCGATCCCGGCGCTTGCTTTAAGCATCAGAGCTGGAGCAGCTTGAGAGTTGCCACTTCCTCACCTACTGACCTAATCCATGCACAGCTTCAGATGTCAACGCGTCAGACAACTGCAGGTGATACAGCTAGAACGCTTCCTCTGCCCTGGCAGGCTTTATTGCCATGGAAAGAGCAACATACACAGGTGTTCACCACCGGCCTGCCCTGCTCTGCGGTTAAGAAGCTGACCCCATGCCAAACAGTGGCCAGGAGCCAGCCAAAGAGCTGCTGGCAGCCAGCCGACTCTGTCAGTGTTAATAACGTGTCAGCAAAGTGTTTGTCTCCCGCTGAGTCACCCAGAAACAAACGACAAGCCCTTGGAAGAACAACGCTGAACCTCAGGCGGGGACAGTCAGCTCTGAAGGTGCTTACCGCAACAGGGAAACGCTGCAAAAATCTAATGGCCCGCGTTCCCAGGGTAATGCAAAAATCTAATGGCCCCGCGTTCCCAGGTGTGGACATGTTGTGAGCCGCCCTGAGCCTGCTTGAGGGGAGGGCGGGATACAAATAAAAAGTTATTATATTATTATATTATATAAATCAGAAAAGTGCAAATCAGCCCTGCAGCTATTTACACGCACACAGCCCCGCGGTTTGTTTCCTTTCTGGGCTGCAGAGGGGGTAAGCAGCTTCAGGCGTGATGTCTCCACACGCAAGGGTGAAGGGTTCAAGCCCTGGCATCTCCCATTAAAGAATCCATCAATAAATCCATCGATCCTTTAATGGCAGACAGAGTGAACTAGGACAAGGTACAGTGTTGTCACAAATAAGTGGAGAAAGAAAAAAAAGAGTTATCCAGTGAAAATTTAAATATAATCATCACCACATTGTATCTTGACGGATCTTTACGGCACACTGAAGAAATGCAGCACCCTTCTCAGTTGTGCCGGGAAAAGCATAACTCAAAATATATTGGACATTAATATGATCAGGCAATTCCACCTTATTTTCAAGAACAGGGTCAAGATACTTAAAACAAATCATGATAATCGTCAAGGGCAATAAAAGAGGGTATGTGGGATTGTTTCAATACATATTAACTTGCGCGGGCGAAGTCTAGCAAAGTGGGCTACCTTTTGGTGTAGTTTGGTGTAGTGGTTAAGTATGTGGACTCTTATCTGGGAGAACCAGGTTTGATTCCCCACTCCTCCACTTACAGCTGCTGGAATGGCCTTGGGTCAGCCATAACTTTGGCAGAGGTTGTCCTTGAAAGGGCAGCTGCTTTGAGAGCCCACTCAGCCCCACCCACCTCACAGGGTATTTGTTGTGGGGGGAGAAGATCTAGGAGATTGTAAGCCGCTCGGAGTCTCTGATTCAGAGAGAAGGGCGGGGTATAAATCTGCAGTCGTTTTCTTCTTCTTTTGGAATCTAGCATACAGAACTGCTGATGACATAGCATTAGATCTGGCCATTAAAGAATCTCAGGTTTTGGCAGAGAGCTGGCTCTGCCTGAGAGCTGCTGGCTGGCCATGTACCCAGCGGATCCAAACTCCACAGCAGGCCGCTCTGCACATGTGCGCTGCACATTGCTTCCGACTCATCCTAGGCTTAGCACAGAGAGGCATCCCCCTGCATCGGGGTCTATCAAAAAACAGTGTCGGTATCCGCGGAAGGCTACTTACTTCTTGCCCGGCCGCTTCCGCAGTTCTGGCCCTGTGGATTCTGTCGGTGGTGCCGCTTGGCCGTCTTGGTTTAGGAGCAAGCTGCAAAGGGAGGAGGACATGCTGATCCAAAAGAGAAACTACTCTACGAACGACAGAATCTCTTGATGCTCTCTAAAGAGTGAGATGCTCCCCAGAGATGGGTCACTCTAGTGCAGAGGTAGCCAAACTGTGGCTCTTTCACACATATTGTGTGGCTCTTGAAGCCCCCACCATCCCATTGGCCAGGTTAGAGAAGGCTTTTCTCTCTTTAAATCACTTCTCCAAGCCAAGCCAGCCAGCAGCTTGGAGAATGCATTTAAAGTTGTTTTCTTTCCCTCCCTCCTCCCCCTGCATCTATTTCCTTCCTTCCTTCCTTCCTTCCTTCCTTCCTTCCTTCCTTCCTTCCTTCCTTCCTTCCTTCCTTCCTTCCTTCCTTCCTCCCCCCCTCCCTCCCTCCCCTCAAACATATGATTCATTGAAGCTCTCAAACACCTGATGTTTATTCTATGTGGATCTTATGTTAAGCAAGTTTGGCCACCCACGCTCTAGTGCATTCAGAACAGGGCCACGGGTACCCTCTAAAAATGGTGTCCCCCATCCCCAGGGGAGGCCACTTCTTTGAGCTCCCTCCGTTTCTGGTAGAACTCCTTTTCATGAGAACCCTCTCTCATGGGGTGTCACTGGGGAGTCACTGAAGAACGAAGGTGAATTTTTCTGCCATTCCTTGTAATGCTTGGAAGGTCAGAGGCACCCAATGAAACCAGTGGATGACAGATTCAGACCAGGTGAAAGAAAGCACCTATTTTTGCACTGCACGTGCTTTGCTTGTGGAACTCACTGGTACAGGCTGTTGCAATGGCCACCGGCTTTGACAATTTTAAAAGGGGATCAGAGAAATCCATGGAAATCAATCTACCAGATATTAGCCAAGTGGAGCCTTCATGCTCAGAGGCCATGTACTTCTTAATGCCAGTGGATGGATGACAACAAAACATGGTTTTAGGTGTCTATCCATTCTGCTTCTAGGCCTCACAGAAGCATCTGTCTTAACCGAACAGAAGGTTTGGAAACGCCTTCAAAGAGTAATGCCTGTCTGCACTGGCAAATAATTTGCTGTATTGTCAGGAACTTGCAGTCTTCTCAGGATCTGACCTGAGAGGAAAGAATGTCTGGAAGCAACCTAAGAGTAATCCCTGTCTGCAGGGCTTTTTTTTGTAGCACACCCCTGATGTAGCCAATCCTCCAAGAGCTTACAGAGCTCTTATTCCAGGGCCTACTGGAAGCTCTTGGAGGATTGGATACACCAAGGGGGTGTGGCCTAATATGCAAAGGAATTCCTGTTACAAAAAAACCTCCTCCAGTCTGCATTGATAAACCATTTGCTGCAGCATCAAGAGTTTGCAGGCCCACTGGGATTTATTCTAAGAGAACAGGTTGTCCAGAAGTAGCCTCTCTGCATTGATAAAGCTTTGGAAAAGTGCTTTGCCGTTCACTGTACAAAACCAAAGCGCAATGAAGAACACTGTGCAAATATTTCATTTCAATTATCGACTGCTGAAATAGATCCAGGTGGGCAGCCGTGTTGGTCTGAAGCAACAGAACAAACTTTGAGTCCAGGGGCCCTTTTAAGACCAACCAAGCGTTATTCAAGGCATAAGCTTTCGTGTACAAGCACACTTCCTCAGATACAATGAAGTGGAATTTACCAGTCCATACATAGAACGCACGCATAGCTGGTCTTGAGGACAAAAGGAGATTGAGGAAGAATCGCACTGCTACAGCACCAACCCTAAATCAGACTTTTCCCTGCAGCCACTGTGGCCGGACCTGCCTGTCCCGCATTGGTCTTGTCAGCCACCAGCGAGCCTGCAGCAGACGTGGACTATTGCACCCTTCTTAAATCTTCATTCGCGAAGCCAAGCCGAGAGAGAGAGAGACATATAATGGCAGAGATTGAAGAGCAAGCAAGCTTACGAGACTATAAAGATGTTTTATCAGATGCAACCTGGAATAACAAGCTAAGTTTACATCAGCATTGTTTGGATTGACTTCCGGGGGTAACTAGTGAAGCAAATAAATATGTCAAAATCAGAGAGATTGCTTCACTGTTTCCCCCAGAATTTTATCCAAACAATGGTGACCTTATAAACTTAGCCTGTTATTCCTGTTTGCATCTGTTTAAATATCATCATTATGCTGTGTACTAATTTGCTCTTCTATCTCTGCCTTATATGTATGGACTGCTAAATTCCATTTCATCGTATCTGAGGAAGTGTACGTGCACATGAAAGCTCATACCTTGAATGAAACTTTGTTGGTCTTAAAGGGGCCACTGGACTCAAACTTTGTTCAACGGCCGGTGAAATGATTGTGTTACTTAATTCTGTTTTGAGGGATCCACTAAGTACGGGCCTGACAACCAGGGCTTTTTTGGTAGTAGAAGCCCACCGGGAACTCATTTGCATATTAGGCCACACCCCTGATGTCACCATTGTTTCATGTAGGGCTTTGTTGTAGAAAAAGCCCAGCAGGAGCTCATTTGCATATCAGGCCACACCCCCTGATGCCAAGCCAGCCGGAACTGCGCTCCTGCTCAAAAAAAAGCCCAGCTGACAACCATTAGTCTGACACAATTAGTTTTAATTGAGATAATTTAAAATATATTTAAATGTAAATGTTACCGTTTATGGCTATGTTGTAACCCACCCTGAGCCTGTTCGCAGGAAGGGCTGGCTAGAAATCAAAGAAATTAAATCAACCATCGCAAGCTGCAAGTGGAACGTTTTAGGGACACCAGCAGCTCAGGGGCTGGTCGGATAACTTACTTGGTTTCTTTGTCCTTGTTTATGAAAGAGACCCGATTGTTCAAGTTTTGTTTGAATCTTTCTGGAACTCCTTTGGGAGACAGAAAAAGGAGTTTAGTCTGTTGTCAAAAATGCTTCAGGGCTCAGGAATGGAGAAGAAAATGATGGGGGGGTTGAACCCTTTAGTTGGTTTTTCAGAGAGCCATGTAATTTTTTAAATTAACGATTAGTAAGGGACTATTCAGAACACCCACAAAGGGTGGAACACATTTTTACCCCATTCCATGTGCTTCTTCCCCAGGCTAGTTTTAACTTGTTGTTATCAAGTAGATCGCAGCCTATGGGGGTTGGGGTATCATCTGGTGGCAAAGTGACCAATCTCTTCTGTCACATGGGGCTGCGGCACGAAATGCTATTGCAGCCTGATAGCCATTGGCCTGGATGCCGTGATGTCACAGCAGCTTTCCAGGAGAAGGATAACTTACAACTGGAATTCCAAGGTTCATCCTATCTTTCTTTAAAGTAAATACCGTATATGCATTTATTAATTCATGTTGTCTTTTTTGTCTCCAGGCCATGGGATTTTAAAAGACATTTAGAGAACTGTCTGAAGGAAAGAAAACTGATAAATGACACTTGCTGTTAATGGCATAGGATAGGGTATTTGACCCTAATTTCTGAAAGAAACATTAGTGGTAGGCACCAGCGATGCAAAAAAGATATTGACCGCTCTATCTGCTCTGAGAGGGTGAAACTCAGTTGCTGAACCTTTGTTTTATGTACTGAATTTATAGTCTGCCTCTCTCAGATTATTTGAGACACATTACAGTTAGAAAACAGTGCAATAAAATTAGTAAAATTTGCACCATGTGTTAATTGGGTTACAAAATTGAGGAACACAGGGAACGTAGAACTTAGCTGCATAGCGCAAGGCTGCTCTGACATCACGGCAGCTAAGCCAATGGCTGTCTGTCAGGCTGCAACAGATTTTCACACCACCTGTTTCCCCAGCAAACATGTACTTTCCTCAGAACAAAGGGACAGTCGAGACCTCGTTTGCCTAACATCAGCTGCCACAGCATGGCATTACCAAGCAAAGACACCCCCCCACCACCACCCATCCAAGGCTTAGCCGGGACTCCCTGCTTTGCTGACCCTTAACGCAGAGTTGGGTGAGACGGAGCTCATTGTCATGGTCACGGAGCATGTAATGAAAATCCTCGCAGGTCAGCTCCACTTTATCCTGGAAGCCCGACTCCCTGAACATCGATTCAATGACCTGCTCGGTCTGATCTCGCGTGAGACAGTTGTTAGAGATCTCGATGAAGGACCTAGGACAGAGGGGAGGCGGCATGCTCTCATCTCCGACAAAAGGTTCAGCCACAAAACAGCTACTCGAGTCATGCAAGGGAGTATCCTTGTTGCAGCAGCTGCTGCCAAAGCAATGTCTTTCAACTCTGCGTAGCCAATCAGAAGCCTTGCTGGGCATAAAGCCCCACCTGACCCCTCCCACTTTCTAAAAGCACTTTGGGAGTATCAGGAAAGCTGTTGGGCACCATGGCACCCATGGACGCCATGTTGGGGACTCCAGTTGGGTGTAGTGGTTAGGTGTGCAGACTCTTATCTGGGAGAACCAGGTTTGATTCCCCACTCCTCCACTTGCAGCTGCTGGAATGGCCTTGGGTCAGCCATATCTCTGGCAGGAGTTGTCCTTGAAAGGGCAGCTGCTGTGCGAGCCCTCTCAGCCCCACCCAACTCACAGGGTGACTGTTGTGCGGGAGGAAGGTAAAAGAGACTGTGAGCCGCTCTGAGACTCTGATTCAGAATGAAGGGTGGGGTATAAATCTAAATCAGAAAGCCTTGGACGTCACCAGTTTGCTCTGGGTTTCTCCAGCTGCTCAGTAGCTGAGTACCTGAAGTGGTGTGGCCATTTTGGAGATGGCGCCCCCTTCCCTTTCCCCTTCAGGAGGCTTGGATATTTTCTACATCTCACCTCATGAGCGTTGATAGTGTTTAGGGTTCAAATCTCTATTTCTCTCGTTAACCTCACTAAGATGGCAATTCTAGCATTTTTCCCCCTAGACAGACCTTTTTTTCTTGACAGTCTAAATCTGTCCTTTTATTGGTATATTTTTAGGTGTGTGCGTGTCTGCAACTGGAAGTCATGTTGACCTCTAGTGACTGACCCTGGGGGATATTCAGAGGTGACTGAATAGGGCCTGCCCCTGTCCTCTCAACTGGGTATTTCAAGGATGTCTCCCATCCATGTACTAACCACAATCAACCCTGCTTAGCCTCTGAGATCTGATGAGATCGGGCTTGCCTGGGCTATCCAGGTCAAGGCTAAATCTGTCCATCTTTTGTTTCTAGAACTCAGAGAAAAGGAACCACTCTCTTTCCTTGGCACCTGGGACCAAAACTACGAATATGTAAAACTAGAATTGGAAAACCAGTAAGAAAACTTTGGCAGAGGGAGTGGTTTGGAGTGATAGGGCATATGCTTCCCCCCCCCACTCAGACTTTTCTCCAGCATCGCAACGTGGGGATGGGGGGGGGCAGGAACTGTGACATAGCAGTGCTTACAAAGCGATGCCTAAGGTGGTTGACAAGGGGAATTACCTCAGCATCCGGTAGAACTCTTCTTTGGAAAGGAAGCCGTTTCCATCAATGTCGTACATTGTGAACATCTGTTTGGACTTCTCTTGTGGAGATCCTAGGAAAGATGAAGGGAGAAACAAAAATACCATCAGGATAAGTGCTGCTCATCTCAGAACACCAGTTAACCTGGAGGGTTCTTCTGAATCCAGTTCTATCCTCTTCTGGGTTGGAAAACACCTGGAGATTTGGGGGCGGAGCCTGGCAAGGGCGGGATTTGGAGAAGGGAGGGGATGTCAGCAGAATATAATGCCATAGAGTCCACCACCTGAAGCAGCCATTTTCTTCAGGGTAACTATCTTAAAAAGGTAAAGGTAATCCCCTGTGAAAGCACCAGTTGTTTCCGACTCTGGGGTGACGTCGCATCATGATGTTTTCACGACAGACTTTTTACGGGGTGGTTTGCCATTGCTTCCCCCTGTCATCTACACTTTCCCCCCAGAAGTTGGGTACTCATTTGACCGATTTCGGAAGGATGGAAGGCTGAGTCAACCTGGAGCCAGCTACCTGAACCCAGCTTCCACCAGGATCAAACTCAGGTCGTGAGCAGAGAGCTTGGTCACTTGGAAATAAACTGTAATAATAGGGGATCTCCTGGTACCCCCTGGAGGCTGGCGTCCCTACTTCCCTCTCTGATCATTTCAGATGGCAAAGAGAAAGCTCAGCTTCCCCTTTGTTCTCCAGTGGGTGATTCCAGAGAGGGAACTGGGCTCCTTTTCTTTTTGCTTAGTCTAAACTCACAGGGATAAAATGAAGGCACAGATAGCAGTGCATTTCCCCCTGAGCTCTCTGGAATAAAATATGATCGAGAGATTCTTCATGAGGCTTCAGAGAAGTGCCAATATACAACTTTACTCTGGGGGATAAGGTGGAGATCTTTGAAGAGAGAGGCAGAGGGGTACAGTCCTCTATCAGAGCCAATAAGTTTTGGACTAAGACCAGGGAGGACCTGAGTTCAAATCCTTAATTGCTATGTGACCTAAGACAGGGGTGGCCAAACCTGTTTAATATAAGAGCCACATAGAATAAACATCAGATGTTTGAGCTGAAAGTCAGGCAGGCAGGCAGGCAGGAAGGAAGGAAGGAAGGAAGGAAGGAAGGAAGGAAGGAAGGAAGGAAGGAAGGAAGGAAGGAAGGAAGGAAGGAAGGAAGGAAGGAAGGAAGGAAAGAAAAGAAAATAGAGAGATGGAAAGACAGCAACTTTAACTTTAAATGCATTCTCCAAGCTGCCAGCTGGTTTGGCTTGGAGAAGAGACTTAAAAAGACAAATGCCTTCTTCAAGCTGGCCAACGAGGTGGTGGTGGCTTCAAGAGCCACACAATATGTGTGAAAGAGCCACATGTGGCTCCCGAGCTGCTGTTTGGCCACCCCTCACCTGGGATGAATCTTTCAGTTCATTACTGAGAGGATGAAATGCTGGAAGAAGGGTCTGTATATGTTGCCTTGGGCTCAGTGGAGAAACATCAGGCTAAGAATGTACTTATATTAAAGCCTCTGCTTCTTGCTTGCTGTGAAAGCCCCTTGCTGGGGTCGCCTTAACTCAGCAGAGACCTGACGGCACTTATAAAGGAGTGGTTGTGGCTCAGTGAAAAAGCCTCTGCCTTGAATGCAGAAGGTTCCAGGTTCAATTCCCGGCATCTCAAGTTCAAAGGATTGAGTAGCAGGTGGAGAGCCGCTGCCAGTCTGATCTTGATGGACCAATGGCCTGATGCAGAGTGTTTTTTTATTGCAGGAACTCATTTGCATATTAGGTCACACTCCCTGATGTAGCCAGTACTCCTGGAGTTAACAGTAGGCCTTGCACCAGGAGCCCTGTAAGCTCTTGGAGTATTGGCTACATCAGGGGGTGTGCGGCCTAATATGCAAAGGAATTCCTGCTACAAAAAAATGTCCTGGTCTGATTCAGAATAAGGCAGCTTCCTGTGTGTTCACATTTGTTCAAGTCTACATGTAGGGGTTCTCTGCTATCTCTTACTTGGCAGGTAGAGCTATGTGGTCAGATAGGAAAATACGTGTTTGATTTTGCTAATAAACATTTTGAACGTTTTTCTAGTAAGGGGCTCCAAATGTCCCGATGTCGGACCATTTCCACCCTGTCCTTCCAGTCGGCGTCACAAAAGCGTCACCTTTCATGAAGACCACCAGGATGTCGAGGAACTCCCGGAAGGAGATATAGCCGTTGCCGTCTTTGTCCGCCATCGAGAACATGGAGTCCACAAACACCGATTGGGGCTTCAGCCCTAGGGCATCAGCAAACTCGGCCCGGCTCAGCTCACACTTCAAAGCTTCCTTGACTTTCTGAGACGTTTCCATGCTGAGTTCCCCGGCATCCAATCTGTCAATGTCCAAGACCTAAAAGAACAAAGTTTGTGTCCAGTGACACCTTTATGACCAACAAAGTTTTATTCGAGGTACACGCTTTTGTGTACACGCACACTTCCCCGGTACACATCTAAAAGGGCAAGAGTCAAATATTAGATTCCAGGAACTATTCCACACTTCTACAATAGAGACAAGGAAATCAACGCAAAACTCTTTGGTCTTCTTGCTGCCTTGCCCTGTCCTGTAAATATTAGTTGCGGGAACCACTGATTCATTAAGAGCTCTGTTTATTTCTCAGCGGCATAGAACATTGATGGGATTATTGACATAGTGACAGTCCTAAAGATTCTGTTTGATAATTCAGGACGTGCCAATACTACCTTAGTCTTCAACAAACAAGTGTGGTAATCAGGGTTTTTTTGTAGAAAAAGCCCAGCAGGAACCGTTTGCATATTAGGCCACACCCTCTGATGTCACCATTGTTTCACAAAGGGCTTTTTATAGGGAAACGCCCAGCAGGAACTCATTTGCATATCAGGCCACACCCCCTGCCGCTAAGCCAGGCGTTCCTGCTAAAAAAAAAAAAGCCCTGGTGGTAATACTGATTTCCCATGATAGAAGACGTAAGGAATAGTTTTGCTGAAGACCAAGTTCTTTTCATGCTATATTTTGGCAACATAACCCCATTTGGCTTTGGAACTTTGACTCTCTCAGCCCATTTACATTGTCTTTTCCCCAACAGCCTTACAGTAGTCCTCTGCATCTGTGCCTGATTTGCACACAGCTTGTTTGTGCAATCTTTGGAAAGAAGCATGAAAAATATGTTTCTGGGCTTTTCTGAATGTTTTTTTTCCATTGGTTCTGTCCCTATACCTCTTTGGTTTATCCCTGATTTAAGAACATAAAAAGAGCCCTGCTGGATCAGATCAATAGTCCATCTAGTCCAGCATCCTGTCTCACACAGTGGCCAGCCCAGTTCCTCTGGGCAGCCAACAACAGGACACCGAGGCCAAGGTCTTCGTAAGAACATCAGAAGAGCCCTGCTAGATTCAGATTCATCTAGCCCAACATCCTGTCTCACACAACGGCCAACCAGTTTCTCTGGAGGGCCAACAACAGGGCAGAGAGGCTGAAGCAGAATGTTGCCTCCTGGCTCTGGGATTCAGGGGATTAGTGCCTCTGAATGTGGAGGTTCCCCTCAGTCACCCTGGTTAATAGACATTGATAGACTTCTCCTCCATGAATCTATCTAATCCCCTTTGGAAGCTGTTTATTCCTGTGGTCATCACTACATCCCCTGGCAGCAAATTCCACATTTCAATCGGTCTCTGTATAAAGCAGTCTTTCCTTTTGTCCATCCTGAACCTCCTGCCCATCGGCTTCATTGGATGCCCTTGAGTTCTAACATTTTGGGAGAGGGAGAAAAAGTTCTCTCCAACCCATGCATCGTTTCATAAACCTCTATCGTGTGTCCCCCCATCCTCGCTTAATCGTCTCTTTTTTAAACCTCTCTCCTGCCCGATCCCCATCTTCCCCAGGCTGCCCCCACCCACAGATCTCCTGGAATTTCCCACCCCAGAGTTGGCAGGCTTCATTCAGCTATGCCTTCAGATGCCATTTTGTAGGGCAGAATGAAAGACAGAAGGAAAAGGGCGCAAACAGAAGACAGAAGAAAGCGTTTAAAGGCCACGTGTCGTTTCTGAAGCCTCTGCGCTAAATGCTCTTACTGTTTCTTGTTCCATTATTTTGGTTTTAAAAGGAGGAAAAATGTCTTGCTTCTGTGGCCTACCTGGGCGAATAAATGCCGGAAAAATAAGTCCAGGATATTCTTCCTCTGCTCCTTGGTGACGGCTTTCTTCAGCAACTGCTGCTCCTTCATCTCGGATGCCTGCAGAGTCAGCTGGTTCCTCTCCAGGTAGCCCTTGAGTTGCCCAAGGAAGTCCCTGCGCTCTGCCTCGCTGCTGAACTGCAAGACCTAAGGAGACAAGGCAATGGAGCGGTTCTCAGCTCTGGTGGGGTGCCATTGCAGACTGGAAACCCGCAGGTAGGTTTCTCAGGTGCC
Source organism: Heteronotia binoei (assembly GCF_032191835.1). NCBI lineage: Eukaryota > Metazoa > Chordata > Lepidosauria > Squamata > Gekkonidae > Heteronotia > Heteronotia binoei. Next base: position 30,305,482 of record NC_083241.1, read on the forward strand.
TCGTAAATATTATCCCCACTTGGTTTGGGCATTTGAAACTTGCTTCCCTGCTTTGTTATTTGATACTGTAAAGGGGAGAAGAGGACATGTTTTTAAAAGGCATGCATTCTCCCCTCTCTGTTTCAAATGCTAACAACGGCAAGCAGGAGTGGAATTCTAGCAGGAGCTCCTTTGCATATTAGGCCATGCACCCCTGTAGCCAATCCTCCTGGAGCTTACAAAAAAGAGTTTTGTAAGCTCTTAGAGGATTGGCTACATCAGGGGTGTGTGGCCTAATATGCAGAGGAGCTCTTGCTAGCATTCCACCCCTGACAGCAAGGGTTTTGATGGTCATAACCATATTATGTGGGGTTTTCAAGGCAAGAGATGTTCAGAGGTGGTTTGCTGTTGCCTGCCTCCGTGTCGTAACCCTGCTGTTCCATGGAGGGCTCCCCTCCAAATACTAGTCAGTGCTGACCCTGCTTAGGTTTCGGGATCTGATGACTTCAGGCTAGCCTGGGCTATCCAGGTCAGGGCTTTTCAGTGGTAGCCCCGCAATAACCATAAGTTTCAATTATCATTACCAAACAGGAACAAAAAGGTTGAATGTCAAATAGCAGCCAACCTACAGCAACGTGAGAAGAGTTTTCAAGGAAAGAAGCAAACAGAGGTGGTTTGCCATTTGCCTGCCTCTGCATAGCAACCCTGGACTTCCTTGGCGGTGTCCCATCCAAGCACTAAGCAGGGTCAATCCTGCTTAGCTTCTTACGGCATCTGTATAAGATTTTCAAGGGAAGAGACTTGGGGAGGCAGTTGCCATTGCCTGCCTCCACATCACAGCCCTGGTATTCTGTGGAGGTCTCCCATCCAAGTACTAGTCAGGGCTGACCCTGCTTAGCTTCCACTATCTGGCAAGATCAGGCTAGCCTGGCCTAACCATATCAGGGCTTTTCAGTGGTAGCCCCACAATTATGGAACAACTTCCCCATAAAGGTGTGCCTGGCCCCTCAGACAGCCGAAGACAGCTTAATTTAAGACAGCATTTAATTCATTTACTAGCAGTCTTAAGTTGTGATTTTAAATTTTGGTTTCATGTATTTTTTTGTGCGCTCTACATATTTTATTTCTGCTGTAAGCCAACTTCGGGTCTGTGAGGAAGAACAACTGCTAATAAATGCTTTAAATATAAATAAATAAATAAATAAATACATACATACATACATACATACATACATACATATTTGCATACATTTTGTGAAATACACACCAATAATAAAAAATGAAACGCTCCTGGTACTGAAAGGGAGCTGGTTTCAGTTACCCAACCTGAACAGGGACTGCGAGGTTAAACCTCCTTTCTTTCCCACACGGCTCCAAGGCAAATTGAGGCAGCACATACCTGTCATTTGTTTTTTATAGACAGAGGGAGATGCAGAATCTTTGCCAAGGTCTGCAAATTGGTGCAGAATTGAGGTCCACCCAAATGCTTGCGTACATAAGAACACAAGGGAAGCCATGTTGGATCAGGCCAATGGCCCATCCAGTCCAACACTCTGCGTCACACAGTGTTCAAAAAAACTCAGGTGCCATCAAGAGGTCCACCAGTGGGGCCAGGACACTAGAAGCCCTCCCAAGCACCAAGAATACAGAGCATCACTTTATCAGGTGATGTAGCTCCTGAATGGGCCTCCAACACCCCTGACTCCTCTCTTTGGGAATCACTGCTCTGCATGGCACAAGCCACCTACCAGGTCGTACTCCTTGGGGATCTTCAGGAGCAAAGACTTGTTGCCTTTGTTGTTGGACAGGATCGTCTCCACCTGCTGCTGGTGTTTCAGGTTGATACTCCGCACCATGGCCAGCTTGCCGTCCAGCACTCGGATCACCTTGTCTTCGTGCAACTGAAGGTAGACTTGGGAAGTGGCGGTCTTGGGATCTTGCCATTCAAAAGCTGGGGGAACAAAGCCTGTTCAAGCTCAAAGTTCTCCAACAGGAGCCCTCGGGCGACCTTCATCTCAAATGCGGGACAATGAACATGCAAGACAGGCCCTGCCCCGACCTGCACACATTAACCAAGGGTCAGAAAAAGACCGAGTGCACAGCCATCTTTACCAGAGGCAGTGTCGTGCAGTGCTTAGAGTGTCAGGATCTGGGAGACCCAGGTTTGAATCCCTGCTCTGCCATGGAAGCTTGCTGGGTGAACTTGAGCCAGTCACACACTCTCAGCCTTACCTACCTCACAGGGCTGTTGTTAGGATACAATGGAGGAAAAGGTGAGCAATGTAAGCTGTTTTGGGTCCCCAAAATTTCCAGGTAAGTGAATGTAAATGGAGTAAGTAGTAAATAATGTAGGGCTCTCGCTATGCTATTGAGAACCTCAAAAAACAAGGGGTTCTGATTTCACAGACAGAGAGCCCTACCAAGATTAAAGAGACATTTGTTCATTCTATCCTACTCCTTTCCCCACTAGGCAGGGCTCAGGGCGACTTCCAACAATTAAATACAAAGTCATGAGCTGCTGCATAAATTAGTTTGCTCTGGGGCCACCTTTCCTGAGTCAAGACAAAAATGTGTGAGCCAGAGGCTAAAAAACTGTGAGCTTGCTCACACTAACTCAGCTTAGAGGGACACTGGTACAGACACAGTTTAAACCCATTTCCCTAGCAAACTACCTGCTACTAAGGGAGAAGATAAAAGGGGCTGCCTGTGTATTGATGATCTGAGTAACAGAGCCTCACCTGAGATACCCTCTGAAAAGGCTTCTGATCGCTCACTGGGGCTTTGCCTCTTCTGCAGCTTCTTGAAGTCTCTTCTTCGGGCGAAGGCGACAATCCAAGCGATGAGCAAGCTCACTGGAAAGAGAAGAATGCCATAAGCCTTTATAAGAACACAAGATCAGGCCAATGGCCCATCTAGTCCAACACTTTGTGTCACAGAATGGACAAAACCTAGGTGCCAGCAGAAGGTCCACCAGTAGGGCCAGAAATGTAAAAGCCCTCCCACACATCCCAAGCACCAAAAATACAGACCATCACTGCCCCAGACATGGAGTTCCATCTATACCTTGTGGTGAATAGCCACTGATGGATATAAGAACATAACAGAGGCCATGTTGGATCAGGCCAATGGCCCATCCAGTCCAACACCCTGTTTCACACAGTGGCCAAAACCCAGGAGCCATCAGGAGATCCACCAGCAAGGCCAGAATTCCAGAAGCCCTCCCACTGTTGCCCTGAAGCGCCAAGTTCCATGGCATGTTAAGTCGCAATAGCTAGATTTGGGCCTTTCTTAAGGGAGGCGTATTTTGGGCTTTGTATTTAGCAAAGGTGAGTTTACATAACTGCTCCAGCTAGTGCCTTTGTTTTCCCTGCCCGGGTAGCACCACGGCTATGGATCTAGGGTTGCCAGTCTCCAGGTTGGCTCTGGAGGTCGCCCACTTTTATATCTGATCTCCAGATGACAGAGATCAGTTTGCCTGGAGAAAACGGCTGCTTTGGAGGACAGACTTTGTGGCATTGTGCCCTGCAGAGGTCCCTCCCCTCTCCAAACCCCGCCCCCTTCAGGCTCCACCCCCCCCCCCCCCAAATCTCCAGGTATTTCCCAACCCAGAGCTGGCCACTCTCTGTGGATCTGTTTGGGGCTCTGGCCAGGAGTTCCAGGTTCACAGAAGTCCCAAGGAGAAAATATGCAAGATCCAGGTTCGCTTACAAAGAAATTTTAATAAGCAATGATGAAGCTAGAAGAAGAAAAAGAAGGAGAAGAATTGCAGATTTATGAATCAGACACTTCTCTCTGAATCAAAGACTCAGAGCAGTTTACAATCTCCTTTATCTTCCTCCCCCACAACAGATACCCTGTGAGGTAGGTGGGACTGAGAGCTTTCACAGCACAGCTGCCCTTTCAAGGACAAACTCCTACAAGAGCTATGGTTGACCCAAGGCCATTCCAGCAGCTGCAGGTGGAGGAGCGGGGAATCAAACCCGGTTCTCCCGGATAGGAGTCCTCACACTTAACCACTACACCAAACTGGCTCTCATAAATAAAGGCACTAGCTGGAGCAGTTAGGTGGAGAGCCGGTTTGGTGTAGTGGTTAAGTGTGCGGACTCTTATCTGGGAGAACCGGGTTTGATTCCCCACTCCTCCACTTGCAGCTGCTGGCATGGCCTTGGGTCAGCCATAGCCCTGGCAGAGGTTGTCCTTGAAAGGGCAGCTGCTGTGAGAGCTCTCTCAGCCCCTCCCACCTCACAGGGTGTCTGTTGTGGGGGAGGAAGGTAAAGGAGATTGTGAGCCGCTCTGAGACTCTTTGGAGTGGAGGGCGGGATATAAATCCAATATTTTCATCTACCTCACAGAGTGTCTGTTGTGGTGGAGGGAGATAAAGGAGATTGTGAGCCGCTCTGAGACTCTTCGGAGTGGAGTGTGGGATATAAATCCAATATCTTCTTCTATCTTCTTCTTCTTCTTTTTAGGTAAACTCACCTTGCTAAATACAAAGCCAAAATAGCAGGCTTAAGCTCCCATCCGCTGGGTCTCGAGTGCACACACGCACAGCAAAACTTAACCAGACCTTGAGACAAGATGCACAGCTAAAACTAAGCATCTTATACCCTAACTGCTGGCTCCCAGTCAAGAAATCCCAAACACTGAGCTGAGCCAGACCTGGTATCTAGTGGTGAGAGGAAACAAATCAGGCTTTGAAGATAAAGGCTAACAAGTATGAGAGAGAGAAATATTCTCTCGGGAGCGGTCTGGCGGCCGTATCCTCACAAAAAACAACTAAAAGTTCAACTAGCCTCTTGCAAAGATGGAGTTACAAAGGCCACACAGGACCTCATACAAAGAAGACCATAATTTATACCCCACCCTTCTCTCTGAATCAGAGTCTCGGAGCAGCTCACAATCTCCTTTATCTTCTTCCCTCACAACAGACACCCTGTGAGGTAGGTGGGGCTGAGACAGCTCTCCCAGAAGCTGCCCTTTCAAGGACAACTCCTGCCAGAGCTATGGCTGACCCAAGGCCATTCCAGCAGCTGCAAGTGGAGGAATGGGGAATCAAACCTGGTTCTCCCAGATAAGAGTCCACACACTTAACCACAACACCAAACAAATATAGAGAGCGCAGGGCCCATTCAGGAAAGGCCACGGCTTAGGAGTAGAGCATCTGCTTTGCAGGAAAATTTTTAAAAAGTGGCCTGGAACATACGTAAAGGTAAACAGCAGAGCACAATGATGACAATCACAAATCCGGCCACGCTCCCTTCAAAGTAATCCAGCGTGCTCAGGGGCTTGCAGGGCGGCAGATGTTGCGTAGTTAACTGCTCAGGCTGGAGGCATAGATCTCCTGGGAAAAAGAGGGAATGGACAGCAGTATTAACTTATTTTTGTCTCATTGTTCTCCTGAGATTTCCCTAAAAGACTGGAAGACTGCACACAAACCAGCAAGCATCTGTCCTCTCCCCTACCACTTTCCCCGAACTGTAACTTGTTGGAAGCGAGACTTTGTGCTGTCTCTTGGCTTCATAGGGAAAGATAGACAGTCAGAGTGATAGATAGGTCAGGGCCTTCAAATCCCTTCCTTTCTACACCTCTGATGCTATCTGATGTATAAATTGATCAGGGGTGGAATTCTAGCAGGAGCTTCTTTGCATATTAGGCCATGCCCCTTGATGTAGCCAATCCTCCAAGAGCTTACAAAAAAGAGTCTTGTAAGCTCTTGGAGGATTGGCGATATCAGTGATGCATGGCCTAATATGCAAAGGAGCTCCTGCAAGAATTCCACCCCTGAAATAGATAACCTTGGGCAGGAATCTCCAACGCGATGCCTGCCTACCAACACCTTATTTGGTTCCCGCCAAGTGTTTTTATAAAGTGGGATTGGACAGGTGCCCAGCAAGGTTTCTGTTTGACCACTGGAGATTTGACAGGCTATGAAGATTTTTAAGAACGTTGCTTTGACAGCAGCTGGCACTACAGCATAAAGATCTTCCCTGTGTGGCTGAAGGTAAGCTGTGGCAGCCATTTTGTGGTTGCGCCCACCAGGGCTTTTTTTGTAGCTAGGGCTCCTTTGCATATTAGGCCACACACCCCTGATGTAGCCAATCCTCCAAGAGCTTACAGGGCTCTTAGTACAAGGGCCTACCGTAAGCTCCAGGAGGATTGGCTACATCAGGGGTGTGTGGCCTACTATGCAAAGGAGTTCCTGCTACAAAAAAAGCCCTAGTGCCTACCATATAGTATCAGGCTCAAAAAAGTAGGGGACCCTGCTATTAAAGAACCCTCCCTCCCTTTCTGTCACCGCCTTCTTTCTGTCTTCATCTTGAAATCATGGGGTCACTCCCCCATAATCAATCTATCTATCTATCTATCTATCTATCTATCTATCTATCTATCTATCTATCTATCTATCTATCTATCTATCTATCTATCTATCTATCTATCTATCTATCTATCTATCTATCTATCTATCTATCTTCCTTCCTTCCTTCCTTCCTTCCTTCCTTCCTTCCTTCCTTCCTTCCTTCCTTCCTTCCTTCCTTCCTTCCTTCCTCATTTAGCCAGCTAACCTAGAATGGTCTTTCTACATCATCCTGTCTAGAGGAGAGTTCCTTACAATTACGGGCTCCTACTAGTTTGCTAAAGTACAAAAAATGCTCAATGTGACCTTATTTTCCCAAGCAGGCGGCTAATGCATATTTGGCTGTGTAAACGTGCCTTGAGTGCTCTGGTAATGCAATTCTTTCATAACTTCCACTTATTATCTAATTTCTACCCTGATCATGGCTGGCTGCTGAAGAGCCAGCAAGTTAGTGTTTTAGCCAGGGCTTTTTTCATAGCAGGAGCTCCTTTGCATATTGGGCCACACGCCCTTGATGTAACCAATCCTCCAAGAGCTGACAGTAGGCCCTGTAAAAAGAACCCTGTAAGCTCTTGGAGGATTGGCTACATCAGGGTGTGTGTGGCCTAATATACAAAGGAGTTCCTGCTACAAAACAAGCCCTGGTTTTAGCGCTTCACTTTGTGCTCTCTCTCTCTCTCTCTCTGCAGAGGAAAGGTCTGCATTTCAGCAGATCTGGATTTACAGGTATGGATAAGCAGAGGTGATGTGTTGTAATTCAGGAAATGACTGCAGTTACTCACAAGATTTTGCCATTTGATAAATTTATAAACCTCTTACCCCAAGATGGACTGAATGTAGTGAAACATTGCCCCAAAGCAATTGCCCGTTTGAAATCCACCAGAGAAAGGGCTTTCTCTGTTATGGCCCCTACATGGTGGAATCAGCTGCCGGAAGAGGTGAGGGCCCTGCGGGACCTTGTACAGTTCCGCAGGGCCTGTAAGACGACCCTCTTCCAGCTAGCCTATACCTAGCTTGAGAATTTTAATGTAACTTGCCGGACTTCTTTTATATATAGTTGAAATATTTATTAATATTTATTGATAACCATGGTTTTATCTGTTTTTATCTGTTTTAAATGCTGATCCCTTTATATGTTTAAATACTGTAATTTTGTTGGATCTATCACTGGAAGCCGCCCTGAGCCACTTGTGGGAAGGGCGGGATATAAATCTCAAAATAAATAAATAAAATAAATAAATAAATCTCAGGGCAGGGTGCAGGGAATAACTAGCACGGAAGCAACAACAGATTTTTGCTGCCCGTATCTTCCATCCAGACTCCACTGCAAGCCTTTCAGGAAAGGAATCCCTCACTCATCTCATTCAAAAGGCTCAAAGCAGCGAATGTAAAAGCAAAATCGTTTCACCCCCACAGCTTTAAAAGCTGAATAGCATCATTCAAGGTCCCAAAAGGTTCTTGGGCCACTTAAACTGTAACCTGGGAAACTAGTCCAAATAAAGTGGTCCAACAGAAACAATCCAAAACACTGCAAATGATAAATACCCACCATCTTTCCAGAGGAACACTTCTGCTTGGATTTGGGTTGATTCCCCATAGGTGACAGCAACAAGGACATCACGGAACGATGTGCGTTTAATGGCCTCGATCTCTTCAGAAGAGAATAACCTGTGAGAGAGCAGATGTGCATCAGTGGCTCTTAGCCACAAGGTATAGATGGGACACTTTGTCTGGGGCAATGATGCTCTGCACTCTTGGTGCTTGGGGAGCAACAGTGGGGGGGCTTCTGGAGTTCTGACCCTGCTGGTAGACCTCCTGATGGCCCCTGGGTTTTGGCCACTGCGCGACACAGAGTGCTGGACTGGATGGACCATGACCTGATTCAACATGGCTTCTCTTATGCTCTTGTGAAGGAGCCAGGAATATGCATTGATGAAGTCCCAGCCTGAGGTCTTCTCCCTTCCCCATGAGGAAGTTTACTGATAAACCTCTCAAATTCAGCACTGGAATTCTTGGGACTAGAACCTGCAGCCCTCAGATCTGACATAATGCTATGTGGTGGGCCACCAAGGAGACACAATTTTCTGGGCTGTAAAGGGCAAAAGCTTCTGGGTTAGGCTAGAACTAAGAACATAAGAGAAGCCATGTTGGATCAGGCCAATGGCCCATTCAGTCCAACACTCTGTGTCACTCCCAAGTGTCATCAGGAGGTTCACAAGTGGGGCTAGAAGCCCTTCCACTTTGCCCCCCACAAGCACCAAGAATACAGAGCATCACTGCCCCAGACAGTTCCAACAATATGCTGTGGCTAATAGCCACTGATGGACCTCTGCTCCATGTTTTTATCCAATCCGCTCTTGAAGCTGGCTATGCTTGTAGCCGCCACCACCTCCTATGGCAGTGCTGTCGATCTGTCTGTCTGTCCGTCCGTCCATCCGCCGCACCTTTATCCTATCATCTCCAAGAAAAGGTCCTCCTTATTGGGATAGTTGGTTAATATAGCAGAGTTTCCCCAATCACAGAAGCATGATACTGAGTGCAGTAAATAAATCTCCCAAGAAGGATATTTTAAAAAAAGGTAAGCTTAAATTTATTCAAGTAGATCATTCAAGTTGCAGTTGAAAGGAGAGAAAGAAGCCTGATCTAAAGAGTATTTTCCCTCTCACAAATGGACAGCTTGCCTGGCATCATGTGTATGGGAGTATAAGGGCACTGTCTCTACAGGAGACATGGATCTCCATGGAAGGCCATGTGAGGTGAGCGAGAGGACAAAGTGAGTGAGAGAGAGGAGAGGCCAGAGGGCTGCTCCCAGGTTAAGACAATGAGAGGCATTCCATTCAAGGAGATCACACACCTACACACCCTTAGAATGATGTACTCCCTACCCCCAATGTTCAGGCATGCTAAGTCACTCACTCCAACATGTTTTGCCTTCTTTACTTTCAATCCTGGCTCAGCCACCCTTTGGGAATCCCCATCTTTTAAAAGCAACACTACTTCTGGAATGGAATTTTAGCTCCTGGCCATAATTCAATGGCAACTGCTGCTCCGTTCTGCCTACCCACCAGAGGAACACCCAACACAAGACAGATTAACTCGATAAAGGAAGTTCTCAAGACCGGAGCAAGGCTATCATGGATAGGAAATTTTGGAATTCATTGTCAGAGGGTCATAGTAAGTCGGAAGTGACCTGATAGCATTTAATATACACACGCCTCTTCCAAGCAAAGAACAGGGAAGAAGTCTGGGGCTGCCAAAAACTGAGACTTAGCTGATGGCCCTTTCATTATCATGTGGACGCACCAAAGCTCACCTTGGGAAGTGGGAATTTCCAGGGACAGAGACCAAGGGGCACGAATCCCTGCACTGTCTTTGTGAACTAGCCTGCTGCCACACACTATGTTCTAGCCCAGGAGTGTCAAACATACAGCCTGGGGGCTGAATCAGGCCCCCGGAGAGCTCCTATCAGACCCCTGGGCAACTGGCTCTTGTCGGCTTCCTTCTCCTTCTCTTTTGCTTCCTTCTGCATCTCAACTTACTTTGCAAGGCTTGATCAATCGCACAGGAGCTACAGAGCAAAATCTCGATTTTTCTCCATTGGCTGAGGCTCCTCCCCCTCCTGTTTCCCTGGGGAGGGAGGGAGGGAAAGAGCCAGAGCTTCTTTTGCCCAGTTCCCTGGATCCCACGGGAGAAATACAAAGAAAGCACCTTTAAGACCAACAAGTGCTAATGTTTTAAACATGTTTTATTTTAAGGGTTTTTTTAAAGTCACGTTTGTCTGTGTCCTTTAAAAAGTTTATATCTCTGCTACCTAATCCTAATTAGATACACACCAGATACACACATGGCTCGGCCCGACATGGCCCGGCCCAGCCCAACATCGTCTCATTTAAGGTCAGATCCGGCCCTCATAACAAATGTTCGACACCCCTGTTCTAGAGAGCGTTCTTGCAAGGCCAACTGGCCCTTACCCATTCTTGGTGTTTTCAAACCAGAACCGGTCTCCATCCCTCAGCCGAACAAACTGGTCCTTCACGATAGCGTGGAAAAGGGTTCTATCAGCTTCCAGCAAAGCCCCAGGCAGCAGCTCCAGGCGGTCCGTGTCATTTCCGTAGAGGGCCGCCAGTCTCTCGATTAGCTAAAAAACAAAACCGTAAGGGCAGGGTTAGTGGGAAGCTGTTCAGGCAGTATGTTCACAATGAACAAAAGGAAGTCCTTCTTCACTCAAAAGCAATGCAGTTGTGGAATCGGTTGCCAATGGTAGCCGCTGGCGTAGATGCTTTTCAGAGGTGATTAGACACATTCACAGAGGAGAGGTCCATCAATGGCTACCAGCTTGAGTTGCCAGCTCTGGGTTGGGAAATACCTGGAGATTTTGGGGGTGGAGCCTGAGGAGGGCGGGGTTTAGAGAGGGGAGGGCCTTCAATGGGGTACAGAATCCACCTTTCAAAGCAGCCATTTTCTCCAGGTTGCCAGGTCTCTCCTGGGGGATGGGGAGGGACTTACCAGGAGAAAGAGAAAGGTCTTGTTGCTGGCGCCAAACAGGAAGTGATGTCATCACATCAAGTAATGTTCAGGCGGTGCTCTGATATTTGGGTGAAAACTCTACGGTCAAACCAGCTTCCACTATAAAGTTTTTGCCCAAATACCAGAGTGTCACCTGGATGTTGCTGGTGTGATTATGCCAATTCCTGTGTGGCACCAGTGACATGGCCTGGGCTTTTCTCCTTCTCCAGTTAAGTTCCTCTGCCAGGCAGCTGACTGGTGGCTGGCAGGCAAAGCCGTTAGGCTGGAGAACACCTGCCTCCACTGGGCGGAGGGTGGGGTCAGGTCTGGCACCCATAAGGTGAACTGGTCTCCAACCACCACCCAGAGCTTGGCAACCCTACAGCCAAAATTACTCAAGGGAACCTCTACGTATAGAGGCAGTCAACCTGTAAATATCAGTACTAATACTTTGCTTGCCTTGAACCCGCAGCAAGCAGCCAGAGACAGCTTGTTACATTTTTCCAGTTCGGAAAAGGGCTACGGGAGAGACATTTCGCTCCTTTGTTCCAACAAGGACCCATGAAATTTCTTCTCTTTGTCCCATTATGCAAATGTCTTTCTTTTAAAAGATGCACACTGAGAGGAATTTACAGGGACCAAGGGAGGGATATTTTTTCTAGGAGGCTTTGGAGGCTCTCAGCAGCCCTGCCTACCAGCTTTAGACCAGGGCTGTGGTCCCCTCCCCTCCAGTGCTGGTTCCAAGTTTTCAGAAGCCCCAGGGCCTTTCTCCCCTCCTCTGCCCATCACCTGTCCCTCTTCACACCCTCATTCCCTCCCACCCATCCTCATGGCCTTCCACCTGCCTTGGAGTCCTTCTCTTAGAAGATGAAGACTGCAGATTTATACCCCGCCCTTCTCCCTGAATCAGAGACTCAGAGCGGCTTACAATCTCCTATATCTTCTCCCCCCACAGCAGATCCCCCTGTGAGGTGGGTGGGGCTGAGAGGCTCTCTCAAAAGCTGCCCTTTCAAGGACAACCTCTACCAGAGCGATGGCTGACCGAAGGCCATTCCAGCAGCTGCAAGCGGAGGAGCGGAAAATCAAACCCGGTTCTCCCAGATAAGAGTCCGCATACTTAACCACTACACCAAACTGGCTCTGGTGATATCACTTGGACCTCACTCCCTCTTCTAGTATGCTGATGCTGGCACTGGTCCCCTTCCATTGCTGTCAAGCTCCTCTGCCCACCATTCCCCCAATTCATGTGCATCAAGTGAGGCAAGAACAAAGACAGAACCCAGGGAGAAGCTGTCCTTGAGAAGAACCTCCATCCTCAATCACTTTTGAGGGACCCTTGTACTCCTTGGCCCCAGCCCCCCCTCTTCCTTAGAGTGCTAGCTCTGTACCGTCTGGCTCTTCTGAAAGATTTCTGCATTGATTCTCTGCCAGTCGTTAGCAGTGTCAGATTGGAAGAATGTTCTGGCTTTCTTATAGGTGGATAAGCCAAGGTCCCGCCCACGCTGGATCCAGCTAGCCACAAAGTCGGTGCGGGAGTACTTCACTGTCCCATACCAGTAATCTGCAGAACAAAGACAAACGGGGCATGAGGTTGTCACAACGGGACAGGAACATTCTCTGTCTGCAAAAGGTGCTCATGATTTTAGCAGGCCCCAGGTTAATACTCTCTCTTTTTGAAGAGACGGGATTGCTAGCCGATGGCAAGTCCAGCACTTAGTTTAGATTATTCGATTTATATCCTGCTCAAGCAGGTTCAGGGCGGCTCACAATACACTGTAAAGTCACAATAAAACCATTCAATTAAACATTAAATTAGAACAGTTTAAACAATTTGGTGCTAATTCCATTTAGTTACAGACGGCATTCAGACATCCAATTAAGTTTAATATCTCGGAGGTGTCAGTTAAAAGCTAGCTGAAATAATATTGACAATTCAACAACTGCAACACAGCTTGTTTTCTAAATTAAAATCGAAGGCTTGCCTCTTTCTTATAACACAGAGGAGACCACCGCATTTTTCTGCATGGACTTCTGTTCCAAATGGTCTCCAAGTCCAGAATGATGACTCATCCTTCCCCGAGGAAGGATACTTCTGCCATGTCTCTGCACCAGGCTTGATCTAATCACATTCAGTGCAGGAACGCAGCAGATGATCAGAGGCTAACTGGAAGCAGACGACCCCAGGGCAACACATACAGCAAACACAGCCTATTCTGCAGATGAGGCAGCGTGATGTAGGGGATGGAGTGGTGGGCTAGGACCCCAGGCGACCTGTTTTCAAATTCCAATTCTGCCATGAAAGCTGGCGGGGTAACCTCAGGCCCATCACAAACTTTCAGCTTGGTATATTTCGCAGGGTCATTATGAGAAAACGGAGGAGGGGAAAATGATGTTCTAAGGCACTTTGAACACCAACAGGAGGGAAAAGTGGAATATAATTCTAGATGAGTTGTTTGGGCTCACTGGACCATTTGATTATTAAAGCAATTTAAGATGGGAATGATTGGGTGAGTCATTGGAAGAAAATTTCAGCTGCTGACTGAGCAAACCTCATTTTCTCCGTGTACAGTGAGAAAGATCTTGCATTTGTGTGTGTGTGTAAAATGCTATCAAGTCACAGCTAACTTTGGGTGACCCTGTAGAGCAGAGGTGTCAAACTCATTTGTTATGAGGGCCAGATCTGACACTGTGAAGCTGGCCCACGCATGCCATTAAATGTAATGCCAAGTACAGGAAATATCGATTTTATAAACAACACAGCCCAACCCAAGTACTGATACTATTTTTTTTATGCAATATGCAAACAAAAATAATCGATTCCTAGCAGTGGAAGCAACTGATTTACTGGGGAGCCTACGAAAGCTCCTAATAAATGTATTTAATCATAGACAAGACCAGGGCTTTTTTTTTGTAGCAGGAACTCCTTTGCATATTAGGCCACACACCCCTGATGTAGCCAATCCTCCAAGAGTTTACAGGACTCTATGTACAGGGCCTACTGTAAGCTCCAGGAGGATTGGCTACATCAGCAGGGTGTGACCTAATATGAAAAGGAGTTCCTGCTACAAAAAAAATCCCTGCACAAGGCTAAGTTTTTTCCAAGGGATACCATAAAAGGCAGAGCACCCTGTTTCCATACATACCAGTTGCTTGTGGGCCAAGTAAGAGCCCTAAATTAATTGGTTCTGATCCCCCAGGCCTTATGTTTGGCAACCCTGTGTAGAGTTTTCAAGGTAAGGTACTAACAGAGGTGGCTTGCCATTGCTTCCCTCTGCAAAGCAACCCTGAGACTACTTGGCGGTTTCCCATTCAAAGACTAACCAGAGTTGACCCTGCTTAATTTTCAAGATCTGACAAGAAGACCATAGCCCCTGTCAAAAAGAGATGCCCCTACTCTTAATAAATGCTAGCAGTTTAAGAAAGAAGAAAAACTCTACCTCTGAGATCTTCAACCACAATGTTGTCTTCCCGTTCAGCGATTTGGGAACTCATCCCCAGCAACAGGTCGCTGACATCCTCATCTGTTTGGAGATTGGGATTCTGAGCCAAAACAGAAAGACGTAGCATAAAACAAAAATGTGTTTGCAAAGGACGCCCACTGCCAGCATCAGCACTGAAGACAGGGGTGGAATTCTAGCAAGAGCTCCTTTGCATATTTGGCCACACATCCCTGATGTAGCCAATCTTCCAAGAGCTTACAAGGCTTTTTTTTGTAAGCTCTTGGAGGACTGGCTGCATTAGGGGTGTGTGGCCTAATATGCAAAGTAGCTCCTGCTAGAATTCCACCCTTGACTACAGGGAATCTGCCAGTTCAAATCTTTGTAACATTGGCCCAATAGACCAAGCCCACAGATGATAGAAATCTGCACAATCCTACCAAATCAGTGTTCTGGGCCTTGCTGTAGCGGTGGCATCTTCCTAGGGATGTGTGCCTACCAACAGGGGAAGCAACTAGCTTCACCCATTTGTCTGTTTCTATGCCCGGATACTGGAATGTGAGTCTCTAGTTAAAACTTGTGCTTTAGTTGCTCTCAGACAACCCTGCAAGAAGAAGAGCCTACCTCTCGGCTCCAGTAAGCATTGCAAAGTCGGAGTGCTGGAAAGGACTCTTCGCCATCATCTTTGTTTTTCACACCTCGGAAATAGCAAGATGAGTTCCTAACAGGAACAAAAACACGCACACACGTACTAAAGAGATGAGGGAGGCGAGAAGATAATGGAGAAGATAACGGAAACAGACATTTTGAAGAGTTTAGCAAGAAAAATGTTATGATTTCTCACCTCATGTAGACTCCAGAAGGGACCATGGTGCCTAGGAAGAGGGCAGAAGCCGCCAGGAATTCAGGAGAGATCCTGGAATCTATATGCTGCTTGTAACCTGTAACACAGAGAAAGACACACCTGTTGCTGAGCTCTGGCTCTCTAGGGACAACAGCTTCACAGTCGGAGCGAGGGAGGGTTGCCAACTCCGGGTTGGGATTGAGAAACATCTGAAGATTTGGGGGGTGGGGAGCTGAGAATGGCAGGATTTGGCGAGGGGAGAAACCTTAGCCAGGGGATAATACCACAGAGTCCACCCTCCACAGCCGTCATTTTCTCCAGGGAAACTGAACTTGGTCATCTGGAGATCAACTATAATTCTGGAAGCTCTCCAGGTGCCATCTGGAGGCTGGCAACCCTTGGGTGAGGCTAGTGGGGTACAGCACCCCACCCCACCCCACCTCGGCTTTGGCTTAACCTAAACCTAAGGCTTTTTTCCAGAGAAACAGACTGCATTTGTAAGTCACGAAACTGCAGGTAGACCTCTTGGCTAGGCAACAGGATGATAAGCATTTCTGTTAATAAGGGTCCTGATTCTGCCTTGCTTGGAATCCTCATCTGGCAGCTCCCCTGGCACAAGAGGGATGGGAGGTGGAAATGCAGTGCCATTTCTGAGTGCTTCTTTGTAACTTCTTTATAACTGTGGTATCTATCTGGATGAATCCTTTTCCTAATAAAATAGTAAAATGAAGGCTGATATACCTTCAAAGTAGAACCGAGGCCTCCTGGTTTGCCCTCCCCCCCCCGGCACTGTTCCTCAAATGACTCATGTACAGCCTCCCCCTACTTCCAAGGGCCGGTTTGCTTTCTTTTGGTATTCCCTCTGCCAATACTCTTTATCAGCTCTGACGTCGTTTCAGCCCTTAGCTCCCTTTCTTAATGGTTTGTTTTTCTACTTTTCTGGAGCCTTCCTTGACAATGGAGGCACAGATAGCAGCCACTGCTAAAGCCGCCTTTTTCCATCTTAGGAAGGCGAAGCAGTTGGCCCTCTTCCTGGAACGTGGCGACCTAGCAATAGTGATCCATGCAACAGTCACCTCGAGGTTGGACTACTGTAATGCCCTCTACATGGGGCTGCCCCTGTACTGAACTCGGAAACTGCAGCTAGTGCAGAATGCAGCAGCCAGGCTGTTGGTGGGACTACCTCGGTGGGAGCACGTGCAGCCTAGGTTGCGGGAGCTGCACTGGCTGCCAATTGTGTTCTGAGTTCGTTACAAGGTGCTGGTTATTACCTTTAAAGCCCTTTATGGCCGAGGACCTGTCTACCTTAGGGACCGCCTCTCTCCATACATTCCCCAGAGAGCACTGAGATCTAGCTCCCAAAATCTCTTAAAAATCCCTGGACCAAAGGAGGCCAAACTGAAAACAACTCGAGAGCAGGCCTTCTCAATAACGGCTCCCCATTGGTGGAATCAATTACCAGCGGAGGTTTGAGCCCTGCGGGGCTATAATCAGTTCCGCAGCGGCTGTAAAACTGTCCTTTTTCAAATGGCCTACAAGATTGAATCCTGAAGCGACACCTAGCCATCTGATATACGCTGTCTTGTATTATAGCACCTTAACTTGAGACCCTGGAGAGCCGCTGCTAGTCTGAGAAGACAATACTGACTTTGATGGACCAAGGGTCTGATTCAGTATAAGGCAGCTTCATATGTTCATATGTTCAACTATTGTGGTTTTAATTAATTATCTAATGTATTTTATTGTATAATATATTTATTGTAATCATGGCACTTTCCATGTCTGTAAGCCGCCCTGAGCCTGCCTCGGCGGGGAGGGCGGGATATAAATAAAAATTATTATTATTATTATTATTATTATTATTATTATTATTATTATTACTTCAGGGGTGGCCAAACTTGCATAACTTAAGAGCAACATAGAATAAACTTCAGATGTT
Source organism: Heteronotia binoei (assembly GCF_032191835.1). Lineage (NCBI taxonomy): Eukaryota > Metazoa > Chordata > Lepidosauria > Squamata > Gekkonidae > Heteronotia > Heteronotia binoei. The sequence goes on from NC_083241.1 coordinate 30,322,542, forward strand.
TGAGAGCCACAAGACAGGAAGGAAGGAAGGAAGGAAGGAAGGAAGGAAGGAAGGAAGGAAGGAAGGAAGGAAGGAAGGAAGGAAGGAAGGAAGGAAGGAAAATAGATGGGGGAGAAGGAAAGGAGAGAGAGACAGAAAGAAACTTTAACTTTAAACACATTCTCCAAACTACTGGCCAGCTTGGTTTGGAGAAGTGATTTAAAGGTACAAATGCCTTCTCCAAACTGGCTGATGGAGCGACGGGCGCTCCGAGAGCCACACAATATGTGTGTGAAAGAGTCACAGTTTGGCAACCTCTGCTCTACTTAATTAGTGATGGCTGTTTACTATGGTCAGGGCTATTTTTGTAGAAAAAGCCCAGCAGGAACTCAATTGCATATTAGGCCACACCTCCTGACATCACCATTGTTTCACATAGGGTTTTGTTTGCAGAAAAAGTCCAGCAGGAATTCATTTGCATATTAGGCTACACCCCCTGATGCCAAGTCAGCTGGAACTGTGTTCCTGTGCATTCCTGCTCAAAAAAAGCCCTGACTATGGTTATATGCCAGCAGCAGAAAACATATATTAGCAGAAACAGATGCATTAAGCCATTATATAAAAGGATATAATAATAACAGATCTATTTCACTGACTCAGCTGGAACCACGGTAGACTTTGATGGCTACATAGAATCCAGCACATCTGGCTGTGGTTCCAGGTGAGAGTTGCCGGCTATGGTTTTGAAAATACCTACAGATTTTTTGGGGTGGAGCCTGGGGAGGATGGAGCTTGGGGAAGGGAAGGACCTCAGCAGGCTACAATGCCATAGAGTCCATCCTCCAAAGAGACTGGATTTTTAAAAAAAGATATTGAATTTTTTTTACCCCACCCTCCACTTTGAATCTCAGAGCCTCAGAGCAGCTTACAAACTCCTTCACCTTCCTCCCCTCAACAACATACACCCTGTGAGGTAGGTGGGGCTGAGAGAGCTCTGACAGAAGCCCCCCCTTTCAAGGACAACTCCTACAAGAGCTGTGGCTGACCCAAGGCCATTCCAGCAGCTGCAAGTAGAGGAGTGGGGAATCAAACCTGGTTCTCCCAGATAAGAATCCACGCACTTAACCACTACACCAAAGCAGCCAGTTTCTCCAGGGGAACTGTTCTCTGTTGTTCAGATATCAGTTGTAATAGCAGATCTCCAGATTCCACCTGGAAGTTGGCAGCTCTAGTCCAGGGTCAAGATTTACTAAAGAAACAAACGTGAACACATAGGTTGCCCAAGGCCTCCCCCTTGTCTACTGGTGGGGGTGGGGTGGGGGGTTGTCAGCTCCAGGTTAGGAAACTCCTGAAGATTTGGGGATGGAACTTGGAGAGGGCAGAGACCTCAGTGGGGCACAATGCCACAGAGTCCACCCTCCAAAGCATCCATTTTCTCCAGGGGAACCGATCTCTGTAGTCTGGAGGTGCCTGGCATCCCTACCTGAAGCTGCCTTACACTGAATCAGAGCCTTGGGCCATCAAGGTCAGTATTGTCTACCCAGCGGCTCTCCAGGATCCCAGGCAGAGGTCTTTCACATCATCTCCGAACTGGTCCTTCTAACTCAGGGGTGGGGAACCTTTTTTCTGACAAGGGCCATTTGGATATTTATAACACCATTCGCGGGCCATACAAAATTATCAACTTAAAAAACTGTTCCGCCGAGGGAGAACGATTCAGGCCAGCAAAATTAATGCAAATAATTGTTTTTCTTTTTTGAAGTCACGTGGGGAGAACCTAATTCAGCACACACACACACCCTGGCCCACCGCCCTAGGCAAATGCCTAGGTCCAGGCATATTAGACCACATCCCCTAATATTAGCATATTAGGTCACACAATCTGGGATAATCACGTGCAAACTGAACTGGTGGTAGCTGGCTCCCACGCCCCACTGCTGCCACCCCTCCCTCCCTCCCTTCATGTGGAAACTGCAGCTGCTCCCAGCACACTTTTAAAGGCACCCCCATACCCCAGCAGCAGCCTTTCACTGCTGCACAGTGCAGTTGGGCTGCACAATCCTTGCTGGCCATTGGGCCCAAGGGAGGCCGCAACATGGCTCAGCTTAGCCCAGCAGTCCCCGAAGGCCAGACGAAGTGATCTCGAGGGCTGTAAATGGCCCTCGAGCCTGACGTTCCCCACCCCTGTTCTAACTGGAAATGGCAGGGACTGAACCTGGGACCTTCCGCATGCAAAGCAAAGGCTCTTCCACTGAGCCGCTGCCCTTCTCCGGTAGCATTCCTCTGATCTCCAGGGCTTTTTTAGGAGGACAAGAATGATAAATGCAACAGGACAATAAATGCAAGGGAATCACAAAACTGGCAGTCGAAACATCAGAGGCCCTAAGCAGCGGTCGACACTCTGGCACCAAGCCCATGCTCACCTTCATATCCTGCGATGGTGCTTCCCAGGAAGGTCGGGAGCCATTCATATAGCACAGTTTTCTAGAAAGGGAAGAAGCAAGTTTTGAGAAGGGCACAAAGAGAGCCCAAAAGCTCTATCTCTTTCTATCCCCACTCTTCCTCCAAAGAGTGCAAGGGAATGGCCCACGGTTCCCCTGTCCTTTCTCTTGCAACAACCCTGCGAGGGAGGCTGACAGAGCGAGTGACTGGCCAAAGGTCACCCAGGAAGCTTTGCAGCTGAGTGAATTCACCTCTGACATAAACTGGATGGCCCATTCTAGGTCCCCCCCTGGCCACCGGTGGGGAGTAGGGGGATAGGGTTGCCAGCTCCAGTTTGGGAAATTGCTGGAGATTTGTGGGTGCGGCGCAGGGAAGACATGGACCTCAGTGGGGTACAATGTGATAGAGTCCACTCTCCAAAGCATCCATCTTTTCCAGGGGAACCGATAGGCGAGCCATTGGGGAGGGACGGTGGCTCAGTGGTAGAGGATCTGCTTGGTAAGCAGAAGGTCCCAGGTTTAATCCCCGGCATCTCCAACTAAAAAGGGTCCAGGCAAATAGGTGTGAAAAACCTCAGCTTGAGACCCTGGAAAGCCGCTGCCAGTCTGAGTAGACAATACTGACTTTGATGGACCAAAGAGGGTCTGATTCAGTAGAAGGCAGCTTCATATGTTCATATACATGTTCACAATTCCAGGAGATCCCCTGCTTACATATGAAAGCTGGCATCATATGAAGCAATCCTGTCTCTCTCTAAGACCCCTCACCAATATACTAGTAAGTATTGTCAAGTGGCAACTGACTTATGGCAATCCCACCACTTGGCTTTCAAAGCAAGCGAGAAGCAGAAATGGTCTGCTGCTCCCTGTGGAGTCTTCTTTGGAGGTCTCCTGTCCAAGTACTGACTCTGCTTAGCTTCCAAGATCTGAGAAAGTGAGGCAATATCATGCCTCCTTCCTTCTCTCCTCATCAATTTACTTACTTACTAGAGCCGGTGCTGCATAGCAGCTAAGAGAAGTATGGGAGGTCACTGGATCAAGTCTGAGCCCAAAAGTTAGTAGCTGGCTTTCAACAAGAACTCTCTCTCTCTCTGTCTATTTCACTCTCCCATACTGGCAATGATGCTCACCAACTTTGCAGGGTTGTTGCAGGATTGCAAAAACAGTCGTTTGCTCTTGGAACCCATGAATAGGCTACAAAGATGGATGGACATTACTGGCGTCAACAGAGAGGATCTCTCTCCCTTCCATGTCTCACCTGGTAAGTGGCCACGACCCACTTGCGGGCGTGTTGGAACAGATCTTCGTCAGACCAGCCGGGATTCTGCCTGGCAAGCTCCTTTGCCCGGTAGTTGTGGTAGCGGAACCAGAGGATACTCATGGCTTGCAGGAATGGGTTTTCGTTCCCTCTGGCACTGCCAAAGTCTAGCAAAAGGAACCCAAGAGATAGGGGGTGGGAAATTAGGCATCTCTGCACATAATATATCCAGGAGGAACTAATGTCTTTCAGGGCTCAGCAAGAAGTCAGCACTGCTGAGTCAGAACCCAAAGCTGGAGCAATCTTGTACAAAGAGCTGAATGGCCAAAGCAGAAATCCTTTGGTATGCATGTTGACAACGCTTAGAATTAAATGTTCTGTCATTAGCACATCAAGGAAAGAGTTCTAGACCAGGGGGTCCTTGGGTTGCCAGGTCAACCTACCCTGGCCACCCAGGGCCTCCTGATATCCTTCTGGGAGACTGGAAATTATGATGGCCATTTTCAGGCCTACTTCTGGTTTCAAGCCTACTTCTGGTTTGGGGGCAAAACTCCTATGGAGAATTTGGCTTCAAACCAGAGTTTTACCCCAAAACCAGAGTATCACCCCCACTGGAAGGCAAGCCTGAAACTGGAAGTAGGCCCAAAACCGGAAGTAGGCCTGAAAAAGTCAGTTGGGGGTGGGCAAGAGCCTGCGAAAGCAAGGATTCTCCCACTCCCACCGAGGGGCTGGCAACCCTTGGAGTTCCCAGCATGGCGGGTGCCCATGGGTACCATGGTGTCTGCCAACACCTTTCCTGGAGCCTGTGAATTATTTTTAGAATGTGGGCGGTATCAGATGTGGCTTCTGCCCAGCAAGGCTTCTGTTTGGCCACTGGAGATTTGATTGGATGTGCAAATTTTTCAAAATGTCACTTTGGCAGCAGCTGCAGCCACAGCCCAAGAATCTTCACAGTGGCTGCTAACAGACCGGCACTTGGGGCCGACCCAGAGACGCCTCAGAAAGTGTCCGAAAAAAACCATCCACGCAGTAACATCCGGAAGCCGTCCCAATCCCGTACTCACCCCATCATCTGGGCCGATCCACCCGCCTCAAAAAGGCCCCACGTCAAAAGTGTTGTTTTTTCGCTAGGGTGCCTCCAAGGTGGCTCCCAGTCGTCTGGAAGGCTGAGAAGTCCCTGAAGAGCGCCCAGGGAGCCATGAATGGGATGTGAGAGTGTTCCAGACACTCCCCAGGTGCCCATCCAGAAGCTCCGGGGCGCTTATTTCCGGCTGGCTTTATTTGGGGTGACTTCAAGCCACCCCAAATTGGCCATCTGATATCACCCTATTTCAGGGGTGGCCAACAGTAACTCTCCGGATGTTTTTTGCCTACAACTCCCATCAGCCCCAGCCATTGGCCATGCTGGCTGGGGCTGATGGGAGTTGTAGGCAAAAAACATCTGGAGAGCTACCGTTGGCCACCCCTGCATTTGACTGGAAATAAGCTGGGGCAGCCATTTTATGGCTGGCTCTGCCCTCTATTTTATGGCAACCAATCTTTAGCTGCCCCTATCATGTGGTGTGCAAATTCCAAAGGTGCCCACAGGATCAAAAATGATGGGGGATTCTTGCTCCAGACATTTGATTGATGTGCTAATTTTCTACAGTCAGGGAAATTGTGTTTTGTCTGTGGGGGTGGATTCAAAGGTATGCTCCTTCACAGGGGTTTTTTTTGTAGCAGGAACTCCTTTGCATATTAGGCCATACACCCCTGATGTAGCCAATCCTCCTGGAGCTTAAAGGGCTCTTCTTGCAGGACGATTGGCTACATCAGGTGTGTGTGGCCTAATATGCAAAGGAGTTCCTGCTTCAGATGGAAGTAGCACTCTCCTAGGGCGGTCATGCCACATTATGGCTTTTTCATGTTTGAAAGAGCTCTCACTTAATTTCCTATAGAAAATAGTCAGGCATAGAATCTCATTCAAAGGTGAATAGACAGATTCATGGAGAGGTCTATCAGTGGCTGCTAGGTGTGATAACGAAAGGGAACTTCCATGTTCAGAGGCAGTCAATCTCTGAATCCCAGTGCCAGGAGGCAACATTAAGGGAAGTCCTCAGCCTCCATCCCCTGTTGTCAGCTGCCCAGAGGAACTGGCTGGCCACTTGTGTGAGACAGGATGCTGGACTAGATGGACCACTGGTCTGATCCAGCGGGGCTGTTCTTATGAAGGCCTCGGCCTCTCTGCCCTGCTGTTGGCCCTTCAGAGGAACTGGCTGGCCACTGTGTGAGACAGGATGCTGGACTAGATGAACCACTGATCCGATCCAGCAGGGCTCTTCTTAAGTTCTTACGGTACACACACCAGGAAGTGAAATGGCTGTCCTACCATAAGATTGCTTGGGTGATTTAATTTCTCCACCCGTGTTTTTAAGAAACAAACAGAAGCAAATTGTATGTTGGTTTTTTAAACATCACTCACATTCCATATTTTATCAGTCCCAGGATGACTTACCAGTCAAACAGATAAGGCCTCATAAAGCATGTATAAAACGATAAAAGATCCGTAATGACTGAAGAGATGACACCTCATCACGTCCACATGCAAATTCTGAGCATTAAACTTTATACTTCTTGTCAGCCTGAGAAATGTGCAATGTGCTAAAGGTTGGACCCTCTCATATTCTGCTCTACACCTGATTTCCAGCGAAAAAACAAATAATCTCACCTGAACTCAACCTGAGCATCCTTGCCAAAGCTACCTGAACCGTGGTAACCCCATCTAGATAGGTTAACAAAACTTGTAAAATGTAATTTTGCTACACTGGGCTAACTTCAGTATTGAAATTACATGTCTATTGGCAGCGAGGATTTTAAAAACACCCAAAAGACAGACCACAATGAGGACTGAGATCACATTCAACACCAAAAGAAATTCTAGCATTGATAAGGATTTAGACCTGTCTCACAGGGAGTCATCTTTACTGCCTGCTTCATTGATGGGCTACAACAGGGGTGGCCAAACTGTGGCTCAGGAGCTGCATATGGCTCTTTCATACATATTGTGTGGCTTCCGAAGACCCCACCATCCCATCAGTCAGCTTGTAGAAGGCATTCATCTCTTTAAATCACTTCTCCAAGCAAAGCCAGCTTGAAGAATGCATTCAAAGTTAAAGCTGCTTTCTTTCAATCTCTCCCTCCTTTCTCCTTCCCCTCCATTTTCCTTCTTTCCTTCCACATCTGATGCTTATTCTATGTGGCTCTTATGTTAAGCAAATCTGGCCACCCCTGGACTACAACATACTGCCTACAGTTGCCAACTCCGGGTTGGGAAATACCTAGGGATTTTTGGGGGGTGGAGCCTGAGGAGGGTGGAGTTTGGAGAGGGTGGAGTTTGGGAAGGGGAAGGATTTCAGGAAGGCATAATGCTGTAGAGTTCACCTTCCAAAGCAGCCATTTTCTGCAGGGGAACTGAGCTCTGTTGCATGGAGATCAGTTGTAACAGCAAGAGATCTCCAGCCACCACCTAGAGGTTGGCACTCCAATTACTGCTCCCAATTGCCCTTTCCAAAGTGGCCTTTAAAAGGGGAGGGCATCAGTTTATATTTCCACAGTTTTGCATATAATCTGTAGTTTGGTCCTGCAACCTTTCCCATGAGGGTGCTTTCTAGCTAGGGTTGCCAGCCTCCAGGTGGAGACAGGAGATCTCCTGCTATTACAACCAATATCGAGAAAATAGAGGAGAAGAAGAAGAAAACTGCAGATTTATATCCCGCCCTTCTTTGAATCAGAGTCTTAGGCCGAGGTCAGACGCACATAAACTGACGGGATGGGCATGGATGAAAGCCAGATGCATGTCGGATTTTATGCAGTTGTCCAAACATCAACATCTGGCAATGGTCGTTGGCTCGTTCATGCCCCGAACTGCCATGACTGAGACGCGGACTTTTTTTATACTACATTAAATCCGGAATAAGAATGCTTCCGACGACTCCTGCGCATACTTTCTATGTTTGAACGCTCCATTGTAGCCGACTCGCAAGCGCACATCCACTTCCCTGCGAGAGCCCACTCCAAATGATATCATTGTGCCAGCAATTGTTGACTCAGCCTTCCAACCTTCTGAGGTCGGTAAAATATGCACCCAGCTTGCTGGGGGGGAAGGTATAGATGATTGGGGAAGGCAATGGCAAACCACCCCGTAAAAGGTCTGTCATGAAAACTTTGTGAAAGCAGCGTCACCCCAGAGTCGAAAACGACTGGTGCTTGCACAGGGGATCTTGTGCACACTGGTGCACTGGTGCTTGCCAGGGGAGGAAGATGACCCACCTTTGCCATCTCCCCGCCAGGCGGAGAGACAGCAAAGAGAGTTGCCGTGCTCCCCCCCCCCATTTAAACACCACGTTGGGGTGTTTAAATGGGGGGGGAGATCCCCCACCTTTGCTGTCTCCCCACCAGGTGGAGAGACAGCAAAGAGAGTTGCCATGCTCCCCCCCCCATTTAATCACCACGGCGGGGTGTTTAAATGGGGGGGAGGAAGATCCCCCACCTTTGCTGTCTCCCCGCCAGGCGGAGAGACAGCAAAGAGAGTTGCCGTGCTCCCCCCCCATTTAAACACCACGGGCTTCCCCTTCCTTTCTGGGTGTTTAAATGGGGGGGGGGGCAGATCGCCCACCTTTTCTGGCACCTTTAAAAAAAAAAAAAGCCAAGCACAATATACCACGTACTGTGCTTGCGTGAGTGTGGAATGCCATTGCAAAAAATGAGGTCCGGTTGAGACCTCTGATCAACCAGCAACGGGACCAACGCTGCTTAGAACTGAAAGATGGAGGGATGTCTGATCAGAAAATTTGTTGTAAAAAAGCTGCGGGGTATAATAGCGACGGGTTAGGGATGGATTTAATGGTGAGTGTGACCGTGGCCAATGAGTGGCTTCCAATCGCCTTTATCTTCTTCCCCCACAACAGTCACTCTGTGAGGTGGATGGGTCTGAGAGAACTCTCGCAGGAGCTGCCCTTTCAAGGACAACTCCTGCGATAGCTATGGCTAACCCAAGGCCATCCCTGCAGGTGGAAGTGGAGGAGTGGGGAATCAAACCGGTTCTCCCAGATAAGAGTCCGCACACTTAACCACTACAGGGGAAGAAGGTCTATGAGAGCTATGGCTGACCCAAGGCCATACCAGCAGCTGCAAGTGGAGGAGTGGGGAATCAAACCCGGTTCTCCCAGATAAGAGTCTGCACACTTAACCACTACAGGGGAAGAAGGTCTATGAGAGCTATGGCTGACCCAAGGCCATCCCTGCAAGTGCAAGTGGAGGAGTGGGGAATCAAACCGGTTCTCCCAGATAAGAGTCCGCACACTTAACCACTACACCAAACTGGCTCTCTCAGTTCCCCTGGGGAAAATGGCTGCTTTGGAGGGTGGCCTCTATGGCCTTGTACCCTGCTGAGGTCCTGCCCCTCCCCAAACCCCACCCCCACAGATTCCACCCCCAAAATCTCCAGGGATTTCCCAACCCAGAGCTGGAAACCCTGTTTCCAACAATTGACAACCAGTGCATTTAAGGAGCAGAACCAGACTCTGCAGACTGTACCACATGCTTATAAGCACTTTGGGTCGGGATGCTATTTAAATTTTATACCCTGCCTTCCCACTCCCCCACAGCAGGAGCTGAAACTTCCTTACCGAAGATCCCTTGTGGCCCACCCTGACTGGTGGATGGATCCAGAGCCTTCCACATTAAGCTGGTCGCCTGTGTCTGCTTTGGAAGACCCGGGTAAGTTCCAGAAGCCAGCATCCCTCCAGAGAAAGTTCTCAGAGAATCGCTCCAGGAATGTGACGGGCCGTAGATCGCACTGCCATCCAGCCATCCCGTAACACCGTTTATCTGAGGAGAGAGAATGAACAGATATATAGGATGCATGGACTGATACCACTTCAAATCTCTGAACAGATATGTTACATGTAGACAGAGTCATGTGAATAGAAAGTATTGCAGAATTTAGGTTCAAGTGAGCCTAGGCCTCTTCTGTCATAGCAAAAGAGGGCCTAGTACAATTAACGTCTGTTCCTTGGTTCATTTCCACAAGTCTTTGCAGCCCTGCTTACCGAACACGCCTAGAAACAGAGAAAGAGGAAATCAACTCCTTGCTTCGTAGATGCACTTTTGCCTGAATTCATATCTAACATTCCCCGATCTCAGAGTGCCAGCCTCCAGCCAAAACATATCCAGATTAGTGGTACAGTAGGTGTTGTATCCGTCTAGCTCCTTTTGACACTGCAGCCAGTAAATAAAAGCCGCCCTGAGCCACCTGGTGGGAAGGGCGGGATATAAATCTCAGATAAACAAAATAAATAAATAAAATACGGTAAATATATCTGGGCAAAAGTTCATACTAGCAAAAGTCCATCCTATCAGTAAGGGGCTGCTTTTGGTTCTTGTCATACAGCCCACCTTCGTTCCTGAGTGGCATCTTGCATTGTATTCTATCGATGCCAGAACGGTATATATTGGCTGTCTTCTCAATGCTCAGGGCTGTTTTGCCAACAACTCTTGTGAGGGTCCTTGGTGAACAGACAGGAATATTCCTTTTATACTAAATATACAGTGCACTGTAGGAGGTACTGGGGTTTTTTTGTCTTTCTGTCATGTTGTTGGGCTTTTCTTTTATATGTTTTCAATAGTGTTTTAATGTGAAGAGGACTGGCCTGTGTGTCTCTCTCTGTGGAATGATTCAGTCCCTAAGCTAGTCTCACTCCAAACCATCAACAGAAACCCAGCGTAGTACAGAAGAAGACCTCAGTTCAAATCTTTCCTCAGACAGGAAGCTGTTAAGAGCCGATTGCTTTCTCTCCACCTACATCTCAAGGACAACAAATGGTAAAATGCAAGAGGGGAAAACTACATGCGCTGTGTGACCTAGAAGGACACAGTGTGGTGAAGTGGTTAGAGTGTCAGACTAAGATCTGGATTCGAATCTTCACTCTGCCATGGAAGCTCACTGGGCGACCTTGGGCCAGTCACACATTCTCAGCCTCACCTACCTTGTGAGCAAGGCTTTTTTGTAGCAGAAACTCCTTTGCATATTAGGCCACAAACCCTTGATGTAGCTTGCAGGGCTCTTCTTACAGGGCCTACTGTAAACTCTTGGCTACATTAGGGGTGTGTAGCCTAATATGCAAAGGAGTTCCTGCTACAAAAAAAGCCTTGCTTGTGAGGATAAAATGGAGGAGAGGCGAATGATATCAAGCTGCTTTGGGTCTCCGCAGCGAGAGAGATAAAGTGAAATAAACAAACAAAAGCTGTGAGATTCAAGAAGTACAATGCGAATGTTCATTGCGGTTACCTTGAACACCCCTGAGTTTTGTATAATGTCATCAGCTGTTGGGTGAGCCGCTCTGATTACTATGTTTTTCTCTGTAGCCGGATCTATATCTATATATGTATCTGCCAACTGCGAATCACACTTCAAGCATCTGATAAAGACAGCGCTTCATTCACAACTCTGCCATTCTTTAAGGGGCCACTAGACTTTACGCCCTCCTCTTGCTAATGTTTCTGAACATAGTAACATCAGGGTCTACATCCTCACGGTCAGGGTTTTTTTTTGTAGCAGGAACTCCTTTGCATATTAAGCCACACACCTCCTGATGTAACCAATCCTCATGGAGCTTACAGGGCTCTTAGTACAGGGCCTAATGTAAGTTCCAGGAGGATTGGCTACATCAGGGGATGTGTGGCCTAATATGCAAAGGAGTTCCTGCTACAAAAAAAGCCCTGCTCGCGTTCTAGAACCAGCCTCTGCAGTCATCTTCCCTAAGAAATAATCTGTATAACTAAGTAAAAAGTTAAATATTGTCAACAGAAGGAGCCAGGATACTTTACCTGATCCCGGGGGCTGTTAGGACTATGTCCAGTTCCTGCCACCCACTGCATGCGCTGGAAGGGCAGAACGACACCCCCTAACTTTTTAGGGTCAAACACTGGATCTCCTTGAGGGATACGCACATTCAAGAACTCAGCAGGGCAGCCCGACTTGTCGGCTTCCAAGACCTCAGAGAGCACGTGGAAACCTGCCAGATAGCCAAAGGGAAAGCTCTGGTTGGGAATGGGTTACTGTTGGCATTTGACGAGCCACAGTGTCCACAAAATCCAATGCAGCAAACTCAGAGGGTCAAAAAAGAAACAAAAGGAAACAAAAGAGGGGACCCCCTCTCCACACACACACAAAAAAATGAATCAAGAATGAAAAAGGTTAATTACAAACTAAGAATAGGGTCAATTACTACAAACAATATATATAACCAAAGTAACATTAAAAATACATGTATTTATAGTCAAAGGGTTAAAAACCTTTCTGGCCCCAACTATAGCCTCATTACAGAATAAAAATAGAAGTGGGAACTGTTGCGATGCAACGTGTTTTGGCCCAAACGTGCCTTCTTCAGTGACCAAACAGTATAGTGTACATAAGGCTCATGATACAAAAGTAAAACAATTTACAAGTTGATGTAGGACCAAAAAAGGAGTTTTATAATAAAGATCAATTTACACAAGGCCTGAGAGTATTTATGAGGCCTCCTAGAGTCAAGCCTTGCGCCATAGTCAGATATGAAGAAGATATTGGAGTTATATCCCACCCTATACTCTGAATCTCAGAGTCTCAGAGCGGTCACAGTCTCCTTTACCTCCGTCCCTCCCCCACAACAGGCACCTTGTGAGGTGGGTGGGGCTGAGAGAGCTCTTACAGCAGCTGCCCTTTCAAGGACAACTCCTGCAAGAGCTATGGCTGACCCAAGGCCATCGCAGCAGCTGTAAGAGGAGTGGGGAATCAAACCCAGTTTTCCCAGATAAGAGTCCACACACATAACCACTACACAAAACAGGCTCTGAGTGCTGCAGCTATTGCATGCCCTATGATTTTGGTCCAGAAAATGAGGCTGCAATCAGAGCCCATGATAACTAACTTTTTTGGTTCTTGATCTGAAAAATAAATGAACCCTGTATGACTAATTCAAGGTGGATGATCAAGGGTGGATCGAGAATGGCGTCTGATGAGCCACGGTGGCTAATGAAGCTCAGTTTGGTGAACTCACTGGGGCTGAGACACATTTTTACGTTAAATGACTAATTAGTTGGGACTGCCACGGAGAATGTTATGCCTGTCTTCCCTCATATGGATGACAACAAACGTTCTTAACAGCTTTGCTCACGTGGATGAAGAGAGACTTAATGTTGTTTGAGATATGCTTCTATTAAGAATATGTTCACTATATGTTGGACTGTACTGAACAAAAACAACATTTATTTATTTGTTTGTCTGTTTATTACGTTCGTTTTGTATCCCGCCCTCTCCGCAAGCAGACTCAGGGCGGCTAACAGTCAATTAAACACAATTTAAAATTACAATTTAAAACAGTAAAAATTAACAATTTACATTTCATGGTGCTACTTAAAAGTTCAGTATAGATGGGATAACTTTCTTTCTTCTGACAGTGATCCTATGGTAGACATGATTTCTCATAAGTGTTGTCGCTCAGCAGTTATTGAACACGTAACAAATATTTGTGACACGGTTGGAAATATTGACTGAAGTTGATTATTGTATTAACTGTTTCTGTATTTAAGTAGTAAGCTTAGAGATTATGATTTTGTAGTAGATGTTTGCCTTTACACTTAAAAGTTCTTTAGAGATTATTCATAAAGAGGATTTTTTTTTAGTGATTTGAGTTTTGCATGGTGTGGTTTATTTTTAATTGTTGCACTTAACGTTATTTATAGCTGTCCCAGCAAATCAGTTGTTTATCACTGAATATGTCTCAGTCAGGGCTTTTTTTGTAGCAGGAAGAAGATGCATATTAGGCTACACTCAACTGATGTAGCCAATCCTCCAAGAGCTTACAGGGCTCTTCTTACAGGGCCTACTGTAAGCTCTTGGAGGATTGGCTACATCAGGGAGGCATGGCTTAATATGCAAAAGAGTTTCTGCTACAAAAAAAGTCCTGGTCTCAGCCATTTAGAATCTGTTGAACTGAATCTCATTAGAATGGGGATCCCCAACATGCTGCCTTTGGGCGCCACAGTGCCTGCTGACACCTTCCCTGCTGCCCATCAAATTTTTTAAGAAAGAGGGGAGGGCCAAGTGCGGCTTTTTGCCCAGCAACCCCTCTGATTGGCTGTGCAGATTTTTTTAAATGCCACATTGGCTACTGCTACCACAGTACAAGAATCTTCACTGTGTGACTGGGAAACAAAGTCAATTTGTGACTGGCTCCACTTCCCTTAGCAGCCATTTTGAGGCTGCGCGCACCACGTTCTATCAGAATTACAAAAGTGCCCACAGGCTCAAAAAGCCTACCAATGCTCTCTCTAAGCTGTGGAGTTTTGTGACCGAAAATTCTACTTTGTGAGTTACTGGCATTAAAGTTGCGAACTACTGCATACATTAGTTGGCTCTGGGGCCCTCCTTCCTGAGCTAAAACAAAAAGGTGTGAGCCGGAGTCTAAGAAACGGTGAGTTAGCTCAAACTAATGCAGCTTAGAGGCAACATTGACCCCTAAACCAGAAATCATGCCTCTTTAGATGCCATTTCTGAGCATTTATGTCTGACTTCATTCACAAATTCGTCTCCTCCTGGGACAGAAGATTTGCATGGCCTATCACTCCCTCCACCCCCCAGTAAAAGGTAAAGGTGCAAGCACCAGTCGTTTCTGACTCTGGGGTGACGTTGCATCATGATGTTTTCACGGCAGACTTTTTACGGGGTGGTTTGCCATTGCCTTCCTCAGTCATCTACACTTTGAGAGCCAGTTTGGTGTAGTGGTTAAGTGTGTGGACTCTTATCTGGGAGAACTGGGTTTGATTCCCCACTCCTCCACTTACACCTGCTGGAATGGCCTTGGGTCAGCCATAGCTCTCACAGGAATTGTCCTTGAAAGGGCAGCTGCTGTGAGAGACCTCTCAGCCCCACCCACCTCACAGGGTGTCTGTTGTGGGGGGAGAAGATATAGGAGATTGTAAGCTGCTCTGAGTCTCTGATTCAGAAAGAAAGGCGGGGCATAAATCTGCAGTCTTCTACCTCCAGCAAGCTGGGTACTCATTTTACCGACCTCAGAAGGATGGAAAGGCTGAGTCCACCTTGAGCCGGCTACCTGAACCCAGCTTCTGCCGGGATCGAATTCAGGTCATGAGCAGAGCTTGAACTGCAATACTGCAACTTTACCACTCTGTGCCACGGGGCTCCCAAGTATCCATGGCTACTTATCCCTTGTGGTCATCATGAGGGGGAGGAGATGCTGTAAGAAGGGATAATATTTGACGTACGCTTTATGGTTAATGTTAAATGAACTGTGCATAACCTTTGTGCATAGATCTTTTAAGACCTGAGTATTTCCACCAAATTGGTGCATGTTGACAGGTTTGGACTTCGCAGGAGGAAGGAAGGAAAGAATTCTCTAACCCTGCTCTCTCTGATTCATCAGGCTTATGGAGAAAAGCCACAACGAGTTTGAACCTACTTTGAAGGATTAGACTCCCGA
This sequence comes from Heteronotia binoei, assembly GCF_032191835.1. Taxonomy (NCBI): domain Eukaryota; kingdom Metazoa; phylum Chordata; class Lepidosauria; order Squamata; family Gekkonidae; genus Heteronotia; species Heteronotia binoei. The sequence goes on from NC_083241.1 coordinate 30,337,739, forward strand.
TGATGATTCAGTTAGAAGAAGAACTCAGTAGCGGGTAAAGCTCAGACTGGCGAGAGATATCCAAGTCATGCCAGCAGATGCAATCAACCCACAGAGAAATGGACTCAGGGCCCAATTAGACAAGGGGCAGGGACTAGGTTTCAAGAAGACACGTGTGTTGTTTATATGCTTGCAAAAACCACAGCTGATATCTTTCCTACATGCCCTTTCCCTTCCCATAAAAAGCTGTTTTAAGCCAAGTCAAAGCACTGAGCCTTGTAGCTCCAGGAGTCTCTGTTATGATAGGCAATAATTCCCCAGTATCACAGACAGAGATTGGGCTTTGCCAGTTTGGTGTAGTGGTTAAGTGTGTGGACTCTTATCTGTGAGAACTGGGTTCGATTCCCCACTCCTCCACTTGCACCTGCTGGAATGGCCTTGGGTCATCCATAGCTCTCATAGGAGTTGTCCTTGAAAGGGCAGCTGCTGCAAGAGCCCTCTCAGTCCCACCTACCTCACAGGGTGTCTGTTGTGGGGGGAGAGGATAAAGGAGGTTGTAAACCGCTCTGATTCAGAGAGAAGGGCAGGGAATAAATCTGCAGTCTTCTTCTTCTTCTTCCAGTTACCCAAGATCTTTTAGCCTCCTGCCTACCTTTTTTTGCTGCACTTCCCTCACCCTGTGTGATGACCCAACCCCTCTCACCCCCCCCCCATCTATATATGTCTATTGTTCTGGAAATTATACACCTTCCTGAAGCCCCAACAAAGGTTGGTTAGGGCTACCCAGGGCTTTTTTTGTAGCAAGAACTCCTTTGCATATTATGCCACACACCACTGATGTAGCCAATCCTCTAGGAGCCCTGTAAGCTACTAGAGGATTGGCTACATCAGGGGTGTGTGGCCTAATATGCAAAGGAGTTCCTGCTACAAAAAAAGCCCTGTTGATTGCTGCTGAGCAGGGCATCCTGTGTTAACTGGCAGCCGCTCACGTGCAGAGCTTAGAGGGAACACTGTTCTGAAGAAAGCTTTGTGTATTTCAGGCCAAGGAAGGGACAGGATTTAGCTCTCTTCACCTGTACATATTGTTTGGCATTTTGGGGGGGGGGGGATTAGACCTCTGCTCCCCATGTGTAGCTTGGGGAGCTGAAATCCAGACAACAACTACTATTGAGACCAAGAGAAATGAGGCCTTTAACTAGAACAAACATATTCCCATGCAGCTGTGAAGGGAGGGACCACAGCACCATGCAAGACGCTTGTTTCCCACACAGAAGATCCCCAGGTTCAATCCCCACCGTCTGCACCAAGAGGCTCTGGAAGCACACAAAGAAAAGACTTCTGCTGCGTCTAAAAAAGCTCTTGCCAGCTGGGATTGGAAAGGAAGGTGGGAGAAAAGAACATGAACTGCAGGATGCCGTCTTCTTCAGAGTTTGGCACAACAGCAATTCCCTACACCAGAGGAAGCAGTGCTCTGTTAAGTATACAGATGTTCATGGTAAGGCTTTTGTTAGAAATTGATCTGAGCCAGGTGCGGGGGGCAGATCAGGACCAGATTGACATGTTTGTTGAGGGGGAACAAAATTAAAAAATGATGCCCACTTATGGGCCATAGAACAGAATAGACCCCATACCCAATTTGGCACACACACCTCTCTGGCGGCGCCTGGGGCAAGCGCCCCCTCTACTCCCCCCCCCCGTCAGGATCTGCCCCAGGGGGAGGGGTTGGTTTTGAGCAGGAACACCAATTGGTAGCTTACCAAAAAAGACACTGAGAACAGTTCGGTTGTCATTGGAGGGCAATCCCGACTGGCCTTGGGCAATCGTGTTGCTGAGCACGCGTGCGCTAGGGACGCGAGGTTCCTGCGGGGCTTGGTAGACACCATCTGCATAGTTAGCGGGCAGGAGGCGTGAAAGCCGTGATCCTAGAAGCAGAGAATCAATGTGTCAAGTGGAGGTGTCCTCTCAAGAAGGAGGAAACAAGAAGGCTGCCTTGACCTTGATGGCCCAGGTTAGCCCCATTTTATCCAATCTCAGACAATAAACAGGGTCGTCCCTGTTTAGTACTTGGATGGAAGACTTCCAAAGAATACCAAGGTTGTGACATGGAGGCAGGCAGTGGCTACCACCTTTGAATACTTCTTGCTTGACCTGGATGGGCCAGGCTAGCCCGATCTCATTGGATCTTGGAAGCTAAGCAGTTTTGGCCCTGGTTAGTACTTGGATGGGAGACCACCAAGGAAGTCCAGGGTTGCTACGCAGAGGCAGGCAATGCCAAACCACCTCTGCTCATCGCTCGCCTTGAAAACCCTACAGGGTCACTGTAAGTCAGCAGCAATTTGACGCCACTTTCTGTCACCAACGTGGATAGTGCCAGAGCAGACAAGCTTAAAAAAAAACGACAGAAAGAAGGGAGCATATATTCCAGCCCTGGGACAGGGTCCCACTCTTTTAAGTGGTCTGAAAAAAGGAGATGTTCCAGGAATGCAATGTAAAGGAAAATGTAAGGGGAAAGTGCACCAGTGGAATTTTGTCTATATTAGGAATAACCCTTCAAAGAATTTATCTATTTGAAATGAGATAAAGAAAAATTATAACAAATAATTCCACCCACACTCAGTTGGATTCCATTCATTCCCTTCTAACTTTCTCCCCTGCACTGCTAGATTAGCCTTCATAGCTTCATCCTGTCCATATCCCATTCAGATTTCACAGCTCATTGGCACACTGAATGACCAAGAGCACATGCATGCCATGCGCACAACCACCACCTCCCACGACGGCCTTTGCAACAGCATCGGAGGCCTGAAAGCACCGTGCCCTCACCTGTGGAACTGTGACTGTGATACATGAGGTTGTTGTACCAGCCATCATAACGCTGAATTTCCCAGTGTAGATTCTTCTGGGCATCTGAGAATAAAGTAACAGATGAACATGATCATTTGAGGACACATAATTATTTGGAACCCAGAAGGATTTCCATAAAAGTTAAAGGAATATTCTTATTTGGGGTGGCAGGTGGAGGAAAGAAATGCTTCCTTTTGCCATTTCAGATAATCCTCTGGACAAATCCTACTGCCAGGGTTGCATTTCAAGTTACTTCCTTTCCACCTCTCCCTCCCTCCCCCCTCTCCCCCATCTATTTCTCTTCCTCTCCCTCCCCCATCTATTTCTCTTATTTTCACCTTCCTTCCTCCCTGCTTTCAGGAAGGGAGAGAGGGAGGAAGGAAGATAGATAGATAGATAGATAGATAGATAGATAGATAGATAGATAGATAGATAGATAGATAGATAGATAGATAGATAGAGGAGGGAGGGGGAAGCTGGAAAGAAAGCATCTTTAACTTTAAATGTATTCTCCAAGTCACCAGTTGGCTGGGCTTCAAGAAGTGATTTAAAGAGAGAAATGCCTTCTCCAAGCTGGCCGATGGGGGCTTCAGGAACCACACTCTGCCTGAGAACAGACAAGCATTCTGGGGTGGCTTGGAGGCGTCCTGAATTGGGCCCCCGGTGAGGCAGCCCCATCCCATCCGTGAGGCGGCTGGGTGCCCCCACACGGGGAGGCGCCTCAGAAGTTGCCACTATGTTTTTTCCCTAACTGGTTATGCGCTCCTGCGCTCATGTGTAGAAGCGCTCCCACCGGGCTGTAAAGGAAAAAAAGGCTGGAAGAGGCTTGGGACGGCTTGGCGCTTCCACACTGCCAAGTCACCTCCTGTGCATCCTTCCCTTTCCGGACGATGTTGAGATGCCTGGCAGCCGGCCTAAAAATTTGCTACCACTTCCAAAGTGGTAGCTTTTTGAGCTGGGTGGAGTTGCCAGGAGGATGGGGTGAGTGCAGGATAGGGACTGGTGGCAGATGTTGCCATCTGCAGGGATTTTTTGGGCCGACTTCAGAGGCGTCTCTGAGTCGGCCCAAAGTGCCAGTCTGTAATCAGCCAATATGTATGAAAGAGCCACATGTGGCTCCCAAGCTGCAGTTTGGCCACCCCTGCTCTAGAAGATTACCTCACCACTCCTGATTCTCCCCCACACATCAAGGACCTCAGGTTCTCATAGAAAGTTAATTACCAGGTTTCTGGCTCTGACCTTGAAGATGATAAGAACTATGGAGGTCCAGAGATCCAATTAGCAAATACTGGCAAGTTGGAATAGGCCCACTTGCTATTAACGTTAACTTTCAAGAACGCTTTGCCTCACTGTAATAGACTGCCCCTTTCCCAGATCATTTTAGAAACCCAGAAGTTTGTTTCACTTTGGTGAATACTCTGCTATCAAAATTGAGCTGCCCATAGACAGAGGGAGGAAAGGTTTTTATGGCACAATATCAGTTAGGCCTTATCGAGTCAAACCCTTGGCTATAAAGGGACATCATAAAGGCATTACAGTAATCCATTTTTCTGAAACTTTTAAAACTTCCCCACCTACACTAAGGCTGAATAACCTCAAGGTGCGGCCTGAAGTCTCCCAGAATTACACTTGATCTCCAGACTACCAATATTAATTCCCCTGGAGGACATGGCTGCTTCAGGAGGCAAACTCTATGGTATACTATGGAACAGTATTTCCTTTTGTCTGTCCTGAACCTACTACTCATCAGCTTCATCGGATGCCCTCGAGTTCTAGTATTTTGGGAGAGGGAGCAAAAGTTCTCTTTGTCAGCTCTCTCCATCCCACACATGATTTTCTGAACCATTATATCCCGCTTAGTTTGTCTCTTTTCTGAACAGAAAAGTACCACGCTCTATGACCTTTCCACTCAAAGGAAACTGCCCTTGAATTCTCAACTGGGTGGAGAAATTAGGTTTACTTACCGATAGAAGGCAACAAACTTGTCAGGACAATCCCAAGCAAGATAGCACGCTGCATGTTAGTTCTACTACCAGGAAACACTGGCATTTCCCAGTGCTGTTTTTTCCCCCTGAAAACCAAAACAGAGCAGTTGCTTGTTACAACTCTGGAAATTAATTTCACAAGTGATCTGCTTAGCTGTGGCAATTTTCACCCTTCTAGAACAAACTCCCCCCCCTCCCCCGGTCCCCCCCAAAAAAGATTTCACATAAACAAGCTATAAATGTGGGTCACTTAACGATGCTATGAAAAAAGATTATCACCTAAGAATTACATCTGGAAACAAAAACACACAGTGCAGTTGGTTTATGGCTTGTTCTTAACCATTTTGTAGAAAGATTTTAAAAACCCAGATCTTTTACCCTTTTTGCATGCAACATAAACAATACACATTTAAGGTCTTGTTTGCAAGGTGTCGCTTACGCCAGTTCGATTCCTGCCTGTTCAGTTTTGCATCTGCAAATAATTATACATGAGACTTTTCTCCTATAATTAGCTATAATAGGGAATGACAACACTGGCACCTCTGTGGGGCCAGCACTTCGCTGTGGGCACAATTATCGGCCATCCTCAAATTATACCCACAGAAAGGATCCCTTTTAGACACATTTGGAGGATGCTTCCCTTGGCGGAGGGAGTGGACTTAACAGCTTTCCCATCTTCCCTTTGCAAAACTTTTTAATGTGTGAAGATGCTAAAGGGAACAGCAGTTTTGCCCTCCTGATCACACCCTTCTCAATAGGGTTGCCAGCTCCAGGTTGATAATTATCTGGAGATTTGGGAAGGGAGCCAAAGGAGGGCAGGGTTTGGAGAGGAGAAGGATCTCAGAAAGCTATAATGCCATATACGCCACCCTTCAAAGCAGCCATTTTCTCTAGGTAGGTTGCCAGCTCTGGGCTGGAGAAATAACCTGGAATTTGGGTGGGCAGAGCCTGAGGAAGGCAGGGCTTGAGGAAGGGGAGGGACTTCCAGGGATATGATGCTAAGCACCCTAATTCCTTGGCAAGGGTTAATGAGACTATTCTAAGGCCTAGTTGAGCTCACAGGTGTGTGTGATCTCAGTGCTCCTGTTACCACCAGTATTATCTCCTTCAAGGTCAGGCAGAGGAGTGTGGTGATTGGGTACATCATGGGAACTTGTGCTTTATTGTATAACATCATGGGAGGGGAAAACTGGGAGCAGAAGCTAGCATCTTCTGGAAGGTTCCTGAGAAGAAGGTCTTTGGTCAGAAGGAGGTTGCCAGATCACCCCTGATCACTGGTGGAGGATATAGGGTTGCCAGATCCAGGTTGGGAAACTCCTGGAGATTTGGGGATGGAGTGGGGGGGGGGGGGACAGGATCTTCAGTGGGGTATAATGCCATTGGGGGTTTTTTTACATTCAGTTTGATCCAGGCTTTTAGAGTCTTCAAATCGCCTGCCACTGTTCTGCTTTAATTATTTTCCTTTTACATTTAAGCGTTTCAATTGGGGGGGAGGCGTGTTTCTGATCAGAGGGCAGCCGGAATACCAGTGCTTAGTTAAATGCATATGATTGGTTGGAAATCATGTCAACACTGCAAAAACAATACAAATTTAAATTACTAGATGAGGCAAGCAATGATATGTAAAAATTTCAAGTGCTGTCAGTTCTCATGCAAGTTACTGCACCTTGTGGTGGCTTTTGGAGGAGTCTTTTAAAACGCATTAAAACTTCTACAGTACAAGTTTGAAACGCCTGTAGAGAAAAGACCAGATCAAAATTAGTGTGGAGAAAAACGTTGCAAGAGCAGTTCCGAAACTCATCTCACCAAAACAAATTTAGATGCTTTGGGCAGCAATGACGCAAAACAGTTGTGAGAATGTTAGGTAATGTAAAAGGTGAGTTTCCAATGCGGTGACAGAGAATCACAAACTGCCAGTGTCAAAACACCCATGGAGTCCACCATCCAAAGCATCTATTTTCTGCAGGACTGTTCTCTGTAGTCTGCAGATGAGCTGTAGTTTCAGGCATCCATAGGTACCATCTGGAGGCTAGCATTAGGCCACACTCCCTGATGTCACCATTGTTTCACACAGGGATTTTTGAAGAGAGAGCCCAGCAGAACCTATCTGCATATTACGCCACACTCCCTGACACCAAGCCAGCTGGAACTATGTTCCTGTGCGTTCCTGCTCAAAAAAGGCCCTGCTGGCTGCAATGGATAGAACGTTTCCACGCTGTAAGAGACTTGCCATCTGTAACATAGGTATGAAATAGGACAAAGATTAAGTCCAGCTGCACCTTTAAGACTTACAAAGCTTAATTCTGGGTATAAGCTTTTTGTGTGCATGCACCCTTCTTCAGAAACATTTAAAGAGATTTCCTATAGGTAAGGGGGTTAGTCGTCAAGAAGCGCTAGTTAAGAGTCAAGATGCATAAGGGACTGGGCAATAAGTATAGTGGATATATAGAGGCATCTTTAAGACCACAAAGTTTAATTCTGGATCCAGACCGGGAGATCCCCTGCCCCCACCTGGGGATTGGCAACCCTACAGCAGCACAGAGAAACTAATACTAGGATTAAAGCAGTTGGAAAATCCTGTGAATTACAGCAAATTAACATACCAATACAAGAGTTACCAAACAGATGTGGGAACTAAGTTTGAGCCTAGTGGCACCTCCAAGATCAACAAGGTTCAATTCTGGGTCTAAGTGAGAACAGAGAGAACTTAGCCTGTGTAGATAAACACCTTAGATGCATTGAAAAAGATTTCCTCAAGCATTGCATATAGGTAAAAGGGGAGTTAGTTGCTGGGAAGAGCTAATTACAGTTATCAAGATGCATAAATTCAGCTAAGATTGGAACAATGCAATTGATCAGTTAATAGCAGCAAATTAGCATGCAGATAATAAAAGAGTTAAGAACAGATGTGAGAACTAAGTTTGAGTCCGGTGGCACCTTTAAGACCACAAAGTTTAATTCTGGATCCAAACCGGGGGATCCCCTGCCCCCACCTGGGGATTGGCAACCCTAGCAGCCGCACAGAGAAACTAATACTAGGAAACTGATCGGCAATAAATTAAAGACAGACAAAAGGAAGTGCTGCTTTAGACGAGAAAGAGAAAACGCACAACCTAAGGAAGACTGAAAAGGAGGAGGAGGAGGAGAGAAAAAACAAACAAAAGGATAAATAGTTATTACTGTGGAGGAAAGGAGACGAGACCTTGCTGGAAACCGCCTGCTTTGTTTTGTTTTCAAGATGCGAAAAGCCACATGAAACACTCCAGTTGAAGAGGCTGCGCACACGGCTGAGCGCTCCGTCTCCGAAAACAGCTGCAGCATTCACGTCGCCTTTGGAATACCGAAATTCTCTGTTTAAAAAGTGCACAGAGTTGCCAGCCTACAGGTGGTAGCTGCAGATCTCCCACTATTACGACTGATCTCAAGGTTACAGAGATCTAGGGTGGCCAGACCGTCCCGGTCTCCCGGGACTTTCCCGGTTCTGGCCACCAATTCCCGGCTCTCGGGCTGCCTATACCGGGACCATTACAAAGTCCCGGTATAGCCAGCGGGGAGCCGGCGGGCCGCGCGCGCGGGCCGGGAAGGCGGGGAGTGAGGCAGCCAGCGTCCCTGCGCGTGCGCACAGCAGTGTGCGCACGCGCAGGGACGCTGGCTGCCTCACTCCCCGCCTTCCCCGCCCGCGCGCGGGGTCCGGAGAGGCCGGCGCTGGTCCCTGGAGGCCTCCTGAGGCCAGCGCCAGCAGCGTGGAGAGGCCGGCGCTGGTCCCTGGAGGCCTCCAGAGGCCAGCGCCGGCAGCGGAGAGGCCTCCGCTGGTCCCTGGAGGCCTCCAGAGGCCAGCGCCAGCAGCGTGGAGAGGCCTCCGCTGGTCCCTGGAGGCCTCCAGAGGCCAGCGGAGGCTTCGTGGAGAGGCAGCCTGTCGGTCACTTCCGGGTTCCTGTCCTGCATCTCGACCTGTGACAGGCTGCTTCGGCGTGCTGCTGCGCCGGCCCCCTGGGTCCCACAACGATGGGACCGATGCCACAGGGACGGGCTCGAAACACTCTATAACCCCTCAAAAGAACAGCAGTCTAGCTCGCTTCCCCCGAGCCCTGCCGCCATAAGCCTCAAGGGGGCTCATTTTGCGTCATCTCCTGGCGGGAGGGTGGCACCCGCACGGGACACATATCAAATGAAAGAGGGGGCGCAGGGCTATCAGAAACAGCCGGCGGAGGGAGTCGCGAGACCACCCCACTGTGGGATCCACACCCCGAAAGTGATGAAGGTGGCGCAGATAGAGCCAACAGAGCAAACAGGACAAAATAAATAGGCTGCATTATGCAGCACAGTTGAGAAAGTGCCTTATCCCATATACTGATGAAGTATATACAGGATTTGAGAACAAAATTGTTTCCGGCGGTGATATTTGGGGGATTTTTGGGGACGTCACAGGAAGTGCTGTGAAGTCACTTCCTGTTTCCGGCAGTGGCATTTGGGGGAAATGATGTCATTTGGGGGAAGTGATGCCACAGGAAGTGATGTCACTTCCCGTTTCCGGCAGGTGACGCGGGGAAATGATGTCACAGGAAGTGGTGTCACTTCCTGTTTCCGGCGGTGGCATGACGTCACCGGAAGTGACGTCACTTCCTGTTTCCGGCGGCGCGCGCGCTTTGCGCGCGCGCACCCCTACCTTCCATCCCCCCCCCAAGGTGTCCCTGGCTGGCCTTCAGACATTATGGTCACCCTACGAGATCTGTTCCCCCTGGAGACAATGGGTGTTTTTACATTGGCAGTTTTGCAACTCTCTATCACCGCATTGGAAACTCACCTTTTACATTACCTAACATTCTCACAACTGTTTTGCGTCATTGCCGCCCAAAGTATCTACATTTGTTTTGCTGCTCTTGCAATGTTTTTCTTCACACTAGTTTTGATCTGGTCTTTTCTCTACAGGCATTTCAAACTTGTATTGTAGAAGTTTTCAAGCATTTTAAAAGACTCCTCCAAAAGCCACCTCAAGGTGCAGTAATTTGCTTGAGAACTGACAGCACTTGAAATTTTTACATATCATTGCTTGCCTCATCTAGTAATTTAAATTTGTATTGTTTTTGCAGTGTTGACAGATTTCCAAGCGACGATCATATACATTTAACTAAGCACTGGTATTCCGGCTGCCCTCTGATCAGAGACACACACCACACACCCCCAAATTGAAACGCTTAAATGTAAAAGGAAAATAATTAAAGCAGAACAGTGGCAGGCGATTTGAAGACTCTAAAACTCTGGATCAAACTGAATGTAAAAACACCCAATGGCTGCTTTGGAAGGTGAATTCTGCAGCATTATGCCCTGTTGAGGTCCTTCTGCTCCCCAAAGCTCACCCTCCTCAGGCTCCACCTACAAGATCTCTGAACACCATTCGAGAGTGGTAGATATTTATTTATTTACTTATGTGGATATTTTCTAGGGGTGCCAGCCTCTAGGGGGCACCTGGGGATTGCTCAGCATTACAACTCATCTCCAGACTACACAGATCAGTTCCCCCTGGCAAAAAGGGATGCCTTGGAATGTTTTTTGCAGGGCTTTTTTTGTCGAAAAAGCCCAGCAGGAACTCATTTACATATCAGGCCACACTCCCTGACGCCAAGCCAGCTGGAACTGCATTCCTGGGTGTTCCTGCTCAAAAAAAAAGCCCTGTTTTTTTGCATCCCACTGAGGTCCCTGTCTTCCCCAGGCTCCATCCTTAAATCTCCAGGCGTTTCCTAACCCTACCACTACCACCCCACTCACAGCTGGTAGACGGAGGGGATCTGGCAGCAATTCTAAATTATACCCTGCTTTTCTACTCAGTGTGGCATACAATATTGTTCTTCCATCCTCCGTTTTATTCATGCTAAGAACCACGTGAAGTAGGTTAGACTAAGAACACCTGCCCCAAGTTCACCTAGCAAGCTTCCTTGGCAAAGTAGAAATTTGAACCTGGGCATGGCCTCCCCAATCCTAGTCTAGGGATGGCCAAACTGTGGCTTGGGAGCCACATCTGGCTCTTTCACACATATCTTGAGCCTTTACTACCCCAACAGCTGGCTAGGAGAACGCATTTGTTTCTCTAAATAACGTCTCCGAGTCAAGCGAGCCAGCAGCTTGGAGAATGCATTTAAAGTTAAAGTTACTTTCTTTTCACCTCTCCCTCCCATCTATTTTTCCTTCCTTCCTCCCTCCCTGAAACATTCATGTCTTCCGGCTCTCAAGCATCTGATGTTTATTCGATGTAATTCTTATGTTAAGCAAGTTTGGCCACCCCTGTCGTAGTCCAACCACTACACCATGCTGGCTCTCCTCCTGGAAAGGTGGGGGGGGGAACAGTGTGGCCCTAAGAATCACTGCACTAGATGCTATATAAAAAATTAAAATCAGACACAGCCTCTCTCCTCAGGCTTAAGAGACACATAAGGAAAAGGGAGTGGGATAGAATGGAAGGTGGTCTGTTAAGCACCAGAATGAAGATGTGAAGGGTTTTTTGGTTTTGGTTTTTAGTTTGTGGACACTTCTGGAATTCTGGCACAAAATATGGTGGGCGCAGTCACAAAATGGCTACCACATGAGGCAAAGCAAGACACAAAATGGCTGCTGCAGCTTACCTTCAGTCATACATTGAAAAGCCTTGTGCTGAGGCGTCAGCTACTGCCAAAGCAACCGTTTGTTTGTTTTTAATCTGTACAGCAGCCAGTCAGAAGCAGCCTCATTGGGCAAATACCCCACCTGGCTCTGCCCACTTTCTAAAAACACTTGGCTGGTGCTAGGAAAGGTGTCGGCGAGCACCAAGGCATCTGTATAGGAACCATGTTGGGGACCTCTGAGGTATATAAATGCACCAATGTGGAGCCCAAGGAAGCCAGGAAGTAGAACATTCCTGAGATGAGGAACACAAAAGGAAGAGAGGAGCCATTTTGGGTTCAGGGAAGATGACAAGAGTGAGACATGTCACAAATGGATGTAGAAGATATTGGACTATGCAGCTATGGCTAAACTTACAGTACCGGTTAAGGAAAAGACAATTATACTATTTATTAGAGACCAGAAACCCCTCTTTGTTTTTTTCTGAATGAAAAAGATAAGGATGACTTGATGATTTGTGGTTTCTGTGATTAAGAAATATGCCTAAGGGAATGAAAAGAGAGAGATTTTGTGTTTGTAATTATAAGTAAGGAAAATTTTGTAATCAAAATTATATTTGTTGCTGAGAAAACTGGAAGCCTTTATTACTTTCCTCCCCTTCACCCTTTCCTTTCCCTCTTAGTTTATTTCATGATGTCTGGTTTTGGAAGTTTTATTATCCCTTTAATAAAACTAAAACTTGTGAAAGAAAAAAGGAAAGAAAATCCATTCAGTCCCCCAGAGGGCTCCTATCAGGCCCCCGAGCAACTGGCTGTTGTCTTGCTTCCTTCTGTATCTCAACTTGCTTTGCAAGGCTTGCTCAATTGCACAGGAGCTACAGAGCAAAACCTCGATTTTCTCCATTGGTTGAGGCTCCTCCCCCTCCTGGTCCCCTTTGCCCAGTTCCTTGGATCCCATGGGAGAAATACAAAGAAAGCACCTTTAAGACAACAAGTGCTAATGTTTTAAGCATATTTTATTTAAAACTTTTTTTAAAAAAATCTTTAATCATGCTTGTCTGCTACCTAGTCTTAAACAGATACACACATGGCCTGGCCCAACAAGGTTTCATTTATGAAAGATTCGGCCCTCATAACAAATGAGTTTGACACTCCTACAGGGTCATCGTAAGTCAGCAATAGATAGATAGACTGATATTAAGACTTCTGTTTCCATCCACATATTACACCTGTACAATACTCTAAACATGCTCATAGATTTGTGGTTCTGGATATATTTATGTACATGTCACATGTTCAGTGGTTTTTTTTGTGTTTTAACTAGGGTTGCCAATCCCCAGGTGGGGGCAGGGGATCCCCCGGTTTGGAGACCTTCCCCCCGCTTCAGGATCGTCAGAAAGCGGGGGGAGGGGAGGGAAATGTCTACTGGGAACTCTGTTATTCCCTATGGAGATTTATTCCCATAGAAAATCATGGAGAATTGATCCGCGGGTATCTGGGGCTCTGGGGGGGCTGTTTTTTGGGGTAGAGGCGCCAAATTTTCTGTATAGAATCTAGTGCCTCTCCCCAAAATACCCCCCAAGTTTCAAAAAGATTGGACCAGGGGGTCCAATTCTATGAGCCCCAAAAGAAGGTGCCCCTATCCTTCATGGAAGGAAGGAATTGAAAAGGTGTGCCATCCCTTTAAATGTGATGGCCAGAACTCCCTTTGGAGTTCAATCATGCTTGTCACAGCCTTGATCTTGGTTTCACCCCAATGTCTCCTGGCTCAACCCCCAAAGTTTCCTGACTCCACCCCCAAAGTCCTCAGATATTTCTTGAATTGGACTTGGCAACCCTAGTTTTAACTAAGTTTCTTAATTCTGTTTTTGAATTGTAAGTATTTCTCCTTGTTTTTATTTGTGTTTTTATAGATCTTCCTGAAGAAGTGGATGCACAGGTGCATTAAAACTGAATAAAATATTTTTTCTACCCACTTTAAAAAAAAGAGTGAGATGAGTCATAGAAAGTAGAAAGATGCTTGGGAGACCAGTCAAACGAAGACCTTTGAGATGTTCAGGGGAAGAGCTTTGAACAAAGCAGGAGAAGAAAGAAGAAAACCTATCTAGGGAAGAGGAGAAACCTGATTCTGATGAGGCAACTGAGAGGAAAGAAGCAGGAGGAAGACAAAGCAAAAGCATGTCACAATCCCTGACTGAGACAGCAACGAAAAATTCATAGTTGCTTCAAGTGGGAGAAAAGGCTGAATTGTATATAGAGCTCATCAAGACGGGAAGAACAGGATGTAGCAACTGAAGTGGATGGAGGGAAGAAAAGGAAGATCCATGAGCCTCAGAGGTCAGGGGTTCTGGAACCGGCACTAGCCAGATTTGGTGAGTAAGCCTCAGAGGCTATTGGAGGTACATTTTTAGTACATTTTTATCTTTCCTTTAATCCAAGAACCTTAGAGCAACATACATGGGTTTCCCCATTATCCTCGCAATCCTGTGAGGTAAGCTGGGCTGAGAGAGAATGGCTGGCACAAGATCGTTCCACAAATCATACAGCAGAGAGGGGCTTTGAGTCATGGGGTCCTAGGTGCTAGCCTGGCATTCTAACCACTCCAACATACTGGCTTTTGGCTTCCCTCTTAGCAGTTTTCTTAGCACATATGTGCATATGTCTCCTTTCCCCTCCACAGGAGGGGTGTCACCCAATGTTCCCTTTAATTTCCCCTCCTACTGAATGGAGCGGGTCACATCCTGATCAGAGTCAAAACTGCTTTAATTTTCAAATGGGCAATGCAAGACCCTGAATGACTCCAAATTGCTGCTGAGCGGGGCTTTCTGGCTTAATGAGCGGCCACTCTTGTACTGTACATAGCTTAGAGCAAGGGTGTCAAACATGCGGCCTGGGGGCTGAATCAGCCCCCAGAGAGCTCCTATCAGGCCCCCGAGCAACTGGCTGTCATCTTCTTCCTTCTCCCTTGCTCTGCATTCTTGGTGCTTGGGGGGGCCACAGTGGGAGGGCTTCTAATGTTGTGGCCCCACTGATGGACCTCCTAATGGTGTCTGGTTCTTTTTTTGGGGCCACTGTGTGACACAGAGTGTTGGACTGGATGGGCCATTGGCCTGATCCAACGTGGCTTTTATGTTCCCTCTCTCTTTCTTCCTTCTGCATCACAGCTTGCTTTGCCAGGCTCTCTCAATAGCACAGCAGAGCTACTGAGTCAAGCCTCTATTTCTTCTATTGGCTAAGGCTCCTCCTGTTCCTGGTCCCCTGGGGAAGGAAGGGAAGAGCCAGTTCCCTGGATTGCATGGGAGAGATACAAAGAAAGCACCTTTTAAGACCAACGAGTGCTAATGTTTTATTTTAAGCTTATAAAAAAAATCTTTGTTCTTGTCTATATCCTTTATAAAGTTTATATCTCTGCTACCTGGCATTACATTTTATGACACACATGGCCCGGCCCAACAAAGTGAGAGTGGAGAAGAAGAAAGAAGGTGGGGAGGAGTTCAGCTTTAAGAACAGGAGAAACCATTCGGAAAGAAACAATGGGAAAAGCATCAAGAGTCTTAAGGGCTCAGACATACCAGATGAAGAAAGCACAAGTTGTAGCCTCAGCCTGCCTCAGGGCTGTGCAGGGAAGGCAGAGAGGGGATTTAACTTTTCAACCTCTGCTCAGTTTCACTAATTGAACCTGGGCTCCCTGCTTTCTTGCTGTTATTTTAATATGGAAAAATGTGTTTCCTAGACCCCATCTTTTCTCCTTTAAACCCCAAGCAGCACTGTGAGCTCCTGGCAGAGAGGCTATGATGAAAAGGTACAAGCATGACAGGTTGTCAGCAGCATGTGAGATCTGACCCTTGGTTACCCAAGAAGGGCAGTAGTGCTAAAGGTCACCAGCCTAAAAATGATGTTAGAGATCCAAAGAATGAATCAGATGGGGAAAATATTTGAAGGGATGCAGGAAACAGCCTTGGGAAACACCAGAAGATGTTTGCTCTCTTCCCTTCCTGGTTGTGTTAACAGCAGAGGCTCTTTCCTTTTTCCTTGTCTTGATTCCAAATGCTTTTTCTTCCCTCTCTTTGCCTTATGAGTGACAGTTCAGACAAATGAACTGTGCCCACCAAAAGCGCAGCAAATAAATGTCACTCTTCTCCAGTTTTGTTGTTTGCAAACCATTTTTTAAAAACTTGCATTCCCTCCCCCTTCCAGCCCATTTTGAACTGGTCTTGTGTGAGCAGAGGTCACCGTGATTAGTTAAGATGTTGGAAAGCAGGTCTGCCAGACGACTGCAATCACATTGCACAACAGCACATTCACGAGACCAGTATGCTGGGTGAAAATCCCACTGTCCCCATGCAGCCACCAAGGAGGGACCTTCCTGCATATGCAATCCTCTTGTGAACCAGTCCTACACTATCTTGCTGTGACATAACCAGATCGCTGAATGGGGTTCCCAGACCTCAGGTTATCTACCAGGACACAACAGGGAACAGAATGGACCATGATGCAACTGGTCAGTGAGGAGTAGAATAGAGGGGAATGCAAAAGAAGAGAAACAGTTTTTTCCCCCACTCTCTCTCCGGACAGGAAAAAGCTAGATGAAAAGCTGGGTTTTCCCCCTGATTTATGGCACAGCTGCTGTGCGTGCAGGGAATACAGGCCTGTTTTTTTCTTACAATGGGCTGGGCATGGGATGCTGCAGGTCATAATCCAATTTGGTTGCCCTGAGCTATTGCTTCCTTGCCAGATGCAAGGACCAAACTACCAGAAAGCAAACAAGGATAACAGAAGGCAGAGATCATGTGCATGATATGGACAATGCCAAAGAGCTGTGCCCCTGCTGTGGCAGAAATGGAGGTCCCCAAAAGTGCAATAAGCAGTCTTTATAGCCACGAGACTAAATATAGTAACCTCACGTTTTTTTGGACCGCCCTTTTTATAGCAGTCCACGTGCAAGATATCTAGATGCACTGCTTTCTGACCATCAAGACCTTTCTGACAATGCCAAGGTTCGTTTTTTACTCCACGGGAAACACAACTTTGTCACTACTCACGTTGCTTGCTTTTTACAGGTTGCGATCCAAATCAGAGAGGCTTTTACTCATGCATAGCCTACTGCTATTTTATGTCAATTAACTTTTGCTGGTTTTTTAAGGTTTTATTATATTTTATAGTGTCACTGTTGGTTTTAAAGTATACTGTATTCTTGTATTAATGCCAATAAAGGTCTATGGTATGGTATAGTAACCTTCCAAATTAAATCTGCAAAACTTGTTCCTAGCCTATTGGCCTCTGCAAACTTACTGGTCTACAAACACCCCCATCTAAGTTCTTCTAATGGGTGACCATGTTTGCCATGATTCTCTATGGAGCCACTATGAATAAATGGGCTATCACAAGGACAATGGATTGTCCCAAAAGTGATCCCCCCACACACTTTTCTTTCTTCAAAGCCGTGTGGCCCAAATTATCTGCGTTGGAGGATTTCAGTGAGGGGTTTTTAAAATAATTCTGTAGTTGCTATATTGCTATAGCTAGGCCTTTTTTCTTCCCCCCTGAAAAAAGAGGTTGCTGGAATTCTCAAGACTCTTTTTCTTTATCTTGAAATGAAGGAAAAAACACGAGTGCCCTTCATGAATTTTTAAATATATTTTGAAGAATTTTGTTTCCACAAAGAGGTTCCAGAACTCCATTCCACCACGTTCCTCCAGAAAAAAAAGCCCTGGCTATAGTGCTATAATACTGTAATGATATAGGGATTGCCTATTGTATAAAATAGCCCCCCACTGATGACAGGAAGAAAATGGTGCTGATGTGGGCAAGACATTAAAAAATGTACACGTTCCCATCCAGATGGTATGGAAACACAGTTTGACTGTACCCAACTAGTCTTGGGGAAAATCACAGAAAAGTAGAGAAAAAAGTATAAAGTGGGCAATTGGGGACAAAGGCGTGGGGATGGTCCAAAAGCCCCTGCTCCAGATGCCAAACCAGAGCAAAACAGTCATGTGGAAGCAATCTAGGTGAGGAGCTGTTTATGCCGGTTTAGGAATATTCCTTCCTTGATATCTTATTTGTCTGTAAATGGGGAAAAGTCTGGTCCATTCCTCTGTCCCGATTCATGACAGGAATTCTTGAATCAACTGAGGAGATAATTGCATCCAATTCCTATAGTGCTGCTTCAGGCTATGATGTTAACTCTATCCCTATATTAGTAGATTTTAAAAGTGATAATTCTACTTGTAATCTGTCTGGTATCATCTTATCCTCTCCAGAATCATTATGCCATCTCTTATTAATTTATTTAGATATTTATACACCATTTTTCTTATCCTCTCCAGAATAATTATGCTGTATGTTATTGGTTTATTCAGTGGTTTCTCTAACACATTTGTACCCTGCCTTCACTACCCAAAGGAATCTTGGAGTGGCTTACAGTCACCTTCCCTTCCTCTCCCCACAACAGCTACCCTGTGAGGCAGGTGGGGTTGACAGAGCTCTGAGAGAACTGTGGCTGACCAGAGGCCACCCAGCTGGCTGCATGTGGAGGAGGAGTGGGGAATAAACCCCGGTTCTCCAGATTAGAGTCTGCTGTTCTGATCCACTACACCACAGCTGGTGGACTAGGATCTGGGAGATCCAGGTTCGAATCCCCACTTTGCAGTAAAAGTCAGTTAAGATGGTTATGGCCAACCAGTTAGGTTAATAGGCAGTGGGTGCCCTTGGACCAGCCACTCCTTCATTCTAACCTATCTCGTAGGGCTGCTGTTGGAAAATTAAAATGGAGGAGGGGGAAATGAAGTCATAAGCTTCTTTCAGTCCCTACTGGGGAGAATAGTGGGGTATATAAATACATGAGCCAGCTTGTGAGATAGGGAAATAAATTGAAAAATTAAATAAACATTATATTAAATTAAATAAATAACATATTCTTGAACTGTATGGAGAGCTCTCCTATTACCCCCACATCTAAAGATATGGTCTTAGAAGCTAACGGAAGCCACAGAATTCTAAGTTTCTGGACCCGTTTTGCGTCATGCGAGCCTGGTACGAAAGCAAGAACAACACACCCTGTGGGCAAAAGAATCAGGAAGGGTGTAGATTTGGGGGGAGAAATATGTAACTATATATAATGTTGCATTAATAAATCCTGAAATAATCATCGGGTATGAGTCACAAAGAGGTGTGTGCGTGTCTCTTCCCGAGCACTGAAACAAAAAGCGCACAAAGTCAACACATTCCTTCCGAGTTGCCGCATTTGATTTGTGGATACAACAGAATGGGTTTGGGAGCTGCACAAACCTTTGTGTGTGCACATGTGTATGTTATTAAGTCTGAGTTTGAGCTGGTGAAACACAACTCCATTCCATAAGCTATGAACTGACAACATTGCTTTCCCACCAACTGCACCTTTGACAGGCATTAATCCTGGCTCTTTGATGAGCATCTCTGTGGAATGTGCATTTTTGTTCCATTTTCTCATATATATGCACAAGGAGAACAACTGATAGGCTACAATCCTAAGCATGCTGACAAGGGAGCAGTCCCACTAATCTCACTGGAACATCTCCAGGGCTGAGCTGAAAGCTGCCAAATCATGCAAATCCACAAAACCTTGCAAAAAAAAAAACACACTACTTTGAGGATGCATGAAAACAGAAGCAAAAATGTTTACTTCCCATATAGAGGCAACTATCCCTTTGCTGGGAATTATTGCCACACAGTGCAAAGTGAACAAGTAGAGTTATGTTAAATGCTGCAGTGGAGGGTGAAAGAATTGTGTTGCACAGTGAAAAGAGTTTTTGTTGCCCTGCGAGGGTACTATGCTCTTAAGTAAAAAGGAAATGTCCCCTGTGCAAGCACCAGTCGTTTCCGACTCTGGGGTGATGTTGCTTTCACGTTTTCACAGCAGACTTTTTACAGGGTGGTTTGCCATTACCTTCCCCAGTCATCTACACTTTCCCCCCAGCGAGCGACCTCGGAAGGATGGAAGGCTGAGTCAACCTTGGGCTGGCTACCTGAATCCAGCTTCCGCCGGAATCGAACTCAGGTCGTGAGCAGAGAGTTCAGACCACAGTACTGCAGTACTGCTGCTTTACCACTCTGCGCCCCAGGGCCGCTCTATGCTCTTAAACAGTACTAATCCCTCTCCCAGTGCTACTTTTCATTGCAAAAAATCTAAATTACCCCCCAATCCACCCTGTGCAGCCTTTACTTTGTTTTGAATAAAACATGCTTAGAACTGTGGTGTTCCATGTACACCAAAAACGGAACATGTGATGTGCTGTGGCTCAGTGGCAGAGCATCTGCTTGGCATGCAGAAGGTCCTGGGTTCAATCTCCAGCATCTCCAGTTAAAAAAGACCAAGCAGTAGGGATGTGAAAGACCCTGAAGAACCAGTGCCATTCAGAGCCAGCAATGCATATATCACTAGACCAATATATAAGGCAGCTTCATGTGTTCAGGTCTTTCCAGAGAGGGGCTATGGCTCAGCGGCAGAGAATCTGCTTGGCGTGCAGAAGGTTCCAGGTTCAGCCCCCAGCATCTCCAGTTGAAAGGATCAGGCAGAAGGTGATGGGAAGGACGTTGACCTGAGACCCTGGCTCAGTGATAGAACATCTGCTTGGCATGCAGAAAGTCCTAGGTTCAACCCCCAGCATCTCCTACTAAAAGGACCAGGCAGAAGGTGATGGGAAAGACCTCTGCTTGAGATACTAGAGAGCCTCTGACAGTCAGAGTTAGACAATACTGGCCTTGATGGACCAAGGGTCTGATTCAGTATAAGGCAGTTCCCCTTCACATTTTGTGGAACAGTTCCCTACACCTGCTTGGGGAGGGATGGTAGCTCGGTGGTACAGCATCTGCTTGGTAAGCAGAAGGTCCCAGGTTCAATCCTCAGCATCTCCAACTAAAAAGGGTCCAGGCAAATAGGCGTGAAAAACCTCAGCTTGAGACCCTGGAGAGCCACTGCCAGTCTGAGTAGACAATGGACAGAGGGTCTGATTCATTATAAAGCAGCTTCATATGTTCAACAATGGAACTCAGCCTGCAGTTGGGATTCAGAAGTGGGTCACCATTCTCCCTCAGGTGGGTCATACAGAGGAAGGTCAAGGTGAGCTGGTGGAAACGATGGCAATTCGGGGTTTGCTTCAGCTTAATGTGCAAAACAGCTGTGAAATGCAGCCTATGGCTCCGTAACATTCTAGATTTATTCCTGACCGTGAAAAATAAAATGCAAGCTTGTCAAGGGTTAACAAGCACACAGTTCTTGCATTTTCCTTTTAAGACAATGCAGAGTTACGTGGATCTCAAAAAAGGACAGTCGCTTTAGAAGCAGGTCCAAAAAGTGTGAGAAATGCCATCCTGCAATGAAACACTCAAAGGGCATTTACGCATTCCTGAACAGTTAGCAGGCATATGCCAGGATAGCGCGGCGAGTCGGAACGGAACTCCCTACCACATGTTCCCACATGTGTAAGAGCATACACCTGCTTTGTGCACTTAGCGTATTTGCAGAAGGGACAGGAACACCTGTCTGGCTCAGGAATACCACTTGAAACACCATAGCCAGGTAAGGTACGAAGCACTTTTGAGACACAACGAGTTAATGTGCAGATCAAAGGCTGGAAATTAGCCAGAATATGATACCACCGCTCAATGCTCTACTACGCTGTCGGGGCAGGGAGGACGGAGCAAAATATTATTTCTGCTAAATGCTTCATTCTTAAAGGAGCCCAGCACAATATGAAACCTGGCTTTGTTGCCTGCTTAAGAGGGAAAGGGGGAAATGCTGACACAGTACAGAAGACTGGCGAGCAATCCTATGTCTTTTAGCCCAGAGGTACATCTTATGGTGTTCAGTGTACTGAGCACACCTCCTGAACCTGCTTTACACTGAATACGACCATTACTCCATCAAGGTCAGTACTGTCTGCTCCAGGGGTGGCCAAACTGTGGCTCAGGAGGCACATGTGACTCTTTCACACATCTTGTGTGGCTCTCAAAGCCCCCACCACTCCATTGGCCAGCTTAAATCACTTCTCCAAGACCAAGCAGCCAGCAGCTTGGAAAAATGTGCTTAAAGTTGCTTTCTTTCCACTTCTCCCCTTTCCCATCTATTTTCCTTCCTTCCTTCCTTCCTTCCTTGCAGTTCTCAAACATCTGACATTTGTGTCTTGCGGCTCTCAAACATCTGACATTTATTCTATGTGGCTCTTGTGTTAAGGCAAGTTTGGCCACCCCTGGTCTACTCAGATTGGCAGACAGCTCTCCAGGATCTCAGGCTGAGGTCTTCCCCATCACCTACTGCTTTGGTCCTTTCAACTGGAGATGCTAGGGACTGAACCTGGAACCTTCTGCGTGCCAAGCGGATGCTCGACCACCGAGCCACAGCCCCTCCCAGGTAAAGGTGTATAGCTGTAGAAAAAGAGGCTAACCACCCTAACCAACTTAAGCAAGTCACTCTCTCTTAGTTCTCAGTCTGGGGAATCCTAATATAGGCCTACCTTGTAGGACTGTTGGATTAATGTAATATCTATAACAAGGGTGGCCAAACTTTGGCTCGGGAGCCACATGTGGCTCTTTCACATATATTGTATGGCTCTCCCCCACTCCATCTCTCTTACAAGCCAGCAGCTTGGAAAATGCATTTATAAGTTAAAGTTGCTTTATTTCTACCTCTCCCTCCTTCCCCATCTATTTTCCTTCCTTCCTGCCTTGCGGCTTTCAAACATCTGATGCTTATTCCGTGTGGCTCTTACGTAAAGCAAGTTTGAAGCAAGTTTGGCCACCCCTGACCTATAAAGTGCTACACGCACACTGAAAAAATCAAATGAATGTTAAGTATTACGAAAAGGGAAGGGACCTTAACACAAAATCCAGCAGTTTCAGTTGCAAAAATGCATGGATTATAAAGAAGATCTGAGGATCTCAAGGTTTGTTTTGATCCTCTGCATAACATACAAACAGAAAAAAAATTAGGCAAGCAAGGGGTGGACTGGGGACGGTAGAACCTTTCTGTCTCTCTCTCCGACCGGGTTCTGCTCTAGGGGCAGGTGATTTTTCTTGGGGTGGGGGGGGGAGGGTTGCGTTGGAAAGAGAGTTTACCAAGAGCCTATTCCTCCGCCAGCCAGCCTGAAGCGCAACAGCCCGCTCGACCGCCACAAGATCCTGCCAGTTCAGAGCAGACAAAAATGCGCCGTCCAAAATCCAGCCCTGCCAAGGAATACATGCTACCGGATTGAAAACGCAGCTTTTCCTAAACCTACCTTTGGGAGATCTTTCCCTTCTTCCCTGCCGTCCTGCTTGCAGGCAATGCACGAGCCCCCTGCTTGCTTCTCCAACCCAGAGAGCCCCGGGGGCGCGCACTCAACTCACCCACCAGCGCCGCGCGCCCTGCAATTCCCCCGGCCCGCCACTCAGCAACCGAGCGCTCCCCGCGGCTTGGCTGCAGCGACTGACGACGGTCTCGCCCGTCCCGTCGCAAGCGGGCCAGGAGGCAGGAGGGCGGGGCGGGGCCGAGGCGCCTTATTTGCATGGCCCCGCCCCGCGACCCCTATAAGAAGCCGGCCCTGGGGCCCCCGCTGCACTCCGCGGAGGTTAAACGGGGCAGTCCGAGTTCTTCCAATTCCTGCGCCGGGTGAGTGCTGTGCTCCTGCTGTGCGGAAGGGGGCGCCCTCGGGTCAGTCCCTGGCGCGCTTTTCCGACGGCTGCGAAGCCGGGGATCCAAGCTGGTAGCGGGCATAGGAGTGGGGGGAACCCTCCTCTCCCTCCCACCCCCTCTGAAGCTCCTTCCCTCGTTTCTTGGCCAGAGGAGCGTGCCTCTGAGCACATGCAGAGTTCCAGCCAGAGGTCTAAGTTGATAGTTGCGGGGTGCACATGGGCAGCCGCGTTCAGCATCGGAGTCCGGTAAAAAGACCAATTTCCCTCCTCCTCTCAAAGTATAGAAGCTTTTGAGAGTCAAGGCTCCGTTGTTCAGATCCGGACGCCACGTCGTGAGGTTTGACCTAAAAGATTATGGAACTTAGACCCAAAATTTGTTGGGAAGGGGCCGCTGGATTTAGGGCTAGTGGAGGCGAAGAGGGGCCCAGGTAGGTACGAGAAACTTTGGGGAGATTCTCTTCCGTTTGATGCGTTCGCCTCTGCCTCTGCTCTGCTCCCTCTCTTCTTTCCTCTTGGTAGCGGCTGGAATGTGCCGTCGAGTGGCAGCCGACTCATGGGCGACCTTCGAGTTCCCAAGGCAAGAGACGTTCAGAGGCTGTTGGCCCTGGCCTGCCTCTGCGTAGCCACTCTGGATTTCCTTGCCTGCCTCTCTCTGCCTAGGGATCCCGGACTTCCTTGGTGGTCTGGCTCCCGTCCCGTCCAAGTACTTGCCAGGGCAGCTACTGCTTAGATTCGGAGATCTCTTCCGGGAGAGCCAGTTTGGGGAGAGCCAGTTTGGTGTAGTGGTTAAGTGTGCGGACTCTTATCTGGGAGAACCGGGTTTGATTCCCCACTCCTCCACTTGCAGCTGCTGGAATGGCCTTGGGTCAGCCATAGCTCTGGCAGAGGTTGTCCTTGAAAGGGCAGCCGCTGTGAGAGCCCTCTCAGCCCCATCCACCTCACAGGGTATTTGTTGTGGGGGAGGAAGGTAAAGAAGATTGTGAGCTGCTCTGAGACTCTTTGGAGTGGAGGGCGGGATATAAATCCAATATCATCTCTTAATGGGAAGGGAGAGAGATGAGAGGACGGGAGAAAGAATGCCTTCTGTGGCGGGAGCCCATTAAACTGGGTTCTAGTGGGATCCAACCCTCTTCGGGCATTTCAACCCCAACTTCCTTCCTTCCCTCTCCATCTTTTCTTTTCTTTCTTTCTTTCTTTCTTTCTTTCTTTCTTTCTTTCTTTCTTTCTTCCTTTCTTTCTTCCTTTCTTCCTTTCTTCCTTTCTTCCTTTCCTTCCTTTCTTCCTTTCTTCCTTCCTTTCCTTCCTTTCCTTCCTTCCTTTCCTTCCTTTCCTTCCTTTCTTTTCCTTCTTTCCCTTCGTCCTTTCTTTTCCTTCCTTCCCTTTTTTCTTTCTTTCTTTTCCTTCCTTCCCTTTTTTCTTTCTTTTCCTTCCTTCTCTTTTTTCTTTCTTTTCCTTCCTTCTCTTTTTTCTTTCTTCTCTCTCTCTCTCTCTCTCTCTCTTTCTTTCTCTCTCTCTCTTTCTTTTCTCTCTTTCCTTCCTTTGAGCCCAAAAGGATGTGTGTGTGCTTCCTTAGTGCCTCCTGCCCTTGTTCCGCCGGGCCTTCTTGATTCCCGGTTCTTCACCTGAAATCCAGCCCGTCCCTCCCTGCCACGGAATATGCCCCGCAGACCTTCTAGCTGCGTTCCCACGAGCGATAGGTAGGCAGCGAGCATCCCTACCACCCCATCCACTTCCAGAGCAGCTGCGGATCTCGCAGGTCTTTCCCCGAGAGTCTGACTCCTTTCTGCCTCCCCTTTCTTTCTCAGCTGGCTGGACCCATAAGAGCAGATCCACCAGATGGGGAGTTTATTGGTCAGAGGGACCGCAGGCTGTTCTGCTGGCCTGTAGCGCATCCCTTGGAAGGGGATTTTTAACTAGACAAGGAGGCGGGAGAGAGCCATGATTTGAGTCTTTTACCATCTCCGGGAGGAGGCCAGGGTCTGGGGTGTGTTAGGGGTCCCACTGACACCCCCCCCCCCAGGGAAATAGACCCCTGAGTTGTTCTAAGCTCCGTATGGTGGAAAGAAAAGATCTCCCCCACCCCACCCCCTGCTGGTGCTTGATGAAAGGGGGCACTAACCGCCCCCCACGGGGCTGCTTTTTTAAAAAAGGGGAAGCTGTCTGAAGAGTCCATCTTGCCTCATGGGCTATTGGATTTGCGCACTGACTCTCTGCTTGCCCGCTCTTGCTTCAATAGGAAGAATGGAAGATGCTACCTCTCAAGTGGTCTGGGGTATCTTGAGGAACAGAAGTGAAACCTTCCCCCACCCCGGGACATGTCATTTGGATCAGGGACAGGTTTCGGTAGTGGTGGAAAAGTGCCATCAAGTCAACCCCACTTATGGCAAAAAAGCCCATAAGGTTTTTGAAGCAAGAGATGTTCAGAGGTGGTTTGCCATTGCCTGCCTGTGTGTAGCAACCCTGGACTTCCTTGGTGGTCTCCCATCCAAGTATGAACCAGGACTGACTCTGTTTAGCAGCTGAGATCTGATAAGATCGGGCTAGCCTGGGCCATCCGGGACAGAGGTGGTTTGCCATTGCCTGCCTGTGTGTAGCGCCCATGGACTTTCTTGGTGGTCTCCCATCCAAGTCCTGACCAATGTTCCCTCTAAGCTGCAGAGTCTCGTGAGCAAAAATTCTACTGTAATTCTACTGGCATTACAGTTGCGAGCTACTGCATAAATAATTGTACTCTGAGGTCATCCTTCTTGACCTAAGACAAAAATGTGTGAGCTGGAGGCTAAAAGTCTGTGAGCTAGCTCACGCTAACTCAACTTAGAGGGAACACTGGTCCTGACCAGGGCCAACCCTGCTTAGCTTCCAAGATCTGACCAGGTCGGGCTAACCTGAGCCATCCAGGTGGGAGCACAGGGACAGGTTTTAGCGCAGTTGAAACGCCACCGCTGTCCTCCACCCCTTTCCTTCCTGCAGCTCCCACCAGCTGTGGCAGGCAGCCTTCCCCACCAACTGGGGTATTTAGATGAGGCTGCCATTAGAAATGCCACCCAGGAATCTGTGCTGGATTCCAAAATCCACCTTTTGGGGGAGGGCCAGTTTCTCTGTACCTGAACCACCGCTCCCTGCAGTCCCCTCTTTGCCTGGTTTGCCTGGACAGCCACTCGGTTCCGCTGCTGTTCCCTTTTGCTACGGTTGAGATTAGTCTGTGCATCCACTTACACTGCATGAGTTTTTTGGCCTGCTTTCCATACTCCTGAAACCACTTTGTAGTTATCTGGCAATCCTTCCCCTCTCTCTCCTCCCTCCTTTCAACTTCTCTTTCCTCGGTTAATCTTGCTTGGAATCTTCAGTCTATCCTCTAAGGGCATAATCCATTACCATTTGGCCATGGAGGCTGTTTTCGGCAGCGAGATTTATTTATTTCATTCAGAGACCTTTATTGGCATATCAGCCGTCACAGAATAAATCCAGTATCCAATCCATAAGATATAAAATCTATCTAGTGTAAAATTCCAAGCACTAATTACGTGGGCGAAAACAATACTATCTAAAATTTCTTTGAACTACGAGGATTTCCACCAGAAATTTAACTACGCTGTTAGTAATTTTAGGAGCCCATTCATTCAGAAGAAACTGACATTTCAGATAGTTACTCAAGTGTCTTTTAGGAAGGGTGGAATTCTAGCAGGATCTCCTTTGCATATTAGGCCACACACCCTGGATGTAGGCCAATCCTCCAAGAGCTTACAAAAAAAGAGCCTTGTAAGCTCCTGGAGGATTGACTACATCAGGGGTGTGTGGCCTAATATGCAAAGGAACTCCTGCTAGAATTCCTCCCCTGGATAGTATGTTTGAAAGCAGTCTTTCTCGTACAAAGGACAATTTGTGATTATATGGTCTATTGTAGCTAAGGAATTAAGACCACAGGGGCATTATTTCTTTATTTATTCATTTGGTTTGATTTGCATTATTTATTTATTTATTTATTTGGTTTGAATTGCATTATTTCTTTTTTTATTTTATTTCTGTTCCACTCTCTCCCACAATCATGGGACTTAGAGCGGGTGACAACATAAATAATCATTTGAGAACAGTTACAATCTGCACATACAGAGTCAACAATTAACCAAATGGTGCATACATAATGTCACCGTTTTCAGGAAGAGATGGGAGGGGAAGCAACAGAGAGCAGAAAATAAGAAGATTCCGTGATCTCACCTATAAGCCTGGCGATACAGTTCTGTTTTACAGGCCCTGTGGAATTGAGCTAAATCCTGGATCTCATTCAGAAATACTGAGAAAACACTAGCTCTAGTTGAAGCTAGGCAAATGGTCCTTTGCCCCAGGACCATCATGTTGTTTAAGGAGCATAACGTTCTTTGGAGGATATGCCAGGAGAGGCTGTCCCAAAGATATGTTGGTCCCAGACCTTGAAGGGCTTTACAGGTTAAAACCAACACCTTGAACTTGATCTGGAATTCAATCCAGCTGCAGCTGCAGGAGCACCTGGATATGTGCTCTGATACGTAGCCCTATGTAGAGTGAATTACAGTAATCCAGTCTGGAGGTGACCATTTTGTGGACCACAGTGGCTAGATCTGGGCAAGATAGGAAAGGGGCCAGCTGCTGAACCTGGCATAAATAGAAAAACACCAACCTGGCCACTTTTGTGATCTGAGCCTCCACGGATAAGGAGGTATTTAGGATCATGCCCAGTCTCTTCACCATTGGTGCTGGTGTCGGGGGGAGGGGGGCATTGTTCACAGCTGGATGCTGAATCCCGTGTCTCCCTTTCTCAGCCAGACGACTTCCATCTTTGAGGGTGTGATCTCAAAACTGCCCCAAAAGCAAAAAAATCATGCCCAGAATTTATTTCCTTCAGTTCTCTCCCCCAGTGGGCTTATAACATTCTCACCTTCTCAGTTTTAACCCTCACAACAACCCTGAAAGGTAAGCTGTGCTGAATAGCCCAAGGTCACCCAGCAAGCTTCCACAGCAGAGTCAGGATTTGAATCTGGGTCTCCTAGCCCAAGATTTCTAACCACAGCACCAGGCTGGCATTCTTTCTCTTTATGGCTTTGGAACTGCATCCTGTGATCCCATTGCAGGAGGGAGGGCCTCTGAATCAGAGTTTTGTGTTTGGCAATGAGGTGTGTGTGTGGGGGGGGAATGTAGCAGCCATAAAAGTAGATATAAGGCAATGAGGTGCTCAGGACTCTAGCAGTGCAATCTCTGTTTTTCAGGAATCGCTCCCAGAATGACGCTCTTTGACGGCATCTATCCCTTTTACTCCCAGCAGAAGAAACCCTTTGTGTTTGATGTTGATATTATCATTGTGATTATTGTCTTCTTGGTCATCGCCTTCAGCTTTCTGCTTATTCTGCCAGGAATTCGTGGCAGAGCGGTAAGTGTGGCTGCCCTCTTCATGCTCAGAGGGGTGTACTATGCACTTCTGTGCACTAATGCTCACACCACTGCACTCCTGTTACATGCTGATGTCTGTAACAAAACTTACAGCATTATATGAAATGAGAAGTATTTTTAGGAGGCTGTGATTGTGGGTTAAAGGCTCAGGGTGGGAGAAGGGAGTGCATAATCCACTCACCTTCAGGGTTTTCTCTTTCTACTAAAAACTCAATGTTTTCTCTTTTTCTTTCAGAAAAAGATGCTGGTTAACTGTATTTATATGTGAAACTCTATTGTTGGGAGGGAAGAGCTTGTGAGTGATGTTAAGCAGAAAAAGTACTTGTAGAGAAAGGATAAGCTTCAAGATTGTGTGTGTGTAAAGTTCCGTTAAGGTGCAGATGATTTCTGGCGATTCCAGCAAGGGACTTTCAAGGCAAGGGAGAAGCAGAGGTGGTCTGCTGCTGCCTTCCTCTGCAGGGTTTTCCTTGGTGGTCACTTTTCCAAGTACCAGCCCTGCTTAGCTTCTGAGATCTGTTGAAATTGGGCGGTACTGTTACTGTCTTCCCTCCCACTTGCTCAAAATTGTAGTCTTCCAAATCTGTTTTTATTTTTTTTCATTTCGGAAAAAAAAAACAGTTTTGTTGCAGCCTTGTTTGGAGGAAGCAGTTTACGTGTTATGCTGCACACCAAGTTATTAGCCGTTAAGGAATGTTGGTGCATGTTTGAATCAGCCGATTGGTATTGTCCCATAAGTCCCTTGTGTTTGCAATGCTGGAGGAATGCCCTGAACTCATATAGATGACTATAATAATATATTTTTCTGAAATGGGCGAGGCATAGTTGTTATAGTGTGCAAATGCCAAGCACAAAAATTTATGTTGCCACATTATGCACTGTTTCACAAACTTAAGACATGTAAAAGTATTGTGGGGCTCTTCTTTTCATATGGGCACCTCTGGGAACCTTCTTTTGTTCTTCTTTCACTACCCATAATCATGCGCCAATGGAGAGAGCCATGACGTATGATAATTTCTTTTCTCTGACCGTTGGCTTCACTTTCACCGATTGCTTTTATTCACTGGTTAATTGGATGCAATTTCTTTAAATGGTGGGTGTTATCAACATGTGTACGCAAATGGCAGTGTGCGGCACCGCCCCATGCAATCCCACAAAACCTTCTGGTAAATAAAGATTCATTTGCACATATGCACTATCATCAAAATCAACCACAGAAAAACATATGCTTTTAGCACTGAGGTAGGAATAGGAGTTGGGGCAGTTGCTACTTAAACCAAATGTACACAATGCTGCCTTATATGATCCAGATAATTCATTACTATCTACTTAAAACTGTTTTCCAATCAGGGAATGGCCTTTCCCAACTTCTGAGATCCTTTAAAATAGAGATAGCAAAAAAAAAAAAAACCTTTAATGGGGAGCTTTTAAATGCAAAGTAGATGTTCAAAGGCTGATTCTCAGTTCCTCCTTTACTGGAACAATCCCCCAAGCAGGAGGGAAAAGCCTTTTGACTTTATAATAATAGTAATGGCAGCTTCCTTTATTCCCCCCACTCACCCTTAAAACCTCTTTTTTTAATGGCTCCTAATATTCTCTTTGCTGTTTGGATGGGGAGAAGACACTCAGACTTTCAAGATAATCTTCATAATCACAAATGTTGCTTGACTGGTGTTCTTCCCCACTTAATGGTATCAGCAAGAGTAAACAGACAGTAACTAATTGGCAGGATTTCATATCCTGGTTTGTTTGCCTAGAAAGGAAATATCTGAGTGTAGGAAAACAGTGTAATGGGGCATGCAATTGTGATTGAAACAGATCTTGCCTTGTAGTAGCCTGACAGGTTCTTTTTATTTGAACTGGACTTGGATTCTGAGATTTTTTTTTCTTCCATGAGTGTAGGCACATTAATCCTTGTGTGAGTGGCAGTTAATTTTAGTTAATCCATGCCAATTTACTGAAGTGCAACCTTGGATTCATGGGTTCATATGCAGCGTGGCTGACCAGAGCCATACCACTGGAAAGCTTTAGATTTTCTTATGATCCAAGTGAACTTCAGTGCACATCAGGGAAAGTAATTAGAGAGCCAGTTTGGTGTGGTGGCTAAGAGAGCAGACTCTAATCTGGGAGAATTAGGTTTGATTCCCCACTCTTTCACATCCAGCTGCTGGTGTCACCTTGGTCAAGCAACAGTTCTCTCAGAGCTGTTCTCTCAAGAGAATTCTCTCAGAGCTGTCTCAGCCCCAGAATTAAACTTTGTCGTTCTTAAAGGTGCCACTGGACTCAAACTGTTTTCTTGCTTCAGACCAACATGATTACCTACCTGAATCTATTAAGAATTATGTATAACCACACTCCCTCATGTTTTGTGATTGGCTTCTGCCTCCTGTGGCAGTCATTTTGTGGTTATGCCCAATATCCTGCTTTGTCAGAATTTCAAGGATGCCAACAGGCTCAAAAACGTTGGGGACCCCTAGCCCAGAGAAATGCCACTCAGTATCTAAAGAGAACTGAAGCCCACAGTAAATTTCAGTTTATAATTGAATGGGAAAGGGGGTTAAGAGAAGAACCGCAAGTTATTTATTAATCTTTGGTCATTTTTCCTGCTGAATGGGCTTTAACTTAAACACATAACAGGGAAGAAGTGATATTTTACTCCTCTGTTGCCATTATCCAGTCAAAAATTGTTACTGCTACCCCAACTGCTTTTACCTGCACTGGGGGGGAAATCCACCTATTGTTTCCCCTCAGTGTGGACAAAAGTAGTGTAGGCCCCAGGGGACTGTGATTTTTGGTGGGAAAAAGCCTGAGGGAAAGGAAGTAGTGTCTCTTTCTTTGCCTGTCTTCCCTTTTCAAAAATCTGAGCACTGGCAGCTTCATTCTGTTAGAAAATAAATTCTTTGGGGAAATAATTATGAAAACATGTTGTGTGTTTGTTCTGTCCCTGTAGGAAGTAGTTTCTTCTTTGTAGTGAGAATCCTCTCAGGAGGCAAAAAGGCAAGCCTGCTGAGGTAACTTTCATAGTCTCCTTGAGGACTTGAGTAAAAATATTGTGCAGTTCAGAAATGAGAACTGTTTTTTATACAGAAGCCTGGCACCTCTCCTTTGTCCATTCTCTAGGCAGCTACCCACAAAGAATCATGGCTTGGCAGCTGCTTAGAACGGCTGCCTTTTCCAGGTAGGAAGGCATTTGTATGGTGCCACCCATCCCACTAACGAACATGCTAAATTGCCTCTATATAACATTATTTGAACAGGCAGTGGATGTGTGAGAAGACAGCAGGAATTGGTGTCAAGGGCTTGTACGCTAACAGAAGCCGAAGACGTTGTCCTTGTAAACATGGCATCAGTTGTGCCAAGTGTCACATCTGAGAGAAATACCAGTCCCTTCTCCAGCACTGACTTTTGGTTCTCCTTTGTTGACAGAGACTTTTCTGGCTTCTCCGGGTCATCGCAAGCCTTTTCATCGGAGGGGTGATTGTCGGTAAGCGCTTGATTTTTGTTTCCAGATAAAGAGTGACATAATCCTTCCTCCTCAATGCAAGCTGAGTTGCTCATCTGCTCAGAGCCCACATGTGGCTTCTCCCAGCCTGACACCAATTTGTGAGAAGGTTTGCCTTCACTGATCCTATCCTATTAACACAGTCGCCTAAGTTGTGGGGCGGGGGGGGGGGGCGGAATACTTTTTACATGTGAAATGTTGGGATGCCAGCTCCAGGTGGGAATTACAGCTCATCTCCAAACTTTGGAGATTGGTTCCCCTGGAGACAAATTGATGTTTAGGAGGATGGATTCTATGGTATTGCACCCCACTGAGGTCTCTGTTCTCCCCAGGCTCCATCCTCAAATCTCCAGAAGTTTTTCAACCTGGATCTGGCAATCCTACCTCTCCATCTCCTGCTGGTGGATTGGGGAGACCTGGCAACCCCAATATCAGATGTGTTTTTGGGTGGGACTGTCATATGTAGGACTGCAACAGCCTCAATAAGCAATGCTGGTCACTAGTGCTCTTGTGAGCTGGCCTACTGCATTCTTCCATTATTCCCCAAGAAGTCTAAAGTGAACACACTACTGTTCAGGTACCTGTTCCTCACTGCTCAGGACAAGAAGCCTTGCAGGGTCCACATTCTTCTGTAGGTGGCTGTGTCAGTGTGGTGCATTGGATGGAGTGTCCAGCGAGGAGGCTTGGGTTCAGATCCTCTCTCAGCCACAAAACCTACCAGATGATCTTGGGCCAGTTGCTCTTTCTCCAGCTAACCTACCTCATGATTGCTGTGAGAGAAGGGAGACCCATGTATAGTTTCCTGTGCTCCTTGGAGTAAAGGCAGGATAAAAATGTCCTAGATCCATAGCTCCAGACAGTTTGCCTTTGAACCGGCCTGAATTTGAACTCCATGCCCATTATCAGAGGGTTTTTTTGCTGGAAAAATGGTTCTGGATTTCTCAAGAGGGAAACAAAGGAGAAACACACAGGTGCTCCTCTTGAACTTTTAAACTTTTTTTTTTTTTGAGAATTTTGTTTTCCTGAAGAGGTACTGGAACTCCATTCCACTGTGTTCCCTCAGGGAAAAAAAGCCCTGCTTTATCTTCCAATGGTCTAGGTCAGGGGTCCTCAAACTTTTTAAATAGGGGGCCAGTTCACTGTCCCTCAGACTGTTGGAGGGCCGAACTGCCGTTACTGTACAAGGCCGCGGGCCGTCAGTTCTCCGTCTTCTGCATCTCTCTCCCTTCCCCACACCACACACCCCGGCCTGGGAACTCACCTCACTTCGGTATCACCTCACACTCTGTCTCCGCCGCCTCAGCCCAGTGCCGGAAGTGTGCGTTGCTAACGAGAGTTTAGGTCGAACGTCACTTCCGGTCTGATTTTGCCATAATCCGGCGGGCCGCATAAATGTCCTCAGCGGGCCGCATCTGGCCCGCGGGCCATAGTTTGAGGACCCCTGGTCTAGATATTTATACCTTATGGAAATATGAGCAGTTTCTAAATCTTGTAAATTGTAGATTGTCCAGGTCCAGAACCTTCAACTATACCCATTTAATAAGTACAAATCTTATTCTCTTTCTGTCTGTTACAGTTAGTGATGTGAAGCTTATGTCTGGAGGAACATGTTCTTTCGCTGGTCCATTTGGCTTGGGCAATATATGCCATGCTCCTTGCTTTGGCACTGGCTCTAAAATAACCCAGCTTTTAAAAAAAAGTTTGTGTCCAGCGTCACCTTTAAGCCCAACAAAGTTTTATTCTGGGCATAACCTTTGTGTGCATGTGCATTTGTTCAAGGGAAGTGAAAGAATTGAATAATGGGAGACAGGAATTAAAAATGGCAGATATGTTGAGTGTAGACAACAGGATCTGGGAATGTGATTAGGGTTGGGACCAGGGGCTATGAGCCCCAAAATAAGGTGCCCATAACCTTCATTATTTCCCTTTTAAATGTGATGGCCAGAACTCCTTTTGGAGTTCAGTTATGCTTGTCACAACCTTGCTTCTGGCTCCACCCCTAATGTCTCCTGGCTCCACCCCCAAGTCCCCAGATATTTATTGAATTGGACTTAGCAAACCTAAATATGATCTTTGTCCAAATGACCCAGCCTGTTAAAGATTCCAGATGCTGTCTGTAGGAGAGGGGTTACTGTAATTGGTTAAAATACTTTGTTGTAGTAGGTGGGGGATTGAGTACCCCTGTGATTCTGTGAAATCAAGTCTGTGCCTTTGGAAAGCTCTTAGATTAACCCAATTTTTCATAGAACAATGCCATTGAGAAACAAATTATGAAGCTATGTGATGCTCACTGAGTTTTCCCACTTCCTGCAGCTGTTAACTTCACCTCTGACTGGGAGAGTGGGCGGGTGACCGCCACCACCACCTACAAGTCTTTCAGTCCAGATGTGGTGCATGCAGATATTGGTGTGCACATTGGATTGGCGGGAGTCAACATCACACTGGTCGGTGAGTCGATAGTGCTTAAGCGGGAATGGGGATTAAACAGAGAGACGTGCTTGGTGATGCAACATATTTCTGAGCAGTACCAATTTTAGTCCCTGAAAGCATAAGCTAGAATAATAATTTATTAGACTTTGAAGGGACACAAGATTCCCATACAGTATAATGGAGAATTGATCTGTGGGTATCTGGGGGACTGTTTTTTGAGGTAGATGCACCAAATTTTTTGCTGCATTAGCGGAGCAGAAAAGGTTTGTGTAAGGAAGGTGTTGGACCCTTTCCTGGTTTCTCTGTCACAACCCACCCCCTCCAGGAGAGCTATTTTGGTGAGAGACAATTTGGTGTAGTGGTCAAGTGCATAGACTCTTCTCTGGGAGAACCGGGTTTGATTCCCCATTCCTTCACTTACAGCTGCTGGAATGGCCTTAGGTCAGCCATAGCTCTCGCAGAGCTGTCCTTAGAAGGGCAGCTTCTGTGGGAGCTCTCTCAGTCCCACCTACCTCACAGGGTGTTGTGGAGGAGGAAGTTAAAGGAGATTGTAGGCCACTCTGAGATTCAGAGAGAAGGGTGGGATATAAATCCAATATCATCATCAATCATATTCATCTTATTATTATATAATGTTTGCTAGAATAATATGAATCTCCACCCTTGGGGTGTATTGTCACCAGTATCGCTGAACATATATAGCTCAATATCTAGACCATGAATCCCCAACCTTTTTGAGCTACGAGCACCTTTAGAATTCTGACATGGTGTGGTGAGCACAGTCACAAAATGGCTGCTGCAGGAGGCAAAACCAGCCACAAAATGATTGCCACAGATGAACTTCAGTCACACAATGAAGGTGCTTGTGCTGTGGTGGCAGCTGCTGCCAAAGCAACATTAAAAAAAAAATTGAACAGCCAATCAAATCTGCGTATGGTTGTCAAGTCCCCTTGTCCATCCAACAAGGAAATTTGGGGGGGCAGTCTGCGGATGGGTAGGGATGTCATTGTATCAAAGTGACGTCATCATCACAGGGATATCACGTGGGGACACTCAAAACCATAAGTTTGCTCAAATACTAGAGCATCCCCACATGACATCCCTGTTTAGGGGAGGGAATGTCACTATATCAAAGTGACGTCATCATCTCAGGGATATCACGTGGGGACACTCTTTTATCCTCAAAACCATAGAGTTTGCTCAAACGCTAGAGCATCCCCACACGACATCCCTGTTTAGGGGAGGGGATTCCCCCACAAGCCAGCTGGTTCATGGCAGATTGGAGCCCCTGAAACCAGGGGATTCCCCAATGGGACCAGGAGACTGGCAATCCTAAATCTGCAATAGCCAGTCAGAAACCTTGCTGGGCAAAAGCCCTTCCTGGTCCTTTCCACTTCCTAAAAACATTTGGTGGGTGCCAGCAGGCGCAATGGTGCCCATAGGCACTATGTTGGAGACCCTGATCTAGGGTCCTGGGTAAAGATAGTCTTTAACTGGAGATTCTGGGTATTGAGCCAGGGGCCTTGTGCATGCAAAGCATCCATCACTTCCCATTCCTCTGTAACAATTTTCCATGAATCTCTTATGTACTGGGGAAATGTCATTCTGTTTGGTGTACTTTCCTGGGTCTCATTAAACCTTGCCTATGTCAAAGCAAGAGTCAAGTTGCGCCTTTAAGACCGACGAAGTTTTGCTCAGAATGTCAGCTTTCGTGTGCTAGAAGCACACTTCATCAGACAATTCCATACTATTGTCTGGTAAAGTGTCCTTCTAGCACACGACAGCTGACATTCTGAATAAAACTTCGTTGGTCTTAAAGGTGCAACTTGACTCTTGCTTTGTTCTACTGCTTCAAATTAACACGGCTGCCCATCTGGATCTATCTTGCCTATGTCAGTGTGCACAAGTGCAATTTCTCATCCCATAACAATGAAGCTGGGGGGTTTTTTTGCAGCTTATAATTGGGTTTATGGCTTTTGTTAAAACTGTGCAAGATTTGTACACGATCGTGCATGTTGAAGGGGTAACAAAGACTACAAGGGGGAAAAGTCCAAAATTGTCTCGCCCAGTGCTAACTCCTACGTCTTTCTCTCCCTCTCAGCCTTGCTTGGCTTTTCTCCGCCCCTCCAATCTCTGCTCTGCCTTCTGTGCTAATGAGGTGTTTTTCTCTCTGCAGGGAAACCAGCGGCACAGCTCAATGAAACCATCAACTACAATGAGCATTTTTCTTGGTTGTTTGGGACAGACTACAACCATGAGTTCAAGGAAGGCTTGGAGAGAGGGCTGCCGAACCCTATCCTCTATGCTGCGGAGAAGTTCAGCATGCTCAGCCCCTGTGGCATGCACGGCCAATACAGGATCGCGGGACACTATGCATCAGCTACTCTGTGGTTAGTAAGCCTCATTAGTCTAAACACAAAGCCCAATGGATGCTGGCTAGCTCTGCCACGGGGCAAATGAGGTGATTGCCTAGGGCGTCAGCCTTCTGAGGGTGCCAGATTGACCCCCATGTGACTCAGTGACATTATCAGTGCAGGGAAGGGGATGCCAGAAGTTAGCCTTGCCTAGGGTGCCAGACAATCTAGGGCCAGCCCTAACTGGTGGCACACAGTTGGCACAAATAGGAGCAGAGTGGTGCCCTTAGTCAGCCCTGTTTTTGAGTATGTATACCAAGACCAGCCACTGTGGTTCTAAAGCTCTGATGATTTTAGATTAACCTTTGCCTCTGATGCACTTTGAGCAGTTTGCTTGGCACCCGGAGCCACCCTGAGGTGCAGCTGCTGGAAGTGCATGGTGAAACTGTCATAACCAGTGGCATTGCCTTTCTCCTGCAGGGTTGCTTTCTGTGCGTGGCTCGTCTCCAACATGTTGTTCTCTATGCCGGTCCCCGCGTATGGCGGCTACATGATGCTGGTGACAGGGGCCTTTCTGATCTTTGCACTCCTTTCCTTCTCCACCGTGAGGAGCTCTTCGCCGTGTGTGATCCACTTTGGCTCCGTCTCCTTGCAGCCTGACTACGGGTTATCTTTTTGGCTAACACTTGCCACAGGTTAGGATATAAAACAGTTTTCTTTTTTGGACAGGGGTGTGGAGGTGTGGAGAGAAAGTTTTTTCCCCAAACTTTGTGATTCCTAGAAATGGTCTTATGGGTGTTATGAATGATCTCAGGTGTGATGCTGTATGGGTGTTTTCCTATGTTTGTATTCACTGTAATAGCTGCCAAAATGGGTAGGTATATTTTAATGTTCTTCAACTACTATGGGATATGTTTACATATTTAGTACATTTTTATCCCACCCTTCATGCAAGGAGTTCAGGTGGTCATCTCCCCCACCCCTCCATTTCATCCTCACGACCTCCACACTGTGAAGTAGGCTAAGACAGAATTTCTAGCCCAAGGTTACCCAGAAAGCTTCAAGGTCAAGTGGAGATTTGAACCAGAGTCTACTGCATTTACTCCAGACTTCTGAAAGCAGATGGTTCTGAGCTTAGATCACTTTAAAAAGCAATGAAACAAATTAATATAGATCAAAATGGGTAGCTGCGTTAGTCCAGGAGCATCTTAAAGACTAACAAAATTTGTGGCAGCGTAGACACTTTCGTGAGTCACTGCTCACTTCTTCAGATACAGCTAGAATGTGGATCCATCTGTCCTATAAATTGGAAAGTGGAGTGATTTCAGATGCTGAATGACATTAGCAGGCAAATGACAATGGCAGGTGAATGACAATAGCAGGCATGATTGGATTAGGTGTGATATGCAGAGGGATAATAGGCATGGAGAAATTAACATTTGTAATGAGGAAACCTAGATCTTAATTTAGTCCAGGGATGCATCGCGTTAGGCTTCATTATAAATTGCAATTCAGCAGTTTCTTTTTAAAATCTCACTTCTAATCCCTCACAAAGGTAAGTGGTGGTAGAAAAATGCTGTCAAGTTACAGCTAACTCATGGCAACCCCATAAGGTTTGCAAAGCATGAGATGTTCTTGGGTGGTTTGCTATTGCCTGCCTCTGTATTACAGTGCTGGTATTCCTTGGAGGTCTCCCATCCAAATACTGGCCAGAGCTTCTGAGATCTGATGAGATCAGACTAGCCTGGGCTATCCAGGTGAAGGTTGCTCTGGATATTTGCACCCCGTCCAGCAGTGGTGATTGTTTCTTGCTGCACTGGGGAAAAATGCAGAGAATGTTACTATGCATATGTGTTTTTGGCACCATGTGCCTAAAATTGGCACATGTATAGTACCAAACCGAAAGTTGTGGCTGTGTTCAATTGGATGATGTGTTGCATGACTAATCAGTGTGCAGATATGTGGATGGGTACACATTCATTTTTCTGGCGTGAGTCACTGCAAAAAAAAAATTAATGACAGGTCTTTGGAACGCACAGCCAAAGTTTAGTTTTTGTATGCATTTTGGCTAAAGACTGCCACCTTCTGCTATGGCTAACAAATTTTCACAACACACAGTGAATTCTTCGTAGGATATCAGCTATTTCAAATACTGGCTCCTGTAGTAAGCAGTGTTGGCTGGCAAATACCAAATACTCACTCTTGTGCTGAACACTGAAATTCAGCCTCAAGATTTGTATGGGCTTCTGCATTTTCATTTCCTCTCTGGTTGCCCTTTGGTTACTTCTAAAAGCCCTCCTGAAGGCAGCATTGCTTGCCTTGCTCCTGACATGTCCCAGGAGTTACCACAATTTCCTATGGAACTGTTTGTTCCTGCGCAAACCAGTTCACACAGAAATAATTTCTGTTGACATCATATCTCTGTTATTTTTTTACTTAATGTGATGGTGACGGCTACTTTGCTTCTTGCAAGAAAAAAAATGCACCAAAATGAACATACTAAGATGCACTCTTGCTCCAAAATAAATCCCTTCGATTGCCATGGAGAGTTCCCGCTGAATGGATCTTCTGCTTTTTTCAAATTACCCACATTATTTGTGGAAAATACCTTTAGCAGCACTTCTTGTGTTCCATTGTTTCAGATGGTCAAAATGAGACACATTTTTATTATAAGATGATATTGGATTTATATCCTGCCCTATACTCGGAATCTCAAAGTCTCAGAGCAGTCACAATCTCCTTTACCTCCCCCCTCCAACAGACACCCTGTGAGGTGGGTGGGGCTGAGAGGGCTCTCACAGCAGCTGCCCTTTCAAGGACAACCTCTGCCAGGGCTATGACTGACCAAAGGCCATGCTAGCAGGTGTTAGTGGAGGAGTGGGGAATCAAACCTGGTTCTCCCAGATGAGAGTCTGCACACTTAACCACTACACCAAGCTGGCCCTCACACACAATGTTGTTATAAATGTAGGTGGGCGGCCATGTTGGTCTAAAGCAGCAAAACAAAGTTTGAATCCAGTGGCACCTGGAAGACCAACAAGAGCCAGCATGGTATAATGCTTAAGAGCATTATTGGGAGAACCATGTTTGATTCTCCGCTCTTCCACATGAAGCCTGCTGGGTGATCTTGGGCCAGTCACGGTTCTCTCAGAACTCTGTCAGCCTTAGCTACCTCACAAGGTGCCTGTTGTGGGGAGAAGAAAGGAAGGCGATTGTAAGCTGCTTTGAGACTCTTTAGGATAAGGCAGGGGTGGCCAACAGTAGCTCTCCAGATTTTTTTTTGCCTACAATTCCCATCAGCCTCAGTCATTGACCATGCTGGCTGGGGCTGATGGGAGTTGTAGGCAAAAAACATCGGGAGAGCTACCATTGGCCACCCCTGGGATAGGGGAAAGT
The DNA here is from genome assembly GCF_032191835.1 of Heteronotia binoei. Taxonomy (NCBI): domain Eukaryota; kingdom Metazoa; phylum Chordata; class Lepidosauria; order Squamata; family Gekkonidae; genus Heteronotia; species Heteronotia binoei. Next base: position 30,377,889 of record NC_083241.1, read on the forward strand.
AGTGTATAAAAAACAACTCTTCTTCTTCTTCTGGGTGCATGCACACTTCTTTAGAGTTATAAATATCATTATATGTTATTGTAATAGTATGTTAATCCCTGCTGTGGAATTGTTGAAAATATATTTTAAAAAGTAAAGATGGCCCTGTTGCGCTGTGCCATGTGCATTTCTCCACTGCCTTTTCCTGTGCGCCTTTAGCTTGGTGGTGGTTTTCTGGCCTTGGAATCACGGTGCATTGAAGAGCTGGACAGAACCCCCTCTTCTCTCCTGAAAGACTATAGAAAGAAGCTTCTTGAGGGGTTCTGCTTTGAGAATACTGAGGGAGGCCCCTGTACCATGTGATCTGAGATGTGTGTGTGCTCCAGAACCCTATTTGACACCACAGAGACTGTGGATGCATCTCTTGGAATGTGTGCAGCAGCAGCCAATAACAGAAGCCCTCCTACATCCTGGTATCACTAAGGGGCCTTAAGAGCAATACTCCCTCTAAGCTGTGGACCTTGTGAGCAAAAATACTACTTTGTGAGCTACTGGCATTAAAGTTGTGAGCTCCTGCATAAATTAGTTTGCTCTGGGGGCTGTTTTTCCTGAGCTAAGACAAAAATGTGTGAGCCAGAGGCTACAAAACCATGACCTGGCTCGCACCAACTCATCGGCACACTGCTTGAGAGCGGAGCCATTTTTAAAAAGTCAGTTGTGGATTTCCTGCAAAATTTGTTTCACCTGCCTACTGAGGTTATTACTTCACAAGAGTATTGCTAAGCGAGAATCCGTCCCCTCTTTAAAAAAAAAAAAAAAGCAAACACCCCAAAATCTTTCAATTCTGGTATCTGGAATTCAGTGGCACTTATCCAGAAATTTATAGATCAAGACTGGAAAACGCTCTTGACTGATACTAAGCGGACATGCTCACCAATTCATCTAAGGATCCAATTTTCAGCAAAATTTGAACAACCATTCTATCTATATATGTTGACTATCTCCAAATTAAAAAGAGCATATATGATGGCCCGTAATGCACTTTCAATTGCGCAGATGAAGGGCCGTATCCTGAGTATCCCTGCAACCCAGCGTTTCTGTAATTGCCCACTAGACTGTAGATTCTCTTGCACGTATCTTTTTTCATTGTCCTAAATTTAAAACAGGAAGAGAAAAATTTCTGACAAAATGGTTATCAAAATTTTCACCCTTTTTTAAACCTGCGAGACTCTTTATTTTATATTTTTAATCAAATCTATATCCCACCCTCCCCTGGCGGGCTCAACAAAATTCTTATTAAATAGCCTCCATCTTAACAGTATAATAAATGTGGCAAATTTCTGTTTTACTGTAATTTTAAACTCATAAATTTTATGGGTGTATAGCTTATGAGCTTTTAAACCTAATCAATGACTGAAGAAGAAAACACCCCCAAACCTTTCAGTTCAGTGGTTATGTAAGGGTTTTTGTTCCCTAGGCGTGAAAATTAATCATGAATGTTTCTGGATAGCAAAATAGATGGATCAGTCATGTGTGAGCATGGCCTTCCAGACCCTAAATGTATGAAAGTGAGCACTGTTTATGAACACACCTTTGAAACTTTACCCCAGCCTACAATGAAGCTGATTCCTCTTTCCAAGAGTCAAACATCTGGCTTGTATGTGTCTTTCAGGACTTCTCTGCTTCCTGATTGGAGCAGTCGTCATATTGCTGCACTATGTCCGCCCTGACGCCTTGAAAGCCTTCTTCGACCTGTGTGAGGATGAAGAAGAGGAGGAAGGGGGGCTGGGGGAAGTCTACATCAACCCCCACTTGGCGGAAATCAAGACGCTTTCTTCCCAACTCGATTTCAAACTGACCATCAAGAACAGCTAAAAACAGAAGACTTTGCACTGGACTCCTGTCTTTTTTGGGATATTGACTGCAATGTAGTCTGTGGAAGCCATTGGATGGGCCCGATGGGGTCCTGTATGGTAACCTTGACGATGAGGCCTGGCTTCCTTTTAGTCTGGACAATAGCAGGAATGCATTTCCTCCTGAGTAGAGCCAGGCTATCAGAAGGGGGAAGGGAATTTTATAGACCAGGCAGGAGGAAAGCTGGATCCAGTTGAAAGATCAAGGGCAAGCCTTCCTGAGACTGGCACGAGCAGGAGGAGGCGTAGAGAGACCGAATCAGCCAAGGCAGCCAACTGGACAGGTCTACCCTGACTGCAAGCTCGAGTTAAGCAAGAACCGCCTTTCCATGCCACTGGGTGACGGTCTCTCCCAGAAGACCCTGCACATTCAGCTTCGGTTCTCATCCAGTTGCTTCTTAAAGAAAGCATTTTTAAAATCTTAAAGTTATAGCACTTTGCCTGCCTCCTGTGCGCACTCCGAACTGCACAGAAGGGATAAGTAGGAGAAGCATTGATGGGAAACCGATTGGTTTGCTCCCACGAGGCCTCTCTTGGCCCTAGAGCCAGTTTGGTTTGAGAGCCAGTTTGGTGCAGTGGTTAAGTGCGCGACTTTTATCTGGGAGAACCAGGTTTGATTCCCCACTCCCCCACTTGCACCTGCTGGAATGGTCTTGGGTCAGCCATAACTCTTGCAGAGCTGTCCTTAAAAGGGCAGCTGCTGTGAGAGCCCTCAGCCCCACCCACCTCACAGGGTCTCTGTTGTCGGGGAAGAAGATAAAGGACATTGTGAGCCGCTGTGAGACTCTGAAATTCAGAGTGGAGGGCGGGATATAAATCCAATATCATCTTCTTCTTCTACTCAGCGGGCCAACAAAATATGCAAAGTAAACCAATGCATGCAAATATGAAGGTATGAGGTTACTTTAGTCAACAATTTGCTCCCCCTCCTCCTATAAAGTGTATGCCTAGCTTTCATTCTAGCCTTGAGCATGGACAGAAGCCAGTTAGCTAAAAACACATCAGCGGGGAGAAATTTTTTAGCAACAAACTAGAAATCGGAAAGGGGGGATCTTCATAACCACATGCTTGAAAAGCTCTAGCAAAGTATGCCTGAAATTGCACACACAAAGCAAGCTTTGCTGTTGCTTTCTGCTTGCCTACAACGTAATCAAAGCTCCAAAAGAGGACTAAGTTATGTCTGGGATATCTTGGAACATTTCAGTGCTGGACACAGTTCTCCCGGTTAGTAGAATTTCTTCATGGCATTTCAGAACCAGAAATCATGACCTAGAAAATGGCATAAGCTATAGAGATCTGACTTTGTTAATAAAATTCTAAACTCAAGTTTGGTGGCTGTTGATTAGGGTTGCCGAATCTGGCTTGGGAAATTCCTGGAGGGTTTTTTTTTTTTTTTTGAGAGGGGGAGCCTGGAAAAGGTGGGGTTTGAAGAGAACAGAGACCCTAACAGGGTATATTGTCATACAGTCCACCCTTCAATGCAGTCATTTTCTCCAGGAGAATTAATCTCTGTAGCCTGCAGATCAATTGTAACTCCAGGAAGTGTCTGGGTTCCACCTGGAGATTGACAACCCTACTGTTGATGGATTCTTAGTTCACCCAGTAGTCTCTGGATGGGTCAAAATCACATGGCTGGGTTTTTTTTCATTTTGAGCATCAGTTTCACTCTTCTCAGACCTGCAACTCTCCTTTACTTCACCTCTCCTTGCAGCAAGCGTGTGACATCAGAGGCATAAGGACAAGTGGAAGCCAGAATGATGCCTTCCTGGGCTTTTTTGGTAGCAGGAACTCCTTTGCATATTAGGCCACACCCCCTGATGTGGCCAATCCTCCTGGAGCTTACAGTAGCCCCTGCACTAAGAGCCTTGTAAGCTCTTGGCAGATTGGCTACATCAGAGGGGTGTGGCCTAATATGCAAAGAAGTTCCTGCTCCAAAAATAGCCCTGGTGCACCGGGATCAAGGCGAGAATTGTGGGCAGCAAACCAAGAGGGGGGGTCATGCCCAAGTAGGGTTGCCAGGTCCCCCAAGCCACTGGCAGGGGGTAGGGTTGCCAGATCCAGGTTGGGAAATTCCTGGAGATTTAAGGATAGAGCCTGGGGAGGACTGGAACGTCACTGGGGTACAGTGTCACAGAGCTCGCCCTCCGAAGCATCCATTTTCTCCAGGGGAAATGATCTCTATAGTTTGGAGATGAGCTGTAATTCTGGGGATCCCCAGGCCCCACCTGCAGGCTGCCATCCCTAGGAGATGTCTCATAGCAAAGAAGAATTCATGGGTCAGAGCCTCGGATAAATCCTGCCGTGCTGTGTGACGTCACCTGCCTGTCCTGCTGCTCTTCTCTGTGTGCATGTCGAGAGCCGAGGGGGTGGAGCTGTTTAAGAGTGGACAAGTCCTTCCAAAAAAATAAACGGGACCAAAAAGAGGGAAGGCACACAACTTACCTGAGGACCCTGACCTAGAGACCGAAGCCCATTTTGCTTTTGCTCCGTATAATAAACGAAAGGCTTCGTCCTTATCTGACTCACTGGAGGATCTTGGTTTATCCTGGGCCACTCCCGCCTGAAGCACGTGAGGCTGCAAGTGGAGCCAGCTGAAGGCGGAATTACTTTAATACAGTGTGATTCTGTGTCTTTTGCTGAAGGTAGTTGTGGTTGGAGTCTACAGGGCGCGAAAGCTACACGAGCATGCTTCAGGGTGGCTCCACGGCAGTGCTGTCTGGTTCTTCCTTCTGTGGATTCAATCTAGATGAAACTCTGAAAGATCCATCCGTGGATCTCCCAACAGTTTTAAAAATATCAATTGCACAGCTCTGGGTGTGCGTGTATGCATGTGCTTCCTCTCCATTTGCTGGATTTCCAATGGCTGTTTGCTTTTAGTGGCTGTGAAGCTGGTAATTCCTTCTGTGGATTCTACCTAGATAAAACTCTGAAAGATCCATCAGTGGATCTCCCAACAGTTTTAAAAAAGAGCAATTACACAGCTCTGGGTGTACGTGCGCTTCCTTTCCATTTGCTGGATTTCCAATGGCTCCCCAGAGTTGCTGTGAAGCTGGTAAATAATTATTGCGTGGCAGTGTATGTAGTATATCCAAGAGATCTTAAGATTGTCCTGCAACCAGAAGTTCTAGCTCTTCTAGTGTTATGCACCACTAGGTGGCGAGCTATACTTGTTTTTGGGGCAAGTGACGTTTCAAAGGTGGTTTGCCATTGCCTGCTTCTGCGTCACACCCCTGGCATTCCTTGGAGGACTCCCATCCAGATACTAGCCAGGGCTGAGCCTGCTTAGCTTCTGAGATCTGATGCTATCTTGGTCAGGGCTGTGAAGCTGGGGTGACATAGTGGTTAGATGAAATGATCTGTGATCTGCTTCAGATCTCATCTCTGCCACAAGCTTACTCGCTCAGCTTCAGTCCTCTCTCTACAATATGAGTTCAGTAACACTGGCCTACCTTACAGGATACTTGTTAGGACTGCCATAATGCAATGTGGGTATTAGGGTTGCCAATCCCCAGGTGGGGGCAGGGGATCCCCTGGATTGGAGACCCTCCCGCCGCTTCAGGGTCATCAGAAAGTGGGGGGAGGGGAGAGAAATGTCTGCTGGGAACTCTATTATTCCCTATGGAGACTTATTCCCATAGGGTATAATGGAGAATTGATCTGCGGGTATCGGGGTCTCTGGGGGGGCTGTTTTTTGAGGAAGAGGCTCCAAATTTTCAGCATATCATCCAGTGCCTCTCTCCAAAACATTCCCTGTGTTTCAAAAAGATTGGACCAGAAGAAGAAGAAGAAGATATTGGATTTATATCCCGCCCTCCACTCCGAAGAGTCTCAGAGCGGCTCACAATCTCCTTTACCTTCCTCCCCCACAACAGACACCCTGTGAGGTGGGTGGGGCTAAGAGAGCTCTTACAGCAGCTGCCCTTTCAAGGACAACCTCTGCCAGGGCTATGGCTAACCCAAGGCCATTCCAGCAGGTGCAAGTGGAGGAGTGGGGAATCAAACCCGGTTCTCCCAGATAAGAGTCCACACACTTAACCACTACACCAAACTGGCTCCCAGGGGGTCCAATTCTATGAGCCCCAAAAGAAGGTGCCCTTATCCGCCAATATTTCCTATGGAAGGAAGGCATTTAAATGGTGTGCAGTCCCTTTTATATGTGATGGCCAGAACTCCCTTTGGAGTTCAGTTGTGCTTGTCACACCCTTGCTCCTGGCTCCACCATGTTAGAAGGGGGGAAACGGCAGCCTCAGAGGGACATTTGGGGGTAAAAAATTACACTGGATCAGCCATCATTTTTTCTACTTCACAGTCAAGTCTAAACAGCACCTAACAACTTAGAGCAAACAGCTTTCCTTTGGCAATCCACCATCCCTACCTGGCCTGGCTGGCCCCTTAGCGGCCACTTAACTTTCTCCTCATTTATCTCACCACACTGAATCATACATCATTGCCTACAAAGAATGCTTTCAGCAGTGCAAACAGGGACATTTATTCACCATGCTTTCTTCAGCAGCGGCCATATTTTCAGGGAAGAGAAAGACTCCTCTATATACAGTCAAAGCCTGGCGCTGTGCAATGGATGATCAATATGAGATTTAATCAGTTTTAAAACAAATTTGGGCAGTTTTTGATCCTTTCAGTGGATAGGCCATCGGGGCTCTTGCTTTTCCCTCAGGTGTCCATGGCGTTTTTCTCGCTTTATCCTCTTTAAACATATTTTGCCAGTACTTTCATTAAAGACCCCGTTTCCTGTAATGGAAAACATGCACACTAGTAAGAGCTTCATAGCACACATAAAGAACTCAGCTGCAATTCATAGCAAGGTTTGAGGCAGGAAAATACCGTTCTTGTCTCTGAATGCAACGAGAGTGCAAATTCATGTTTGGTTAAACTCCACCCTTTCATGAAATTTGCAGACAAATCACACCCCAGATTCTGTAAAGCACCCTGCAACCGATGGCACTTTAATTTTTAAAAGTCTGAAATAGGAAGAAGATGCCAAGCGCCTCTCTTTGCTCTTTGGATACCCTTTGCAGTCACACCCTGTTCTGTTTATTTATTGACTTTCAATTTATATCCTGCCCCTTCCAAACAGACTCAGTTCACTTTGATGGGAAGAAAAAATCAGAGAGTGACATTCACAGACCCAATGCAAACACATGCGGGATTTCGGGAAGGGTCTCCAGGCTGCTTATATGGCAGGGATCAAAGTGGTCTGTGGGCCCCCTGGCATTCTGGGGACACTTTTCCTGGTGCCCACCAAGTGCTTTAGAAAGTGGGCGGAGCTAGGGGAAACTTTTGATTGGACGTGCAGCTTATAAGGCATTCTGCGTTAACCATTCTGTTTACTGAAGATATACTATTGTTAGTAAACATTTGGTAGTAAACACTTTTTTTTGGTTGACTCCACCTCTTGCAGCAGTCATTTTGTGATTGCACCCACCACCCTGTATCAGTATTCCAAAGTTGCCCACAGGCTGAAAAGTGCTGGGTACCTTTGGTATATGGTATATGGTAAGACCTCAGCTGTAGTATTTTGTTCAGTTTTGGGCACCACATTTTAAGAAGGATATAGACAAGCTGGAACGGGTCCAGAGGAGGGCGATGAAGATGGTGAGGGGTCTGGAGACCAAGTCCTATGAGGAAAGGTTTAAGGAGCTGGGGATGTTTAGCCTGGAGAGGAGGTGGCTGAGAGGTGATATGATCACCATCTCCAAATACTTGAAGGGCTGTCACAGAGAGGATGGTGTAGAATTGTTTTCTGTAGCCCCAGAAGGTAGGACCAGAACCAATGGGTTGAAATTAAATCAGAAGAGTTTCTGGCTCAACATTAGGAAGAACTTCCTGACTGTTAGAGTGGTTTCTCAGTGGAACAGGCTTCCTCGGGAGGTGGTGGGCTCTCCTTCCTTGGAGGTTTTTAAACAGAGGCTAGATGGCCATCTGACAACGATGAAGATTCTGTGAATTTGGGGTAGGTATTTGTGGGTTTCCTGCATTGTGCAGGAGGTTGGACTAGATGACCCTGGAGGTCCCTTCCAACTCTATGAGTCTATGATATGGGGGGGGGGGGTGTTTCTCCATTTTACAATCAGCCTGCGATGTGAAAAAAGCACCCTTTTGGCTTAACCATAACTGACAAATCAATGTCCTTGGGTGAGCAGGAATTAGAACCGGGGCTTTCCTCCTTCAAACAAAACAAGTGCTCTGGTCGATACACCAAACATGATTTCACGGCACATTATTTGCATGAGCATTTCACAAGCGGCTGACATCTGCTTTTCTTAGGAAAAAAAGGAGGGGTCCATGCATAGAACCAATAGGAAAAGGGTTCATTAAGCCTTCTCCCCTTGGGACCCAACTTCTTGAGTCCAAATTGCTTCTCTTGTGCTTCTTTATTGCAGGGTTGTGCTTGGAGAAGCAAATTCATATTTGGAAACATCATAGAGGGAGAAGCAAAGGGGAAGGTGAGGAAAGGGTTAAGATCACCCTTTCCCCTTATCAACTCTCCATTCCAAATTTATTTGTTTGCATCATTTATAATCTACCTTTCTTACTTGGACTCAATGCAAATTACACAGAGTGAGCCGATACAGAATGGTACATTCAATAAACAATGTGATAGGCTGAGGGACTTTGTAGTACCAAGCCGAAGTCAAAAAACAGAACCGAAGCAAAGCATTACATCTTAACACGACACATTAATACAATGCAAAATTCCATAGTAGGATCCTAGCTTCCGCAAGCAATACACAATCATACGGACCACAGTCTCTAATAGTTTTTCCAGGTAACTTTGTGAATCGTTCAATTTGTCTTCCATTTGTCTGGGTTTTTAAACATTCATTTGCAGATGTACACAGGTGTAATAACACCTTTGTATCAGAGGAGGGAGCAAACTTCTCCCATAGAAATAATTTATAAATCATCCTTTCCAGGGCTTTTTTTGTAGCAGGAGCTCCTTTGTATATTAGGCCACAAACCCTTGATGTAGCCAATCCTCCTATGGGAATCAATCTCCATAGAGAATAATGGAGTACCCAGAAGCAATTTCCCTCCCCCCTCCCGCTTTCTGAAGTGGGGGGAGGCCCTCCAAACCAGGGGATCCCCTGCTCCCACCTGGGGATTGGCAACCCTGCTGTTTGCATTTGGGTTACTGAGCGAGTGTGTTAGACAGAATGAGAAAGAGGACCCATACCTGAGAGTATTTTATGGCTCTACCTATTGGGATAGATGTGTAGGAAAAGACAACTGCTGCTGTTAGGACTGTAACTAAGCCTGTCCTAACAATTCCTCTCTTATCTCCAGATTTGTGATAGGGCTATGGAGGTGCTCGCTTCTTTTCCAATCCACAACCATGGCTAATTCCACATGCATTGGATAATGCACTTGCAATGTGCTTTAGTAATCCTTTGCAGCTGGATTTTCCTGTGTGAAACAGGAAAATCTACTTGCTAAAAGTGCATTGAAAATGCATTATCCAATGCATGTGGAATTAGCCCATATTTCAGTTTTTGTACAGGTGGGTAGCCATGTTGGTTTGAAGCAACAGAACAAAGTTTGAGTCCAGTGATGCCTTTAAGAAAAAGATGATGATATTGGATTGATATCCCAATCTGTACTCTGAATCTCAGAGCGGTCACAATCTCGTTTACCTTCTCCCGCCCCGCAACAGACACCCTGTGAGGTAGGTGGGGCTGAGAGAGCTCTTACAGCAGCTGCCCTTTCAAGGACAACTCCTACAAGAGCTATGGCTGACCCAAGGCCATTCCAGCAGCTGCAAGTGGAGGAGTGGGGAATCAAACTCATTTCTCCCAGATAAGAGTCCACACGTTTAACTACTACACCAAACTGGCTCTAAGAAGGTGTCACTGCACTCAAGCTTTGTTCCGTTTCTGTACAGTATTCTGATCAAGTCCCCTTACAATTACGTTAATGTCTTCGATCACCCATAACAATGTCCAGCAGACAGAACACTTGCCCAGCTACATTTCACCTGGAAACCCCCTATGAGAGAGTGCTTGAATGCCCAAGTGAAAGGAGTATAATGTTGAAGAAAGAATGCAGACTATGTGCAACATGGATCCCCAGTCTTTTTGAGTCTTCGGGCACCTCTTGAATTCTGACAAAGGGCAGTGGACACAATCACAAAATGACTGTTTAATTTACATTTCACAATTTCCTCTCTCCCTGCCTTTGGGTGCCCAATTTTATCTGGGTTGAATCCAAATAAATGTTTATTTGGGTTGAACCCCCCCCCCCTTCTGTCAGGGATTGAGGTTATAAATAGCTCTAGTCAACTGTTAAGCAGCCCCGTGGCGCAGAGTGGTAAAGCTGCAGTACTGCAGTCCAAACTCTCTGCTCACGACCTGAGTTCGATCCCAGCGGAAGCTGGGTTCAGGTAGCCGTCTCGAGGTTGACTCAGCCTTCCATCCTTCTGAGGCCGGTAAAATGAGTACCCAGCTTGCTGGGGGGAAAAGTGTAGATGACTGGGGAAGGCAATGACAAACCACCCCATTAAAAAGTCTGCTGTGAAAATGTTGTGATGTGACGTCACCCCAGAGTTGGAAACAGCTGGTGCTTGCACAGGGGACTACCTTACTTTAGTAAACTGTTTCAGGCAGAAGTTCTGCTTAACAAGACACCTTTTAATCTGCATAGCCCTCTGGGTACAATTTTGTATCTCCCTTTCGCTATTGAGTCCTAAACTTCACTACATTTCCATTTGTTCCAACGCTGTCTCTGAAATTCCTTTTAACTAACGACAGAAATCCAACACCTATTTAGGTTGATTATTTTAAGTGGGATGATGAGGCCAGTAATATACATAATGAATTATTGTAGCCTAAATCCATGTTTAACCCTCCCACAAAAAAAAAAATCCAAGGATTCTTATATTTCAAGATCTGGTCCTGGAGGAAGTAAGCCGACTTGAGCATGCAGACATACCAGTCTGGCATAATTTAAACAAAATGGAACAAAGCACTTTAGAACAGCTAACGTGAAGTTATTTTTAAACTAGCTGATAAGAGAGACACTGTTGTCGTGTGGGATAGAGAGACTATGTTAAAGAGACATGTAGACCATTGAATCACACAGCTGAGAATCCCAACAAGAGAATTAAGACAGAAATGACTGTATTGACAAACCCATGTACATTTTTTTCCTACAAATGGAGGACAGAGAGTTGCAGTTTTATTTATTGCCCCAAAGAGCCAGTTTGGTGTAGTGGTTAGGTGTGCATACTCTTATCTGGGAGAACTGGGTTCGACTCCCCACTCCTCCACTTGCAGCTGCTGGAATGGCTTTGGGTCAGCCATAGCTCTCGCAGAGTTGTCCTTGAAAGGGCAGCATGTGGGAGAGCTCTCTCAGCCTCACCTACCTCACAGGGTGTCTATCATGGGGGGAAGAAAATAAAAGAGATTGTAAGTCACTCTGAGATACTGATTCAGAGAGAAGGGCGGGCTATAAATCTATGGTCTTCTTCTGCTTTGAATACATACAGGAACACTCCCAGTCCTTAGATGACCTATAGTATCCAGTTCTGGATCAGTTCTGGAAACTTTAGCTTTCTACATGGATCCATTTTTAAAACCACTGGTTCCCAACATTAGATCCTATTTAAGGAATACAGTAGATTTTTCAAACCACATTCACAGTATACAATTACATACCGAGGAGGTGTTATTAGTGAGTCTGGGTGTTGTTTACACCAATATCCCACAAGATGAGGCTGTGGATGATTTATGTGAGGTGTTTGATGGGAGAAAGCAGAATTCACATCTGCCTACACCTTTTCTGTGCCAAATAGCCAAATTACATCTTAAGAAAAGTTAATTCAGTTTAATAATAGCTTTTTTTAAAAAACCAAGTTTCTGGCTCTGCTAAGGGCTGCAAGTTCACTCCTGAGCTGGCCAATTTTTTAACAGAGAAATTAGAAAACAACTTTATTCTTCAGGAAAACAAAATCCATCTGAAATACAGCGTCCTTTATAAAAGAGATCTGGATGAGATGAGAAAAGAGACATGCTGGATCTTCACTTTGGGAACTTACACCTCAAGGATTAAATGAAGAAATTGACTGGATGTACACATAAGGATTATATATCTTTAATTGGGACAAGGTTTATATATCCATTGGGACAAGGTTTATATATCCATGGAATGCTGTAGCTAAGTGGGTTTTTTAAAAGATTTGTTGTGCCTCCCTTTTCCTCCGTCTCTTTCTCCTTCACATTCTCTCCCCCGCCCCGCCCCACATGTTTCATTTGATTGGTCATTTGCCATGTGAATTACATCAGCCCCCACCCCCCATGCTATATATGAGATCTGTGAATACTAAAAAGTTGCTGTCAGTTAAAGGTTAATAAATCTATGCACACTCTGAGGGTTTTGATAGCCATTGTCAGGTACATTTATCTCATTTAATTGCAATTTGCCGAGTCCTTAATTAATTGAGCTTGATTTTTCTTATTTAAGTAGCCTTTTCATATACTTTTTATAACAGAAGGAGTTATTGAATCTGCATTCACTGGATGTGTGTGCTTAAACATGTAGGGGGAGGGACGGTAGCTCAGTGGTAGAGCATCTGCTTGGTAAGCAGAAGGTCCCAGGTTCAATCCCCGGCATCTCCAACTAAAAAGGGTCCAGGCAAATAGGCATGAAACACCTCAGCTTGAGACCCCGGAGAGCTGCTGCCAGTCTGAGTAGACAATACTGACTTTGATGGACCAAAGAGATTTAGTAGAAGGTAGCTTCATATGTTCACATGTTCAAACGTTTCAGAAAACTTCTCATACAAACAAATGTTTTTGCTGCACAGGATATTTGGAATGTGAGTAATTTTTAAAAATAAAAAAACAAGTTTTTTGGGGTTAAATTGTTTATTTTTCATATATAGGTTACTGAATAATTCTATTTTTTACTCATTTTCAGGCCTTATAATCAATCTGCTTTGGCACTAACACATATTTCTATATGTCATAGTGTGCATCTGTACAATAATCTGACCACTGAGGAAGGCCAAGGAGGCTGAGAGGCATTTAGTCCTCTTTTCAAGTGGTTCACGGTGATCATTCTAGAGCTAGTTTGGTGTACTGGTTCAGAGCAGCAGGCTCTAACCCGGAGAACTGGATTTGATTCCCCACTCCTCCTCCACATGCATCCAGCTGGGTGACCTTGGGTCAGTCACAGTTCTCTCAAGAGCAGTTCTCTCAGAGCTCTCTCAGCCCCACCTGCCTCACGGGGTGTCTGTTGTGGGAAGAGGGGGGGAAGGCGATGGTAAGCCATTCTGAGACACCGAATGAAGGACGGAGTATAAATCCAATCTCTCTTCTCTAATCCAGGTTAGAGTCCATGCACTTAACTGCTACACCAAACTGGATCTCTAAACTAGCCACATGGAAGGTTATGATGCATCATATGTGAGGGGGGGGGCAATCTTACCTGGTCCTTGAGATCACGTTTTCCTTGGTTCTCCTCCAGTATCCTCTCTTGCAGGAGGATTTTAAGGAGCTCCCTCGTCAGCAGGTCCTTCATGTCCTCCAAGACATCGGTGAGCACCGGACGGAAAGCCTCTGGGGTGCTATTTGGCTCAGTTCTTTCCAGAGATGCAGATGGTAAGTGAGAAGAACTGGGCATACTTTTCTTTCCCATAAAATGTCCTGCAAGGACAGTATTATTTATTATTGTGGTTCTCATGACTATGATTTATTCTGCTTCTGGCTCCTAAAGCAGCTCACAGGTCTTTTAAGAAACCTTCAATGCAAATAACATTACAATTCATTCTTTTTCGGGGAGGGCATTCACAACTGAGCATGGTAAGTGCACTATGGAGGGACATGGGACTCCTTCCTAGGGGCATGTAGAGATGGTTGGAGAATGCTAGGGTTGCCAGCCTCCAGTTGGTGGGAGTGGAAGAGCTGTGGCTCAGTGGTTGAGCATCTGCTTGCCATGCAGAAGGTCCCAGGTTCAAACCCCAGCATCTCCAGTTGAAAGGATCAGGTAGGAGGTGATGGGAAAGACCTTAGCCTTGAGACCCTGGAGAGTCCCTGCTGGTCTGAATAAACAATACTGACTTTGATCGACCAAAGAGGCCTAAGGCAGCTTCATGTGTTCATGTGAATATGAGATCTCCTGGGATTACAATTGATCTCCAGGCAGCAGAGATCAGTTCCCCAGGCATTGTACCCCATTGAAATCCCACCCACCCCCAAACCCCACCCTCCTCATAGGGCTGGCAGGGTCTGGAGGGCCCCAACCCACCAGCAGGGAGCAGGCTGCTGGTGGGGGGAATCTCCATCTCTGAAGAGCCCCATCACCATGCACCATCCCTGGTGTGATGACATCACCTGGAAGTGACATCTGGGCTGGGGATGCTCTAGGACTCATGGTAAAACTCTATGGTACCATAGAGAATTGCCTGTTTCTTCAGGATCCAACTCCAAATACACTTCAATACTTTCACACCCTGAAAGATTTCCACCCCTTCCCTCTGTTTCTTTGGCTTTTCTTTGCTAGCTGATACTGATTTGGGAATAATGTTGTCTGTGGCAAAATATTTGGCTGCAGTGGTTTCCATATGAGAGTGGAATGAGATGGTGTTATTTGTGTGATTTATGTTGTCCAAGACTGAAGAAGAAGACTGCAGATTTATACCCCACCCTTCTCTCTGAATCAGAGACTCAGAGCGGCTTACAATCTGCTATATCTTCTCCCCCCACAGCAGATATCCTGTGAGGTGGGTGGGGCTGAGAGGGCTCTCACAGCAGCTGCCTTTTCAAGGACAACTCATACAAGAGCTATGGCTAACCCAAGGCCATTCCAGCAGCTGTAGGGACTCGAACCCGGTTCTCCCAGATAAGAGGTAATTGGATTATTTGAAACAAATACTCTGGAGTATTTTTTACTTCCCCACTAAAACTCTTAAATGCAATACTTTTCCTTACTGTGAACGTACGGGGAGTGGGGGGAGAGAATAAATTAGGAGAATGAAAAATGAAGGCAAATTTAAATGGGGATAATTTGGTGTACCCACATGCAGCAAAAAGGTTGTGTAAAGGATGGCACACCTACACACACATACCTGTCCTGCCAGAGATAATACATGTGTGAGGATGTAAATGTCAATTGCTTATGATGGAAATGTCAGAGGAGCAAGCAGCACTGAAGAGATTTGATTCGCAGGATCCGGGTTTCGAGGCAAGATCAGACAGGGCTTTCAATCACTTGAAGTAGCAGTCCAAGTGGAGAGCTGGATTTCATGGCCTCATGATATCCCTTCCAGTTTTGAGCATCGCTAGCAATGGAACATACATGAACACATGAAGCTGCCCTATACTGAATTGGTGCATCAAAGTCTGCATCGTCTACTCAGACTGGGAGCAGCTCTCCAGGGTTTCAGCCTTTCACATCACCTGCTGTCCGGTGCTTTCAGCTGGAGATGCCACGGATTGAACCTGGGACTTTCTGCATGCAAAGCAAAGCTCTACCATTGAGCCACAGCCCCTCCCCAAATAATAGCTACAAAATACTTTAAATGGAAATAAATGAAATAAAACAACCACTTTTGTTTGCCCAGTGCATTCACTCCACCCTTCCTCCCAAGGAGCTCACATGATTCTTCCCTCCTCCATTTTAGCCTCCTTGGGAGGTCAAGTCCAGCAGTGGCTGCACGGTTAGAAAATGAAACAAAAATCAACCGTGCCAGAAAGAACAAAAACCAAGTCTTTGGAAATTTACAAATTTATCAAAAGTTCTCAAATCATGCAATAAAAATCAATTACAAAGGAAATCCCACAAAAACACAGGCCACAAAAATCCATTTTGATATGTCGACTCCTGAAGAAATTCGCAAGTCCCAATGGGTCAAAAAAACTCCTTCTTCCTTAAGAAGTTAAGAATGGGCCTTGATAAGAGTTGATAGAGTGATACGGCTTTCGAAAAAGCTATCTATAGTGGAACGTGGTTCAAGCCAGCGATCGCGTGAGGTGACGTTTACCTTAGAAGCCAACGTTATTGGTTGGACTCCTTGTGTGCTGTAAGGAAGGAGTTTTTTTGACCCATTGGGACTTGCGAATTTCTTCAGGAGTCAACATATCAAAATGGATTTTTGTGGATTGTGTTTTTGTGGGATTTCCTTTGTAATTGATTTTTATTGCATGATTTGAGAACTTTTGATAAATTTGTACATTTCCAAAGACTTGGTTTTTGTTCTTTCCGGCACAGTTGATTTTTGTTTCCCTAGGAGGTCAGGCAGACATAGAGAACATGATGGGTCCAAGGTCACCCACCAAGGTTTGTAGCAGAGCACGGATTTGAACTCGAGTCTTTCAGATCCTGATCTGTTACTCTAACTGCTGTGCTACATTGATGGATCCAGGTGGGCAGCCGTGTTGGTCTGAAGCAGCAGAGCAGGTTTTGGGTCCAATGTCTTAAAGGTGCCACTGGACTCAAAATCTCTTCCACAATATTACTTTGGACCCCATCAATTGCATATTATGGGCAAAGACAGAATTCTTTATCCCCTTTCAGATTTTTATTTGGAGCTGTCCACCTTTGTAGTGCTGAAATCAGGAACAGTCTGTACCTCCCTGGATATTAACACAAACCATGCGCCGCTTTTAAAGACGAGATTCAAAATCATAAAAGTACATTTGCTTTTCGTCTAGTTAAGGGGCACAGTCAACCTCAGCTTGTTCTAAAACAAATTATGAATAAATACAATGGCCGTTAAACAGTCAGCCATCTGTAATTGTCTTGGGGGATCCTTAGATAACAACATATTTTGAGCTTTGGCTCTCAAAAGCTTCTACCTGAAACTTGTGTTGGTCTCTACAATGCTACTGGACTCAAATCTATCTGTTCTAAAGGGTAAAGGTAGTCCTCTGTGCAAGCGCAAGTCGTTTCCAATTCTGGGGTGACGTCGCATCACAACATTTTCACGGCAGACTTTTTTACGGGGTGGTTTGCCATTGCCTTCCCCAGTCATCTTAACAATATGGCTACCCTCCAAAAATATTCTATTGGGGCTTCATAAGATCAGGTATTGAAGGATAAGGCTGAAAGAGTCTTGTGTCTCTACACTATCCAAATTCATATCCATCACTTTTTTACCTCACAATCTCAGTCACGGTCATCCAGGCTATGATGGGAGAGGCAGACTGGACTGAACAATTATCTACCGAAAATCTGCGCATGGTGAAGAATTATAGTCATTAATGGCCTGGCCTGAATATTCCAGGCTAGCCTGATCCTGTCAGATCTCAGAAGCTAAGCAGGGTCAGCCCTGACTGTAATTTGGATGGGAGGCCTGTAAGGAATACCAGGGCTGTGACTCAGAGGCAGGCGATGGCAAACCGCCCCTGAAACATCTCTTTCCTTAAAAACAAATCTTGCTCACCACTTAGTGATGCATAAAGAGCTTGAACTTCTGGCTGCCAGACAATCTTAGGATCTCCTGGCTATTCTCTACACACTGCCATATGATGACAATCATTATTATAGTCATCAATACATTGTTTTTGTAGTTGTTGTCAGCTGACTTCTGGCAACCCTGTAGGGTTTTCAAGGCAAGAGATGTTCAGAGGTGGTTTTGCCATTGCCTCCTTCCATGGCACAACCCTGGTATTCCTTGGAGGTCTCCCATCCAAATACTGGCCAGGGCAGACTCTGCTTAGCTTCCAAGATCTGATGAGATCAGGTTAGCTTGGTCTGTCCAGGTCAGATGAATATGTTATTAGTGACTATAACTCTAGCAGGCAAGTCAGAGCCTATCAATGGAGGCGAACAGGAATCTGACACCCCAGTGCAGGGTGGGGGGCAAGTTTTCTAGCAAATGCAGGGATGAAGGTTCCCCCACCTCACTCCCTGAGGCACACTCATTAGTTAAAAGAGGCACAGGTGGATTTCCTCCAGAGGGTGCTGGAGCCATGCATCCATTCACAACTCCTAGAACAGGGGTGGCCAAACTTGCTTAATTAAGAGCCACATAGAATAAATGTCAGGTGTTTGAGAGCCACAAGGAAGGAAGGAACGAAGGAACAAACTAGATGGGGAGGGGAAGCAGAGGTGGGAAGAAAGCAACTTTAAATGCATTCTCTAAATTGTTGGCTGGCTTGGCTCAAAGAAGTTCCCCCTTGGCCACTCCCACCCTCTTCCTACCTCTTCCAATCCCTTTGCTAGGGAGCCAAAAGTGATGGAATCTTCTCTTGCCCTCCTCCACCGGAAGCTCAAAGCTTCGAGAGATTTAAAGAGAGAAATTCTTTCTCCAAACCGGCTGATGGGGCAATGGAGGCTTCGAGAGCCGCACAATATCTGTAAAGGAGCCACAGTTTGGCCACCCTCGTCCTAGGGTAACTGGCCTTCAGGAGAGGCACTGTGTGATATCGTGCTTAGCATATTGGACTAGGGTTTGGAAGATCTGGGTTGAAATCCCTCACTGCAGGTGATGCTATTTCCAGGTGTACCCTGATCAGTGTTTTTTAAAAAACTTCATTTGCAGGTATGCGAGGGCCGTTCTGACCTGGATGGCTGATCTCATCAAATCTCAGAAGCTATACAGGATCAGCCCTGCTTAGTACTGGGATGCAAGACCACCAGGGAAGTCCAGGGTCCTTATGCAGAGGCAGGCAATGGCCAACCACTTCACCACCCCCACCTGTGGGGTTCCACGGACTCCAATCACAATTGCAGAGCAGAGAAAGCAGGTTTAAACTGCCCCCCCCCCCCGAAAAAACCGTGCATCATTTCCCCAACATGTTAAACTGTTTTACTGATGGGCTGTAGGCAAGTTTACTGAAGGGACAAACAGCATCTCTTTGGGTATCTCAGGGCAGAAGAACTGGGGGAGCTCAGAGGGTTGCTGGAGCCCCCTCTCCCTGCATGTGTATGTGTGTGTGTGTGCTTTTGCTGTCAAGTCTCAGCTGACTACCACCAGCCAGGAAGCTGCCTGGCTGGCCCTCTTGGCCACGAACTCTAAATCCAGCCTACTACCTTACAGGGTTGTCATGAGAACAAAGTAAGAGAACCAGGAGAGATGGCCTAATCTCTTTGGAGAAAGAGCGAGATAGAAACGGGAACCGGGTTCTTATCTCAGTCCTCTTCATTCATCTCATCTTCCCCCTGCTAATTATTTTCTCATTTACTGTCAATTTTTTTAAAAAAGGAATTACATCCTAATCTTCCTTTGATTCTGCACCTCTGAGAGGCAAAAGCTCAGAGCAGTAAAAGGTCTGCCATTCCTCCTCTCTCTTGTGGAGCAACGGGGTGGTGCAGTTAAGACCCCCGCTACAGGTGAGGAGAGCTGGGTTCGAAACCTCACTTGGCCACCAAACCGGAATCCCTCTCAGCCTCTCCCTCCCAGGGAAGGAGGGGGGAATCATGCCTGGGAACCTTAAGTGGGCCATTCCCCCTTGGCCACTCCCACCCTCTTCCTACCTCTTCTAATCCATTTGCTAGGGAGCCAAAAGTGATGGAACCTTCTCTTGCCCTCCTCCACCGGAAGCTCAAAGCAAACTCCCAGTGCTTCCAAGCAAAGCCAGTTTGATGTAGTGGTTATGTGCGCCCGGGGTTCTTATCTGGGAGAACCGGGTTTGATTCCCCACACCTCCATTTGCAGCTGCTGGAATGGCCTTGGGTCAGCCATAGCTCTGGCAGAGCTGTCCTTGAAAGGGCAGCTTCTGGGAGAGCTCTCTCAGCCCCACCCACCTCACAGGGTGTCTGTTGTGGGGGGCGGGGAGGCAGAGGAGATTGTGAGGGCTCTGAGATTGGGAGTATAGGGTAGGATAGAAACAATATCATTACCATCACCACCATGAAAGTCAGGGGGCTTCCTGCGACGCCCCACGAGCCCCCCCCTCCGCCCCTTCCCCTTGATTTCCTTGGAGGCGCCCCCCAGCGGCGTGGGTGCCAGGGTCTAAGCGGGGCGCCCCTTTGGGGGCGGGGGCAGGGCGGGGGGGGCAGGCCTCACCCACCTGTGGCCCAGAGGTGCTCCCTCATGCGGAAGGGCGCGTCCCTCTTGTCGCCCAGCGAGGGGGAGCAGGAGAGCGAGGAGAAGAGCAGCAGCAGGTAAGCCAAGCCCCCCAGCCGGAGGCGGCGAGAGGCGCGTCCCTGTGCGGCGGCGGAGGCCATGGCTCCAAAGCGACGGATCCTCGACGGGGCGGGCAGAAGGACGGGCGCCCGGCTTCACTCGGCGGCTCGGCTCCCCCCCCAAGACGGCCGTCTCAAACACCCTTCCCAGCCGTCTCTTCCCTTCCCGGCCGCGGCTCCCGCGGCTTAAATAGACCCGCTCCGTCGGGGCGGAGACTGCTGGCGAAGGGGGCGGGCGCCTGGGCAGGCAGGGTGGCGCTAGACGGGGGGGGGGGGGAATGCGGCTCGGGAGCCACATCTGGCTCTTGCACACATCTGGCGTGGAGAAGGCATTCCTCTCTTGAAATCGCTTCGCCGAGCCAAGCCAGCTGGTATCCTGGAGAATGCCTTTAACATTAAAGTGGCTTTCTTTCCATCTCTCCTCCCTCCCACCCGTCTCGCTGCTGCTCTCATACCTCTGATGTCAATGTCTTGCATGGCTCTCAAACATCTTATGCGGCTCTTACGTTAAGCGAGTTTGGCCACCCCTGCGCCGGACGTTGCCTTCTCTCTCCCCCAGACCAAGCAGGCTAGGCTCAGCCCTTCCCCCCCCCCCGCGCCCCCGTCGAGGATCAGGACAAGGCTCGGCCCCTTCGGAAAAAGAGGGCGCCTCTGAACGTGTGCAGAGGGTCGGCTCTGGACGAGACTGGGTCACATAAGCATCAGGGCCCGGTCCTAGACTGAGCAGAGCCGGGGAAGAGGCTAAGCGGCAGGGGCATCAGGGCAAGCGGTGGGCTGGATCAGGGACCTCCGAGGTCTTTCCAGAGCCCCCCGTCGCTCCCGGCCGGGGAAAAGCGTCCGGGAGAAACGTCGCCCTTCCTCAGGCGTTTCCAAAAACGGGTTGGGTGCAAGCGCCAGTCGTTTCGACTCTGGGGTGACGTCGCTTTCACAACGTTTTCATGGCAGACCTTTCACGGGGTGGTTTGCCATTGCCTTCCCCAGTCATCTACACTTCCCCCCCCCCCCCAGCAAGCTGAGGACTCATTTGACCGACCTCGGAAGGATGGAAGGCTGAGTCAACCTGGAGCCGGTTACTTGAATCCAGCTTCCGCTGGGATCGAACTCAGGTTGTAAGCAGAGGGCTCCGCCTGCAGTACTGCAGGTTTACCACTCTGCACCATGGGGGCTCTTGTGTGTGTGTAGGTGGGGGGAGCGCTATTAATGAAGGGGGAACCTGCTGCCCTTCCATCCTAGAATTTGTTCCAGATGAGAGGGGTGGAGTTTCTGAAGGCAGGGAGACAAAAGCAAGAACAGGAGAGGAGGATTCCTCTGGTCTCTCACCTGGCCAACAAAAATGATGGGAAGGAGAGCTTTCTTGACTATTTCTCCCCCCTCCCCACCCCCCCCCCCCACACCTACCCCTTTTGGTATGTTAACAGCTCTGATTCCCTGATAGAGGGAACAGTGTAATGCAATCATTTCTCATACATTTAGTTATAAATCTAAATGCTCCTGGGCTCTGTGTGCGTGTGTGTGTCTGTGAATAAACCTTTGGTCTTAAATCTGACACTCAACTAAAACTTTGCTTACTTTATTCAGGCAGCACAATGTCTGAGTAGATCTGTCTACCTGGCATCCGCATGGGAACTGCTTGCTGGGAGCTCTCATAGAATAAAGTGAGAATCCAGTAGCACCTTTAAGACCAACAAAGTTTTATTCAGAATGTAGGCTTTTGTGTGCATGCACACTTCATCAGATGCTGAAATAGGGGTACAGTGAGCAGTGCTACATATAGCGGGTGGGCAGTGGTTAAGCATACAAAATAGTGCCAGGTTAGAATCCATTGGTTTCTTAACCCCTGCCCACCAGCGGCTCTCCAAGGTCTCAAGCGGAGGTTTTTCATGCCTACTTGGCCTGGACCTTTTTTAGTTGGAAGTGCCAGATTAAACCCTGTGGAGGCCCCTAGGCAGTCAAAATCTCAGGGCGCCCTTTGCAAAATATCTCAGAGTTGGAGCACCTGCCCCACCGCTTGCAGCTTAAGCCCCCCTTTTCCCACTGAGAATCAAGCTTCGTTTTGACACATCTTGGTGCACCCTGACAAATGCTGGCAGCCCCCCTGCTTGTAGCCTGACACCTCAGGCTGCCTCTGTCTCCTCCCACTGGCCAGTGGAGGCAGTGCACCTAACGACTGTTAGGGTTGCCAGATGGAACTCAATTGTAAAAGCGGGGGGATCTCCAGGCCCCACCTGGAGGCTGGCAACCCTAGCTATATGGGCCCTTGGAGTACCTTGGTGAGGCAGGCCAAGGACTGATAGAGGCTCCCGGAAGGAGGGAGAAGCCAGTAGGAGTATACAGAAACAAGAGGGGGAAAGCAATTTGAGAGCCTTAAAGGATGTGTAGCTCTCAGTAGAAAAAAACCCTGCTGTTTTTATGTCTTCTTTTGAGAGCCATGGATGTTTGGGGATTAAAGTCTAAGACCTGGGGGGAAAGGGTGGAGTCCAGGCCAGAGTTAAGCATCTACTTCCTGACTCTGGAGGTGTTTTGGTCAGGGATTCTGAACAGGAAGGGACAAATACAGGGCCACCATGCAGAGATGGTGGGATTAAGTGGTGCCAATTACTGGGGCGTCTGAAGGAAGCCACAGCTCGGCAGTCCCAGGGGCAATTACTGACAACAGCCAAGTCCCAGGGGCAATTACGGGAAGCATCCAACCATGGCTGATGAGATGCAGGATGCCTCTGGGAGATTACCTGGCTGAGGAGGGCAAAACCGGAGACCTTGTTACGCGGCTGCGAAAGGCTGTGAATGGGCACAGGCGAGACATGGCAGCGGCAGGTGGGGGGTGGATTTGCTCCGACACTTCTTCAAATTGACCCCAGAGACTGAAACGAGAATAAGGTTCAGCGGGGGGGAAGAAATAGAACTTCCAGAGCTCACTGACAGGAAAAGCCTCAACTGAGTAGCCGGTGCTTGAACAGGGGGACAATATGAATATAGGAAGTCGGATATGGACTGGTTTTCTGTTGCCCTGGAAGGTTCGATCAGAACCAGCAGGTTGGAATTAAATCCAAAGAGTTTTTGGCTAAACATTAGGAAGAACTTCCTGACAGTTATAGAGGGGTTCCTCCATAGAACAGGCTTCCTCGGGGTGGGGTGCTCTTCTTCTTTGGAGGTTTTTTAAAGCAGAGGCTAGATGGCCATCTGACAGCAATGCGGATTATCTGACTTGGTATTAATTGAGGCAGATTGTGAGAAGGCGGGCAGGTAGAAGAAGATGACTTACTATCTCCTTTACCTTCCTCCCCCACAACAGACACCCTGTGAGGTGGGTGGACCTGAGAGAGCTCTCCCAGAAGATGCCCTTTCAAGGACAACTCCTGCCAGAGCTATGGCTGGCCCAAGGCCATTCCAGCAGCTGCAAGTGGGAGGAGTGGGGAATGAAACCTGGTTCTCCCAGATAATCGTCTATACACTTAACTTCTACACCAAACTGGCTCTCTCTCTCAAAGGGCAAGGATTGCTCTTCGAGTACTTACAGCAGAACTTGGATAAGCTCACAAGGTACTTGGGCAATAGCTGAAATCTCAGAAACCAGAATTGGGCAGACCTTGGCTTAGAGGGCTAGCGGCTTGGAAGATGTATTTAAAGTTGCTTTCTTTCCACCTCTCACTCTCCCCATCTATTTTCCTTCCTTCATTGATGATATTGGTTTATATCCCACCCTATACTCGGAATCTCAGCGCAATCACAATCTCCTTTACCTTCCCCCCCACACACACACACACAACAGACACCCTGTGAGGTAGGTGAGACTGAGAGAGTTCTTACAGCAGTTGCCCTTTCAAGGACAGCTCTGCGAGAGCTATGGCTGACCCAAGGCCATTCCAGAAGCTGCAAGTGGAGGAGTGGGGAAGCCAACCTGGTTCTCCCAGATGAGAGTCCGCACACTTAACCACACTACACCAAACTGGCTCCCACCCCAAAATGGTGCTTGACTCTTGTGACCCTTACATATATGCCAGCCCAGGGTGATACCAATAACCACTTAGGGGACAGGAAGGAATTTCCTTCAGGCCAGATTGGTCTACACACCCCTGCCGGAACTGCGTTCCTCCTAAGAAAACACAGCCCTGTTGTGCTCTAATTCATGCAACAGGATCACTGTTCATTGGTTAAAATGTGATCCAATCAGGATTTGACAGGCCAAGCATGTGATGACATTGAGGCTGGCAAATGGTCAGACAAACAAGATGTTCGTCCTTCTCTTTCCCTGATCTTGCCCTGTGCCTACAGGGTTGGCTCTGGGTTTCTCACAACAATATCATCCGGAAGAAAAAGTTTGCAACTTTTTGAGTTTTTCGGGGTTTTTTTGAAGTGTGTCATTGCTAAATGATCTCTCTGGCTAACACCCTTCTTTACAGCACTTGCTTTGCATAAAGGCTATCACCACTTGCTTACAGTGTAAAATGAAGTGTTGATTAATGACATCTGCATTGATTAATGACATTTGCATTGGGAGACAAAAAACTTCATTGCCTGTGTTAATAGGGCTTAAAAAGGGGGTGCCAGGAGAACTGGGATGAACAGCAAACAAAATACAGGGTTCTAAACGCAAAGGCTATCCTTGAGGTTACTGTTTTTAAAAGACCACCAGGTTCTTATACACATTTCCCCTACCCTAAGGAGAGTTAGGTCTCTAAGTGGCTTATAATGGCCTTTTCCTTTCTCTCCCCACAACAGCCACCTTGCAACTGTGGTTAGTACTTGGATGGGAGACATCCTTGAAGAACCAGCAGTTGGGAGGGCAGGGGCAGGCTCTATTCAACCACCTCTATGAATATCCTCCACGCCCCACTAGAAGAAGAAGAAGAAGACTGCAGATTTATATCCCGCCCTTCTCTCTGAATCAGAAACTCAGAGCGGCTTACAATCTCCTTTATCTTCTCTCTGCACAACAGACATCCTGTGAGGTGGGTGGGGCTGAGAAGGCTCTTACAGCAGCTGCCCTTTCAAGGACAACTCCTGCAATAGCTATGGCTAACCTTAGCTAGGGTTGCCAATCCCCAGGTGGGGGCAGGGGATCTCCCGGTTTGGAGACCCTCCCCCCGCTTCAGGGTCATCAGAAAGCGGGGGGGAGGGGAGGGAAATGTCTGCTGGGAACTCTTATTATTCCCTATAGAGATTTATTCCCATAGAAAATCATGAAGAATTGATCCGTGGGTATCTGGGGCTCTGGGGGGGGGGCTGTCTTTTGGGGTAGAGGCACCAAATTTTCAGTATAGCATCTAGCGCCTCTCCGCAAAATACCCCCAAGATTCAAAAAGATTGGACCAAGGGGTCTAATTCTATGAGCCCCAAATGAAGGTGCCCCATCCTTCATTATTTCCTATGGAAGGAAGGAATTGAAAATGTGTGCCATCCCTTTAAATGTGATGGCCAGAACTCCCTTTGGAATTCAATTATGCTTGTCATAGCCTTGATCTTGGCTCCACCCCTAATATCTCCTGGCTCCACCCCCAAAGACCCCAGATATTTCTTAAATTGGACTTGGCAACCCTAGTCTTAGCTCAGGAGAAATGGCCCTAGAGCAAACTAATTTATGCAGTAGTTCACAACTTTAATGCCAGTAGCTCACAACATAGAATGTTTGGTCACAGACTCCACAGCTTAGAGGGAGTATTGGTCACCAGAGGTCACATGATCTCCAGGTGCACACTCACACAGAGGGCTTTTTTTGTAGCAGGAACTCCTTTGCATATTAGGTCACACACCCCATGCAACCAATCCTCCTGGAGCTTACAGTAGGCCCTGTATTAAGAGCCCTGTAAGCTCTTGGAGGATTGGCTGCATCAGGTGTGTGTGCCTAATATGCAAAAGAGTTCCTGCTATAAAAAAAGCCCTGCACACACACATATGCACATAAATACAAAAAAACCCTGCCAATCATTAAAGGAAAGGTCCCCTGTGCAAGCACCCGTCGTTTCCGACTCTGGGGTGACGTTGCTTTCACAACGTTTTCACGGCAGACATTTTACGGGGTGGTTTGCCACTGCAAATTACAATAATGTCAGGCAATCGGTGAACAGACTACAAGATGTGTGTGCCATGAAGTCACTTCTGAATTACAGTGACCCTCTGAATTAACATCTTCCAAAACATTCTATTGTTAACAGCCTTGCTCAGGTCTTGTGAACTGAGGGATGTTGAGTCGATCTATCTCATGCCGGGTCTTCCTCTTTTCCCGCAGCCTTCAGCTTCCTAGCAG
Source organism: Heteronotia binoei (assembly GCF_032191835.1). NCBI lineage: Eukaryota > Metazoa > Chordata > Lepidosauria > Squamata > Gekkonidae > Heteronotia > Heteronotia binoei. The sequence continues at coordinate 30,404,109 of NC_083241.1, forward strand.
ATGATCTTTCCCAGCGACTCTTGTTCTCTCATGAGGTGTCCAAAATATGAGAGCCTCAATTTAGTTGTTTTAGCTTCTAGGGAGAATTCAGGCTTCATTTAACCTGGCTGGAACCCATTTATTTGTCCTTTTTGGCAGCCAATTGTATCTTTAAAACTGTCCCTCAGAGCCACGTTTCAAATAAATCAAATTTCTTCCTGTCAGATTTCTTCACTCTCCAACCTTCACATCCATCTATAGCAGGGGTCCTCAACCTGCGGCCCGTGGGCCAGATGCGGCCCGCTGAGGACGTTTATGCGGCCTGCTGGGTTATGGCAAAATCAAACCGGAAGTGACGTTCGACCTAAACTTGCGTTAGCAACGCACACTTCCGGCACTGGGCTGAGGCGGCGGAGACAGAGTGTGAGGTGATACCGAGGTGAGGTGAGTTCCCAGGCCAGGGTGTGTGGTGTGGGGAAGGGAGAGAGATGCAGAAGACGGAGAACTGACGGCCCGCGGCCTTGTACAGTAACGGCAGTCCGGCCCTCCAACAGTCTGAGGGACAGTGAACTGGCCCCCTATTTAAAAAGGTTGAGGACCCCTGATCTATAGTATTGGGGAACACCATAGTGTGAAATATTTTGGTCTTCAACAATATGCTCTTGCATGCAAGGATCTTTTCTAGCTCCTTCATGGCTGCCTTTCTAAGTCTTAATCTGATTTATTATTTATTATTTATTTTATTTATTTAGTAGGCTTGAATTCTGCCCTTTCGCATAACGGGCTCAGGGCGGATCACAACATAAACCGAACAACAATAAAAATCTACCATTTAAATTTAAAACAATACAATAAAATTAGCAAATCAGACAATAGAACAATAAAACAAACAAGTGCATTGTCAGGCTGGAAGGGCACATTTCACAGGATACAGCAGTTTTCGGCCCAAAACAAGTGATGGTGATAATAAATAGGATACCACCTTAGTATGTAATGCATGATGTCCCAACAAGGGAGGCCAACTGAAGGAATAGTTGCTGGAATAGGTTGCTGGGATTTCTTGGCTACAGTCTCCATTTTGATTGACAATGGAACCAAAAAATCTTATAAACAATTTCCTCATCATCAACCTTAAGATTGTGTAATTCCTCAGTACAGGGGTCCAAAGCCCTTTTGAGCCTGTGGCACTTTTGGAATTCTGACACACCATGGTAGGCAGAGCGACAAAATGGCTGCAACAGGAGGCTGAGCCAGCCACAAAATGGCTGCTACACCTTGCCTTCAGTCCCACATTGCAGATTCTTGTGTTGCAGCAGCAGAAGAAGAGGAGAGGAGGAGGTCGGATTTATACCCCACCAGAGTCTCAAAGAAGCTTACAATCTCCTTCTCTTTCTTTCCCCACAACAAACACCCTGTGAGGCAGGTGGGGCTGAGAGAGCCCTGAGAGAACTGATCTTGAGAGAATAGCTATGAGAGAACTGTGACTGACCCAAGGTCATACCAGCAGCTGCATGTGGAGTAGTGGGGAATCAAACCCAATTTTCCCAGATTAAAGTCCACACACTTAACCACTACGTCAAACTGGCTCCAAAGCAACAGTTTTAAAAAATCTGCACAGGCAATCAAATTGTCAGTGGCCAATCAGAAGCCTTACTGGCAAAAGCTTCCACTGCCCTCCCCTTTCTGAAAGCAGTTGGTGGACACTAGATAGGATTGCCAACTCCAGGTTGGGAAATACCTGGAGATTTTTGGGGCAAAATCTGGGGAGGGTGGGTTTGGGGAGGGAAGGGGCCTCAGCAGGGTAGGATGCACTAGACTCCACTCTCCAAAGCAGCCATTTTCTCCTGAGGAACTGATCTTGGTTGTCTGAAGATCAACTGTAATAGCAGAAGATCTTCAGGTACCTCCTGGAGGTTGGCAACCATGACATCAGGGAAGGTGTTCAAGGCTGCCACAGTGCCCAGGGGACCCCTGCTTAACTAGCACTGGCCTGCAAAAATAAAAGAAGGGTCTTCTTGTGGCACCTTAAAGGCTAACAATACACACAGTGACCCAGAAGAAACCTTAGGGGATCTCAGAGACAATGAGTGGATCCACACTCTGTAGTCCTTTTTTTTGTAGGAAGATGACAAGCAATAAGCAGTGTCAAGGGGTTGTGAAATGCAGGAAACACAGAGTGGAAAAATTGAGACAGAATCAAGGGAATGAAATGCAAACACCTCAGTCGTTTTTGCACAGTTAATTAGCACCTAAAGTGAGTGAGAATCCCTATTTCTCTTGTTGAAGCCAAGGCAGGAGATAATATAAAACCTCTTAATCCATTTCATGCTGTAGGGCTCTCTCTGAAGTTCTTTTGCTGAAGAAGTGAGACTTTTGGGTCAGAAACAGAGCATCCTGGGAGATTAGAATGGCCTCCTACCAGTTTCTGAATATTACAGTCTTATACAGGGTATTGGCGGCTGCCATGGCACCCATGGGCACAATGTTGGGGACCCCTTCTGCAGACTGTCTCCCAAGCTCTGTTGTCAGTTTCTTGAAACAATGCCTTCCTTCCTTCCTTCCTTCCTTCCTTCCTTCCTTCCTTCCTTCCTTCCTTCCTTCCTTCCTTCCTTCCTTCCTTCCTTCCTTCCTTCCTTCCTTCCTTCCTTCCTTCCTTCCTTCCTCCCAGAGTTGCCAAGTCCAATTCAAGAAATATCTGGGGACTTTGGAGGTGGAGCCAGGAGACATTGGAGGCGGAGCCAAGAGCAAGGGTGTCACAAGCATAATTGAACTCCAAGGGAGTTCTGGCCATCACATTTAAAGGGACTGCACATCTTTTTAAATGCCTTCCTTCCATAGGAAATAATGGATAGGGGCACCTTCTTTTGGGGCTCATAGAATTGGAACCCCTGATCCAATCTTTTTGAAACTTGGGAGGTATTTCGGGGAGAGGCACTAGATGCTATACTGAAAATATGGTGCCTCTATCTCAAAACACAGCCCTCCCAGAGCCCCCGATACCCGCGGATCAATTCCCCATCATTCCCTATGGGAATCGTTCATGGAGGTGCATAATGGCTGTGGGGGCGGGGCTTCCCCCGCCGGCCAGCTGGCTGGGGGAGGGGGAAAGCCTGTAAAACCGGGGGATCCCCCCTGGGACCTGGGGATTGGGAATCCTCCTTCCTTCCTTCCTTCCTTCCTTCCTTCCTTCCTTCCTTCCTTCCTTCCTTCCTTCCTTCCTTCCTTCCTTCCTTCCTTCCTTCCTTCCTTCCTTCCTTCCTTCCTTCCTTCCTTCCCAAAGTACTATTAACTATTGCTTGCTGCTGTGTATACTTGTACCTGCTGCCCAATTTGCTTGTAAACCCTGTACCTTTAGATATTTTCATGCATTAAGGATGGGTTTATAGCTGGATGCAATTAGGGATGTTTCTGTGTGTCCTCTCTCGGGCCTCTTAATTTAAATCACATTCTCTGAAAACTGTACTGGCTGCCACAAAGTCCTACTTCACCAGACACCTGATCACGTCTGCAGACTTAAGGCTGCTCTGCAAGCTCACATTCGGACCGGGCCCTGATTTTTCTCGTAAGGCCTAGAAGCAGGTCTCACACGTGGCTCTGGCTGGCTGGCCCCCCTCTCTTACCCCCAATAGTATTTTGCCTGCGATATTAGTCTCTTTGGAGCAGCACAGCAAGCACAGTTGACAGATGGGGGAAAGATGAAGCACGTCAGGCTGTGACGTGCAACAGGCAATTGTTTTAGAAACTGCAGAAGGAGCTGGCAGGCTTCTGCTAGGAGGTGGCGGTTGTGCTAACCACGCAGAGGCAGGTGCGAGGCAGCTCTGGCAGGAGTCAGGTTACCAACACGGAGGCATCGCCAGCTCCTTTCTGGACCGTTGCAGAAGCAAGTCAGCTAGTAAAGAGAATCGTATCCCCCCCCCCCCCCCAACAGCTCCTGTTGTCTGGAACAGCAAACGCCAAAAGGATAATTGAGCTACACCCTGATGATGACAAATGCGTTACGGATAAGTCAGTTTTATATTCATCAACTGCAGAAGAGAAAAAAATTGGAACTGAGAACCTCCCCCTAGAAGCCTTATGGAGCAGCCAGGAGTCAGGATCAGAGGACGCGCCGCTAGAATTTTGCTTGCTTAAAGGCAGGCCTCATTTTGGTCAGGACCTCCAGGAGCAGAGCTCCAGAACCTCTAAATTTTATTGTGCTTTCTTTCTTTTTGTTGTTGTTCAGTCGCACAGTCGAGTCCAGCTCTTTGTGACCCCATGGACCAAGTCATGCCAGGCCCTCCTGTCTTCCACCATTCTCCTAAGTCCATTCAAATTCATGTTAGTCACATCAGTAACCCTGTCCAGCCATCTCATCTTTTGCCGTCCCCTTCTTCTTTTGCCTTCTGTCTTTCCCAGCATCAGGGTCTTCTCCAGGGAGTGCTGCCTTCTCACTGGGTGGCCAAAGTATATGAGCTTCAGTTTCAGCATCTGACCTTCCAGGGAACAGTCTGGGTTGATTTCCCTTAGGACTGACTGATTTGATCTTCTTGCAGTCCAAGGGACTCTCAAGATTCTTCTCCAGCACCAGAGCTGAAAAGCATTTATTCTTCTGCGCTCGGCCTTCCTTATGGTCCAACCCTCACAGTCATACATTACTACTGGGTCTTTCTTTCTTACCCCCTGCCCCTCCCCCCCAAAAAAACCCTTGCTTCTGGGCTCAGTTGTTCAAATCCCGTGATAATTTTGCTGACCTCTAAGATTTGGTGAACTTTCTAATACTTTTCCCTTAAAAAAAAAGGAGAAATAACCAAAAACATATAACACAGAAAGATGGAAATCCTCATGCTGCTGTGGCCACATAGGAGAAAGTAATTTTAAAAGTATGATGGGAGTAAGGTTTGATTAGGACAATTATAATTCAAGAAGCATTTTAAGGTAGATACTGAGTGGATGTAATTTAGTACACCTTCTGGTGATGTCAGGGGTGTGTGGCATATGCAAATTAAGGTCCAGGATCTCCAGCATCAAAATGACCCCTACTTAAAGGTGTCTTCTAGGATCTGGCCAGTGGTCCACCTAGCTCAGGGGTGTCAAACATGTGGCCCGGGGGCCAACTCAGGCCCTCAGAGGGCTCCTATCAGGCCCCCCGAGCAACTGACTCTTGTCTGTTTCCTTCTTCCTCTCTCTTACTTCCTTCTATATCTCAGCTTTCTTTACGAAGCTTGCTCAGTCACACAGGAGCTACAGAGCAAAACCTCTATTTTCTCCATTGGTTGAGGTTCCTCCCCCTCCTGGTCCCCTGGGGAGGGAGGGAAAGAGCCAGGGCTTCCTTTGCCCAATTCCCTGGATCCCATGGGAGAAATACAAGGAAAGAACCTTTCAGACCAACAAGTGCTAATATTTTAAGCATGTTTTATTTTAAGGGCATTTTTTAGTCGTGTTTGTCTTTGTCCTTTAAAAAGTTTATATCTCTGCTACCTAATCTTAAATAGGTATACGCACGGCCTGGCCCAACAAGGTCTCATTTATATCAGATCCGGCCCTTATCAAGTGAGTTCGACACCCCTGACCTAGCTAGTTGTCACTCTTGCGGTGGCTTTCTAGAGTGGTGGTGGTTTCAATATTTGCCACTTGTGAACCTTGTAACTAGAGATGAAGGGATCCAACCTGGGACCTCTGGGGATGGGCTAGGACTCAGGGGTAGAGTATCTGCTTGGCATGCAGAACACTCCAGGTCGAATCCCTTGCATCTCCTTAAGGTTCAGGTAGGAGATGATGTGAAAAGACCTCTGTCTGAGACCCTGGAGGGCCACTGCCAGTCCGAGTAGGCAGAAGGACTTACCTTGGTGGACCAAGGGTCTGATTCAGTATAAGGCAGATCCATGAATTCAATACAGGTGTATCCTCATCCTGACACTATATAATAAAGAACTTTGTACATTAGGGGAAGAAGGAATTCTCTTTAGTTGGGGGAGGGGCTGTGGCTCAGTGGTAGAGCATCTGCCTGGCATGCTGAAGCTCCCAGGTTTAATCCCCGCCATCTCCAGTTAAAAAGGGCCAGGCAGTGGGAGTTTATATAGTTTATATTTCTGTTACCTGGCATTACACTTTATGGTGCACATGGCCCGGCCCGACAAAGTGATATTGATTTCAGATCCGGCCCTCATAACAAAAGAGTTTGATACCTCTGCTCTGACCCCCAGCATCTCCAGTTAAAAAAAAAGGATCAGGTGGTGATGTGGAAGACCTCTGCCTGAGACCCTGGAGAATCGCTGCCAGTCTGAACAGATGATATTGACCTCGATGCACCAAGGGTCTGATTCAGTAGAAGGCAGCTTCATGAGTAATCGCGTGACCTCCAAATGCAAAAACACACAACCATGCACGCTTTATCACTGAGCCATAGCAACATCTGAAGATATACTGGTATCAATCTGCAGGAGAACCAGAGTACCTATAATCTAAATTAGAGCGCTTTTTTTGTAGCAGGGACTCCTTTGCATATTAGGCCACACCCCTCCAATTAGGCCTGCCCCGTGGCGCAGAGTGTTAAAGCTGTAGTACTGCAGTCCTAAGCTCTGCTCACAACCTCAGTTCGATCCCCGGTGGAAGCTGGGTTTTCAGGCAGCCGGCTTGAGGTTGACTCAGCCTTCCATCCTTCCGAGGTCGGGAAAATGAGTACCCAGCTTGCTGGGGGGTGGGGGGGGAGTGTAGAGGACTGGGGAAGGCAATGGCAAACTACCCTGTAAAAAGTCTGCCTTGAAAACATTGTGAGAGCAACGTCACCCCAGAGTCAGAAATGAATGGTGCTTGCACAGGGGACCTTTCCTTTTCTTCCAATGTAGCCAATCCTCCTGGAGCTTACAGGGCTCTTCTTACAGGGCCTACTGTAAGCTCTTGGAAGATTGGCTGCATCAGAGGGGTGTAGCCTAATATGCAAAGGAGTTCCTGTTACAAAAAAAAGCCCTGATTCTAAAGAAACTCATAGCCTCGTTTGGAAACTCCAATTTTCACGAAAGCTCTTCTCACAGCTGTGTGGTGAGTTGAACATCCCTGCACCACTGGGTTCAATTTAATCCAATGATACCAGGATGTAAAAGAACAGGGAGGAAAAACAGCCCCCAGGCACTACGGATGATTCCCATATCCTCTGGAGCATTTCTAAAGTAAAACCAATCTCCAATTAGTTTTGTAGCAGCCTCAGATTTAACGGCGACGGAAGTCTCTAAGGAAAATTCAGACAGGGAAGATAAAGTCTCGCCTCCTGTAACTCGGCCACGTTTGCCAATTTCGTCTAGCAAACGTCTTCAGAGAGCCGTTAGCTGGAGTCTGTTGGAATGCAACCCAGTAAATGATGCTCCTTGCGCCTCTCGCTTACTCCAAGGAACTCAGGATGGCAGGCAAAGTCTTCTCCCTGCCCTCTGCATCCCCACAACAACCCTGTGAGGTAAGTCAGCCTGAAGGATGATGACAGGCCTGACTCACGGTTTTGTGGTTGAGGGGGGATTTGAATCCAGGCTTCAAATAGTCCTATACAATGATCGCTGTGCAATACAGGACTATGTTGGGAAGCCCCGTTTCAGCCTGTAATGGGAAAAGCAGCAACCCTTCAAGCCTGAACTTTCTGTAGAACCTAAAACAACTAAACCGAGGATATCATATTTTGGTCACGATACGAGAATAATAATAATAATAATAAATTTTATTTGTATCCCGCCCTCCCCACCAAGGCGGCTCAGGGCGGCTAACAACATCTATACATGTACAACAATGGTAATAGATAAAACTTAGTTAACAATAAAAACATCTAAACATTATAAAAACCCGTTAATAATTTAAAAAAAATTAAAATTCACTGTTTGCGTTAAATTAATCTGGCAGCATAATAATATTCTGACGCTGGTGCCTGCCAGTTTAAGTATCTATACTGACGAGAATCTTGAGACACGGTTACTCTAGGTCCTAATTCAGCAGCCGGCATACGCTTGTTTAAAGAGGACCGTTTTGCAGGCCCTGCGGAATTGGTGAAGATTCCGCAGGGCCCGCACCTCCTCTGGGAGCTGATTCCATAGGACCGGGGCCGCAGCTGAAAAGGCCCGCACTCTGGTGTTTTGCAGCTTGACTTCTCTCGGTCCAGGGATAATCATTTTGTTTTGTTTTGAGAAGGCAAAACTCACTGGAAAAGGCAACAGTTGTGGAAAACGGGAAGCCAGCGGGAAAAGTGGAAGAACCAAGATGAGATGGATTGGGTCAGTCAAGGAAGCCTCAGTTTGCAAGAGCTGAGGCTGTTAACAAAAGGACATTTGGGATGTCGTCCATTCATGAGTTAGAAGCAACTGGACGGCACAACACTCACAGAGCAAACCATCAGAAAGGCCTGCAGCAGTGTAGCCAGTTCTGATGGATGTCACGAATTCCCAGCCTCTCCTTTATCAAACGTTGCTCGGCTGTCCTCTGTCACCCTCTACCAGACACCCAATATATGTTATGCCAGCAATCCCATGTTAGTTTTGTTGCCTTCAGCTCATGATCATAGTAGAACCGACCCCTTGACGGTGCCAAGCACTGAGCATGGGTGATCCACCAGCGCATTCATGCTTTGTTGCTCTTTTGCAGGCTGACTTGAAAGGGATAAACGTTTTAAAAAAGACATTTTAATCAGATAATTTCAGAGGGTAGGCGTGTTGGTCTGCAGTAGAAGAGCTTGATTTGAACCCAGGAACACGTTAAGAGGCCAACAAGACATCCGGGGTATGAGCCTTCGAGAGTCAACGCTCCCTTCATCAGCAGATTCATCAGTAGATGAAGAGAGCGTGGACTCTTGAAAGCGCCTTTCCTGAAAAATCTTTTTTTTTTTTTTTGGCCATCAAGTCAAGTGGACTTCTGGCGACCTCTAGTGGGGCTTGAAGGCAAGGGATGTTCAGAGGTGGTTTGCCATTGCCTGCCTCTGAGTCCCAGCCCTGGTATTCCTTGAAGGTCTCCCATCCAAATACTAGCCAAGGCTAACCCTGCTTCGCTTCCAAGATCTGATGAGATCAGGCCAGCCTGGGCTATCCAGGTCAGGGCATACCCTGAAAATATTCTTGGTCTTTTAAGGTGCAGTTGGACTCAGATCTCTAGCCAAGAATGTCCTTTTGTTCCAGGAGAAGGTATTGTATTTCTGCTACATAAAACGGGAAGGTAGCATTTTTCAAACACCAAGCTCCAGAATGGTTCTTGGTGGCTCCCACAGAAGACCTCAGGAGGAGCCTCTCTCCTCCCCTTTTGGAAACCAGAATTCCTGGGGTCCAAACAAAATATTTCAGGGATGTGGACTGGTATGGTATAGCCTGATCTCGTCAGATCTCCAAAGCTAAGCTGGGTTAGTACCTGGAAGGGCGACCACTGAGAGAGAACCTATAGAGACAGGCAATGGCCAGCCACTTCTGCTTCTCACTTGCCTTGAAAGCCCCTTGCTGGGAGAAGCTAAGCAGGGTTAGTACTTGGATGGGAGACCACCAAGGAAGGCTCTGCAGAGGAAGGCAATGGCCAGCCACCTCTGCTTCTCACTTGCCTTGTAAGCCCCTTGCTGGGAGAAACTAAGCAGGGTTAGTACTTGGATGGGAGACCACCAAGGAAGGCTCTGCAGAGGAAGGCAATGGCCAACCACCTCTGCTTCTCACTTGCCTCGAAAGCCCCTTGCTGGGAGAAGCTAAGCAGGGTTAGTACTTGGAAGGGAGACCACCAAGGAAGGCTCTGCAAAGGAAGGCAACGGCCAACCACCTCTGCTTCTCACTTGCCTTGAAAGCCCCTTGCTGGGAGAAGCTAAGCAGGGTTAGTACTTGGATGGGAGGCCACCAAGGAAGGCTCTGCAGAGGAAGGCAATGGCCAACCACCTTTGCTTCTCACTTGCCTTGAAAAATGCTTCCGGAGTTGCCATAAGTTAACTATCAATTGAGAGCACATATATCCACAAGATTATTTTGTTCATAAGATGGCTTCTCCTGTATTCCGGCCATCTCTGGGACTGTCAGAATCACATCTTTCTGCGGTCAGTGGGGGAATCGAGACACACGGAGCTGAGAAAGAGACACGGAACGGACTCCTTTGACTTCAAACTTTTAATATAAAAATCCACTCGATGTACAAAAATGCTAAAATATGACAAACCGGTTCAAAATACTGGGGTGGGGGGGGGGAGAGGGGGATCAACCTTCTCATTACACAGCAGTAGAAAAACAAAACCAGAAGCCAAATCCAATTCGGTTAATAAGCGGCGAAACGTACACACGTCACACTCCACTGGCTACTTGGCGTCTCGATGCGGCCTCCATGGCACCTGAGCTACTCGCGATGAACCAGCACGAACAAGCCCAACAGAAAGAGGACCGTGTACTGGGGAAAAAGAAGAGAGGCCACCGGAAAGCGTTAGAACACATGCAGAATCTTTCACGCACAGAAACAGCAGCCACGAAGGTGGCGTGGGTCACAGAATGTGGGCTGTTACAGAATTTGGTTCACAAGCCAGTTACAAACGATGAGGAAAGGCCGACCGCCTTTCAAAGGATCAGGGTTTTTTTTACAGGTGCAGAAATGCCAGCTATCACAACTCGCTCAGGTCGGCAACCTACAGCCTGGTTCTACGTTAGATCCAGAGCAGCCCTGGTCACATCTCGTAAGAACATAAGAAGTGCCCCGCTGGATCAGACCAGAGGTTGATCTTGATTTCATCCAGCATCCTGTCTCTTTCACACAGCGGCCAACCAGTTTCCCTGGCAGATCAACATAAGGGCACAGAGGCCCAGGTTTTTCCCTCGTGTTTCCTCCCAGCAGTGGCATTCAGGGGTTGACTGCCTCTGAATGTGGAGGTTCCCTTTAGCCCAGGGGTGGCCAAACTTGGTTAATGTAACAGCCACATCGAAAAAACGCCAGACGTTTGAGCTGCAAGAACATCAGATGTTTGAGAGCCGGAAGGAAGGAAGGAAGGAAGGAAGGAAGGAAGGAAGGAAGGAAGGAAGGAAGGAAGGAAGGAAGGAAGGAAGGAAGGAAGGAAGGAAGGAAGGAAGGAAGGAAGGAAGGAAGGAAGGAAGGAAGGAAGGAAAATGGATGGGGGGAGGGAGAGGTGGAAAGAAAGCAACATTAAATGCATTCTCCAAGCCGCTGGCTGGCTTGGCCTGGAGAAGTGATTTAAAAAGACAAATGCCTTCTCCAAGCCAGCCAGTGGGGCAGTGGGGGCTTCGAGAGCTACACAATATGTGTGAAAGAGCCGCATGTGGCTCCCAAGCGACAGTTTGGCCACCCCTGGTATTCAGGGTTCCAAGCACAGAAGCCAGGGGCAGGCTTTGCTTACAACGGCTTTTAATTACATCATTTGGGATACTCTGCTGAAGGACAGTCGCAATGCATCTCCTGAAGCAACATTCTGTAGTCTCCCAAGGAAAGCACTAATTTTCCAAGAAAGGGGGGGGGAGAATGAGGGACGATACCTTGAATTTGGGATAATCATTCATCAAGATGGTCACTATTCCAATATATGGCACAAACCTGCAAAAAAGGAAAACAACGTTGCTTGTTTGGATACTGTTGTAACCAGTGTTCCCTCTAAACTGAGTTCGTGTGAGACAACTCACGGTTTTTTAGCCTCCGGCTCACACATTTTTGTTTTGGCTCAGGTAGGCTCAGGCCCCAGAGCAATGGAGGAGCTCACAAATTTAATGCCAGTAACTCACAGAGTAGAATTTTTGCTCACAAGACTTTGCAGCTTAAGAGGAAACATTAGTTGTAAGGGTGGTTTTCTTGTGCCCCTGCGTACAAATCTGATGGATTAGGAAAGTTGTATTTTCACAGAATAGAATTGCAAAGTTGGAAGGGGCCGCAGAGGCCATCTAGTCCAACCCCCTGCTCAATGTAGGATCAACCTTGAGCATCCCTGATTTGTCTGTCCAGCCGCTGCTTAAAAACTGCCAGTGTGGGGGAGCTCCCCACCTCCCTCGGGAGCTGATTTCACAGCTGAACAACTCTCCCTGTAAAAACGTTTTTCCAAATATCCAGCCGAATATTCCATTTTGTTGCAAACAGAAGCTGGAAGCAGCTGTCTGGGAAGCCACCCCATGTTCTACGATGGTGCTAAAACCCTTTGTGGCCTGGCTTCCAACCTGGAGAATCCTACTCTGTTCTGCAGTTATGCGGCGTAAGTGCAGAAATTGGTTTTGGACATAGAATCCAGCGTTGCAGAGAGGAAAACTTTCCCGATCTGCCTTCCACAAGCTCCAGGGTCAAAGCCAGTGGCTGAAGGGTGGAAGTCGTCTTCAGTATCCAGAAAAATGGCTTGTTGTGTAAAACAAGCAAATAAGGGAATAAAGTTGGGAGTCATTGGCGCCTTGAAGACTGACAATAAAGTCTAATTCTTAAAGGTGCCACTGGACTCCAACTTTGTTCTGTTGCTTCAAATCAACACTGCTGAATCTATCTTTGTGGAAAGCAAATAAGGGTGTATCTGCCCATTCAGGCAGGCTGCAGAATTTGGGAACTGGCTCTAAGACAGGAGTACCCCACCTGTTTGAGTCAGCAGGCGTCTTTGGAATTCTGGTGCAGTGTGGTGGCAGCGGCCACAAAATGGATGCCGTAAAATAGCTCCTACAGGAAGGGCAGGCAGCCACAAAATGGCTGCCGCCGCTTACCTTCAGTTACACAGAGGAGATTTTTGTGACAGACAGACATTGCTGCAGAGCAATACCACCAGAAGGACTGGCAACAGTTAAATGGAAGATCTAATATAATCTGATCTGCCTATGCTCCAAGATTCTGTATAGCACCTAATATCTTGTTTTAAATTATTCATTGTTTATGTTTATCATTTTATACTTGGAACGGAGATTGTTGGTTTTACTATGACTGTTAGCTGCCCTGAGTCTGCTTTTGGAATGGGTGGGATATATATCGAAGGTAAATAAATAAATAAAAAACCTTTATTGGCATGTCAAAAGATATGAACGACTATAAAAACAGTGCCAAAAAATGGACAGAATACATCAAATAATGGCTTCCCTGGTTTGAATTGCAAACTGGAGAAAGTGGGCAACGTTGGCAGTTAGTGAAGGATAATGACTAGAGAGATCTCCCATGGGACAAGTGATCTAGAATGAATATGGAGCCCAGATTACTTTTCTTAATAAAAAAAAACACACTAGCTGCCAGGTTAAATATGACTCCCAGGGAAATCTAACCCCAACATTTCGATCTGCAAAAGTGTCCAACAGGGCTACATTCTTGCCCCCTCATTGTTCAACCGGATTTTTAAGAGAACATAAGAGAAGCCATGTTGGCTCAGGCCAATGGCCCATCCAGTACAACACTCTGTGTCACACAGTGGCCAAAAACACAGGCGCCATCAGGAGGTCCACCAGTGGGGCCAGGGCACTAGAAGCCCCCCCCCCACTGTGCCCCCCCAAGCACCAAGAATACAGAACATCACTGCTCTAGACAATAAGCTGTGACTAATAGCCACTGATGGACCTCTGCTCCATATTTTTGTGCTGTAGTGGCAGCTGCTGCCAAAATGAGTTTTCACATGCAGTCAAATCTCTAAGGGCCAGTCAGAAACCCACCTGGTCCTTACAGCTTTCTAAAAACATCTGGCAGAGACCAGGAAACCAAACATTTAAACCTTCTTTTTCTCTCTCTGTATATGTCTGACTGCGTATGTTCTGCCGTTAACGGTCTGGATGGAGATGCCAGGAAAAGTGCCAGCAGGTGCCACGGTAACCAGGGGCACTGCTTTGAGGGACCCCAGTAAGGGATTTTAAAGGTGCAGTCAGTGTAATGGGGAGAAACAGCTGCGCCAAGGGCTTCCCTGCTGCTGAGTCGTCACTTACCCTCTCGCTCTCCCTACCACGTCTTTCTTCTCCAGCCAGTGCTGCCCCTGCTTGTAAAGCCCTCTGTCATCCACGGCGTTGTTGTCCCCCTTCGTCAAAAACTTGATTTCTCCGTTTTGCCTTACAGAGGGGGAAACCACAGGTCAGCTCTCGACAGACACATGGGAATTTCTAAGCCAGTTTCTCCCTTTTAAACTCTGTGCCACCGCTTTCTCTAGGGCAGGGGTGTCAAGCACGTGGCCCGTGGGATGGATCAGGCCCCTGGAAGGCTCCTTTCAGGCTGCGAGCAACTCCCTGCTGCCTACTTCCTTTTCCCTCTCTTGCTTCCTTCTGCATCGCAGCTTGCTTTGCCAGGCTTGCTCAATCAAACTACAGAGCAAAGCCTCTATTTTCACCATTGGCTGACCAGCACACGAAGCAACTTATGTACGACAGCTCGTAATGCTTAGCCATTTCATATTTTTCTCTGGGTCTAAGCTCAAAACATTGACCACGAGATTTCGGTAATGAATGTCAGTAAATCAAAAGTAGGCTTGCAACTCACAGATACACACCTGAACAGCATACTCAAGATTGGTAGAGCACAGACATTAGTCTCCAGATGCAATGATTCAGAGCAAGAGGTGTCAGTTATCAGAGACTGTTAAATAAACAAAATATTGCAAGTGTGCTAATCTTTCAAGCATGTTTTATTTTAATTTTTTTAAAAAATCTTTAATTATGCTTGTCTGTGTCCTCGATAAAGTTGATATCCGCTACCTGACATTGCATTTTATGACACATATGGCCTGGCCCGAGAAGGTCTCATTTATGTAAGATCCAGCCCTCATAACAAATGAGTTCGGCACCCCTGAGGGCATCGCACCACATGGGCGATGGATCTGCACAAAGGCCAGAGTTACGAGAAGCAAGCTGCAAAAAGAAAAGCCAGCAGATAGCCCAGGCAAGCCCGATCTCGTCGGATCTTGGAAACTAAGCAGGGAGCGACTCCGGATGGGAGACTTCCTTGAAATACCAGGAGTCGTGAGGACAGGGGCAGGCTCTATTCAGCCGCCTCTCTGAAGATCCTCCAGGGCCCTATGAGAATTAGTGACTTCCAGGTGCAGACACACACATGCACAAATACAAAAATATAAAGAAAAAGGAAAGCCAGCACAGCAAACAGCTGTGAGCAGTTTTTTGCCCGTTTGTGCCTCTTCTCTCCAAAATGCCTGGAACGTGCCATCAAATTCAACAGCTAACAGCAGGGGTCTCCGACCTTTCGGAGCCTGTGGGGACTGCTGACACACAGTGGTGGGCAGAACCACAAAATGGCCACCATGGGAGGCTAAAGAAGCCCGCATGCGGGGGACAAGAGGTGTTACTTTCAGCCCTCCAACAGCCAATCAGAAGCCCTTCTGGCAGGAGCCCCACCTCCTTTCTAAAGACACTTGGTAGGTGCTAGGAAAGGTGTCGGAGGTGACAGTGAAAACAATCACTCAACACAAACCACGAGAGACGTACTTTTCATGGATTTTCAGCACACGGTGCACAATCGGGATCTCCCGACCTTCTATCCTGAAGACCACGATTTCACCCACTCTGATTGGCTCTTCGATGCGGTTGGTTAAGAAGAGGAGGTCTCCTCTGTGAAAGGCAGGCTCCATGCTGCCACTGAACGACAAAAACAAAGGACAGTAAAAAGATGGGAAGGAGAGCCCTGCCAGATCAGACCAGTGGTCTACCTAGTCCAGCTCCCTGTCTCAAAGAGTGGCCAACCAGTTCCTCTGGAGGGTCAACAACAGGGCATAGAGGCCGAGGCCTTCATAAGCATATCAGAAGAGCCCTCCTGGATCAGACCAGTGGTCCATCTAGTCCAGCATCCTGTCTCACACAGTGGCCAGCCAGTTCCTCTGGAGGGCCATAACAGAGCATAGAGGCTGAGGCCTTCATAAGAACATCTGAAGAGCCCTGCTGGATCAGACCAGTGGTCCATCTAGTCCAGCATCCTGTCTCAGAGGCCAGCCTGTTCCTCTGGAGGGCCAACAACAGAGCATAGAGGCTGAGACATTCATAAGAACTTCAGAAGAGCCCTGCTGGATCAGACCAGTAGTCCACCTAGTTCAACCTTCTGTCTCATCCAGTGGCCAGCCAGATCCTCCACAGTGGGGCACCAAGACCTTCCCCTGATGTTCCCTCCTGGTGATCACAGACTAGTTTTCTCTGCTTGCTGGGCTTTCTAGGGCTAATCAAGGGCCAATGGGAATAATAAAGCTTAGTAGTTGTACAGCACTTTCTGTATTCAAAGCACATTACTCATGTAACCCTTACTAGCGACCTGGTAAGGTAGGCCAGTATTTCCCCCATATTACAGATGAAGAACCTGAGAGCAAGCAGCTTGTATGGAACCACCTAGCGAGGCTGTGGCAAAGGAGAAACTCGAACAGGGACCTTCCAAACCAGGGCTCATTTTCTTTGTTGCTTTCTTACGCTAGCACCCATCTGCAAATGTTTCCACAAGTATAAATTACATCTAGAATCAACTAGCTTGTTGTAGTGGTTAAGAGTGGCAGACTCTAACCTGGAGAGCCAGGTTCGATTCTGCACTCCTCCACATGAAGCCAGCCGGGTGACCTTGGGCCAGTCATAGTGTTCTCAGAGGTCTCTTGGCCCCCAAAACGAGTCTAGCTCGCCATCTAGTGGTGCATGATGCTAAAAGAGCCAGAACTTTCGGCTGCCAGACAATCTTAGGATCTCCTGGCTATACTACACACAACGCCATACGATACCTATTATTATATCTGTAATCTTCAGAGGGGAGCTCTGTTGGGGTGCAGTAGAACAGTTCGATTTGAGTCCAGTAGCACCTTCATCTTGTTGGACTTCCAGGTGCTACTTGAACTCGGATCCAGCTGGGATCTTCCGTTGCCTAAGCGCTGTGCTACAGATGGTTCCTGCCATTAACTCTGTCACCAGCCTTCCTAGGAGCTGCCGAGCCTCATTATCCGATGCTTGTGAATCCTTAACCTTTACAATTTCAGAGCGACTCAATCCAGCACAGGGAGAGGAGGTGAACTTTTAAGCGCTGCACCCGTGCGGGGAGCCTGGAGCTTCCAGGTGAGCTTGACATTCAAACAGAGATGGAGAAAGGCAGAGAGATAAGCCTCTTGGCCTCCTGTCCACAGTGCAGGCAGCAGATGCGTGTTGCTGAGACACCAGGGACACAAGAACCGCCCGGTAACAAAAGCCCTGACAGGGAAGACGTCCTGCCACGATCTGCCTCTCAACTTCAGCAGCACAGAACCTCTCGAGTTGACAACGGTGCCTTTTCAAGAAGCTGGAGGGGGGGCTCTTTTTTTCAAGAAGCAATAAAGAAAATGACCTTCCTAAGGGGACTATGTGCATAGGAAACAGCGCCATGGGAGCTCCTTCCTCATAGAAAAAGCCCAGCAGGAGCTCATTTGCATATCAGGCCACACCCCCAACCACCAATGTTTCACACAGGGTTTTTTTGTAGAAAAAACCCCAGCAGTCTCTTGCCTTGAAAACCCATGGGGTCACGATAAATTAGCTGTGGCTTGGCAGCACTTTCTATCACCTCTGTCACCTGCAAGACCTATCATGGAGATGACCGGCCTCCCGTACCAGAAGGGCTGATTTGAAATTTTGACTCCCTACAGCCCCTGTAGCCCTGTGTTTGTGCTCCTGAATGTTCCAGACGTCACGATAGCTGAGCCACCTCCCCTCCCCACAAAGGCCCCACATCTGGTTCAACCTCCAGCATCGTTTACCTCAGCACGACCACAATGGGGCTCTCGCTGCCGGTCACCACCATCAGCCCCTTCCAGATCATCAGCGCTGAGGAAACGATCATCCCAAAGTTCAGCACCTGGTAATACAGCTGGGGGGAAAGAGGAGGGTCCGGGGATGAGGAGGGGGTTGCTGGGAAAACACAACAGGCGTCTTCTTCTCACACACACACACTATCTCTCTCTCTCTCACACACAATCACATACTATCTCTCTCTCACAATCTCTCTCTCTCTCACACACACATGCAATCTCTCATACACAATCTTTCACACACACAATCTCCCTCTTTCACACACACATACTATTTATCTCACTCTCACACACAATCTCTCTTACACATACACTCACTATCTCTCTCTCACACACAGTCTCTCTCACACATACACTCACTATCTCACACACAAACACAATCTCTCTCACACAGTCTCTCTCTCTCACACACACAGTCTCTCTCACACATACACTCACTATCTCTCTCACACAATCTCTCTCTCACACACAGTCTCTCTCACACATACACTCACTATCTCACACACAAACACAATCTCTCTCACACACACAGTCTCTCTCACACATACACTCACTATTTCTCTCACACACACAATCTCTCTCTCACACACAGTCTCTCTCACACATACACTCACTATCTCACACACAAACACAATCTCTCTCACACACACAGTCTCTCTCACACATACACTCACTATCTCACACACAAACACAATCTCTCTCACACACACAGTCTCTCTCACACACAAACTCACAGTCTCTCTCTCTCACACACATACACACACTCTCTCACACACAAACGCCAGTGCCTTCCCTCAGGCACAAATGCCACCTCCTCCACAACTAGACTTCAACAATTCCTTGACTTGAGAGCATCTGCCATCGGGAATGCAACCTTTAGCCTAATCCAGCCGGGCTTTCCTGATATACCCACAGTAGCCGGTTTAAATTATGGTTAGAAAGGCACCAGCTGAAAGGTACCCCTGTACAGATCTATGGTGTGGCCTCATTTGAAATACTGTGTACAGTTCTGGTCACCAAATCTCAAAAAGGACACTGCAGAGCTGGAAAAAATAGAGAGGAGGCCAAGTGAGATGATGAGGGGGTTGGAGCACCTTCCCTAGGAAGAAAGGCTGAAGAGTCTGGGTTTTAAAAGAGATGACTTGGGAGGGGGGGAACATGATAGGGATTTATAAAATTATGTGTGGGGTGGAGAGAGTGGACAAGGAAAACTTCGTCTCCCTCTTCCAAAACACTAGAACTTGAAGACATCCAATGAAGCTTATGGGCAGTAGGTTCAGGACGGACAAAAGGAAATTCTTTCCTCAGAGAGTGATTAAAATGTGGAATTCACTGCCAGAGGATGCAGTGATGACCACAGGAATAAACTGTTTCAAAAAAGGGATCAGATAGACTTATGGAGGAGAGTGACTATTAGCCGTGGTGACTGAGGGGAATCTCCACATTCAGAGCCACTATGCCTCTGAACCCCAGAGCCAGGAGGCAAGGTAGCCTAATGACTGGAATCCACAGAAGGCAGCTTTATGCATACAAGAAGGCCTGAGCCAACAACGTTAAAAACTAAGAGGGTTCATTTATTTGAGCAAAGAAAGCAAAGCCAAACAATCCATTTATACAGAACCACGTGGAAGGGAGCTGACACCCACTTTCCTCATTGTACAGAAAAACTTCTAAATCAGGGGTGGCCAAACTGTGGCTTGGGAGCCACATGTGGCTCTTTCACACATATTGTGTCGCTCTCAAAGCCCCATCAGCCAGCTTGGAGAAGGCATTTGTCTCTTTAAATTACTTATTGAAGCCGCCAGCTGTCAGCTTGGAGGCTGCATTTAAAGTCAAAGTTGCTTTCTTTCCACCTCTCTCTCACCTCCCCATCTTCCTTTCAGCTCTCAAACATCTGACTTTCATGTCTTATGGTTCTCAAACATCTGATGTCTATTCTATGCGGTTCTTAAATTAAGCAAGTTTGGCCACCCCTGTTCTAAATCTTTCACTGTGTTCTGAAAGCATGCTCCCAGTGGTTTTGCCACAGTGGACATTTTAGGCAGCAGACATAAACATTAAAAGCAATGGAAAGGAAGAAAGGTAGGAAGGAAGGAAGAAAGGTGGGAAGGAAGGAAGGTGGAAAGAAAGAGAGAGAGAGAGAGAGAGAGAGAGAGAGAGAGAGAGAGAGAGAGAGAGAGAGAGAGAGAGAAAGAAAGAAAGAAAGAAAGAAAGAAAGAAAGAAAGAAAGAAAGAAAGAAAGAAAGAAAGAAAGAAAGAAAGAAAGAAAGAAAGATCAAGGGAGTGGAGCATTTGAAAAAAACACATACACGAGGAGGTCACTCTAGCACAGATCCTAGAAGATACCCTGGAAAACTCACAAAGCAGGGCATGCATGCCCTAGCCACTGCCACTCCAAGGTATACTGCCCTTGAACATGGAAGCTCTATTTGAGTTTAAGCTTGGAAGAGGTCTGAGCCACTGCGAGATGAGGGTCCGTCGTGGCTAGCAACCCTCCGGTCTCCCCCAAAGCAAGAAGGGCAGGGCTTGCTGGAGAAACCATCTCCCTCCAGGGGGCTCAGGGCTGCAAGCAACAAACCCCGCCACCCCGCGGATCCTCCCCCACCTGCCGCTTATTCATCCGCCGAACATCGTCCAAGAAGTCCAGAGACAACATCACGGGGCAAAAGTTGCAGCCACCGGCAGGGCAGGGACGCTGCACTTCCGCTTCCGCCCGCAACTGTTTCCAGCCAAGTTGAAAATACCATAGAGACAGACATAGAGAAGGGCCCACCTTTTCCCAGGCCAAAGAGACCCTACACGTCCGGTTCTGATGAGAGTGGCTAAATCAAGGGGATTTATAAGTTGCAATAATTGCAAAGTGGGCCGCTGTGAGCTTAAATCTGTTACAGAAAGAAAACACAGAATGCCTTGGAGAGTCACCATTTGCTGCCACCTGCAGGATGCCACCCCTGACCCCTCGCCTCCCCTTTTCAAATTCTGCAGAGGACCCGCTTCTTCCAGATCCATGCAATGAAAGGAAACGTGTATGTTGCACTGTTGTGCCTTTTAATGTAGGCAGCAGGCAGAAATTCAACAGGAGAGACTTCCAATCTGCGTTTGCAGAAATGTATGCTGTCCCGCAGGCGTTTAACATAGGAGCCCGGCTTCTTCGAGGGAACAGAGTTGTTATTCCGTATCACAAAAAAATTAACTTCACACGCTGCCAAATTTATCTGCATTTTATTTAAAAACTCCGTAGCCTAGACCGTTTCACCAGTCTTCTTCCCCCGCAACCCGAGGAGTTTCTAAACGGCACACGTTAACCGGAAGTTATCTTAGAGAACCAGTAAGGCTTTAGCCCGTTGACCTTGCCTTACACGCCTTCCCGCGTGAGTCCCAAATGGTCCCGCCCCCCTGGATGGCAAACGCCCGTCAGCGCTACGCACGCGTTCTGCGTTGGACTCGGTAGAGCCTGTTATTGGGACGGTCCCTTCTGCATTCTCCTGAAATAATTGGGAAGCTGTGGGGCAAAAGTGGGAGCTGCTGGAAGAACTGGCTCTCCTCCCTGTCCTTTAATGATAGGCCCAGGTCATTTCTGTTTTCAAAGACTGCCTCTTGTTCTGTGCCAGACAGCGTCCCGGTTGTAATCGCATTGCAATTCATTAAGCTCACTTCTTCTCAGTTCATTAATTCAATTGGCATTCAGTCCAGATCTTCCCGATTGTGTAATCCAATTGCAGCCAAATTAATTGCAGCGTAATGGAGTTCATTGCTCTGGCCTAGATGGTATAGGCGGGGCCCATCTCAACAGAGCAAAGAAGCCAAGCCCGGGTCAGCCCTGGTTAGTATTTGGATGGGAGACCAACAACAGGTCAAGGTTGGAAAATATGTGGAGACTCTTTGCGGGTGGATCCAGGCAAGGGCAGTGGGAGGGGAGGAGAAGGGCCTCAGCATGGTACAATGCCAGAGAGCCCACCCGTCAAAGCAGCCATTTTCTCCAAGGGATGGAAACAATTGTGACCGAAATGCAACGCAACTTACGCAATATGTGAATGCAAAATATGCAATTTATAAATGTTGTACACAACATTGAATATCTATATTTAAATATTGTGCAGAACATCAACAATATAAATATACTAACATTATGGACTTTGTGCCGTGTACATTATGAGTTGGATGCATTTGCAAAGAGGAGCTTCATAGCTGAAATGTTTAAAGAGACATTGTCTACATGGAGTCCTGGAGACTTGGCTTTTGTAAATAATATGACAAAAGTAATCAGATGAATTTCAGTGAAAACTGCTTCCATGGCCATTCGCACGGAAGCCTGTCAGAGTTCACTATTTTCTCCAGCGGAGCTGATCTCTGCCAGCTGGAGATCAGTTGCACAAGTGGGAGATCTCCAGGTCCCACCTGGAGGCTGGCAACCCTAGTTGCCATGCAAAGGCAGGCAATAGCAAACCACCCTGAATGTCTCTTGCCTTGAAAACCCTATGAGGTTTCCTGTAATTTAGCTTCAACATGACAGCTCTTTCCACCACCAATCAGGGCCGGATCGACATGTTTTTTGAGGGGGGGGGGGCAAAATTAAAAAATGATGCCCCCTTATGGGCCATTCTGTCTTATGGTCCCATAGAATACAATGGACTCAATACCCAATTTGGCACACCCCCCCTCTGTCGGTGCTTGGGGCAAGCACCCCCCCCCCAATGCCCCCCCTCCGATCTAGGCCTGCCACCAATGCATTTCATTGGAATATAGCTCAAAGAGCACAGAGCAGTTAAACTCATTCTGAGCCAGGGCTGTGGCCTGGAAGCATTTTATCCATTTTATCCAGGGCTGTGGCTTGGTGACAGATAGCTGCCAACCTGGAGCTCTCTTGAAAATACACAAAGATTAATCCCCTCCCCCCGAGAAAATGACATCTTCAGAAGGTAGGCTTCATGGCATTATATCCTCACTGAGCTCCACGCCGTCACCCAGCCTACAGGCCCAAATCTCCAGGTACTTCCCAAACAAAACGTGGCAACCCAGCAATCTACCTTGCACAGAGTGTGGTTAGTTCAAATTCCATGGGGCTTAAAAAAAAAAGATCAAGTATTACATAAGGCGGTCGCCAACAGTGTTCCCTGCAGGGCTTTTTTAATAGCAGGAGCTCCTTTGCGTATTAGGCCACACACCCCTGATGGAGCCAATCCTCCAAGAGCTTACAAGGCTCTCAGTACAGGGTCCAGGGATAGAATTCTAGCAGGGGCTCCTTTGCATATTAGGCCACACACCCCTGATGCGGCCAATCCTCCAAGAGCTTACAGGGCTCTCAGTACAGGGCCCAGAGATAGAATTCTAGCAGGGGCTGCTTTGCATATTGGCCACACATCCCTGATGGAGCCAACCCTCCAAGAGCTTACAGGGCTCTTAGTACAGGGTCCAGAGATAGACTTCTAGCAGGGGCTCCTTTGCATATTAGGCCACACACCCCTGATGGAGCCAATCCTCCAAGAGCTTACAGTAAGCCCTGTAAGCCCTTGGAGGATTGGCTACATAAGAGGGGTGTGGCTTAATATGCAAAGGAGTTCCTGCTACAAAAAAGGCCTTGTAATTCCCCTCCCTCCACTGAGTGCAGTTCACATCCCAAGCAGAACAGAACTGCTGTAGTCTTCAAATGGATCATGGGCGTGGCTCCAGATTGCTGCTGAGCAGGGGTTCCTGTGTTAATGGGTGGCTACTCATGTGCACCACTAAGTGGGATGGCTAGTAGCCAACCTCCAGGAGGGGGCCAGAGCTCTTCCTCACTAACAACAGGAGGTGGGGTTGCCAGGTCTGATTCAAGAAATATCTGGGGACTTAGGAGGTGGAGCCAGGAGACAAGATGTGACAAGCACAACTGAACTCCAAAGGGAGTCCTGGCCATCACATTGAAAGGGGCCACATGCCTTTAAAATGCCTTCCCTCCATTTGGAAATAAATGAAGGATAGGGGCACCTTCTTTTGGGGCTCACAGAATTGGACCCCCTGGTCCAATGTTTTTGAAACCTGGGGGTTGTTTTGAGGAGTGGCCCCAGATGTTATGCTGCAAATTTGGTTCCTCTGCCTCAAAAAACAGGCCCCCTAGAGCCCTAGGTACCCACAGATCAACTCTCCATTATATGGTATGGGAATTAATCTCCATAGGGTAGAATGACGTGTCCAGCAGACATTTCCCTCTCCCCCCCCCATTTTCTGATCACCCTGAAGCAGAGGGAGGGCCTCCAAACCGGGGGATCCCCTGTCTCCACCTGGGGATTGGCAACCTGAACAGGAGGGAACAGCAGCTTTGGCGGCTGCGCTTTATGGCTCACTTCCCTGCTGACCCTCCTCCCCTCTCCAAACTCCCCCTCCCCAAATCTCCAGGAATTTCCCAAACTGGAGTTGAGAACCTTGAGCCCGTTAGGGGAGGGTGGGATATAAATTTGATAAAATGAATCTAAAAATAAATTGCGCCTCAGCCTTTGGGAGAGCCCAAAATATTACCGAACAGACCCCGACGAGCTAAGCATTGTTAGATGGTTTTATTTGAAATACTTTGAAGTAAACATTATAGCAAGGCACCGAGGCCTCTGCAAATTAAATAGATATGTGAATGGCTTGGGAATGGTACCCCCCCCACCCCCACCCCGCTATTGTTACTTTAGCTAGGCTACTCTGTAAAACATTCCCTAGACTAAATGTACATAGTATCAAAAAATACAAAGGGTTTTTATCAAAACACATTCCAACGAGAAAGTGAGCAATTCAAATGTAATAAGATAAATAGGGTTTTTTCTTCTTAAATTATTTATAGTAAACAATGAGCAGGAGTCTGACTCAACATAAAAAACTGTATATATATAATATATATATATATATAAAAAGAGAAAGTAGAAGTTATTACAGAGAGCATGGGGGGAAGGAAGCACACGAGGCGACAGGAGGGAGGGGGGGGGGAATGAAATCGATGCAACCGTAGGGGAATCGAAAATCTCCAGGCCGACTGACTCAAGATGCGCAATGGAATTCTCCCCACCCCCAAGTTGGAGCAAATGTTTGTGCTACTGACCATGCGCCTTGCTGGGAATTCAGATCGGTCTATGCAAACACAGGAAGCCAACCGAGTCGAACTGGGGGAACCAATATGAATTCTTTCTAGCCCGAGCTGTGGCCAACGAGAGCATCCCTGGGTGAGGGATGCTCGTGACAATTTATGCTGGAATAAAAAGCAGCCTATAAAGTGCTGTGAGACTCCTATTGTATATTTAATAGCTGCACTTTTTTTTGTGGCAGGAACTCCTTTGCACATTAGGCCACACACCTCTGATGTAGCCAATCCTCCAAGAGCTTACAGGGGCCTATTGAAAGCTCTTGGAGGATTGGCTACATCAGGGGTGTGTGGCCTAATGTGCAAAGGAGCTCCTGCTACAAAAAAAGCCCTGTTTAATAGTAATCGGTGGGTCACCCGTGAGGCCCCTCCCCCCCCCCCCCAAAAAAAAATCTGCAAAGGAAGAACATCTAAGGTAATCCCTCAAGTGCAGAGAAAAAAAAATATATATAAATAGGGACTCTATATGCAGGGAGTTTAAAAATACCTCCCCAGCTTTCTTGTGAAGTCTGTGCAGATGGTGCATTTAAAAACTGACAATATAAAACACAAATGAGCAGAAGTAGCAATCTGTTAAGGAGATGCAGACTGGGCCAAACTGGGGTGGGGAGGGAAGATATAAAGCAGTGATTGGGAGGATTTGGACAGTGGGAAAACCAGACAATCGGGAGAATAAGGGGGTAGAGAGCTGGGGCCGGTGGGCAAAATTGTATTTCCCTACCCCTGAGAATCCTTGTGCACCACCCCCACCCCCCTTAATGTATAACTCCCGGGCGACATATGGGGGCCAACCATTCACAAAAATGAACAGCTGTTTTCGTTTGCTGTGATCTCCTGTTGGGGTGGGAGAAGGGATAAGCCAGCATTCTGCTATTGCAGGGGTGGCCAACGGTAGCTCTCCGGATGTTTGTTGCCTACAACTCCCATCAGCCCCAGCTGTTGGCCATGCTGGCTGGGGCTGATGGGAGTTGTAGGCAAAAAAAAAACATCTGAAGAGCTACCGTTGGCCACCCCATGCTATTGGGTTCCCTCGCCTTCCTGATTAGCTACGAGCAGTGATGCAAAACGCTGCTTGTGCAGAGAAGAAAACCCCCTTGGGCAGGTTCGAAAACACATTCATTGGACTGCTTTTCACAGCGTGGCCGAAAAGCGGAGTCAACACGAGTCTTGGGCAAGGGGGTCCTCAACTGACTGAAGGTCGAGAGGAATGGGGGTTGGGGGGGTGGATTAAACGCCTGCACAATCCCGCATCAAACTGAACGAGGAACTGTGACAAAAGTACCAGAAGCCTGGATGAGAGGGAGGAGGGTGGTGGTGGTGGGGAAGTGAAGCGGAACTGCTGAAAGGGGCCTTGAGTGGCACATGATTAAAGGGAAAGAGCTCCTTTTTTGTTCTGATCTCGAAGGTGGGGGGGGGGAGAGGAGGACCAAAGAAACAAAACAACAAAATTAGAATTTTTGTTTCGTTATGTTACCCTGCAGGTTCAGACACGGTTCAGTCTGGGGATCCTCCCCACCCGCTCCCCTCCTCACATCTTCAGTGCTACAGAGATGGTGGCAATGACTTTTTTTGGGGGGTTCCCTTACTAATCAGAGTTGAACGGAATGAAGACCCCCCCCCTCCAAGAAAGGAATAGCATATTTAAGAAGTGTGAATCCCGCCCGACCCCCTCCCGCCCCCTCCCTCGAAACCTCAGGGAGACACACGCACGCACACACAAATCTTGTCTTAAACGTTTGAGGACTTTGAATGTTTGTTCTGAGAGGCAGGCTTCTCCGTGTCCCGTGATGCCGAATCGTCCCCCGAGTCTTTCTCCTTGGAACCACCTGATGCCTCTTCCCCGACATTCAGCTCCCCGTTAGGCTCCACTAGTCCGTTCCCATTTGCCTCCGTGACCGCGCCCTCTTTTTCGTCCCCTGCTTCTTCTTCTCGCTGCTCCTGGCCCTCTCCCTCCTCCTCCTCTTCCTCCTCCTCCTCTTCCGGATCTTTGACTTTATGAACGATGAAGAGGTGCCTATTCAGAGAGATGTGGGATGTGTAGCACAAACCGCAGAGCAGGCACTGGAAAGTGGAGCTGTCCGTCTTGTGCCGAGGGATGTGCCCCTGGAATTCAGTCTCGGAGGCTGTTGAAAACTCACATTTGGCGCACTTCCAGTGTGCTCGCAGTTTTTTCGCTGGTGGATCTTCAGATCCTGACGCGGCTGTTTCTGTCTGCTCCGAACCGTCTGCGGATACCCTCTTTGGAGTTTTTGTCTATCAAACAAACAAGAAAGCAGAGCGTTATTGCATCCGTCTCCAAAGGCTTGGTCCAGTTCCCTGTAAGCCCCAGGGATGTCAATCTTTAATAAAGCAGCCCTTTGGTGTAGGGGTTAAGTGCGTGAACTCTTATCTGGGAGAACCAGGTTTGATTCCCCACTCCTCCACTTGCAGCTGCTGGAATGGCCTTGGGTCGGCCATAGCTATCACAGGAGTTGTCCTTGAAAGGGCAGCTGCTGTGAGAGCCCTCTCAGCCCCACCCACCTCACAGGGTGTCTATTGTAGGGAGAGAAGGTATAGCAGATTGTAAGCTGCTCTGAGTCTGATTCAGAGAGAAGGGCAGGGTTTAAATCTACAGTCGTCTTCTTCTAAATGAATGAGAATTTTAACATTTGAAGTTGAATAAGCTTGCAACTGGTCTACCCTGTGTATGTACTACATATATTATTACCTCTGCTACTGGTTTTTGCCAAGATTAATTAATATGCTCCACCAGGGGTCCCCAACCTTTTCCAGCCTGCAGGCACATTTTGAGCAAGATGATGATACTGATTTATACCCCACTCTTCATTCTGAATCTCAGAGCGGCTTACAATCTTCTTTGCCTTCCTCCCCCACAACAGACACCCTGAGGTAGGTGAGGCTGAGAGAGCTTTGACTGACCCAAGGCCATTCCAGCAGGTGCAAGTGGAGGAGTGGGGAATCAAACCTGGTTCTCCCAGATAAGAGTCCGCGCACTCAACCACTACACCAAACTGGCTCTCAATGAATTCATGGCATGGTGGGTGCAGCAACAAAATGGTGGCCACAGGAGGCGAAGCCAGCCACAAAATGATTGTCGCAGCTAAAGTTCAGTGACACAGCAGAGATCTGTGTGCTGTGGTGGTAGCTGCTGCCCACGCAACATTTTCAAAAAAATCTGCAAAGCCGATCAAATCCCCAATAGTCAATCAGATGCCTTGCCAGGCAAAAGCAGTTAAGTGTGCGGACTCTTCCCTGGAAAGGCCTTGGGTCAGCCATCGGTCTCGCAGAGCTGTCCTTAAAAGGGCAGAAGATATTCAGCCCCACCTACCTCACAGGGTCTCTGTTGTGGGGGTGGAAGGTGTGAAGGAGACTGTGAGCCACTCTTAACAAGACTCTTGAGATTCAGATGGAAGGGTGGGATATAAATCCAGTATTTTCTTATTATCTTCCTTCTGGCCCCGCCTACTTCCCAAAAACGCTTGCACTGTTTTGCATTTGCGTTCTCCTGCACTGGAGAACGCAAATGCAAAAAACACATCTAATTTACACAATTTATTCCAATGATTTTGTGTGTGAGTGCTTGCACCAGTTTTGTGGGTTTTTTTTAAACAAACCGCTCTCGCAATGTTTGGCTTCACAATACGCACAGGTCATGGCTTGCTGTGAAAAAAGAAATGCAGAAATGGGCAAAGCAATTGCCGAAATGGCACAGGCCAGAATTCGAGGGGCTTCCACAGGCGACAAGCAAAAGGGGAAGGCCACCAGGTGGGCCGGGCAGCTACACGAGAGGGAAACCTGCGATTGACAAAAAAGCACAGCAGATTACTTTTGTCAAGACTTCCGCTGGGGCTTTGGCTTTGGCAATCTGGGAATGGTCTGGGGTTTTGATGCCGTGCATGAGGCTGATGTGGTTCTCTAGCGCAGACAGCTGAGGAAACGACTGAACTTCATCTGTGCAGTACCTGAAAAATAAAAGCAGGACAAGGGTTAAGATCGTTCATGTTCAGTCTTGCTCCTCCCCTTCGCTTCTTCTCTCCCTCCGCTGGGAACGTTTTTGGTCCAAGCCAGCTGGGGCAAGGACAACTGCTTTCGGCTTATGCAAACTGTGAAACTGCTGGTGCACACTGGTGGTATAGAATTCATACCACAAACGATGCAAGTGAGTCTTCCTTGCATTGGGGAAGTTGCAGGGCTTGCACACTATCCTCACCCTGGGAAAACCTCCTATGCGATCAACGTGCCTCCCCTCCCGGGTAAGTGTGCTTTGTTTCTGTTTTGACTTGTTATCTGTTCAATTGTGGTCTTTGATCGCATACAGTAAACACTCTTTTATATTATTTATTAGTTCTGTTCCAAAAACTCCTTCCCCCCAGGGAGATTAGTCTGACTCCCTCTACTGGTATCTTCCGCCAGCAGGGGAAGTCCTTTTCTGGTTTCATCTGGCATACCCAACATTATTGGCCTTCCTTTTAGTGCCCCCCTTTTAGTGCGGCCCCGTGGCGCAGAGTGGTAAAGCAGCAGTACTGCAGTACTGTGGGTCTGAACTCTCTGCTCACGACCTGAGTTCGATTCCGGCGGAAGCTGGATTCAGGTAGCCGGCCCAAGGTTGACTCAGCCTTCCATCCTTCCGAGGTCAGGAAAAGAAGTACCCAGCTTGCTGGGGGGAAAGTGTAAAAGACTGGGGAAGGCAATGGCAAACCACCCCGTAAAAAGTCTGCCGTGAAAACGTTGTGAAAGCAACGTCACTCCAGAGTCGGAAACGACTGGTACTTGCACAGGGGACCTTTCTTTTCCTTTTAGTGCTCTGTATTCACGTTTTCAATAACATTTTATAATTTAAACTATTTGTTATTGTTTTCAGAGGTGTCAAACTCATTTGTCATGAGGGCCGGATCTGACATAGATGAGACCTTGCTGGGCCAGGCCGTGTGTGTCATAAAATGGAATGCCAGGGAGCAGAGATATCAACTTTTGAAAGGACACAGAAAAACACAAAGTTTTAAAAACGTAAAATATAATATGCCTAAAAGATTAGCACTTTTGCAATATTTTGTTCTTTAACAGTTTCTGATAATGGACACCTTTGTGTGGTGTAGTGGTTCTTATCTGGGAAAACTGGGTTTGATTCCCCACTCCTCCACTTGCAGCTCCTGGAATGGCCTTGGGTTAGCCATAGCTCTCGCAGAACTGTCCTCGAAAGGGCAGCTTTTGCAAGAGCTCTCTCAACCCCACCCACCTCACAGGGTGTCTGTTGTGTGTGTGTGTGGGGGGGGAAGGTAAAGGAGATTGTGACCGCTCTGAGACTCTTGAGATTCAGAATATAGGGCAGGATATAAATCCAATATCATCATCATCATCATCTTGCTCTGAATTACTGCATCAAAATCTGGAGATAATATCCATGGTGTAGCAATCTTGAGTATGCTATTCTCATGGTCAATGCTCAGACTCACGTTTGACACCCCTGGCTTAAATGTTTTAAAATTAGTTGCTTTGTGGACTCAGGACTGAGTGGAAAGGCAGCTTTATATATATAAATTACTAAATGCTGGGGGCTGGGAGGATATGCACAAGTTGCCACAAAAAGAAGGCTTAGAATCCCTGTGCGTAGAAGATGGAGGCCCTCGGCTCAAGCTTATGTGGAATTTACTCCAGTCTAAGCCCAATCAAATCCGAGGTTTCAACGCCAATAACTTGGTAGAGAAGGGCTTTCTAACGCTCCTCAACCCTCAGTGCCCACTTCAATGTTCTTGGAGTCTTAAACATTGAAGAGCCATTGGCTGAAAACACAGAATGGTAGAAATGCAAACTGTATGCAATCTGTCCTGACCAGGAATAGCATTGTATGGAGTCTAGTTACATCTAACGCGTCAGGCTCCAGGCCACAAAATCCTCACGGGAGGGACTCTGTCATTTGCCATATCCTTCTGGGAAGAGGCAGATGTCTGTTGATGGGATGGCTCTAAAAGCGGGCAGGCTCTTCATTCCCTGCCCCCCAACTCAATCCCATCCTTGGATTAACGGTGACAAATTCCAAAGTGCCAATTCTAGAAAAACTCTCCAAAGAGCTGATAAGCTCTGCAGAGAAATAAGAAGGGGTGTGTGTGTGAAAGGTGCCGTCAAGCTGAGGCTGACTTATGGCAACTCTTCGTGGGGTGTTCAAGAGACAAACAGAGGTGGTTGGCCATTGCTTGCCTCCAAGTCACAACCCTGGGCTTCCTTGGAGGTCTCCCATCCAAATACCAACCAGGGCTCACCCTGCTTAGCTTCCGAGTGAGACAAGAACTACAACTTAGAAGTATTTAATATGGATTCTTGAGATAGGACCCTGTTCCGTTTCATAAGTGCTCTGGCTTGTTTAAGGAAATCTGCTGAATACTATGCGTATTCCTTCACACAAGCTTTTGTCTGTAAGAGAAAGAACTGCTGCTTATTCCAAATGCCCATGCTTCCCGCCTACTGACTCCCCTCTATACATGTCCCCCCCCCCTCCATTAACCAACCAACCTTTCTTCCTCCCTCCCTTCCTTTTGTGCGTGTGCATGCACCTGGAAGTCAACCTCTGGTGACACCTGGAAGTTGACCTCTGGATGGCAACCTCTGGTGACTGACCCCTACTGGGGGCTGGGAGGATATGCACAGAGGAAGCCTGCCCTTGCCCTCCCGACTGCTGGTATTCCCTGGAGGTCTCCCATCCAAGTACTTGCCACAGTCAACCCTGATTAACTTCCGAAGATCCGGCTTGCCTGGACTATCCAAATCGCCCCCCACCCTCAATTATTACAAACCAGCAAATGAGTATTTGGAAACACGTTTGCAAGCTTAATGCATAACCATGGGTGGCCCAACTGCAGCTCTGGAGCCACATGTGGCTCTTTCACACATATTGTGTGGCTCACAAAGCCCCCACTGCCCCATCAGTCAGCTTGGAAAATGCATCTAAAGTTAGTTGCTTCCTTTCCACCTCTCCCTCCCCCCAAATCTATTTGCCTTCCTTCCTCCCTTCCGGCTCTCAAACACCTTACGCCAGGGGTGTCGAACATGCAGCTTGGGGGCTGAATCAGGCCCCCAGAGGGCTCCTATCAGACCCTCGAGCAACCGGCTGTCATCTGCTTCCTTCTGCATAACAGCTTGCTTTGCAAGGCTCGCGCAATTGCTCAGGAGCTACAGAGCAAAACCTCTATTTTCTCCAGTGGCTGAGGCTCCCCCCCTAGTCCCCTGGGGGAGGAAGGAAAGAGCCAGAGCTTCCTTTGCCCAGTTCCCTGGACCCCATGGGGGAAATACAAAGAAAGCATCCTTAAGACCAATGAGTGCTAATGTTTTAAGCATGTTTTAAGTTTTTAAAAATATATATATTTGTGTTTGTCTGTGTTATCTCTGCTACCTAATCTTAAATAGGGACACACATGGCCTGGCCCCTCAAAGTCTCATTTATGTCAGATCCGGCCCTCATAACAAATGAGTTCAACACCCTGCCTTACGCCCATGTCTTGCTGTTCTCAAACATTCAACGTTTATTCTATGTGGCTCTTACATTAAGCAAGTTTGGCCACCCCTGAGTGTAGCTCTGCCCTAGCTGCATATGTTTGACTGTAGGTTCCAATGCTCCTTTTTGAAGAAACCTCCAGCTATGACATCTGCTCACAGATGAGCTCATGTGCACAGCAGGATGGCTTCCCAGGGTGCACCTGGTTCTTGGGGTGGTCTTCAGGCAACCGGCAGGGACATCCCAGCCACCTCCCCACAAAAGTCTGGGCACGGATCGCTGCCAGGAGCTAAAGGCACACGCTCTATCCAAAGAGGCTCAAAATCCAGCTTTCTATTATCAGTTGTTATTTTATTTCAGTTCATTTCTATTCTGCCCTTTCCCGCAAAGGGTGACCTTGGCCCACCGGATTGACCACCAGAACTTTACCAGCAAGGCGGTGAGGAGGAGAATGGTTAGTGAAACCGCAAGAGCAGGCTAATTTTAGCCAAGCTTCCCTTCTAGAGGACAAACAAAGAGATTTACATGAAGGGAACGCTGGACAAGATGAGGATTTCTTTTGCCTGTGTCTTGCTGGGAACCACCTTTGTTCAAACGAAGCAGGAATTCAGGAGCCGGCAAAAGGGAAGATTTCAAACATCCGAGACTAACTCATTCTGTTGCCCTGATGAGGCAATAAAAGCCACCTTGAACAAGGGCCTTTTCAGTGGCCAGCTTGAAGCCATCTGAGACATCTGCTTGGGGAGGGGGTCCCCAACCTTTTTGAGCCTCTGGAATTCTGATACGGCACAGCGGGGGCAGCAGTAAAATGGCTGCCACAAAATGGCTCCCGCAGGAGAAGGAAACAGCCACAAAATGGCTGCCACAGCTTAACCTCAGTGCCACGTTGTGGATCGTGGTGCGGAGGTGGCAGCTGCTGCCAAAGCAACATTTAAAAAACTCTACTCAGCCAATCAGATCTTCAATGGTCAATCAGAAACCTTGCTGAACAAAAGCCCTACCTGGCCTCATCCACTTCCTAAAAACACTTAGCAGGCACTGGAAAAAGTGTCGGCGGGAACCACAGAACACACAGAACCACAGGCTCACGGAATCAAGGAGAGCCAGTTTGGTGTAGTGGTTAAGTGTGTGGATTCTTATCTGGGAGAACCGGGTTTGATTCCCCACTCTTCCACTTGCAGCTGCTGGAATGGCCTTGGGTCAGCCATAGCTCTCTCAGAGCTGTCCTTGAAAGGGCAGCTTCTGGGAGAGCTCTCTCAGTCCCACCCACCTCACAGGGTGTTTGTTGTGGGGAGAGAAGATATAGGATTATCAGCCGCTCTGAGTCTCTAATTCAGAGAGAAGGGCGGGGTATAAATCTGCAGTCTTCTTTCTATACCTAGGGCCAGCTAGTGAGGGTCCACACCAGACCACTACACCAGCAGTCTAACAAGGTCTGCATGACCCTCTCACATATCGGCTGCTGCTTGCATTATTGCTAAGACACATCACGTCTAATGGGGAAACCCTGGCCAGCATTGTAGCCTAAGACTCTATGTGATGTTCCAAAACAGGCAGCAGCAGATACGTTCGTCGCAAAGCCCTTTTGAACCTGGAAGACGGGTCCATTGTGGGGAAAGACTCCCTCCCCCCCAATACTCACGGGCAGGTATAAACTTTCTTTGCTGTGTCGTGATCATTTCGCGTGTGTCTCCGCAGACTATTGGAGGCGTTGAATGACTTCTCGCACTGACGACAGGGATATCTCTTGATGTTCTAATGAGAGAACAGAAGGGGTTAGCGAAAACCACAAGAGCAGAGTAGGAACGTGTGTTTTGGGTCGGGGCAGAAGAACTGGACTTGTGTTTGCAAGGCCGTTCTTTGAATTATGGCACAAAGCTGCTTTGCGCACGATGGACAAAGGGGCACTTGCAATCTGTGTGCCGCACGACCCTGCTTGAGGAGTGGCTGCCTGCAGACTCACGGTAGACGGGCCTGAGAGTCTTGGCCAGAAGTCTGTGTGGCTCTCAGATATACGTTTGCTGAGAATCTGCAGACCCCCACTTTCCCTTCTGCTGTGGAGATGCACACGGGACATGTTCTTTGATTTGTTGATTAAAAACAATCATTGGCTACCTTCCTACCTTGCAAAACTCAAAGCAACTTTTTTTTTTTAAAGTCGTCAAGGTGCAACTGGCTTATGGCGCCCCCTGGAGGGCTTTCAAGGTACGAGAAGAACACAGGTGGTTTGCCATTGCCTGCCTCTGCCCAGTGAGCCGGGTATCTCTGGTGGCCTCCCATTCAAGTACTAACCAAGGCCAACCCTATTTAGTTTCTGAGATCTGGCAAGATCGGCCTAGCCTGGGCCATCCAGGTTAGGAAAGTAGCTTATAATATAAATAAAACAATGATTATAGAAACAGCTAAAGACCACAATTTAAAATCTCCAATCAGGAATGCCAATAAATAAAAAAGCAAATTAGTCCAATTTAGTCCTAAATAAAATGGTCTTCAACTGCCTCCTGAAGATCGAAAATGAGGCGGCCAGGTGCACCTCTCTGGGGAGGCTGCCATGACTGTGGGGCTGCCACTGAAAAGGTCCTGTCTCAGGAACCCACCGAATGAGCTTCTTTGGTTGATGGACGGACAAGAGAGCTTTTCTGTGTGATCTTAAGATTCCCCTTCACATCATAGCAAACGACTCCTGACCACAAATTCGCTTGCTTGAGAGTTTGGCCGTAAACTCGCTTGTGTCAAGGACACCGATGAGTTTCTCAGCCTCATTCCCCTATCTGCAAGATGGACGCTGAGATCGCTTCAATGCTATCGCAGCCTTTCTGCAGGATATACTTGACATGCTGTCTCAAAGGTATGCAACGCAGCAAAGGAACCAACCTCCCAGACTCTCTCATGTCTTTATGGGCGCCTGTCGTACAGCTACGGTATTTTTGCTGTGTTTGTGGGAAGAAGAATCAAACGTGATGCCAATGTTTCCCTCACCTTTCCGTGGCTCTTCTTCATATGAGACACGTAGGTTTCTCGGTCCGGGAGCCACTGGGCGCACTCCCGGCAAGTCCAGCTGCAGGGCTTCGCCTTGGGCTTTGATTCTGGGCTCGTGTCTTTCGCAGGCAAAGGCGCCTGGGGAGTACCGTTGACGACCGACAGCTCCTTCGATGTCGAGAGGGCGTTGCTGCTCGCTGCCGTCTCTGACTTCTGGCGGAAACTGGCTGGGTCCTCGGGGTTTTCAGGGACTCCGTGGACACTCTGGCAAACAAACAGAATGGGAAAAGGTCACACAGAGAAAGAACAGAGTGAGAAACTGTTAAAAATGTGTCTGCATACTCGGCTTATTGGGGAAAAAACGACGGCTCTTTCAAACGGCTCACCCAACTTGGGAAATGGTGAAGGGTGGACAATGTGGACATCACCCGGACGAGAGTACTCTGAATCACTGCAAACGTGTTAGAAAAAAGAATGGGGTACATTCCTCTTTGAACCATACCACCTGACTGCAAAAGAAGAGACCACCACATGTTCCTCTGTTAAGAAATACTCCCTGAAAATGAAAGGTCAGCATGCTGGGCAGTGTTCCCTCTAAGCTAAATTAGTGTGAACTAGAGTTAGCTCACAGTTTTTTAGCCTCTGGCTCACACATTTTTGTCTTAGCTCAGGAAGGATGTCCCCAGAGCAAACTAATTTATGCAGTAGCCAAACTGCTCACTCACAACATTAATGCCAGTATCTTACAAAGTAGAATTTTTACTCACAAGACTCCACAGCTTAAAGGGAGCATTGCTAGTGAGACAGTATGAAAACTAGCGAGGTGCAGTGGATAGAGTGTGGGATTAAGATCCTGGGAGATCTGGGTTCAAACCCCACCACTACCATGGAAGCTCGCTGACCGACCCTTGGGCCTCTCACAAACTCTCAGCCTGGCCTACCTCACAGGACTGTGGTGAAAAAACAAAGCAGGGGAGAACATTCCTCTAAGCCACTCTGAGCCCCAAGTGAGTGGGAGGGTAGGGGTGGGGGAAACAGGATAGAAATAAACACAAAAGGAAGCACATGGGCTGGTTCCTAGTCATCTCTCCTTGATGCACCACCTTTCCAAATACTGCCAGCTCTTGGCCGAAGGGGAAAACATCATCCCCCTTTCATGAGATACACACCCTCGTAAAATGGTACATTCTCTCCCCACCCCCATAAATATTTGAAGTGTTCCACTCAGAGGACAGTCTTGGTGCATGTAGGAGGAAAGACTATAATCCCAAATAAACAGTGTTGAGTGTTGGGTCTGCAAAAGTAGTCAGCACAAGCCCAACTGCAGTTGCATTGCTTACAATAAAGACAATCAACACTTCATGCAGTCCAAAAATATGTACCCTAAGTAGACTATCATGGCTGTGAGTTGGGACCTGTTTTCTGGAAGCAGTCGAAGACGTAGTTCCCTGGGAGATTTTGGGACACAGGCTGACGGATGGATGGACAGAGAGTCTACTATGATGAGATTATGTATTGGCTGGATCTTGAGTAAACGGCATTGATCAGTGTCTCCCCAACAGCCATTTCCACAATTTCATAAAATTTGTATTGACTTGTCTCTTGCTAGCTTGTTGATGTGATTTCCCCTGCGCTATTTAATCTTCATAGCGGGCCTTATCAGGGTTTATAGGCCCTTTTCCAGATTATGAGTAACAGGCGTGAGGCATTTGCGCTACTTGTATGTGGCAACTGCTTACCTTTTAAGGTGGAAACAAAAAAGGAGATGATGATATTGGATTTATATTCCGCCCTTCTACCTGAATCTCAGAGCGGCCTACGATCTCCTTCACTTTCCTCCCCCACAGCAGACACCCTGTGAGGAAGGTTGGGCTGAGAGAGCTCTCCCAGAAGCCGCCCCTTCAAGGACAGAGTCTCAGACCAGTCTATAATCTCTTTTCCCTTCCTCCCCCCACAACAGACACCCAGTGAAGTAGGTGGGGCTGAGAGAGCTCTCATAGAAGCTGCCCTTTCAAGAAGAGCTCTGAGAAAGCTATGACTGACCCAAGACTATTCCAGCAGCTGCAAGTGGAGAAGTAGGGAATCAAACCCAGTTCTCCCAGATAAGAGTCCACATGCTTAATCACTACACAACAATGACCGATTGAAGAGGAACAAAAAGAACGAGGAATCAGACGTCACTTAAAGGTGCAAAGCAGCTGCCCTTGAAGACAGCATAGTAAGAAAGCTGTATATTTAAACAGCAGCAATTCCACAACAAGATAATCCACTACTGCACAGATACACCAAGGCCCGGATCCTATGGAACTACTGCCCAACCAACGGCACACTCCTCTAGTGATATCAGAGCCAAGCTTCAGATTGCAAACCCATTAGGAAGAAACAAAGTATCAATTATTTTGAATAATATCACATTAGTGTCCATTCAGGGCACAGTTTGGATGTCCTGCCCTAAGAGCTGTGTCTTATCAACAATGCAGCAGATGTTGTTCAAGAATCTACAAAAGCCTCTTAGGACTTGCCTAGAAAACTTGCAGCACCTGATCCAAATCATACTTGGGAGGAAGGTTGATAGCAAACCCAAGAGGTGGCCATGACTCAGTGGTAGAGCCTCTGCTTTGCACGCACAAGGTCCCAAGTTCAATCCCCGGCACCTCCAGTTGAAAGGCTCAGAAGCAGGTGATGGGAAAAACCTCTGCCAGAGAGCCACTGCCAGTCTATTTATTTACATTATATTTATATCCTGCCTATTCTATGCAGACTCAAGGCGGCGAACAACATAAAATACACAATAAAAAATAAGCAATATTAAAACAATAAAACAATCAGGTAAATTGCAATGGTGTTACTTCAGGCACATAATATTTCCTTTCTCAACGCGTACAGATCCTAGGCAGTTAGTACTAAAGTGCGATAGATCCAGAAGTGGTGGCAGCCCTCTCCCGTTAGATGTCCTATGCCATCCGAAATAGTTCAGTCTTGCAGGCCCTGCGGAACTGCCTGCAGGGCCCTGAGGGCTTCTGGGAGGCTGTTCCAGAGTAGTCTGTCTGTGCAGACAAGGCTGACTTTGGTGGTCTAAGAATCCGATTCGGTATAAGGCAGTTTTATGCGCGTGTTCAAGAGACTGCTCTGTTTAACTCTCTCTGCTGGTTGTACCGTTTGTTTTCGTAGTTGTTGTCAAATTTATAAAAGGTGCTCGTGACCCACCACCACCTTCCCCTTAATGTACTACATCCAAACAGCCAATCAAATATCCAGTGGCCTATCAGAAGTGTTGCTGGGCAACCCTGTCCCACCCACTTTCTAAAAACACTCGGCGAGCAACAGCAAAGGTGCCTGCAGGCGCAATGGTGCCCACGGGCACTGCGTTGGGGACCCCTGTAGTACAGCATCTGCTGCTTCAAGTAACCTCACCTCTTTTATAAACTCAAGCATTCGCTTTGAGAACAGCTCTAATGGAACGGACTTGGCAACGAGGGTCGGTAACTTTATCATGTGTGATGTGCTTGTCTTGACCCAGGGCTGAATGTGAACTTGGGTCAGTCAACGTGACTGAGAGCCAGTTTGGTCTTATCTGGGAGAACTGGGTTTGATTCCCCACTCCTCCACTTGCAGCTGCTGGAATGGCCTTGGGTCAGCCATAGCTCTCAAAGGAGTTGTCCTTGAAAGGGCAGCTTCTGTCCGTGCTCTCTCAGCTCCACCTACCTCACAGGGTGTCTGTTGTGGGGGAAGAAGATAAAGGAGATTGTAAGCTGCTCTGAGATTCAGAGTGAAGGGCGGGTATAAATCTGTGGTTGTCTTCTTCTTCACATGGAAAAGAATCCACAGGACAGGAAAGACAAGATCTCAACTGACAGAGGTCGTCTTGGGTTCGATCTTTGGGGGCATCTCCAGCTAGACCAGGGCACAATCCCTTCAAGCCACCCCTCCTATTTATTATTATTTTTGAATGTACACCACCC
Source organism: Heteronotia binoei (assembly GCF_032191835.1). Lineage (NCBI taxonomy): Eukaryota > Metazoa > Chordata > Lepidosauria > Squamata > Gekkonidae > Heteronotia > Heteronotia binoei. The sequence continues at coordinate 30,443,267 of NC_083241.1, forward strand.
TCTTGAGGCTTTTTGCATCGTGTGTGGAAGTCATTTGTCACAAGTTCGTCAAGACTGTTTCAGATCCAAGAATCTTTCATCAAAGTTCTGCATCTAATTAAAGACAGCTGTTCAGCACACAAGAAGGCAAAGGGGACGCTTGGGCAAAGCCGTAAGCCTCCTTCGCTTCCACCTCGAATAAAAGCCAAATCGACTGAGGAACAGGAGGTCTGATTTGTACTGCCTGGATGTGAAAGAGATAGTTGTAGCTATTGAGTTTGTGTCCAGTTATGACTCTCCCCCAGGTGAACCTGGAGACTTGGGAAGTCTTTGCAGTGTTCTCCAACATGGTGAGACTAACAGGGTTGAACTCTACATGCTGGTGAAGGAAAATGCATTATGTCAATTGCATTTGGTGATATGGACTGCAAGCTTATGATTTTTAAAATAAAAGAAGTGCCAAACATCTTTCTCATCCCGTGTTTTTTTTCTCCTCCCCATCTGAAAAGATCCCTTTTAAAGGTCAAGTCATACATCTTGAGATCCTATCTTTGACAACAAACCTTGAAAAGGCAGCTCAAACATTTACAAAAAGCACAGACATTTGGAGAAAAGCACGTGGTACAGTTCTCTTGGAACAGTACCACTTCTGAATGCAGGTAAATGATATATTTGAACGTTTTCTCTGTAAAAGGCTTCCTACTTGAAGAAAGCTGGCCTATCAGGAGGGAAGCTTCTAGCTGGGCCTTCTCACTGATGCACTGATTTTCCACAAGCAGTGACTTCTTGATGCACAAAAGAACCAGCACATACCACCACTTAGTTGCATCCTGAAGAGATACGGTCTTGTAGGGGCTGTACAGCATGCTATCTCTGAACTTGTGCTTCAGCTTTTTACGATTGTGAATATGTACATTGCTAGCAGGTGAAAGAAAATTGGCAGTGGGGATACCAAAAGCCATTGTTGGCCCTCTCCTGCTCTCGAGACCCGGCCCAGATATCTCTGAAGACGAATCACATGACCTGCCCAGACGAGCCGCATCTGCTTGGCATGCAGAAGGTCCCATACTCAATCCCTGGTGTCCTCAGGTGAAAGGACCAGGCAGGAGGTGATGGGAAAGACCTCTGCTTGAGACCCTGGAGAGCCGCTGCCAGTCTGAGTAGACAAGACGGGCAACGATGGACCAAAAAGGTCTGATTCAGTACAAGGCAGCTTCATGTGTTCATGGGTGTTTACCTGCCAATGACTTGGAGTATTTAAGAACATAAGAGCGTTTCAACCTTTCTTCATAGGGAAAGTGCTCCAGCCCTTTAATCATTCTAGTTGCCCTTTTCTGGACTTTCTCCAATGCTATAATATCCTTTTTGAGGTGCGGCGACCAGAACTGCACACAGTACTCCAAATGAGACCGCACCATCTATTTATACAGGGGCATTATGATACTGGCTGATTTGTTTTCAGTTCCCTTCCTAATAATTCCCAGCATGGCATTGGCCTTTTTTTTATTGCAAATGCACACTGTCTTGACATTTTCAGTGAGTTATCTACCACGACCCCAAGATCTCTCTCTTGGTCAGTCTCTGCCAGTTCACACCCCATCAACTTGTATTTGTAGCTGGGATTCTTGGCCCCAATGTGCGTTACTTTGCACTTGGCCACATTGAACCTCATCTGCCATGTTGACGCCCACTCACCCAGCCTCAACAGATCTCTTTGGAGTTCCTCACAATCCTCTCTGGTTCTCACCACCCTGAACAATTTAGTGTCATCTGCAAACTTGGCCACTTCACTGCTCACCCCCTCCCCCCACCCCCAGTTCTCTCCTCTCCTCTCCTTGCCAGCTCTGACGTGGTGGTGGTGGTGGAGGAAAGTGCTGTCAAGCCACAGGGTTTCCAAAGCAAGAGATGTGCAGAAGCGGTTTGCCACTGCCTGCCTCCGCATCACGACCCTGGTATTCCTTGGCGGTCTCCCATCCAAGTAGTAGCCAGGGCTGACCCTGCTTAGCCTCTGACCAAACTGGGCTAGCCTGGGCCATTCAGGGCAGGGCAGGGCTGACGTGTGCCGAGTTCAAGGGCAAGGGGGGAGGGGGAGTTCTGCGCAGGCGCCGGATCCTCTTCAGCCACCCACCTTGACGTGCTGCATCAGCTGCTGTTTCTGCATATACACCAGCTGGCACTGCGGACACTTGAAGACTCCCACCGTCAGCCGGTTGGCGTTTTGCTGGAAATGCTCCTGCAGGAGCCGCTTCTTGTTGAAGACCGTCTCGCAGGAACATTTGTAGATCACCCTGGAAGGATGGATCAAAAAACACCCCCCCAAACTGTCAAGTCGCCGGAGAGAAGCAAAAGGGAACAATTCCCATTCTCAGGATGTTTTCTGGAAATGGAAAAAAAATAATTTCTCTGCCACAAGACCTGTTATCTGAAAGCTCAAGATACAACAGCAGGGCGCAGAGGCCGAGGCTTTCCCCTGATGTTGCCTCCTGGCTCTGGGATTCAGAGGATTAGCGCTTCTAATGCAGCGGCTCCCAACCTTTTTGGCACCAGGGATTGGTTTTGCAGAAGACCATTTTCCCACGGACCAGTGTGTGGGGGGGTGCTGGGGCTTTTGCTGCCCTAGGCTGCCCCCTTTACCCACACCTTGCCCCCCATGGAGGTCTTTAAATGAGAGGTAGGCGAAAGTCGCTGCTGCGCTGCCCCTTCTGCCTGCCCGGGACCCAGGTGGATGAAAGAGGTGGTGCTTTGGAGCAAGGCCACGCGGCCTCTTTCATCTGCCACGGTCCCAGATTCCAGGCGGACAAAAGGGGTAGTGCAGCGCCTCTGCCTCGCGCCATGGCCCAGTCGCTAACAGGCTATGGACCAATCCCGGTCCACGGTCCGGGGGTCGGGGACCTCTTCTCTAATGCAGAGGTTCCTCTCAGTCACCATGACTAGTAGCCCCTGACAGATATATCTATCATGAATCTACCTAATCCCCTTTAAAAACTGTTTATTCCTGTGACCATCACGGCATCCCCTGGACAGGGAACGCTACCTTTTAATCGCTCTCCATGTAAAGCAGCACTACGTTTTGTCCGTCCTGAACCTACTGCCCACCAGCTTTGTCGGACGCAGGAAGGCACACTATGCCATGCAACGGAGGGCAGGTCCGGAGCTAAGAGGGTGTGTCCCAGTGTGAGACCGACTTACTGAGATGTCTTGTGAGGTTCTGCAGGGTGCTGGCTCGTGATGTGGGCGGTGGTGCTGTCGGCGGACTTGAAGGCCATCGGGCAGAACGAACACTTGTGGAAGACTTCACAGTGCTTCTCGTGAATGTGCACCTTCAGCATCGCTTGTGACATGAAGACAACCCCGCAGTGAGTGCACCTGGAAAGAGAGAGGGAGGCCTGTGAGTGTGCATAATGGCATAATTTTTATGCATAATTTTATAAACCTATATCACAGGGCCAGCCAAACTTGCTTAATGTAAGAGCCACATAGAATAAAGATGTTGGAGAGAAGGAAGGAAGGAAGGAAGGAAGGAAGGAAGGAAGGAAGGAAGGAAGGAAGGAAGGAAGGAAGGAAGGAAGGAAGGAAGGAAGGAAGGAAGGAGGGAAGGAGGGAGGCAGGGAAGGAGGGAGGCAGGGAAGGAAGGAAAGCAAATAGATGAGAGGTGGAAAGAAAGCAACTTTAAATGCATTTTCCAAGCTGCTGGTTGGCTTAGCTTGGCAAAGTGATTTAAAGAGGCAAATGCCTTCTCCAAGCTGGCTCACGGGGTTGTGGGGGCCTCGAGAGCCACACAATATGTGTGAAAGAGCCACATGTGGCTCCTGAGCTGCAGTTTGGCCACTCCTGCTCTGTCAAGTCTTTCCCTTAGTTGTCTCTTCAAAACAGAAACGTTCCAGATTCTTCCGCCTTTCCTCCTCGGGAAGGTGCTCCAACCCTCTCATCCTCTGGGTCGCCCTCCTCTGTACCTTTCCCATCTCTGCAGTGTCCTTTTTGAGATACAGTGGCCAGAAGTGATCACAGTTTTCCCATTGAGACCGCACTACAGATCTATACAGGTGCATTCCAACACAGACTGTTTTATGCTGAATTCCTTCCCTAATAACCCCTAAGTCAGCGTTTGCCTTTTCCACTGCTACTGCATATTGGGTTGAAACTTTCATTTTAAAAAAAAAGCCAGGCCTTCACATTCGCAGGTGGCTCTCCAAGCCTCTGGCTACCTACCTGAAATTACAAGCCAGTCCCCTACGGGCAAGGTATGTCTAATCTTACATTCTGCCGTTCTCCCAACTACTCCAGGTGATCTGTGCCAGATGACGGTAACAATTCTCCCCATTTACCTCTGCTCCCACAAAAATCGTGCATGATTTTTTTTGTGTGTGTGTGAGAGCACATGGCATGCCGCTCTTTGAAAGCAAGAGCCCGGGGCTATAATTATGCTCCGTGTTCCTCTTCCGCTGGAACGCAGGCTGAATATGTATCTTTTTAATATGCTCATCTAAAATCATTTTAGCGGCTCTTGCGCTACGAGGAAGCAGCAGCAAATCTAGGCTTTGAGGGAAACCCCCTCCCCCCCAAAAAACACAACAACACAAGCAGTAACGCTACACCAGTACGAATTATCCTGCTGCTCCCGCTAATTTGTGTAAAGGCTATCAATTTATTCAGCAGCTGAGCTTGAGGGCACAGTTGCTTCTACCTCTTTGGCTACCGCGTTGTGGATGTGCTGTTATCGTTCCTGCGTTGCAGCTAATATTGTTACTCGTGCTTGCGTCTGGGACATGTGGTCTGTATGTTGAATGCTTCTCCTTTTGACCGGAGACCTCAACCTTTTCCAGCTGTGGGCACCTTTTGCCACAGGGTGGTGGACAAAACCCTAAAATCGCACCTGTGAGAGGAGGAGCCAACCACAAAATGTCTAGGAGCGAGGTTATGCGTAAGGCAGATGTTCTGTTTAACACAACTCCTTTTAAAATGTTTCCTTGCATGCACACTGCGTATCAGAAGCCCCGCTGGGCAACAACCCCACCTACTTTTCTTGTGCATGCCAGGAAAGGTGTCAGTGAGCACTGCGGTGCTCTTTGGCACAGTGCTGGGGATCCCCGCTTTCAATTGCAGTGTTACGAATTTCTGCGTGTTGCTTTAAGCCTGCATTTTCTAGCCTATTATGTAGAGTATGAAATGCCTCAAATGGATAAATATTAAGAACTGCTTCCAAAGACCGTTGTGTGAAGCCCCCTCCTCCAACAACCTCTCGGTGTGCTTCCAGCTCCTTCGAATGCTTTTTTTTTTTTTGCCCGGGGGGGGGGGAGAGTAGGTGAATCGAAGGACAAACCTGTAGCCAACTTTGCGTGAATAATGCAGGCAGTTCTCCTTGACATGGGTTTGGAAGTAGGCTGACCGACAAATGGCGCCACACTCCGGGCAGCAGTAAGGAGATTTGTGAGCGTGGATTCTTTGATGAGCCCCGTAACTGCACTTGTTGGGCAACAGCATCAGGCACACTTGACAGGTCTATGGGGAAGGAAAGGGAGAGGCTGCGGTTAGCAGTTTTGCCTTGTAAGGGGACTTCTGTAAGAACATAAGAGAAGCCATGTTGGATCAGGCCAGTGGCCCATCCAGTCCAACACTCTTTGTCACAGAAGAACATAAGAGAAGCCATGTTGGATCAGGCCACTGGCCCATCCAGTCCAACACTCTTTGTCACAGAAGAACATAAGAGAAGCCATGTTGGATCAGGCCAGTGGCCCATCTAGTCCAACACACTTTGTCACAGAAGAACATAAGAGAAGCCATGTTGGAGCAGGCCAATGGCCCATCCAGTCCAATACTCTGTGTCACAGAAGAACATAAGAGAAGCCATGTTGGATCAGGCCAATGGCCCATCCAGTCCAACACTCTTTGTCACAGAAGAACATAAGAGAAGCCATGTTGGATCAGGCCAGTGGCCCATCCAGTCCAACACTCTTTGTCACAGAAGAACATAAGAGAAGCCATGTTGGATCAGGCCAGTGGCCCATCCAGTCCAACACTCTTTGTCACAGAAGAACGTAAGAGAAGCCATGTTGGATCAAGCCAGTGGCCCATCCAGTCCAACACTCTTTGTCACAGAAGAACATAAGAGAAGCCAGGTTGGATCAGGCCAGTGGCCCATCCAGTCCAACACTCTTTGTCACAGAAGAACATAAGAGAAGCCATGTTGGATCAGGCCAGTGGCCCATCCAGTCCAACACTCTGTGTCACACAGTGGCCACAAAACCCCAGGCGCCATCAGGAGGTCCATCAGTAGGACCAGGACCTCCTGATGGCACCTGGGATTTATTTTGCCGCTGTGTACATACACTGTACATACAATGTGTACATTCTTCCCACCTGAAGAAGAACCCCCACCCCCTTAGCTATTCATAAACTCCAGCTTTTCAGTACTTTCTGCTAGAGTTAAACCCTCCTGTATCCCTTCCCCTCCCCACTGCTCCCTCTCCAATATCTCTCCTTCAGCAGAGGCTGAACCCTGACAAATGTAAAGCGTTACAAATCCAGGCTCTCCATTCCCAAGAGCCTATCCCAGCCATCCCTGCAGTGGCTAGAAAATGCTGTCCAGTCGCAGGGCTTCCAAAGCAAGAGACATTCACAGGTGGTTTACTGTTGTTGGCCTCTGCATCTCCAAAAAAGGGTCCAGGCAAATAAGAACATAAGAGAAGCCATGTTGGATCAGGCCAACGGCCCATCAAGTCCAACACTCTGTGTCACACAGTGGCAAAAAATTTTATATACACACATACACTGTGGCTAAATAGGTGTGAAAACCCTCAGCTGGAGACCCTGGAGAGCCGCTGCCAGTCTGAGTAGACAATACTGACTCTGATGGACCAAGAGTCTGATTCATATGGACATATGAAGCTGCCTTCTACTGAATCAGACCCTTGGTCCATCAGAGTCAGTATTGTCTACTCAGACTGGCAGCGGCTCTCCAGGGTCTCCAGCTGAAGTTTTTCACACCTACTTGCCTGGACCCTTTTTTAGTTGGAGATGCTGGGGATTGAACCTGGGACCTTCTGCTTCCCAAGCAGATGCTCTACCACTGAGCCACCATCCCTCCCCTATAAGGCATTATAGGGGATTCAGTATAAGGCAGCTTCATATGTCCATTACAAAGCTGGTATTCCCTGCTGGTCTCCCATCCAAGTACTGACTAGGGCCAACCCTGCTTCACTTCCGAGATCTGAGCAGATCGGGCTGTCCTGGACCATCCGGGTCAGGGCACACTGCAGCAGCAGGGTGCAATAAACCTGGCATCCTCGATGTACAAAAGGAGTTATCGTAACTAGAGTTACCTTATTTTAGATGGAGAGATGGTGGCTCAGTGGTAGAGCATCTACTTGGTAAGCAGAAGGTCCCAGGTTCAATCCCCGGCATCTCCAACTAAAAAGGGTCCAGGCAAGTAGGTGTGAAAAACCTCCGCTTGAGACCCTGGAGACGCTGGAGACCTCTGCTTGAGACGCTGCCAGTCTGAGTAGACAATACTGACTCTGATGGACCGAGGGTCTGATTCAGTAGAAGGCAGCTTCATATGTTCAACTATGCACAAATAAGCCACCCGCAGAGGTCCCCCAGGGCTAAAAATGAAGCCCGTCATCTCTGCAAGGTCAAAAATGGAGGCTTCCTGAGCCAAGTCTCCCAAGTCCTAGGAAGCCCTAGGAGCGACTCCACCTGAAGCTGTAAAAGCGGCACAGGAATCTCTAATTCAGGAGGCCACAGGGAGGCAAAGAACGATGGCCGTGTGCTGCCGGGGCCAGCGGGAAGAGAAAGCAGGGCAGCTGTTTGTGAGGCCAGCGCTCTGGACAAAGGGTTATTAAAGAAGAGAGTGGAGGACTGGCCGTCTAAATGCCACAAGACAAATTCCGAACTGCATTCTCTGGCCACGGTTAACTCTCACTGGGCTTCAGCCTCCAGGGTAGCTGTCTGGCCTGTTCTATGGTGGGGCAAGCAGAATGAAAACGGCAATCTACCAGTGAAGCATTCTGCAGTGTACAAACAGATGCGGGTGCCTGGAATTTGGGCAGGGACTGCTGGGGGTGGCTTGTCATGTTCTGTGCTGCAGAGGTTTAAAACATTTCAGTGGCCCATGGGGGTTGTATTTATTTATTTATTTTTTTAAAAAAAAATCTAAGATATAACTGAGGTCAACCCACCAAGGTTCCACTGGACACCTTTACACACCTCTGCCCTATCCTAGCCTCATAGATATGCGTCTTTCTGAATTCCGTCTCATCACATCATTACTAATTCTCCTGTGTATTCACTCATCCACATGTATTAATTAAGTTAAATATATTTACGTACATGTTGTGGTGGAAAGCGCCATCCAGTCACAGCGGACCCGTGGCAATCCCATAGGGTTTCCCAGGCAAGAGATGTTCAGAGGTGGTCTGCCCTTTCCTGCCTCCACATCATGCCCCCGGTTTTCCTTGGAGGCCTCCCATCCAAATACTAGCCAGGACCGACCCTGATTATCTCCAGAAATCTGATGAGATTGGGCTAGCCTGAGTTACCTAGGTAAGGCTTTTAGATATATCCATCTATCTGCCATCTTACATATATCTAGGGGTGGAATTCTAGCAGGAGCTCCTTTGCATATGAGGTCACATAGCCCTGATGTAGCCAATCCTCCAAGAGCTTACAAGGCTCTTTTTTTGTGAGCTCTTGGAGGAGTGGCTACATCAGGGATGTGTGGCCTAATATGCAAAGGAGCTCCTGCGAGAATTCCACCCCTGACTGGCTACATCAGGGGTGGCTCTCCAGATGTTTTTTTGCCTACAACTCCCATCAGTCCCAGCCATTGGCCATGCTGGCTGGGGCTGATGGGAGCTGTAGGCAAAAAAAAATCTGGAGAGCCACCCCTGATGTAGCCAATCAGGGGTGGAATTCTCGCAGGAGCTCCTTTGCATATTAGGCCACACATCCTGGGCTACATCATAAGAACATAAGAGAAGCCATGTTGGATCAGGCCAATGGTCCATCCAGTCCACCACTCTGTGTCACACGGTGGCCAAAAAACCCCAAGTGCCATCAAGAGGTCTACCAGTGGAGCCAGGACACTAAAAGCCCTCCCACTGTGCCCCCCAAGCACCCAGAATACAGAGCATCACTGCCCCAGAGAGAGAGTTCCAATGATAAGCTGTGGCTAATAGCCACTGATGGACCTCTGCTCCATATGCTTATCCAATCCCCTCTTGAAGCTGGCTATGCTTGTAGCTGCCACCACCACCTGTGGCAGTGAATTCCACGTGTTAATCACCCTTTGGGTGAAGAAGTACTTCCTTTTATCTGTTCTAACCCGACTGCTCAGCAATTTCATGGAGTGCTCACGAGTAGGGATGTGCAAAAAAAAAATAATTCTGTTTTACACGGATTCGGAAGTATACGGGGGGGGGGGGGAATTCGGAATCCCCGTATACTCCTGAATACCGCATTCGGAATAGCTGCATATACGGTAGATGCGCGGCTATTACCGAATATACGGCCCTATTATACCCTATGGGCCATTGAAATCAATGGCAAATAGGGTATATTTGAAGCCGCATAGAGGGGAGGGGGTTTGAGGGAGAGCCCCCAAATTTGCAGGGGACCTGCAGGGGACTCTCCCCTCCAACCCCCCAAGTCCCAAAAAGATTGGGCCAGGGGATCCCATTCCAGGGGCACCCAAAGAGGGTGCCCCTATTCCATCATTATACCCTATGGGCCATTGAAATCAATGGCAACATAGGGCATAATTAGAGGCTACTGGGGGGCAGGGGGTTTGAGGGAGAGCCCCCAAATTTTCAGGGGACCTGCAGGGGACTCTCCAACAAACCCCCCCTCCCAAGTCCCAAAAAGATTGGGCCAGGGGGTCCCTGTCTTTGGGCTCCCCAAAAGGCCCATTGCCAACAATGATGGGGAAAGCCCAATTAGCCACTTCCTCATTGTAATTGTCGTGGGAAAAGTGGCTCTGGGGAGCAGGGGATTTTGAGGAGAGCCCCCCAAACTGCTGTGCAGCTTCAGGGCACTGTCCCACACAAAACCCACAAGGCCAAAAAAAATTGGACCAGGGGGTCCAATTCCTGGGGCACCCAAAGCCAAACCTAACCACATCAGAGAATTTCTATAGGACCCAAATGCACTACATCCCTCTATCTACTCTATGAACCCTGCAGGCCTGGAAGCAGTATAAACCCAGTTGCCAACGTCACTGCCACACAAAACACAATCTGTTCAAGGTCTGCTCTGCAGACCTGGCTGCAGCAAACCCAGATGCCAGCTCTCCAGCCCTGCCCCAAACAACACGGGGAGAAATGGCCAACCACAACAAGCCTGCTGGTTCTGGGTCTCTCACCCAGGTGCCAGCTTCCCTGCCACAGAACACACAATCTACTCTATAAAAACAAGAAAGTGACCCAGCCCACACACACCCTCGCCAACCCCCACACCAACCAGAGGTAATTTAAAAAAACCAAAACAAAACCAGCAGACTCACAAAAGGCCAAGTGTTAAAAAAGTGGCCTTTTCACCAACAAGAAAGCTCAGGCCAAATCAGTCAACAACACCCCCCCCCCCAAAACCAGAACCAGGGGGGGACAAAAGTGGCCTTTTAAACAATGGAAATTAGGCCAAACAGCACCCCACCCCCCAAGAACCCGAAGAGAAGAGTAACAGCAGCAGCACAACACAGCAGCAACAAATCAAACACTGAATACTTTTAAAACAGTAAAAAAATTAACTTTTAACAATACAGGAACTTTGCCAACCCCTCCCCCCCAAAAAACCCCTTCACCCTAACCCCAAGAAATCCAAGCCACCCAAATCAGGAGAAGTAAAAGGACACTGCACTTTTAAAAGTCCTCTCACTAAATTAAGATATGGGCGAATTGGCAAACCCCCCCACCCCAGGTCCCCTCCCCAAGCAGAAACCCCTAACCCCAAATAAGCTACCCCACCACCACCACCACCACCACCCAAATCTGGATAAGTAAAGGGACTCTAAGTCTTAAAAAGTCCTTTTACCAACAATAAATAAAAACAAGAACCCCAAGACTGTCTTACCTTGTCTTCTCTAGTCCAGGCAGTCTGGTAAGGCTGAGTGAGAGAGCAGCAGGCAGCAGCTGAAGCCAAGGGCCAGCCAGCAGCAGCACAATCTCTCACACACAGCAGCAATGGAGGAGTCCAGCCAGGAAGGAAGACTCCTTAAAAAGCCCTGCAAAGCATGCATTTGCAATGCATTTTGCAAATGCATGCTTTGGATTGGCTGCTGGGGCTCCTCTTCCCCCTCCCCCCCTCCCTGATCCCAGGGAGGCTATGGGAGAGGCGGGAAAAAGCAACTAAAGGCGGGAAAGTAGGCAAGCAGCTCCTTTGAGGCTGCAGAAGCTACTTTCCCGCCTTTTGAATTGACAGCCGTATACTTCCGAATAGCCATTCGTAAGTATACGGCGAGCCGTATTCGGCTGCTGTATAATGGGCACCTATGGGGATCGGCTGCAGCCTATTCCGTATGCAGCCGAATCAGTGGTGATTTGGCTGTAAATACGGTTCGGCCGAACCAAATGCACATCCCCACTCACGAGTTCTCATATTGTGAGGAAAGTACTCTACCTTCATCCCATGCATAATCTTGTAAACCTCTATCATGCCACCCCTTAGTTGACGTTTCTCCAAGCTAAGGGGAGGGGGTCTAACATGCAAAGGAGCTCCTGCTAGAATTCCACCCCTGATACATCCATCCATCCATCCATATAAATTTCACACTATAAAATGGCAAATTTCAGAGGGCAGCTGTGTCGGTCTGCAGTAGAAGAGCAAGATTTCAGTCCTGTAGCACCTTCCAGATCAACAAGATTTCCAGGGTATGAGCTTCAAGAGTTAATGCTCCCTTCATCAGATGCAAGTAGGAATTAAGATCCTCGAATCCTTATATCCCACACTAATCACGTTGATTCCATTTTGCACTGCACCTCTGCATCCCGACTCCCTTCTTTGCAACAACCCTCCTCCTGTCTTCTGACTGGGATAGAAGGACTCCGTTCCTACTTGTATTCTTTGACTCTCAAAAATTTAGACCCCAAAAGTCTTACTTATCCCCAAGGTGCTACCAGACTCCAATCGAGTTTGTAAACAGCAAACATCACCTGCCTTGTTTCCAACAATAAGGCTCCAAAAGAGCTGAAGTGACTTGCACCAAGAAGGTATCACTGGAATGCACATGCTGAAGTCTAAACAGCGCCTCTCCTTCTGGAGCCTCGTCTAGATGGGACACTTGGTTTTCCCATGAAATCACTATTGCCAGCCTTCACTGTCCCTAGACATCCTTGTCACAGACATGCTTCAATAACGCACATTCCAACCTTGCTGAAGCTGGCCAAGGAGCTACAGGGACCAGGGATACTAAGAGGAAAGCGGCAGCAGGGAAAGGAAAGGTCCCCTGTGCAAGCACCAGTCATTTCCTACTCTGAGGTGACGTTGTTTTCACAACATTTCACGGCAGACTTTTTACGGGATGGTTTGCCATTGCCTTCCCCGGTCATCTACACTTTCCCCCCAGCAAGCTGAGCCAACCTTGAGCCAGCTTTTGCTGGGATCGAACTCACATCGTGAAGCAGAGGGCTTTGACTGCAGTACTGCAGCTTTAACACTCTCCGCCACAGGGCTCTTAAGCAGCAGCAACTGTTCTTAATCTAGTCTTTCCATCTCCTTTTCTTTCCCTCCCTCTTGTGCACAAACACAGGGCCGGGCTTCAACATACTCTGAGGTGGGGCAGTTGTCAGGGCCCAGGACTTCTGGTGGGGTCCACTGCTGCACCCCCCCCCACACAATACCCCTCACCTGCCACCCATGCTCCCAAGTGGCCAGCGTAGGAGGGGCATGTGGATGGTGAACAGTGGTGGCGCTCCTGGTGGTAACAGCGCCAGCACACCCAGCAGGGAAAGGGTGTGCAGGTGGTGAAGGCAACTGAGCATTGGTGGTGGGAGGGCTTGCAAATGGGAGAAGGATGCCCAGGTATGGGATAGAGAAGGTAGAGAAAGAAGTACTTTTCTCCCTTTCTCACAGTACAAGAACTCATGGGCACATGATGAAATTGCTGAGCAGTCGGGTTAGAACGGATAAAAGGAAGTCCTTCTTCACCCAAAGGGTGATTAACACGTGGAATTCACTGCCACAGGAGGTGGCGGCTATAAGCATAGACAGCTTCAAGAGGGGAATGGATAAGCATATGGAGCAGAGGTCCATCAGTGGCTATTAGCCACAGCTTATTGTTGAAACTCTCTGTCTGGGGCAGTGATGCTCTGTATTCTTGTGCTTGTGGGGGGGCACAGTAGAAGGGCTTCTAGCCCCACTGGTGGACCTCTTGATGGCACTTGGGTTTTTTTGGCCACTGTGTGACACAGAGTGTTGGACTGGATGGGCCACTGGCCTGATCCAACATGGCCTCTCTTATGTTCTTATGTTTTTTATGTTCTAGGTGAGTGGGATGCATGCAGGCACAGGGATGGATGAAGAAAAAGGAGAAGAGTTGGTTTGGATACCTGCTTTTCTCTACCTTAAGGAGTCTCGGAGATGCTTACAATGGCCTTCCCTTTCCTCTCCGCACAACAGGCACCTTGTGAGGCAGGTGGGGCTGAGAAAGTTCAGAAAGAACTGTGGCTGGCCCAAGGTCCACCAGCAGGCGTCACATGGAGGAGCAGGGAATCAAACCCGGTTCTCTGGATTAGAGTCCACCACTCCTCTTAACCGCTACACCATGCTGGAAGAACCACGAAGACATGCACCAACGTCTCAGCTTAATCTGTGTACAAATCGAGGGATTCAGCCTTCTGGGGCCCCTAGCGGCAGCCAAACAAAACCCCTCTCCTAACAAGCCATGCGCTGCCACAGAGGACTCTCGGCCAGGACATCGGGGCCCATCTTTATTTTCTCTTTGGCTCAAAAGGGTAACATCTTTTCCATTCCTATATGAAAGGTGCTGGGTTTCCATCAAGCACGTGGAAACAGAAATGCCATCTCCTGACAAGAGTTCCCTCTGAGACGATTTAGTGTGAGCTGGCTCAGTTTTTTTAGCCCCTGTATCCTTTATAACAGGGGTCCTCAAACTACAGCCCGCGGGCCAGATGCGGCCCGCTGAGGACGTTTATGCGGCCTGCCGGGTTATGGCAAAATCAGACCGGAAGTGACGTTCGACTTAAACTCGCGTTAGCAATGCACACTTCCGGCACTGGGCTGAGGCGGCAGAGACAGCGTGTGAGGCGATACCGAGGTGAGGTGAGTTCCCAGGCTGGGGTGTGTGGTGTGGGGAAGGGAGAGAAATGCAGAAGACGGAGAACTGACGGCCCGCGGCCTTGTACAGTAACGGCAGCCACCACAACAGTCCGGCCCTCCAACAGTCTGAGGGACAGTGAACTGACCCCTATTTAAAAAGTTTGAGGACCCCTGCTTTATAAAGTTTATATCTCCACTATCTGGTGTTACATTTTATGACGCACATGTCAGATCCGGCCCTCATAGCAAAGGAGCCTGACACCCCTGCCTGAGCATCTGAACTGAATCCTCCAAGTCATCACAAGCTGCATTGCTGAGGCTGCGCTATATGAACCTGACGTGACTAAAACTGTTCTTGAAACTGAAAATATCCGTGCCTTCAAGATCTGATGCAGGAAAAGTGCTAGGGCTGGAAAGATTTGGTGTTGTTAGCCCTGTCTGCGGAAAAGGGCACAAAATGCTCATGGCCCAGACTCCCCATGGCCCCTGTTTTTTGTTCCAGAAATTTTTTCAGCATTAGCTTAAAGAACCACCCCCCAATAAAAACTGACTGTTTCTGCAAAACCTCTCAATTCCTGGCAACTTTTGCTCACTGATGGTATTACTAACGCCCCACGCTGCAGGAATCTGCAGATCTGCATTAGGCAGTAATTTAAGAGAGATTAGCTCAGTGTCTGTGTTAACGCCTTTGGCAAGACTGAAAGTGAAACCGGGAAGAGCCGCCAAACACAACAGCTCCGTAAGGGCTATCGGAGCAGAGCAGAAAGCTTCAAAATGGGATAGGAGTCTCTTCTGGGGCTCAAGCCACCTTCCCCCCACAAAATTTTTTTTTTGCCAATGGAAAAATCATTGATATACTCCTTCCTCAATCAGAAAGAATACAGACTGAAAATGCAAAACTCAGATAAACTTAACACCGCCTACTGGAACATCACGCTTTCCCCACCTACGCCAGATAACAGCTGGTTTTATTGCACGCTGTGAGTCACCCAAACAAGGGCTCGCCTCCTGCAGGCAGGATAACTTCTGTAGCTGACTAAAAACCCCGTCACTGCAAGAATGGCATTTTTCGGCACTCGAGAGAGATTGCGGGGGGTGTGAATAAGTCGCTACCGACTCTTTTATGGAATTATGTAAATAAATTATATGATGGCCCTGGCATATCCTGGAATTCCCCTTAGCCCCAGTTAACCCTAGAAACATCTTTAAAAGCCAACAAATAGGGAAGGAAAAGAAAAGGAGGAGGGGGAGGAGGAGGAATTGGTTTTATACCCTGCCCTTCACTACCCAAAAGAATCCTGGAGCAGTTTACGATAACCTTTTCGACTGTGGCTCCAACTCAGTGGAACGGCCTCTCTGTTTGGCAGGGCTTTGGAGGGGGTCTGAATAGCAGGCAACTGGCTCTTGTCTGCTTCCTTCTCCCTCTCTTGCTTCCTTTTGCATTTCAACTTACTTTGCAAGGCTTGCTCAATCGCACAGCAGAGCTACAGAGCCAAACCTGAATTTTCTCCATTGGTTGAGTCTCCTCCACTTCCTGGTCCACTGGGAACAGAGGAAAAGAGCCAGAGCTTCCTTGGCCCAGTTCCCTGGATCCCATGGGAGAAATACAAAGAAAGCGCTTTTAAGACCAAGAAGTGCTAATGTTTTAAGCATGTCTTAAGTTTTTTTAAAAAAAAACTTTAGTTGTGTTTGTCTGTGTCTTTTAAAAAGTTTATATCTCTGCTACCTAATCTTAAATAGGTACACCCATCGCCCCGCCAGGTCTCATTTAGGTCAGATCCGGCCCTCATAACAAATGAGCTCAACACCCCTGCTTTAGAGTAAGGAGCCTTCAGTTCAGCTTAAGCGGCTCTAGACTGGAGGAAAGGTTCAAACTGGAGTTAAAAGGAAAAGTGCTGCAAGAATATTTTAATAAATAAACTTTGTCTGCTGAAGCAGCAATTTGTCCCCCCCCCCCTCATAGAACTAGTCATACCATGAGATTGTGCAATGCAATCATGTAGTGCACTGGTTAAGGGAGCGTCAGATAAGTATTGGGGAGACCCAGGTTCAAATCCCCACGTGTGTCATAGAAAATTGCTGGGTGATCTCGGACCAGTCACACATTGCCAGCCTAGCCTACCTCATAGGGATGTTGTAAGGACAAAATGGAGGAGAGGAAAACAATGTAAGCTACTTTGGGCCTCCATTGTATAGAAAAACAGAGTACAAATAAATAAAAATTTAAAAACCCACCACGGCTCTTCCCCTCCCCTATGCAGATCTCCCAGGCTTCTCAGCACACTTGCACTGGCCCCAATTTCCACCATGGCAAATGCTAACTACACCTTTTCTCAACTGGGAAAACAACTGGGAACCAATTCCCTCTCAGTAAGCTTTCCACACAAGCGGTCAAGAAACGCTTGTTCCCAAGAAACGGTTCAAAGCCTTCTTCGCCTGACCTGCACCAGCTGGGCGAAAGCTACTGCTGTAAATATATAATTTTGGCTGTGCCCTTAACTGCAGCTGGAAGATGGCATTTGCACTGTGGAATCAAAGGTCTCCCTGTGGCCCTGAAGCAGCCAGCAGTCAGAACCAAGATTTCCTGGCCCCTCCACGGCTCATGAATTGTGCAGTGAAGGCAGTGGCAGCCGAAAGCCACAATTCACAAGAACATAAGAGAAGCCATATTGGATCAGGCCAATGGCCCATCCAGTCCAACACTCTGTGTCATACAGTGGCCAAAAAACCCCAGGTGCCATCAGGAGGTCCACCAGTGGAGCCAGGACACCAGAAGTCCTTCCACTGTGCCCCCCTCCCCAAGCACCAAGAATACACAGCATCACTGACTCATTTGCAAGAGTAAGAAACAGCTTATGTGCTATCCGATGCCCTTGTTCCCCTTCACCTTGCTTGATGAGATTTTGCCAGTTTTACAGGGCCACCCTGAACAGACTTACACTCTTAGGAAAGGTCCCCCTGTGCAAGCACCAGTTGTTTCCGACTCTGGGGTGACGTTGCTTTCACAATGTGTTCACGGCAGACTTTTTATGGGGTGGTTTGCCATTGCCTTCCCCAGTCATCTACACATTCCCCCCAGCAAGCTGGGTACTCATTTTACTGACCTCGGAAGGGTGGAAGGCTGAGTCAACCTCGAGTTGGCTACCTGAAAATCCAGCTTCTGCCGGGGATTGAACTCAGGTCGTGAGCAGAGCTTAGGACTGCAGCACTGCGGCTTTAACACTCTGCACCACGGGGCCTCTTCAAGACCAACAAAATTTCAGGTTACACGCTGTTGAGATTCAAAGCTCCCTCTGACTCTTTCAAAACCTCGTATACTGAATATCTTGTTGGTTTCTAAAGTCTTGATTCTGGATTCGAATCAAGCTCTTCAACTACAGACCAACACGGCTGCCCTCTGAAACTGTCTGTTTAGGAGGACGCTGCGATTTCATCTGTTTTGTTTTATTCCGAAAACCTCTGTCCTGCCTAATACGCCACGACTCTAACAGCCAGAAAATAAAACAGGCAAGAACTTCAGCCTAGAGCATCCTGTGTGAATTTCCCAGGCTGTGGCTTTTTAGCTAGATTACCAAACCAAATTGCCATAGAAGAAACGCAGCAAGTTGGCAGAAAGATCGCTGCTGAGAAAGTTCTGTGCCAGCAGCCATCAGAAACGAGGGGCTGTGAATGATCCCTTTGTTAAGATAAAGGTTCCTTTGTGGGTTTTCAACACAACTACAAGATCAACTGAAGACAGCCAAGGCAAGCAAAAACAAAACAGGACAGGACGGGAGGAAAGCCAGAAAAGACTCAAGATCAGCCCCACTGCTGCGGCGGAGTTGTGGAGAGTTTAAATGCACGCTTGCAAAAGGCTGCATGAAGTTAACACATGACCTCCGCCCTGACCACTTTTACTGGGAGGTGAGTCATTCAGATCTCAGCAGAACTCATTTCCAAGGAAGCGTATGGAGGAGTGGAAGTTTAACTTAGCGGTAAAGATAAAGGTAAAAGTAGTCCCCTGTGCAAGCACCAGTCATTTCCGACTCTGGGGTGATGTTGCTTTCACAACGTTTTTCACGGCAGACTTTTTACGGGGTGGTTTGCTATTGCCTTCTCCAGTCATCTGCACTTCCCCCCCAGCAAGCTGGGTACTCATTTTACTGACCTCGGAAGGATGGAAGGCTGTGTCAACCTGGAGTCGGCTACCTGAACCAGCTTCCGCTGCGTTGTCTGAACAGTAGCGTTTTGTTAACTCATTTTGTTGGGACTTCAATTTTTAGTGGAATAATCAAGTTAGATCGACCAAAAGCATCTCAACTGACTGAAGGTTGTTGCTGATTAATCAAGCAGGAGAATACAGTCAATCATCATTTTAAATAAAAGCCTTCACACACCAAAAAAGTAGGTGATTGATATTCTCTTAGAAGAGGCATAAGGAAGCCATATTAGGCCAAGCCAACGGCCCATCCAGTCTAACACTCTGGGTCACACAGAGGTCAAAACCCAGGTGCCATCAGAAGGTCCATCAGTGGGGCTAGAACTCCAGAAGTCCTCCCACTGTTGCCCCCTGAGTACCAAGAACACAGAGCATCACTGCCCCAGACAGTGCTCCATCTATATTTTGTGGTTCATAGGCACTGATGGACCTCTGCTCCATATGTTTATCCAATCCCCTGTTGAAGGTGTCTGAGCTGGTAGTCGCCACCATCTCCTGAGCAGGTGAATCCCCCCTTCTGAGTGTCCCTGCTGTGACGCAGTCATGCATCATCTCCTGTGGAGAGCCAGTTTGGTGTAGTGGTTAAGTGTGCAGACTCTTATCTGGGAGAACCGGGTTTGATTCCCCCCTCCTCCACTTGCACCTGCTGGAATGGCCTTGGGTCAGCCATAGCTCTGGCAGAGGTTGTCCTTGAAAGGGCAGCTGCTGTGAGAGCCCTCTCCAGCCCCACCCACCTCACAGGGTGTCTGTTGTGGGGGAGGAAGGTAAAGGAGATTGTGAGCCGCTCTGAGACTCTTCGGAGTGGAGGGCGGGATATAAATCCAATATCTTCATCTACCTCACAGGGTGTCTGTTGTGGGGGAGGAAGGTAAAGGAGATTGTGAGCCGCTCTGAGCCTCTTCGGAGTGGAGGGCGGGATATAAATCCAATATCTTCATCTACCTCACAGGGTGTCTGTTATGGGGGAGGAAGGTAAAGGAGATTGTGAGCCGCTCTGAGCCTCTTCGGAGTGGAGGGCGGGATATAAATCCAATATCTTCATCTACCTCACAGGGTGTCTGTTATGGGGGAGGAAGGTAAAGGAGATTGTGAGCCACTCTGAGCCTCTTCGGAGTGGAGGGCGGGATATAAATCCAATATCTTCATCTACCTCACAGGGTGTCTGTTATGGGGGAGGAAGGTAAAGGAGATTGTGAGCCGCTCTGAGCCTCTTCGGAGTGGAGGGCGGGATATAAATCCAATATCTTCATCTACCTCACAGGGTGTCTGTTATGGGGGAGGAAGGTAAAGGAGATTGTGAGCCGCTCTGAGCCTCTTCGGAGTGGAGGGCGGGATATAAATCCAATATCTTCATCTACCTCACAGGGTGTCTGTTATGGGGGAGGAAGGTAAAGGAGATTGTGAGCCGCTCTGAGCCTCTTCGGAGTGGAGGGCGGGATATAAATCCAATATCTTCATCTACCTCACAGGGTGTCTGTTATGGGGGAGGAAGGTAAAGGAGATTGTGAGCCACTCTGAGCCTCTTCGGAGTGGAGGGCGGGATATAAATCCAATATCTTCATCTACCTCACAGGGTGTCTGTTATGGGGGAGGAAGGTAAAGGAGATTGTGAGCCGCTCTGAGCCTCTTCGGAGTGGAGGGCGGGATATAAATCCAATATCTTCATCTACCTCACAGGGTGTCTGTTATGGGGGAGGAAGGTAAAGGAGATTGTGAGCCGCTCTGAGCCTCTTCGGAGTGGAGGGCGGGATATAAATCCAATATCTTCATCTACCTCACAGGGTGTCTGTTATGGGGGAGGAAGGTAAAGGAGATTGTGAGCCGCTCTGAGCCTCTTCGGAGTGGAGGGCGGGATATAAATCCAATATCATCATCATCATCATCATCATCATCATCATCATCATCATCATCATCATCATCATCATCATCATCATCATCATCATCATCATCATCATCTTCTTCTTCTTCTTCTTCTTTTTCTTCTTCTTCTTCTTCTTCTTCCAAACTATGTCTTCTTCAGGTTTTATTTAGATAAAAACCCGCCTAGACTTCACTTCATTAACCTATTAAACCTCGTAAGATTTAAGATTTCTTTGCTCCAGTGACAGCGTTAATGCTTTACGGGGAGGAAGCAGTATTTTCTTTTTGTCACGTTATGAAAAGACGGAAGTTGCTGGGAAAGACAGCAACGTTAGGAAAAGTGGAAGGCAGCAGGAAAAGAGGAAGACCCAGCATGAGACGGATCGGCTCAGTCAAGGAAGAAGACGGCAGATTTATACCCCACTCTCCTCTCTAAATCAGCGACTCAGAGCGGCTTACAATCTCCAATATCTTCTCCCCCCACAACAGACACCCTGTGAGGTGGGTGGGGCCGAGACGGCTCTCCCAGCAGCTGCCCTTTCGAGGACAACCTCTGCCAGAGCTATGGCTGGCCCAAGGCCATTCCAGCAGGTGCAAGTGGAGGAGTGGGGAATCAAACCCGGTTCTCCCAGATTAGAGTCCACACACTTAACCACTACACCAAACTGGTTCTCAAGACCCAAGCAAGGCTGTTAACAACAGGACATTTTGGAGAACGTTCATTCACAGGGTCACCATCGGTTGGACACGACCTGACGTCACTTCACACACACACACAAATAGCAAATGTTTTGAAGACCTTTTGTATGTCTTGGTTGCAGACATCCAAGAGGACAGCAGTTAAATAAAAATGCACTTGACCACAACTTGTACCCCTGACTCTTTCTCACACACAGAGTGATGACATGGAAGTTATCTCAGACTAACTCCAGTTACCTGCATCTGAAGAAGTGTGCCTGCACACGAAAGCCGACGCCCAGAATTAAACTTGTGGGTCTGAAAAGGTGCCCCTGGACTCAGACTTTGTTCTGCTGCTTCAAATTAGCATGGCCACCCACCTAAATCTATCGTTACCTGTGATGCATTAATACAGAGGCATGGATTAACTGAACCTAGTTTTCTTTCCACTAACTAGGACCCAAAGCCAAGATTAAATTCTACATAAACCATATCCAGGCACGCTTTTTATTTAATAGTGGTTAAACTGGATGTCTGGATGCAGCCTTCATAAGTGAAGAAGAAGATATTGGATTTATATCCCGCCCTCCACTCCGAAGAGTCTCAGAGCGGCTCACAATCTCCTTTACCTTCCTTCCCTACAACAGACACCCTGTGAGGTGGGTGGGGCTGGAGAGGGCTCTCACAGCAGCTGCCCTTTCAAGGACAACCTCTGCCAGAGCTATGGCTGACCCAAGGCCATTCCAGCAGGTGCAAGTGGAGGAGTGGGGAATCAAACCCGGTTCTCCCAGATAAGAGTCTGCTCAACTAACCACTACACCAAACTGGCTCTCCAGTGACAGTGGAAATACCTCCAGGGAAGACACTGAGCTGGTGTATGGCTCTCAGCCACTCCCATGCGAACCCATTACTGTAGACTGAAGTCTTGCTTCCTATAATAAAAGCAGCAGTCTGTACATAGGACAGAGCCAAGAAGCCCAAGATGGCTAGAAGAGGGAAAAGGTGCTAAGTGAAAAAAAAAAAAAAAGCTTGAAGGCATACAAATAGGCCTGCTATAAGAAACAATACCTTAATCACTCATCTTCTATCCCAGTGATTGGAACTACATCGCTTCAAGGTGTTGGTATTGACCTTTAAAGCCCTATATCAGGGGTGGCCAATGGTAGCTCTCCAGATGTTTTTTGCCTACAACTCCCATCAGCCCCAGCCATTGGCCTTGCTGGCTGGGGCTGATGGGAGTTGTAGGTGAAAAACATCTGGAGAGTTACAGTTGGCCACCCCTGCCCTATATGGTCAGGGTCCTGCTTATCTACGGGACCGCCTTTCTCCGTATGTTCCCCAGAGAGCTCTGCGTTCAGGGACACAAAATCTACTGTCCATCCCCAGACCAAGGGAGGCCAGACTGTGCTCTACACGAGTAAGGGCCTTCTCAGTGGCAGCACCAGAAATGTGGAATTCTCTCCCGGAGACCATAAGGGTCCCACGGGACCTTTCTCAGTTCTGCAGGGCCTGTAAAACCAAATTATTTCGACAGGACTTTAACACCTAATAAGGGAAGGACTGCCATCCTACACTGCTGAGGAACTACAATCACTATAGGATCACTGTCAGAGGAAAGTAAGATCCCGCCTACTTTTGAAGTAAACAGCACCACAAATCTTTTAAACTGTATTTTATTGTTTTAAACTTCAATTGTATTTTTTGAATTTGCTTGTTAGCCGCCCTGAGTCCGCCTGCAGAGAGGGCGGGATAAAAGTCGAAAATAATAAAATAAAATAAATAAATAAAGCACCAGTGCGGTTTGACCGTGTTTCAGGGCACCAAACAGCTCAGAACCACATTTATATTTCACATTAAACCCTCTCTGTGCTCTTTCCCAGAGGCTGTCTCAAATTTTACACAGCAGACAGATCAGGGGTCCCCAGTGTGGTACCCGGGGGTGCTTGCCAAGACCCTTTCTGCCCCGCCCCCCCGCCACCGAATGCATTTAGAAAGTGGGTGGGGCCAGGTGGTGCTTTCTCCGGCAAGTCTTTTGATTGGCCACTGATGATTTGATTGGCTGTGCAGTCTTTAAACATGTTGCTTCGGCGGCAGCTGCCATCACGGCACAAAGGCCTTTGCTGGGTGGCTGAAGATAGGACGGGGCAACCATCTTGTAGCTGGTTCCACCTCCTGTGGCAGCCAATTCAGAGTTACACCCACGACACTGGGTCAGAATTCCAAAGGCGCCCGCAGGCTCAAAAAAGTTTGGGACCCCTAGTATAGATTCTAAGACAGGGGTGTCAAACATGTGGCCTGGGGGTCAAATCAGGCCCCCAGAGGGCTCCTATCAGGCCCCTAAGCCACTGGCTTCCTTCTCCCTCTCTTGCTTCCTTCTGCATAACAGCTTGCTTGGCCAGGCCCTCTCAATCGCATAACAGATCTACTGAGCCAAGTCCCTCTCACTTCTATTGGCTGAGGCTCCTCCCCCTCAGGCCCCTAAGCCACTGGCTGTCATCTTCTTCCTTCTCCCTCTCTTGCTTCCTTCTGCATAACAGCTTGCTTTGCCAGGCCCTCTCAATCGCATAACAGATCTACTGAGCCAAGTCCCTCTCACTTCTATTGGCTGAGGCTCCTCCCCCTCCTGGTCCCCTGGGGAAGGAAGGAAAGAGCCAGAGCTTCCTTTGCCCAGTTCCCCGGATCCCATGGGAGAAAGACAAAGAAAGCACCTTTAAGACTGTGTGTTAATGTTTTAAGATTTTTTTTAAAAAAAAATCTTTGTGTTTGCCTGTGTCCTTTATAAAGTTCATATCATAAACAGGTATGCACATGGCCCGGCCGAACCCAACCCGACATGGCCCGGCCCGACAAGGTCTCATTTATGTCAGATTCGGCCCTCATAACAAATGAGTTCGACACCCCTGTCATCTAAGGCACGGAATGATTTGGCAGTTCCCACCTTGTGCTCAGCTTATCACACGTCGGCGGTTCTTTGGCTTTAACACAAACTCAACAGAGGGCAACTCAGACCTTTAGAGAGCAACTTACCAGCCCCTCGCTGTCTTCCGAGGTCCTCTGATAATGCGCAGCGAGGGCGACGTAGTCCAGCGCCTGCTTATTACATTCAAAACACTTTAATCCGTGGCGAATCAGTCTCAAGGGGTCCGTGTACAGAGGCAGAGCTGGCGGGGGCTGAGGGTTCGAGGAACTTCCCGTCCCCGGGCTTCCCGAGGCGGAGCGGGACTTTTGCGAGAGGGAGGGCAGCCGCGAGGCCTGCGGCGTCGAAGACGTTGACGAGCTCGTCGGGGAAGGCGAAAACATTTGGTCTGCGGAAATGGGCTTCATGAAGAGCTGCGAGCACTGCATGATGAAGCCTTTGCTCTTGTGATCCCGGGCGTGCTTGAGCAAGCTGCACTTGTTGAAGAAGAGCAGCGTCGCCGAACACTGGGTGCAGAGGACTTCGATGTGGACGCTCCTCCGGCTGTAATGCTGCGTGAGGCTCTTCTCTAAGGCAAACGAGTCCCCGCACTCCAGGCAACAATACCCGGAGACGGGCAACTGAATACTGCTGTCCCGCGGAGGGCTGAGGTTGGGCGCGTAGATCGGCACGGGGTTGGCGCCGTGGAGCACTTTGTGGAACGCCTCGACGACCAGCGGGGCGGCTTTCTTCACCTGGTGCACAAGCGGCACCGTCATCTGCGTCAGCTGGGACGGGCCGCGCCGCTGCACGGAAGATTTTGCCGCCACGGACGCGGCCACGCTGTGGGGGACCAGGTTGAGGTTGGCGAGGTGCACGGCCTTGGGGAGGAGGCTGGCGGGGTTGCAGGGCTGCGCTGCCAGGCCCTGCGATGGCTTCTTGCTCGGCTGCTGGCCCACGAGGCCCGCTTTCACTGCACTGCAGTCAGCCAGCAGAGAGAAACTGGAGGCGCTGTTGACGGGAATGTCTGCGATGAGAGTGTCTAGCTGGGGGCTCGCTAGGGTCACCTCCTGAGGAGCCGCTTTCACGAAACCTTTGCACGGCTCCATTTCCATGGACGCGCCAGCTTCTGGGGAAGGGAGAGACTTCACAAACTCCTCTGTCGCTGAGCTCTCTGGGGGCGATTCTAGAGGGAACTTGCCCAGTTCGTCCACCTCTGGCAAGATCCTTGTGACTGTCCGTTTAATTTCCCCCGAAGAGGTTTTAATCGTCTTGATCCTCACCTTGGGGATGGCGGGCGGAGAGCCGGTGGCCACGGAGGGAGACCCTTTGCTGCTGCTGTCGCTGCACACGCTCCGAGGGGACTCGGGCTGCTTGTTGGCCTTCCTCACCATCTCGAGGGGGCTTCTGGGACTCTTTGGTGACTTGGGCATTTTGGGGCTTCCTTTAACGCCGTCCTTAAAGGAGCCCGGGGGCTCTTTCGCCGGACTCGCCTGATCGTCTTTTGCGATGCCCGCCACCTTTTTGGCCTGGAGGGCAACGAGCGCGGCGACGCAAGAGGACAGTTTGGAATGAGCGGGCTTTATTCGCTGGCGAGGAGGGACCGCAGAAGAGAAGTTTATCTCCGGCGCAGGCCCTTTGCTCTCCACCAGGTTATTGCTGTGGAAGTTGCCAAGGGGCAACCCTTCACCGAGGAAGCTGTTTGTGTCTGCGGGGTCTTTGCCGGGCGCGTCGTGTTTCTCCGGGCTCTTGTCGCGTTCCCTCTGGCCGGCGTCCACCCTACATTCTTGCAGCCCCTGCATTTCTATCTTTGGATCTCTTTTACAGTATTGATCGAACATACTCAGTTCCGGTTCCGGCAACTTCTTACTAAGCAGATCTAGCAGTGAGGGCCCTGTTGAAATAAACCTACTAAGCTCTGGTTCTGGTAGGGTCCTACTAAGGAGATCTAACACGGACGACCCGGAAGGAATATACATTGGATGGGGTTGAAAGTAGGGAGTCTGGGAAAGTTTCGGTTTATCTACAATACTGTTCTCTTTGAGCGCATCTTCCGGCTCGGGGCTGGAGATGGGGCTGAACTGACTGAAGGTCGGCAGCGGCTCTGACTTGGCCGGCTCCAGCTTCTCGGGGTAGCTCCTCAAGCCGTCCCCGTTGATAAAAGCGGAATCAAACTTACTGTAGCTGTGAGTCTCCAGGGGCAGATCGGAGCCCCGGAATCCATTGTGTAGCAGGCCGGGTCCTAGGTGGTTGCCTTCCTTTTCCGCCTCGAAGGACTCCTGGCGGCACGTGTTCTTCACGATGACGCTCACCACTGGCACGTCAGAAGCTGGCGCCGCGTGAGACAGGGACGCGTTTTCGTCGATGCAGATTCCGGACTGCTTCAGATGGTTCTCGTTCTCCTCGCCGGCCGTCTGGATCGCTTCCTTGGCGTCGAGGCTGGTTGGATCGGGAATGTCGAAAGCAGCCAGCAGGTCGTCGAAGTCTGGAGTTTTCATGTCCCCCATGATGAAAGCTGTAACGAAAGCAAAAATACGCTGTCAGGTGCTGTGCTGGTGGATGCCAATTTACCACCTTTCCCACTGTTTAGACAGCAGTGGATTCTATTAACTTGAGAGCCCAGGGAGGCAAATACACACTTGCCACTTTAATGGTTCCCACACTCTAGGACAGGGGTGGCCAAACTGCAGCTTGGGAACTACATGTGGTTCTTTCACATATATTGTGTGGCTCTCAAAGCCCCCACTGTCCTGCTGGTCACCTTGGAGAAGGCATTTCTCTCTCATTAAATCATTTCTCCAAGCCAAGCCATCCAGCGGCTTGGGAAATGCATTTAAAGCTGCTTTCTTTCCACCTCTCCCTCCCCCATCTATTTGCCTGCCTGCCTTCCTTCTTGCCTGCTCTCAGTTATCTGACATTCATGTCTTGTGGCTCTCAGACATCTGACATTTATTCTCTGTGGCTCTTATGTTAAGCAAGTTCGGCCACCCCTGTTCCAGGACTTCAATGGAGGGTTAAACACCCATGGCTGTTTAGCAGAACAAAAACTATTTTTTTGCAACAGGGGTAATGGGCCATGATCAATCTTTCCAAAGGATTCTTTGGCCTTTTTTTTTGCCTCTGTTAACAGAGGAGAAACTATCTGCCAAACTTCTGCTGAGGATTTTAGCTTTCTCTGAAGTTCGAAAATGAAGCCTCTGCCCTCCCCCCTGACCAGATTCTAAATGACGCAGCACAAGAGTGGAAAAACAAAGATGCAAGAAACATAAATATGTTTCTTATATTTTAATGGACTTTTGGTGGTGGGTTCCCCCTCCTTGAAGTCCTTACACCCTTTTGCCCTTTCTCTTGTGGCCACTGTGTGTATGCATGTTTTGCTCTGCTTCTTGCAACTGGGTGACCCAAGCCAAGGGAGAGAGGAGAGGCTGATGCAGGGAGCACGCTGTTTTTTCCCAGCTGAAATGGAGCCAGCCACTGGAGAACCACGGCCAAGATACACATTAAAGCAATCCCCAGCTGGCTGACAGAAAGGTGATG
Organism: Heteronotia binoei; assembly: GCF_032191835.1. Lineage (NCBI taxonomy): Eukaryota > Metazoa > Chordata > Lepidosauria > Squamata > Gekkonidae > Heteronotia > Heteronotia binoei. The sequence continues at coordinate 30,470,683 of NC_083241.1, forward strand.
GTGCTTCTCTGCCTCACACTGTTCTGAGCTGCGTGAGGGAAGGAGTTCTCTTCGCTCTGAGTTGTGCAAGGAGCGCCCAGCCAGGCAGTCTTTGCTCCGTCCTCGATAGCACTGCCAAGTGTGAAAAGGCAGAAAAGGTGCGAGGGGCAGGGGGAGGGAATTCTTTATTGCCTTCTACAACACAGAGAACAACCAGCGCTGTAGAACTAGCAACTGTTTTATTTACTTGGCTATAGGGTTACCAAGTCCAATTCAAGAAATATCTGGGGACTTTGGGGGTGGAGCCAGTAGCAAGGGTGTGACAAGCACGATTGAACAGGGAGTTCTGACCATCACACTTAAAGGGACCACACACCTTTTAAATGCCTTCCCCCCATTGGAAATAATGAAGGATAGGGGCACCTTCTTTTGGGGCTGATAGAATTGGACCAATCCTTTTGAAACTTGGAGAGTGTTTTGAAGAGAGGCACTGGATGCTATGCTGAAAATTTGGTGCCTCTACCTAAAAAAAACAGCCCTCCAGTGCCCCAGATACCCGCAGATCAATTCTCCATTATATCCTATGGGAATCGGTCTCCATAGGGAATAATGGAGTGACCAGCAGACATTTCCCTCCCCCCCGATGACCCTGAAGCGGGGGAAGAGCCTCCAAACCACCCAACTGGGGACTGGCAACTCTACTAGGTTGTCCTTGAAAGGGCAGCTGCTGTGAGAGCCCTCTCCAGCCCCACCCACCTCACAGGGTGTCTGTTGTGGGGGAAGAAGGTAAAGGAGATTGTGAGCCGCTGTGAGACTCTTTGGAGTGGAGGGCAGGATATAAATCCAATATCTTCTTCTTCTTCTACTTGGGTAATTTATAACCTGCTTCCTCTCTCCCCCCCACCCCCCCGGTAGCAACTCAAAACAGCTTACAACACAGTTCTCCCCTCTTCGCAACAACCACTCTGCGAGGTAGGTTAGGCTGAGAGGGGTGACTGGCCCAAGGTTGCCCAGCAAGCTTCCATGGCAGAGTTAGGATTCAAACCTGGGTCTTCCAGATCCTAATCCAGCATTCCAACTGCTTTATGTATTTATTAAGATTTGTATCCCGCCCTCCCCTTACGGGCTCAGGCTGGCTAAAAACATTTTAAAATCAACAATTCAGCTTAAAAGCAAGACAATATAATAAAACAACAATATACAGAATTACAGACCGACAGGCTAGTCATCCAAGATTCGTTTACCATCCCTACTGTTGTTATACTGGCGCCCGCATGTTGCTGACGTTATTACTGCTATTGGCGCTCAGACGTCAGTATCATACTATGCTGTTTTCAAAATAATTCTGTCAACTTGTATCAGAAGGAGTTCTTGGACAGCATAGAATCACAGAGCTGGAAGAGGCCATAAAGGCCATCTAGTCCAACCCCCCCCCCCATCCCATGCAGGATCAGCCTACAGCATCCCCCACAAATGTTCGTCCAGGCGCTGCTTAAAGACTACCGGTGAAGGGGAGCTCACCACCTGCCTTGGTAGCTGATTCCGTTGTTGAACAACTCTTGTAATAAAGTTTTTCCTAATATCCAGCGGGTACCTTCCCACCCTTAATTCAAACCCATTATTGCGAGTCCTCTCCTTCGCTGCCTACAGGAACCGCTCCCTGCCCTCCTCTTAGTGGAAAGTAAAGGAAAGGTCCCCTGTGCAAGCACCAGTCATTTCCGACTCTGGGGTGACGATGCTTTCACAACGTTTTCACGGCAGACTTTTTACGGGGTGGTTTGCCATTACCTTCTCCAGTCTTTTACACTTTCCTCCCCAGCAAGCTGGGGACTCATTTTACCAACCTAGGAAGGATGGAAGGCTGAGTCAACCTTGGGCCAACTACCTGAACCCAGCTTCCGCTGGGATCGAACTCAGGTCATGAGCAGAGAGTTCAGACCACAGCACTGCTGCTTTACCACTCTGCTCTAAGTGAGAGCCCTTCAAATACTTCCAGAGAGCAATCCTCAACCTCCTCTTCTCCAGACTGAACATTCGCAAGTCCCTCAGGCTCTCCTCACAGGGCTTTGTCTCCAAGCTCCTGATTATCCCTTTTTTCCTCCCCCCTTGGCAGCACCACCAATTTAAATCTTTTACTGGGACATTTACCCACCCAACGGCAGATGTGTCATCTCTAAGCGGTCTTTGTTTTTAACAGAAAGACAAGTCTCCCTGGCAAGTGGCTAAGGAGTGTTGGGCTAGAGCTTGGGAGACAAGAGTTCAAACCCTGTTCAATCGTACAGCTGGCTGTATGACCCTAGCCCAGTCACTCTCTCAGCCAGGCCTACTCCATAAGCTGTTGTGTTCAAAACGGTGGAGGAAAGATTCACATAAGCCGCCCTCAGTTCCTTGTAAAGACTAGATATATTTTTTTAAAGCAACTGATAAAAGATTTTTCCCCTTCCCTCGGTCCAAGGAGCTCAGAGCAGCAAGCACAGTGATTATATGATTTTAAAGTCAAAACAACCCTGTGAAGTAGGTTGCTTATATTCTGTTAAATTAAAAAAAAAATAATCCGACCTGTGGTCCAAGGAACTCAGTACACAATTCTCCCTTTCTCCATTTTAACCTAACAATCTACGCTTGGCTGAGAGAGAGTGTCTAAAAACCACAGCCGCCCAGAGAACATCCTGGTCAAGTCGGAATTTGAACCCAGATGCATGACACTGTCACTTGGTTCTCACAGTTCGGCAACTGGCCCAAGAGCACACAATGGCTTTCAAGGCAGAGCCGTTTCAGCCCCAGGTCTCCCTGACACAGGCTGACCCATCTTGCCACCGATACTGCTCAACTGGCAAGAATAAACCTGGGATGACACTCGTTCAAGCAAAATCTTGTTATTTCCCAGACAAACACAGCGGTTGCTGCTTTTATATGTGTGCATATATGCACGTTGAAGAGCCCCGTGGTGCAGAGTGGTAAGCTGCAGTATTGCAGTCCAAGCTTTGCTCCCGACCTGAGTTCAATCCCGGTGGAAGCTGGGTTCAGGTAGCCAGCTCAAGGTTGACTCAGCCTTCCATCCTTCTGAGGTCGGTAAAATGAGTACCCAGCTTGCTTGGGGGTGGGGGTAAAGCATAAAGACTGGGGAAGGCAATGGCAAACCACCCCGTTAAAAAGTCTGCCAGGAAGTGACATCACCCCAGAGTCAGAAACGACTGGTGCTTGCACAGGGGACTACCTTTACCTTTTTATATACACATGTGTACATATACTTTTTTTTATCATCAACTCACAGCTGACTTGCAGTGACCCCATAGGGTTTTCAAGGCAAGAGCTGTTCAGAGGTGGTCTGGCATTGCCAGCCTCTGAAATAACAACCCTGGACTTCCTCGGGGTCTCCCATGCAAGTACGAACCTGGACCGACCCTGCTTAGCTTGTGAGATTGGCCCAGCCTAAACCATCTAGGTCAGGGCATAATATATGTATGCTGGTATTATTATATTCTGCACGGCTTTATTCTTCATCTTATACTGGAGATGTTCTACTCAGGGCCTCAGACAGAGAGCACAACTCGCACCTTTTAAAAAAGCGGATAATCAAGTCTATCAAAAACACCCCGCCCCCCAATCACCAAACATACTTGCTCTCCAACTAGCCTCAAAGATGCATGGCTACTAAATAATATACGCTGTCCCCCCACCCCGCCCCGCATTCTGTGTAGTTCACAAACTATTAACCAAGTATGTGTGAGTAGCATGCCACTTTGATAAGCTGGGTAAAGGGCAGTTTAGCCTGGAAGTTTCAGTTCTGTCATCCTTCATTGTATTAAGCACACCAGGAAACGCTGCCTATCAGAGACCACACACACACTATTGCCAGTTTCTCCAGAAGATGGTGATAATTTCTAGTGACTGGGTGACGGGGTTGCCAGGTCACCCCCACGGCAGGTCACTAGCAGGCAGAAAGGGTTGCCATCTCCGGGTTGGGAAATTTCTGGATATATGGAAATAGAGCCCAGGGAGGATGGGGATCTCAGTGGGGTACAATGCTATACAGTCTACCCTCCAAAGTATCCATTTGCTCCAGGGGAACTAACTGACCTCTGCAGTCTGGAGATGAGCTGGAATTCCACCCCCAGGTCCCTCCAGGAGGCTGACATCCCCCTACTGGGTGACCAGTATTTGGAAGTTCCCCGATATATGAAAATTCCCCGTATCAGGTTGAGTCTGGGCTCCTGCATGTATGAATGAATGTGCGTTTGTGTGCATGCATGCACGTGGGTGTGAATGCACATGTATTTGTGAATGCACATGTATGAATTTCCTTCCTTCCCCAGGGGACCAGGAGGGAGAGGAACCTCAGTCAATAGAAGGAATAGAGGCTTGGCTCAGTAGCTCTGCTGTGCGATTGAGAGAGCCTGGCAAAGCAAGCTCTGCCTCCCCCCCTTCCTCCTGGAAAGAGCCAGAACTTCCTTTACCCAGTTCCCTGGACCCCATGGGAAAAATATACATAAATGAGTGTGTGTGTGTGTGTGTATATGTGTGTGTGCGAATGCACATGTATGTATGAAGCTGCCAGGCAGCAGTTCTCCATGGTCTCAGATTCTGAAAAGTCTGCTCCTTTTTAACTAAAGATCCCAGGGGCTGGACGTTTGTACTACACCCGAGCATGGCCACCCAGCAATAGACCACTCTGCATTTCTTCGAGACTTGGCTGTATGCAGGTTTCTGCTACAAGGTAACTGAAAGAATTCACCTCCTAATAGGGGAAACGGTGAGATTTTCTTATGTGAATCCACCAGGGGTGGAATTCTAGCGGGAGCTCCTTTGCATATTAGGCCACACACCCCTGATGTGGCCAATCCTCCAAGAGCTTACAAGGCTCTTTTTTGTAAGCTCTTGGAGGACTGGCTACATCAGGGGTGTGTGGCCTAATACGCATAGGAGCTCCTGCTAGAATTCCACTCCTGGAATCCACCATTACCAACAGGAAGGGAGCACAGAAGATCCTCCCAAGTTAAACTTCATTCCAGGACACTTGGCGCACAACAGAATCAACCACAGGTAGCACGGGCCACATAACCTTGCTTCATACACAGTTGAGAGCAGAGCTTTTTATGCAGAAAAAGCCCAGCAGGAACTCATTGGCATGTTAGGCCACACCCCCTGACATCACCATTATTTCGCACAGGGCTTTTTTTAAAAAGAAAAGGCCCAGCAGGAACTCATTTGCGTATTAGGCCACACCCTCTGACATAACCATGGTTTCGCACAGGGCTTCTTTGTAGGAAAAGCCCAGCAGGAACTTATTTGCATATTAGGCCACACACCCTGCCACCAAGCCAGCCGGAACTATGTTCCTGTGTGTTCCTGCTCAAAAAAATGCCCTGGTTGAGAGCCATCTCTCCTATTTTTAATATAGTTTTTATGTAATTGAGATCCTTACAAGAGACCTGTGTGTGTGTGTGTGTGTAAATTTTGTATTTCATATGCTCCCAGTATTTTATATTTCTGTAAATGGCTCAAAGCTGCAATAAATCTTGACTGTCTAGTTGAGAGCCAGCGTGTTATGTGGCGGAGAGTGCTATCAAAGTCACCACACAAGGTTGTTGAGAGGAAGAATTTGAGAGGAAAAAGAGGAAAAGCAGAACAGCAAATGTTGCCCAGAGCTTGTTCAGTGAAGGGCTGGATAAATGCGCACAAACTGCCGACCAGGCTGAGACAAACTCAGCTTGATTGCTAATGCTATAAAAATGCACTCTAAACTAGATACCCCCCGCACCGCCGGCAGTTCTTTTCACACTTGTCCTGACTTACAGCAACCCCTGGTGGGCATTCAAACCTGCCTCCACGGCACACCCCTAGTATTC